>NC_063172.1:31459236-32059236 GCF_023159225.1 Perognathus longimembris pacificus | reverse complement strand
ACTGGTACTAGCACAAAAGAAAAAAATTATGTTCTGCCTCAGTAATGTTTGTTTCCAAGACTATTGACTTGTTGCAAAGTTGCCTTTCAAATGCCAAAACAATAATAATAATTTTTCTTTATTTTTTCATTATAGTACAACAGTATTACTTCAAATGATTAGGAAGCTGATCATGAATATGTAAAAAGAAATGTGATAGTATATTAATATCATTCAAAGTGTCTTGGTAATATGATATACTAATTTCAATCTCATTCCATATATTATTATATTTGACTGGCTCCCAGGGAGTAGGGTTTTCCTTAGACTCCTTTCTCAGGGGTTGGACCTTAGAATGGTCAATGCCAGTGAGAGGTCATAGTTTCCATTCCATCCTTTCAACTTTCTGTTAACTGTTCATCCAGGCTATACTGTTGGGGAGTCATGTTCGCATAGGATGCCATCAGAATTCTCTCGCTGACGATGAAGTCTCTCTGCTCTGCCATCTAGCCATTGAACATTTCTTAAGCGCTTGCTGACCTAAGTGCTATGTGGCACAGAAAGGAAAAAGAAACGATGAATCTCCAAAATCTATTAACTAAGAAATGAGCTGCTTTGGAAAAAATAGGTGAAAGTAGTTAGTTGACTCCCACTTCCTCTTCCTGGATTTATGATGAATAAACATTATTTAAATCCCATTTATGGATTTATTCATGTATTTGGGGAAAAAAAGCATCTTGATGCATCAGGTACATTTCTAAGTTCTGACTTGCTGAGATTACTATGATAGATTTCCTTCATTGAAGAATTCTACTCCATGAGGGAAACACTGCTTTCAATGATAAGAATTGTACAGTGCTAGGGGAGCATTGGTGGCTCACGTCTGTTATCCTAGCTACTCAGGAGGCAGAGAGCTGAGAACCATAGTTCAAATCCAGCTTGGGAAGGAAAGTCCATGAGACTTTTATCTCCCATTAACCACCAGAAAACTGGAAGTGGCACTGTGGCTCAAAGTAGAGCACTAACTTTGAGTGAAAACACACTCAAAGACAGTGCCCAGGCCCCGAGTTCAAGTCCACATTTTCTCCAAAAGAAAAAAAAAATAGTGTATACTGTTTCAGTTGCTCCCTTTGCCCACTGATGGTGGGTACTTGTGGACTCTGAAGGTAGACACTATGAGTGCCAGAAGAGGCATAGTCAGATCCACTTATAAGTGAAGGGGAAGGTGCTTGGAAAGACTACAAGAAGAAGGTAATTCCTTGAGACTTTAAATGTTTGGATATTCTTTTTCTGCTTATTTTCTCACAAGCAAGTAATTGTTTACAGGCAGAAGGAGCAGTAAGATCAGAAGCTTGATGGTGTCCAACTGCCCTGAAGCATCTAGGGAGCTATAAGTAGGTGAGGAGAGGAAAGAAAGAGTCAATGGTGAAGAATACTAGGGGCCAACAGCTTATGCATATGCTAGCTATGGGAAATTGGGCGACTTTTGTGTGGAAGCTTGTTTGGTTCTTCTTGCATCATACCCTGTAGAAAACCATCAGCTCATGATGAAGTCAGTCCCCCAAAGTCATTTCAAAGCAAGGCCACGTGCAGAGAGCTGGAGAAAAGGGAGAAGTGTTTCCCCTGCTGTGGACAGTCATGTCTCTGAATCTGGAAAAATCTGACAGAGGCATCTGCTTCAACCAGATGCTAAGTCCCAGCTCTGTGTTTCTTTACTTTTTGTAGGGTTGAATAACCCGCAGGCAGCCTGCCAGGACCTTGTCCTCCTGGAGAGCCACTTGCTTCAGAGGAAATGCCACACATGGGAAAAAAAAAAAGGTTCAGGAGTAGCAATTTGATTACATATGCCTGAGAAGAGAATAAAGTAACCAGTGAAAGATGTGGTCTCTGTGACAGAACTGCCTATCTCTCACCCCATCTTCCTCTCCCTGGGACAATTCTGGTGAGCAGACAAGAGCTATTTTTGTGGTTCATTTTTTTTTTTTTTACAAAGCCAGTCATACTTAGATGTCTGCTTACTTGTGTCACTCAAATATGACCCATGGCTATATGAAACAAGCAGGAACAATTTGATTCTTATCTTCTCCTGACTGACCTCATGATTTGCAATAGGCAGGAAGAGTGGATTGTCACTACTCACCAGAATAAGTGCTCACAGTCCCTGAGATCTCAAGCATGTCTATGAATGACTTCCTGTGTATGTGGGAAGTGAGTAAGGTCAACCAAGGGGTACTTTGGGAAGTCTTTGTTTCTAGGTAAGCAGGAGAAGGAAAAATAACACATTTATCTTTAAGAGTTGTTTTATCAGACCCATTTGAATCCCTGCATCACAGTTATGAATTACTTGTAATCTCCAAGTCTCTTTTTCCTCCCTGAATATGGACTTGCGGTGAGAGAGAGCCATCATAAGGGTACTAGCAAATTCAAGAGAAACAATGTACTAAACATGCCAAGGTTAATTACTAGAAGTAAGGATCAATAGTCATTTACTTGTATGATTAGAGAAGTCTTTATTTTCTGTATCAGCAAAGAACATTCATTTAAGTAGGCAGTACTAAGGAAAAGCATATGAGAATACATTAAACAGGACACTTGGCATTGATCAAAATTAGCATACTCCCACCAAAGCAACTCATTTTAGTTGGTATTTGAGAGAAGTCATATTAAGAGAAAAATCCTCTAATCTCCAATGGAAATACATACTAGCATCATAATTGAGAGAATTAAAAGATGGCTTTGATAGATAGATGCACAGAGAACTGGGATGAAGGAAGGGATTCTGAGAACTGAAGTTGGATGAAGTGCACAGGATGCTGAAGAAAATTCAGAAGCCAAGGGAAAACCTTTGACTAAGATTTGGTTTATGATGCAGCCCTCAGCTTTTTCTCAAGGGTCTTCTGTTTTCAAATCAAAAGCCACTCACTCAAAATCTATTGTGGGCCTGTATAGTATAATTATCCTCAAGTTCAGACCAAATTTACAAACCAATAACTCAACAATGAGAAGTGCTATGATACATTCTAATAACAACAACAACAATAATAATAAACAAACCAGAAAGATAACTATGACTGGCCAAAAAGAGGGTGAGACTGGGTACTGTCAAGAACAGAAAAAGACTGTAGCCAAGTCTTTGGCCTCCAAGGGCTTCAGTCTGGCTAGAGAGATAGGACAAAGGATTAGGAAAAGTGTGACAACCTACAGGAAAGCTATAATTTGAAAGGGCCAAGTTTTCCCTAGGTACATATTAAACCTGGTTCTTGATGTACTTTCTGATTTTTATTGCCAATAAATTTACACATACAGTTCTGTGTTGGTTTAAATTAACTAGGTGAGGTGATGGATATGATAAATTAATTTGGTTATGATGATCATTGTGATATATATATCACATCATACACAAATTGATACTGTTTTGTCACTATACCTCAATAAAGTTGGAAAAATAGGCAAAGGAAGATTTGATTCTCAACAACAAAACAGAATTGGAGATGTGGTTCATGTAGTAGAGTGCCAAATATGAGAGCAGAGTTTAAGCCCTGGTACTTGTACAAAAACAAACATATAATCAGAAAACAAAGTAGCTATGTCAGGAATGAGTTGTTGGTTCTGAAGAATGTATTATTTGCATACCCATTGTTTCCCAGTGTGCAAAATATTTGTATTTCCTTAACATTGGGGAATACTTTTATTAGTTAGCAAATATTTATTGAGAACATTTTGTGACTGTTGTGCCTTGCTACAATAGACCTACATAAAAGGAAATCCAGTGAAGAGAGCCACCATCACATGGAGGTGGTCAGTGTCTTGTACCTAGTAGCTGTCCTGTATGGTTCCAGGCCTGCTCTGTAGCTAAGCTGTGTAGAAGACACAAGATGGTCTTTAAGTCAGGGTGACTCCGAGGAAGCCACTTGGCCTCTGTGCCTCTGTTTCATCTGTAGTAAAAATGAGCATGGTAATGAAATCTGCTTTATAAAATTGTTAAGATGATTAAACAAGGAAATTTATTTCAAGGTTTTAGTAGTGCTTGGCATCTACAAAGTGTTTGATAAATAAAGGAATGATGTGATTAGAGCAGGGGTCCTACTATTACAAAGCTCAGAGTCTGTTTTTGTTCTTTTTGTACACACACATAAAAGTGATTTTTCCACTATCATAGAACCAGTGTAACTGTGGCTGCTTTTATAACCCTATCTCATTCCCTATACATATATTGATGGTCCCAGGCTGGTCTTCTAGGAGCGTTCACAACAATGTCAAAACCAGGTCTTTTCTGGATGTTTCTACCACAGCCATGTGGTTTAAGGACAATCTAATGGAATATGACTGTCCGTCCATTTTGTCTACCTCTGTCTCATTCATCACCTCCACTTTGGTTTCAGAAGAGCAAAGGCTACACTTTGCTTTTTGTTATTTCTTGAGAAATAAGTGCTTGACTCAATATGCAATATATGTGTTACGTGGAAGGGTAGAAAAGGGAAAGTTTCCCTTGAAGGAAGGAAGGTAGGAAAGAGGGGGAAGGGCGAAAGGAAAGAGCTAGATAGAGAAGGAAAGGGGGAGGGAAAGAAGGAAGGAAAGAAAGGAGGGAGGGAGGGGTGAAACAGAGGGAAGGGGGATGGGCAGGTAGAGGTACAATGGCCCTGGAAAAATGACATTTCTATGCGCCTGGACACTCTCTTCCCCCTCCCTTCCCTGTCCCTCCTGCCCTATAAAATAGAGGGAACTTTGAGCAATGAGAATGTTTTACTTACCCCAAGTCATCACTGGAGAAATCCATTGCATTACTGAGCACTGGTAATGGGTTGGCCCTAGTTCAGAATATATGGTTTTGCTGCCCCTGCCAAGCAGGCTTCTGCATGTGGAGTTTAGATGGTGCCTTTGCCCACACCTGTCTGGCTCAGGGAGCTTGCTTGGACTGTCAAGAGGAGAGCTGGGCATTGAGAAAGGCTGATGGGCTTTGACAAAAACGAGAACCGGCACACAGGTCTCATTTATAATCCATTCCAGCTGCTCCTCTGCTGGGGGAAACTGGCATTCTGTTTTGTTGGCCCCTTTTCCATCAAGACAGCTGTGAAACCCTACTCAGTGAAGTAATCGTAATAACAACCACCACTTTGCATGTTGATGCCTTTCTTCCAAGGAACTCAAAGTTCTTTGGAGACATAACCTCATTAATCCATCCTGCATGAAGTGGTGGCTGATGGGGAGGGGTAGGAATTCTTACTCATATTTCCAGGGCTGGGGGATTTAGGAAGGAAGAGTGAAAAAGAAAGAGAAAAGGGTTTCAGAGCTATGGAAGATAAGAGATGGTATCCTTTTCCCTCGGTATGCCACTGTGGGTCAAAGATAATATTTTTTAGGACAATACTCAGTTAAATGGCACACACTGGAAAGGAAGAGCATTCTAAATGAGAAGTTAGGAAACCTGATTTCTAGCCCTGATACTGACACCAAATAGCTGTGTGACCAGGAGCCAGCCTCACCCTTGGAGAAATGGTTGCACACAGAGTGCATGTGACCTGTTGGCAATGTCAAAAGAGCACAGAACCAAAATTTGGACAACTGATGCTGCCTCTACTGTAGTGGCATGCAGACTGATACCCGCCTCTACTGTGGCAGGATTTCAGCTCCTGGGTTTCAGCTTTCTTATCCATGAACGATGAAGTCAGAATACATTATCTGTACAGTTCTTTTCAATTCCAACAAAACTGATGATTCTAGAAATGGAAGGCGGAGGGACTGCAAACCAGACAGGGCTTAGACTTTAGAAAACCAGTAACTGTTGATCAATATTCTGATAGATATATTGTCCCCACAAAAGGAACCCTCCATGGCTCCTAGAAAAAGGTAATTTATGTTTTCTCACAATTTTGTGATTGGCCTGGAAGCTCCACAGCGTCCCTTGGGGTCACTCTGGCTACTGAATTCAGTGTAAGGACAAGCTGAGCTGAGCTGGAATGGAAAGTGCAATAGCTGGGCCTCACTTGTTTTTGCCTCTGACTTATTTGAAATACCAACACCAAGTGTGATCATTTGGATCTTAAGTGTCCCCCAAAGTTCATGTGATATATATTTGGTCTACAGCTTGATGCTTCTGCGAGATTTTAACATTTTCACCATGTGATATCTAATGGGAGTCTTCAGGTCATCATGAATGTGCTCTTGAACCCAGTTTCTTCTTTCTCTTTCACTTCCTACCTATGAGGAAAATGACTTTATTCTGCCATTGGCTCAAAGAAATAGTATCAAGCAACCATGGCCAAGAACCTCCAAATCTGTAAACCAAAATAACCCTTTTATGTTCATTTCTTTAGGTATTTGCTACTGTGATAGCAGGCTGACTAACACAACAAGCTTCCTCATTTAGTGGGACACAGAATGATGGAGCTCAGGTGCTCAACAGAACTTTCCCGTATCAAGTCTGTAACTCTCATATTATTCAGAGAAAGTCTCATAGCCCAGGATCAATGAGAAGAGAAATGGCACAAGGGTCTTGTTATGCCCCTCAGAGAGAAGTTGACATTCTAACTCCAAGTAGCATAGAATATGACTTTATTTGAAATATGGTCATTGCAGACATAATCTACTTAAGGTGACACTGTCATGAATAAAGTGGGTCCCCAAACTGATGTGAATGGAGTTCTTATGAGAATATGGAGATTCACAGACATCGATTAGGGAAAATGGAGGCAGAGAATGGAGTTATATTGCTACAAGCCAAGACGCACCAGGAACTCTCAGAAGCTAAAAACAAAAACAAAAACAAAAACAAACAAACAAACAAAAATAGATTCTTCCTTAGAGTCTTCTGAAGCACATTCCTGCCCACACCTTTGAGTTCAGACTTGGGGCCTCTAGAACCTTGAGAGCACCAAGTTTTATTTTAAGCCCACATTGTAGTACTTTGTTCTCATAGCACTAGGAAAACCAGAATAGGCATGAACACTAGGAAAAATGGTTCCTTAGAGATAATTCATGTAACAATTTGCTACATCATCTGTTTTTCTGGGAATAAATACATAGAAATTATGTGCTTCTTGTCCAAAATAAGGGAAAATGCAGGTATGGTAGATTACTGTAATGTTGTCTTATTTTGCTTACCCTTCCTGAATTCCATGTGCTTTGCCACGAAACTTTACCTGCTCCACCCCCAGTTGAAGGAATGGAGTGTATTTCCTCTCCTTTTGACTTTTAATGTCCATGTGACTTCCTTTAGCCAACAAAAAAGGGAAAAAATACCATTATGTTATTTTCCTCTGAGGTGTTTTTCAAGTTGCCTGGCTGAGATGTTGTTTCCAGGTAAACTCTTTCTAGAACTATTCCTCTCTAGGTGTGAACACAGCACCTCTGCTCCCACCATACTCAGGCATTTGGAGCTACATGTTCCTTTGGATTGTAACTAAAGAGTGTACCCATCTCTAAAGAGGCCAAGCTCAACATGTGCTGGCCAAGGTCTTCTCTTGTGCTTTTCTTTTCCTGGGCCCAAGTGTTCCTAACACTTCTCTCCAATGTCCTTTTATCCCTAACTGAGCCTGTGTGCCAACAGAAATAGGATCCAGCTTTTGTATTCTGATCGCATCCATACAGTTGTCTTTATTACCTAGGCAGATCATTCTACAATTGCTCTGAAACGTGCCATTTTTTTTTATTTAACATTACAACCTCAATATTCTCCCATTATAGTAAACACAAACTCAGGTCATCATTTTTAATAGCTTCATCTATTTCTATATGCACATACAACTTATTTTATGTAAACAACTCCCTCTTATGGAACATCCCGTTTATTTCTATTTTTTACTCATAAATAATGCCGTAATAAATGTGCTTTTACATAAATCTTTGTATGTTTATTTAGTTGTTCTTATGACAAATTTATAAAGGAAGAGTTATATGCATAAGATGTCTTTAAGGCTTTTGGTATATGTCTATTTCTAAATTAGCTTCCAGAATTTCTGTATCAATTTATACTTAATTCATAAGATGGCTAATTTTAATTATCTCTTTGTAAATATCATTGTTTGTTACAACTTTTTCCAAGCAAAATTCATAGTGTATTTTTCAGCTCATTTGTTTCTCCATCTACTTTTTATGCTGCTGCTGAAAAGTATATTTTTAAAATGAAAGTTACAGCAAAAAGACAATATTGATTAAAAACAGAAAATGAGTTTCCAGAATGGAACAGAAAGTAAGGAAGACCCAGATGCAATATCGGGGTACAGTTGATAATGGTAGCTCCTCATGGGATTTTATTTGGCACATAATTTAAAGTGACTCCAATATGAATGGATTCACTATAAATTGGCCTGCTTGGAAAGTTTGGAAATGTAAGATGGAAATAGAAAATAGAAGTTGGTCTGAGGAAAAGCAAAATATGTCAGGAAAAAAAAATCCCGACAATGTGATGCTAAGAGGAACGTGAAAATATTTTAAAAACATATACAATACAAAGGAGACATCCAAGTTAGATATGAGCTTGCAGAGCAAAAAGAAACCTGATTAGGGACTTGCACATGTATAGTGCTTGTCAGTTGCTCACAACAGGACAGGGTGCTGCAAACATTTGGCAGATCCACTTGCTTTAATACTCCCATGTTATCTACAGTGAGAGGTAGTTTTTAAAGGGAAATGGAAGTTCTACCAGGATGAAAGTAAACAGACACTGAACCATTTTACCTGTTGCTTCCATATATACATTCATACATATATAGAGAGAAAGAAAGACTGAACCAACTTTACATATGTACATATACATATGTATATAATGTATATATGTATATATGTGTGTATATGTGTGTATATATATATATATGATAAACATCACAGGTCTTATTCATGTGTACATTGTGTCACTGCAGTCCCACTTTAGGGCTTCAATCTAATGAAATCATGTAGTATCTACCCAAAAGTTAATCTCAAGGCTGTTTAATGAACCTTTGTTTATTTAAAAACATTGTGGTAAAATTCATTCACTTAAATCACTACAAATGACATTACAGAGATTTAAGCCCACTGTAGTCAATTTAAATAACAGATTATAGAATGACATACAGCTTTTATATGGAGGGAGAGAACTTTCCATTAAGGAAAACTACAATTTATACGTGAGTTTTACAAGCTACTTGTCTTTATATCCACAGGTAAAGGAGATCTACTAGAAGATTATTTAGAATCCAAGATTTTGAACTCTTGCATACCCAGTATCTATCTTTTATCCAAATGCACTGGTCAGGTAGACAGAAATTACAAGTACAGCTACATCTTGAGTACAGAATTATGCCTTTATCTTTCAGTCCCTGTTTCTAAGTCTGGTGTTTTGAGTTAAACTCGGGATGAATTCTTTCTCAGGGATCTTATAGATCCTCTTTGATAGTGGCTTTTATGGGTGGGGAGACCATCACTCCAAGCACATACACATATTTTACCATACATAAGCATAAATACCTGAACCCCAACTTTGCACATGTTTGAATTCCTTTCTCATGGGTCTACCCCACTCCATGTGAATCATGTAGAAACAAGCAGATGAGGTAGGTAGGGCCTTCAAAAAAGCATATACCAAGTCTATCTGAATCCTTACTTTGGCTTACTCAAGGAATAATGTCACATTATTTATGTAGGTAATTATCTTATATACATACATAGTAATATATTAAACATTTCTAAGAATTTCTAAAGAGTATACACCCAAAATATCAATGGTCCAGCGGTGTGGACTTATGGGTAATTCCTTTTTCTTTTTAAATTCTATCCCTATATTTTTAGTTTCTACCTGGATTATTTACTTCTGGTGAATCATTAAGCAAGAAAACTAATTTTGAAAAGGCAATGCAAAGAGAGGATGATTTGAATAACTACTCCATGGTACCTGTCAGCTCACCTTCCATCCTTCTCAGTCCTTCTAAAGTGACAGCGATTACACTGATTCTTGTTATCAGCTCAAGGACTTTTGTATTATATAGTTCTCTGTTATTCAGAGTATCTAATTCATTATTTCTCAATAAGCCTATGGATGGTCTGTTTGTGGTTGAGCATTTTGATGAATAATCAGAGTTCACCAAAAAAATCAGAGTTCACCTTCCAAAGATGCTTAATGATACATTCATGAAAACAATTTGGCACCATTGTAGGTACCATTATAAGAGGGGAGGGCTGTATAAACTGGATGGTTTGTCATATTACAGAAGTAGCCAGAGTTGTGATCAAGACATTGTTTTAAAGTTTGGAAAATGGATTGAACTGTGATTGCATGCAGAGAACAAATACAGACTGCAGTGTAGACTAAAGAAGTGGGGTAAAAGAGATAAGGGTGAATTTGGAATTCACTATTGAAGAAGAGGAGGAGATACTTGGCAGCATCCATGGGTTTTCTCCATTTTCTATTCACATTTTCCCCAGCATTACAGCCACTCCCATCTTAAGTGGTGCTCAGTGGGCTGCCCCACCCTTCAGATCCCTCCAACCTTGCTCTCAGGAGCAAACCTCCGTGTTCATGAAAGCATTCTGCCACTATGTGGTCCAAGCCCAACCCCACCAGCCTCCTCAGAGATGGGGCATGCCAAAGTTCTTTAGCAAGTATGTTGTGAGACTTTGAGTCACACTGTTGCTTAAGAAGATACTTCTATGCATTTTCAGACATATGACTAACTGGGCAAAAAGTTTAAAAACTATAATTCAGGATAACAGTGTTCACCAGGAGAGTTTGCTCTTTGCTTTTCATGTTGTTTGTGGGGCTTAGGCAAGGGTTGGAATAGGATTGGCCTGAACTATGGAACCACATAACAAGACAGATAGACAGAGATTCAAAGTCCCTAAATGGCATTTAATTCCATGTTGCTGTTTTTCCTGGTCTGGTTTCAGAAATCCTCTGACAGTTGGACTCTTTGCTATTTAATCATTCTACTGTACTCATTTTACTGACAATCAACAGACTTAACCTAATTTTGCACTCAAATGATTTTTTAAATACCAAAGCTGACTACAATGTTAAATATACATTGAATTTGATTGCATTTTTTAACATTTTCAAAATAAAACATCAGTCCTAAGAATAGCAAACATATACAGGGTTGGAAGACATTTAAATCTGTTTGGTTTTTAGCCAAAACAACTTGCCATAGCTATATTTTCTCTTTTTTATTTAAAAAGGACTATTTGGAGACTTTTACATTAGGCTCTAAAACACATTTCTTTTTTGGTCCCCTTGTGCCTTGTTTCCAAGATGGTAGCACCTGAAAAAACATGCAGCCTGATGTTCGTAATAGATCTGAGCTCAGATACAAGGGACTGCATTACACAAGCTCCTTTGAAACGGGTGGCAATGAGTGCCGGGGACCAAGTGGTAGAATCTCATGCTTTGAAGTAGGAACTTATTCATCTATTTGTGAAAATCGCCAGGCACAGACACACCATAGAAACTTGCAAGCCTCCTGTTACCAGCAAGAACTAAAGCCAAGAGTTTCAGTTGATGAAGAGCCATGCAGGGTAATTGCTGTTGTTGTTTTTAAGCTATTGCTTTGAATCCAAGAACCTTGGGGGTCACTATACATTTTTTCTTCTGCCAGACCAATGACAGTGTCCTTCAAGAGGCAGAGGCAATTTCCACTGACCAAAGAGTGTCCGGGTAGGATCCCTTTTTTCCATCACTGCTTGCCTAGTCACCCCAGGAAACCTCATTTCTTCATCCTGCCACCCAAATGGGAGCAATCAGAGCTGTCTCTTTTTTGTTAACCCTTTCCTGTCCATCCCTCTTAGTTTACAGCAAATAGTGAAATACGAGGAGCTGATTCTTTATGTATAGAGTTCTATACCAAGAGCAAGTGTATCCTAGTGACTGGTTCTTCCCCCAAAGGAACTTGCTATTATTTTTTAAACCTAAGAGTTAGACATCTAATCTTTTCATAAGATGAAATGGTGGAGAAATGTCCTTTACATAATAGCTCAATCAGGAGAGAGTTTACAAATGTATTCTTTATCTCAATACCAGTAGTAATAACTGGGGTCTTTTTCTATATCTGAAAGGTACAGCGTCCCTTACCAGTTCAAATGAGAAGTGCTGCAGCGTGAGAGTCAACTGGTAAGGATAATAAGGATCCTTCGTAACAAAATGCACAAATACCCAATTACATAGGGAGACCAAGTGTTCACTTTCATAACCTCTTAATTCTAGGGTATGTTGTGAACTACAGGAGCTCATCTTCAATTAACACAAAAGGATAATACGTTAGACTTTTACCTATATACAGTCTGTTACAAATTATATGGGAAGTTCTTATGTACTGTAGCAAATCTAGGAAATCAAACAGTTTAAAATATGTGAGCATTAGAGATGGGGTAAGAGGTAAAGATGAGGTTCCATGTCAGTCTGGGCAAAAAGTTAATGAGACATTTCAACCAGCAAGCTAAGTGTAGTGAGGCACAGGTAGGTGAGACAGGTAGGAAGATAGAGGCTTGAGACTAGTACTGAGAAAAAAAATCACAAAATCCTTCCTGAAAAATAGCTAAAGCATAAAGGACTGGACACATGGTTCAAATAGCAAGCATGAAGCCTTAAGTTCAAACCCCTGGACTACTTAGGACACAAAAAGGTATTAAAATTAAAATTATTTTTCATTTTTACCTATGGCTATAACTACTTCTAAAATTCCAGTGCATTTCTTTCTAGTCTACTTATAGTTTTTCAAAGGGAGATGGGGGAAAAATAAAAGAGGAGGTAACAAGTTGGATAAGTAATGTACTTGCCTTACATGTGAAACCGTAACCCCTCTACTTCACTTTGACAATAAAGAAGAAAAAAAAAAAGAATTCTGTGCTATAATTTTTTTCAGTACTGTAGCTTAAATCCAGGCAGTTCACTTGCCAGGCAGTCATTCTACCACTTGAGCAATGCCTCCAAGTCCTCTTTTGCTTTAGACTTTTTTTTAAAATTTCTATGTATTTTATTGTCTTGTATTAGTATTTACTTTTTATTTTCTGAACTTGCAAAGATTGTACAAGGGGGTTACAATTTACTATGTCCATCTGAATGTCCAGTGTTTCTTCATTAGAGTCACCCTCTCCATCATTCTCCCAATCCTAGCTGTTCTTTTTGCTAGACTCACTTCACATTCATTACTTTCAGGGTTTTTTTGGTAATGGTCATAATCGGTACAATACTGATATCACATAGATAGGTAGGTAGGTAGATAGATAGATATATAGATATCCATTGTTCAGAAAAGAACTACTATTTAAAAACAGAGTTAGCAGGGGTAGTCGCTGAGCTTGAGTTTCTCATGACTATAGTCCTAGCTTCTCAACAGGCTAAGATCTGAGCATCTTCATTCAAAGTAAGCCTAGCAAAACACAAAGCAAAGAAAAAACAACTACTAAAAAGCTGTGAGACTTATCTCCAGTTAACCACCAAAAATTCAGAAGTGAAGCTGTGGCTCACTTGGTAGAATCCCAATCTTCAGCCCTGGGAAATAAAGGAAAAGGAATTGTGAATGGATGCGCTTAAGAGGAATAAACCAGATGACTATTTCTTTTCCTCTGAATGCTGCCTAATACTCTTGACTCTCCATATGTGACAGGCATAGTATTCAGGGGTCAAAACAAATGAAATCTCTGGCTGAATTTCAGTGAAAATGACTTTGGATGGTTCATAAGCACATAACACACATATATACACATATACACACAGGCATGCATACACATGCACACATCTATCTATCTATCTATCTATCTATCTATCTATCTATCTATCTATCTATATATATATATACTGAGGCAGCAAACAAGAAGCCAAGTAGAAAAGGAATTTGTTTAGACCTTTTTTTAAAAATATGGTATCATAGTTTTGTTTGGAGATGCCTCAATTACAATCTGCCTATCTATGACCTCCTGTGTAGATGAAACCACAGGTATGAACCACTACACCCATCTTGTTGGTTGAGATAAAGCCTTGCTAACTTTTCGCCTGGGTTGGTCTTGAACGGAGATTCTCTGGATCTCCACCTCCTGAGTAGATAGAATTACAAGTATGACTCATTCCCTAGCCTAAATTTTTCTTTACTTAATTTTCATTTTGGAAATTTTTCTGTGTCATGAAGCAAAATGCCAAACTTTTGAGAGAGAGAGAGAGAGAGAGAGAGAGAGAGAGAGTGTGTGTGTGTGTGTGTGTGTGTGTGTGTGTGTGTGTACTTACTGTAATTTAGTCTTGCTATGGCATCCAGGGAACCTTGTATTCTTCACAGAGTTTAGTAGCTGTCAGGACTACTCAGTTCTAAAAAATAAGAACACAAGAAGTATGGAGTCATTGGTCCTACAACAATAATTGAATCTAGGGGTTTGAGCTACTGCCTTCAGATCTCAGTATTTCTCCTCCTCCCTTTCCCTTCCTTACTCTTTCTTTCTCTCCTTCCCCTTCATTTCCCTCTTCTTCCTACCATGTGGAAGCATATTCCTATCTTACAAATTGAGATCAAAAAGATTTCCACAAGCCCTATGGATATCTCTGAAGAAGGGCCAAAGAAAAAAATGAGGATTTCAGGGCAATTCCCCATTCAAGTCTTGAGCATTTACTCAGGCACTTAGCAAATATTGAACACTTACAATATGTAAACCTATTTTTTTCAGGGGATCAAATGCTCACAGATGAACAAAATTGCACCCCTGGAGAATGTAGATCTCTTATTGGACAAGCCTAGATCACATCAGGAGCTCATGAATGGTCCATGGGATGGGGTCGGAGGCAGGGATGGTAGGCATAAAAGCCTACATCCTTTCTTGACTGAATTTTTATTTTTTCTTAAAATTTGTCTTAAGTGAGTACCAGGGTTACTAGTACAGTTTGACTTAAGTCTTATCTTTCTGATTACATCTTCAGATAAATGTAAGAAATGTATTTGTGGCTAGGCTTCTGCCTATAATCCTAACTACTTCAAGAAGACAAGATCTGAGGATCATGATTCAATGCCAGCCCAGGCAGAAAAATCTGAGAGATTCTATCTTCAATTAACCAGCAAAAAAAAAAAATAGACTTGAGATGTGGTTCAAGTAGTAGAATGCCAGCTGAGTGGTACCTTGACTCCCTGTGTTCAAGTCCTGGTACTGTCACAAAAAAAGAGAAGATAACAAGTACATTTATAACAATGGGCTAAAAATATGCTCTCTGAATTTCAAAGAAAATGACTTCAGAGTTGTAGTATGTAGACTTGGGCATGTCTATGATTTTTAGTAATCTGGTAGACATCAAGTGAGTATCGTTAAATGGAAATACGTTGATACATTCATTTTAAAGGAGGATCAACAGCAAGAATTACCTATATACTTCATTCAGCATTGCCACCACCAACTCACAATAATGCTATTATTCATCTCAGAAAGAGAAGTCAATACACAGACTCCTCTGTTTACCCCACAGACCAAGAGAGCATGCATGATCTCCAGGGGTCAGACTTTCCAAGTCTCCTCCATACAGTTCTTTGTTGGGCCTTAATGGTGCTGATCTGTCCTTTTATTGCTCCTTTAAAGGTAGTATTTGTTCATTTTAACTTGTAAGTGCATAGTTTTGGAAATATTGCAAATATGGCAAACTTCCCTCAAAGTCATGGACATGGGAACCTAAAATTCAGCAAGCTTGAGGAAAGCTTTTTGGCCTCATAATGCAACCTCAAAGACTGACCAGTAATAGTAGGAATGCTGTTGTGGACAGGGGTGCTATGTGATGTTATTGTTTAAGAGAAAAATAAACAAAATGCAGGAGTTTCCAACATTGCATGCTAACAAAATTCCTTCACAGGTAGTGACCCTGCCATAGCAGCCCTGGATTTCTCAGATCTATGTAGCATTTCTGTTTCTAGTAGTGAATGCTCTGGACTAAACTCTGTAAATCTAGATGGTTGAATATTGACCAATTAAGATGAAAGAACTCACAAGCCACTGATTCCTCTCCCAGTCCATTACCTGAAGAATGTTCACTTTCTAGTAGGCTATATTTCTGGATATGTTGATGGGTAGAAATAACCTTGGCTGTGTTAGTATTTAATGAGCACCAGAGTGTGCAGCTATCAGGTCCATTCCTATCTGCTACACAACTTTCTATTTGCCTCTCTGTCTTCCCTAGAAGACTACGAATCAATCAAAAGTCAATGTGAAGTTGAACTACATCATTAAATTCCTATGTCTTGCATACTGGTTTACATATTGTAAGTGTTCAATATTTGCTAAGTGCATGAGTAAATGCTTGAAACTTGAATGGGGAATTACCCTGAAATCCTCATTTTTTCTTTGGCCCTTCTTTTTTTTTTCTTGTCAGTCATGGGGCTTGAAATCAGGACCTGGGTGCTGTCCCTGAACTTTTGTGCTCAACATTAGTGCTCTACCACTTTGAGCCACAGCTCCACTTCCAATTATTTTAGTGGTTGACTGGAGATGAGTGGCCTGATTTTGAACCTCAGTCCTCAGATCTTAGCCTCCTGAGTAGCTAGGATTACAGGTATGTGCCACTAGCACCTAGCCTTTTGCTCCATTTCTTTTTTTTTTACAAAGTGAAATACGTTTTTATTTATTTATTTATTTATTTTACTTTTATTTATTTATTTATTTCAAATTTTTATTATCAAACTGATGTACAGAGAGGTTACAGTTTCATACATTAGGCCTTGGGTACATTTCTTGTACTGTTTGTTACCTCCTCCCTCATTTCCCCCATTTCTAACCCAGTGCCACACTCTTCTGAGGGACAATAAGCTATTTAACCTGCCCACTTTGCTCCTGTATCTATCATACCATGATCAAAGTCACCAGTGTTCACTCCTTCCGTCTGCCTTTCTGTAGAAAACATTTCTCTGAGAACACTGTCCTTGCAAACCACACATTTCTTTTTCATAAAAACCATAGAAAAAATTAAAAATCATAAAGCGCTTCTATTGGCCTTTCATCTCACACAGAATTAAATCCAGAACCTAGCTACCTGACTCCCTAGATATATCACATTCCTCTCTCTGACCTCTAAGTTAGGTTAGGCTTCTTTACATTTGTATAGTTCATGCTGCTGCCAGTTTGGGCAAATTTGTTTTATCTGTAAGCCCTTCCCCACCTCTCACTCTATCCTCCATGTCTCAGTCTAAATGCTAACTGCTTAGAAAAACCTCCCGTCGCCATCTCAACTTAAAGTAGTCTTACCTGTTAACTCTTGCCCTGGCCATCATTCATTAAAATTTGTCATGAAGTTTGTCAATTTATTTCATAAAAATCTCTCTCATTGAACTGTAGGCTCCTCCTGGAGAGGACGGACTATAACCATTTGGCTTAATACACCAGATGTTTTTCCCATCATCACCCACCCTATTGGTCTTAGCTCATGGCTCTGGAAGAGTTATACAAGGTTTGAACCGCTCTCCATTGATAGTAAGTATTCCAACCTATGGACATGCTTCTGCTTTCTGGTCCAGGGGCTCTCTTGATGTCTCTAGTTGGGAAGTTTAGTAGGGATAGCTGCTTCCTGCCTGATATTTGCATATGGACACCCAGAAGTAAGAAAGTGTTAGTACTCTGAGGGGTAGCATCCAACCACATCAGGTCAGCTGACAATAAAGAAATTCCTCTCTCTGGGTTCTGGGAGTTCACATCTGCAATCCTAGATACTAAAGAGGCTGAGATCTGAGAGGAGTTGTTCAAAGCCAGCCCAGGCAGAAAAGTCCCTGTGAGACTCTTATCTCCAATTAACCACTCAAAAACTGGAAGTGGGGCTGTGGCTCAAAGTGGTAGAACACTAGCCTCAAGTAAAATGGCTCAGGGACAGTGCCCAGGCCCTGAGTTTGAGCCCCACAATGGACCAAAACAAAAACAAATCCTTCTCAGTTTGATACATCTAGAAAGATGCTAACAGGACCACGTATCAGCCATCTGGTATTTACGGCCATCTCTATATTGTAGCCGTAATGTTGGCTTTCCCTGGTTCCCTTCATGTTCCATTTTCCTTCACCTTTCACTTCTCTCTAAGATCACTTTCCAAATAAACTTCCTGCACACAAAGCCTTAGTCTTAGGCTTAGTTTTAGAAAACCTAGGCTTAGACAACCATCGTATACCAATTGTCCAGCATAGCAGTTCATGATTCAGAGCACTTATTTATTATCATCTCTTGGCCCAAAAGTAATTCAGGTATAAATGAATAGAAATTATCCTAAAACCAATGGCTAAGATCTGAAGTAGGTTATAAAGTAAGCATCTCCTAGAATGGAACAATATTTATGACTGTGTACACATACCAACTCAGCAGAGATCCTCACCATTGCATGCTGGTAGGCCCAGAAATGTGCTTTCTTTCTAAAAAAGTGAATTTCTACCAAGATCCATATGTTTGATCCTCCCTTCTCTAGCTTGAGATAGGTTGGGATAGTGAAGGAAGAAGAAGAAGTTTGAAGAAGTGATGAGCACGAATACTCACCACTCCCTACCTATATGATCTTGCCAAGTTCTTCAGGTTCTATTTTGCCTGTCTGTAGAATGAGAGCATGAGTATTGCCATATAATATTATTATAAAGATTTTTAAAATAGACTCATAAAAAGACTGACTTCAGTATTTACCTTCCTTTCTCCCCTTTCCAGTGTAAAACATAGTGTATTAAAGGATTTGTTTCTAAACTTGTGACCCATGGCTCTGAGCTGAATGCCAGAAGCAGGAATCTTCTGACTTTGTTTTTTCTTTATCTTCACAGTCTCTGCACTTATGAAGTACCAAGATCTTCCATCCTCTGAAAGAATATTTTCCTCAGTTAAAGAGATTTAAACAAGAATCTTCATAAAAAACATTATGGTCTTAGGAGAATTTCCCAAAGGGATGGCATAGCTTGCATGCCCTGTGTCAGTGTGCAGATCTGGGTGTCCTCTCTGTTCCTCGTTAGCCATTTGTGCATTTTGTCTGCGTATGCTCTCCAAGGTCAGACCCTTGTGAGAAATACTTACTCTATTAATCATCTTGGAAGACTGTTCCAGACACATTTTCAGAAGGGATGTAGTAAGTTTTGTCTGCACAGTGCACCCTGGGAAAAGAGTTCTCCTTCCGAAAAGCAGTCTTGCCTTTAGCCAAGTATTTTCTCTTCTTTTTTTTTAACACACATTTTAAAAAGCAATATAGGTATTTCATGATTTGAAGGCATTGTGAGACATGGTTGCCACGTTGGCATAGACAGACCCTGCACCAAATTGGTGGGTTTCACATGACTGCTGGTGTTGGCATACATCTACAGCCACCTGGTGATCAGACTTTTGGGGAACAGGGGGTTTAGCTATTATTTTTGACATAAACTCATTCAGTCATAGCCATAGTGCTATGATGGGGCTCTAATATGCTCAGAGCTAATTAAAGTAATCCAGTGGTTCAAGTGGCCATGATCTGGGTAAGAATTCTTTCATTTTCATTGGATCAGAGTGTGGGACTGGTTCTCTCTCTGGCTTGCATCTGAGAAGAAGAGAATATATCATCCTTTTCTCTCCCTTTGTTATCCAGGCATTATAGGTTTCAGATCTTCAAACACAGAAGAGTTATTTTTGCCTATCATTTGAATAAAATCAAGACTAACTTTTCTGTCTACTTATTAGGGAATCACTTGTTATATTCAATCATGAAAGAAAGAAGATAGAAATTTCAGAGCTTGCTTAGGTCTCCTACATGACTTTCACCTTTTGCCTTTTCACTTGAGCTACTTATAGGATCTAATATCCTATCCCTCCTGACCATTCCTGAAAACAATGAGAAAGCATAATCTCCATAAACACATCATCCATGAAGCATTTTCATTTTGTGAAGACAGGGCATTTTAGTTTACTTTTTCTTTTTTTGTATAAGTATATTATCTTCTATATTTCAAGTATTATTTAAATAAATCTGTGTCTGGTTTTGAAAATGCGATTCATTTCTACAGTAATTCACATTTGAAATTAGAAATAAACAGTAAACAATGTACCACAGAGAAAAGACTTTCTAGATCTCCATGCAGTGGGAGGGATACCACCATATTCAATGAAAATATTGAACATTTTGGATTCTTTTCCAGTAAGATACAGAACAGACAGTATAGGCTGTTTATGATACCGAGGGCCTTTGTGAATGGCATCTGCTCCAGGTGAGGATTTCTTCCTCCTCAGATTCTTTTTTTTTTTCTTATTTATTGTCAAAGTGATGTACAGAGAGGTTACAGTTTCATATGTTAGGCCTTGGGTACATTTCTTGTACTGTTTGTTACCTCCTCCCTCTTTCACCCTCCCCTCCCTCCTCAGATTCTTGATCCTATGTATATGCAGGACTTACAACTGAGTCATCCTTTTTTTCAAGAATGAATGTGGGTGTCATAGTTAGTGGTCTGTGGTCTATAACTCTGTAAATAGCTTGCTCCAAAAGTACTCCAGGCACAGCTGAGCCCAGATGTCCCCTGAATGGAATAATCCTAAGATCATTTCAATATATCTTATTTTATTGTCCATTCTCTTTCTGTCTCAAACAATCCTGGAAATCATAAAAAGAATGTGCAATGAAGAAACATCTTTGAACAAGAGGAATAAGGAATGAATTGTAGTAGCTAACTTGTAAGTACAGTATCCTGAAAATACTCCTAACACAACATTCCCTGGTCATATATGATAAGTTGGTAAATCAACTGTGAACTCTCATGCCACTGACAGTGGCATCTTCCAATGGCCAACCATTATGTGATATTCCAATCAATGGAAACACTAAAGATAACATAGATTCACAGTCAAGGAGACTGTGGGGACAGAAATGTCAATATCTCTTCTTGATACACCAACATTTGAGTGCCTACTTCAACTAGGAACTTGAGAAAGTACCACACAAAAGCTGGTCTTGAAGAAGAAAGAGGAGCTGTCTTAGAGAAAGAGAACACAGGCAATCCTAGGAACATGGCTCTTGAGAACATGTCAAAATCATGGTGTGTTTAGACGGCTGTGTAGCAAGTAGAGTATACCAGAGATTATCATGGTTGGGCCAGGGTACAAAATAACTTTTTTTGCTAGGCAGCTGAAAAAAAATCTGATACTTCCTGAACTAAGTATATTGGAGGTAGAGGGATGAATTATAAGGAGGCAGTAATATTTCATTGGCCTCAAAGAGGTAGAGAAATATTGTGAGAGCCAGGTGTTGGTGGCTCACATCTGTAATCCTAGCCACTCAAGAGGCTGAGATCTGAGGATTGTGGTTCAAAGCCAGTTTGGGCAGGAAAGTCTGTGAGGCTCTTATCACCAATAAATTACCCAGTGGTAATTTGTTATTACCAAATCGAAGTGGAGCTGTTGTTCAAGTGGTATAAGTCTATCCTTGAGCAAAAGAAGCTCAGGGATAGTGCCCAGGCTCTGAGTTCAGGTGCCAGACCAGACACACAAAAAGAAATATTATAAGCAACAGAGGATAGACATACCCTTTCTACCTCTCTCTTTCTGGGCCATGAGATCACTTAGTTTTGAGCCCAGTTCATTGTAGTTCTGAATTGTTCACTTATTCTACTGTTTAACAGGAATGTGTATTCTCTGTGTTCAGTAACTGCATAATAGCAGAACATGGAGCAAGGCTGGCTTGGTAGGCACAAGTCTATGCAATTAAGGGACCCACATTTGGTCTAATGAACTGATCTCACCACCTGGACATTCTGAATAATTTCACTACACTTACACATAAGCAGAGGAGACCTCTGCAGTTCTTTGCTTCCCTGTTCCCTTAATAGAGTTTGTGATGACAGCCCATGAATACAAACTTTTGTTATCACAATACATGGATAATTAGTAAGACAAAAAACAAGTATAAAGCATGGCATTAGAGATACAACTGAGAAAGGTGGGAAGGATGGAGATCAAAGCATGCTAAAGTAGGAAGGAAGACTGAATGGTTGTTTTAACTGACTTTATTTTGTCCCTTATACCTGTCTTCTCTTTGAGTTATTTTTCTATTTCAACTCATCTCAAATTCCAAGTATGGCAAGCCATACTTGTAAGCAATCATTTTCTTGATGTGAACTGAAGCGAACCCTCAAGCAATAGCAACTTCCTTAGTGCCAGCAGGACCTTTCATGACCATACCTGAGATAATGACCAACCAGATCACAATTTGACCAAGATTATTTTATTGCATACTTGTTACTCTCTGCACTTGGCATTTCTCTGGGCCAACTTAAAGATAGTATCAGAATTTCACAGACAGAACTCAGGTTGCTAAGATTGCTGTTCTTCCCAGTGTGACCACACAGAATAAGTTACTTTCCTATTTCACCATCACTCAGTTCTCTGTCTTTTGGATCTCTTAGGGCGAGTGGCCTGATCTAGTCTCTTGGGATGTTCCAGAGGCAGACCTCTGGTAACCAGGCCATGCTTTTCTGTTCAAATCAGTGTAAGAACCAAGACACCCTTTCACATACTTCTTAGCCATGTACTTGTCCTGTATTAGTAAGCAAACACAAATCCCTACAAATGAGAAATAAGAAAAGAGAACAATAGGATAGTGTATAATTCCTTTTCCTTTAAATCCTCTTGACTGTCAATAACCTGAAAGCAGAGTTGTTAGGCAATATTGAAGAAGTGAAATGTCATGTTTGTGATGGTATTAATTTCATGCTGCGTTTCCATAGTTCCAGTAAGAATGAAATATAGAATATATGAGCTACAAAATATGAAGTGAACATTTTGTATTTGCATACAAGTTAACTGCTTTTATGTTTATGTTTTAAAGTGGCATTTTTACAATATAAATATGAACATAGGGGATATGATATTGCTCAGTGATGAAGTGCTTGGGGTTTGATATCCAGTGACCTCCCCACACACATTCAATGACAGATATTAAACTCCACAATAATAATAAGAATTTTTAAAAAAATTAAATATAAATTGCCATGAAATAACAAAGGAAAACTTGTCTGGGAGAGACTATTCAAGAAAGGATATTCAGTTTTGTTTTTTGTTTTTTTTTTTGCCAGTCCTGGGCTTGAACTCAGAACCTGAGCACTGTCCCGGACTTCTTTCTGCTCAAGGCTAGCACTCTACCACATGAGCCAGAGAGCCACTTCTGGCTTTTTCTATGTACGTGGTGCTGAGGAATCAAACCCAGGGCTTCATGTATATGAGGCAAGCACTTTTACCACTAGGCCATAATCCCAACCCAGAAAGGATATTTAGTATGTCAGAATGTTTTGTAGCACTTCTCTTCTGTGCTTTGAACAAAACATTCTATCTTTTCATTTTGTTCTGACTCCACAAGTTGTGTAGCTAGTCCTGTTCTGAAGAGCATCAAGGAAAAGGGAGAACAGAGTACCTATTGTCATGAAGCTTACTTACTTACCATGAGGGAGAATGACAGAAAATGGTAAATAAATAAGAAAAATTTCAGTGTCTCATAATTGTTTTGAGGCAATAGTAGGGTGATATTATTAAGAACATTGGGGAAAGGAGGCTTGGTTTAGCTTGGGTGACAAAAGTCATTTCAAGAGAGTAATCTAAACTGCACTGCAGTGAGAGAAATTGCTTTGCTTAAGTAACATCTCCTTCTTAGACCCTGTATCAGAAAGAACAAAGGTATTGCCCTTGCACAGTTTCAAAGATGATGGCCAGACCTTCCTCATCTTCCCCCACTATTCCCCATGGTCTTAGCTCAGGTGTGACCACCCTCTGGACTCTTTGTCAATGAGAAATCCAGATACTTTTCTCTTGGAAATATTAGAACAGGTGGGGAGAATAACACAAGGTCACTGTATCTTCTTAAAATCCTAATGACCCCAGAAACACAATCCCTGAAGGAAGAATCTCTTTGCTTCCCAGTAACTCCTGGGGCAAGGCACCTGACCAAACGTCCTGTCTTAATTCGTCATTGCAAAGAAAGTCACATCAGAAGGAACAGTGATTTGAATGAGCCCAGATGTTTCACTTAAGGCTGCAGCCAGACAGAGCAATTCTTATATTGCAGTTGTTTCTTTTCATGTCATATGAATGCTTAAAAGAAGTCCAGGGAGACAGCATGTCTGAAGAGATGATGATTACAAATGGCAGCAGATACTAGCATGATAATAACTCGTCAGATTTCACCCAAGTTACTCTGAAAGAAAGGCAAGCTGTCTAGCAGCAAGTAGATGGAGACTAAAGGGAAATTTGTAGATACACAAAAGCAGGCATGTCACAAAGCATTTTGATAAAAGATTGCAAAAATATTACCTATGGGAGACCATGAGCAATAAATAGAGTTACAAAAGGAATATGCAATTTACTATTGGAGAGGCTTTGAAAACACTAATATGCTGGGTGCTGGTGGCTCATGCCTATAATCCTAGCTACCTAGAAGGCTGAGATCTGAGGATTATGGTTCAAAGCCAGCCTGGGCAAGAAAATCTGTGAGGCTCTTATCTCCTATTAACCACTAGGAAATCAAAAGTGGAGCTGTGGCTCAAAGTGGTAGAGAGCTAGCCTTGGTTAAAAAAATAAAAAAGCGTAGGGACAACTACCAGGCTCTGAGTTCAAGCCCTACAACCAACAAAATAAAATAAATAAAAGCACAAATGATGTCTCAATCAATGACTTAAGAGTTTTGCCAAGTGAAGCAAAAATATGATTATGTATAGGGCTTTAAAGTAGAATTTACTTTGTGTTTTCCCAGAAAGAATGCTGTAGTTGGCAGCTCTTCCCATTCCAGTGCACAGAAGTTAGCAAACGGATGACTAGCAAGAGATTCTTCTGGAGAAACTAGTTGCTGCATAGATTTCTGCCCAAATCATTTGAAAATAAACCCCCATCCTGTTGGTAAGGTACCTGGAACAAGATTGTGACTGACAATCAAAAACTGAACAAACCAACAAGCACAAGTTAATTTTAGGCATAGAGGTATATTATAGTGTCACTTAAATATTTGTCAAATGAATGGAAATATAAAGAGACCCTAGGGGTTTAGGTTGTAGGACACTGTTGAGCCATGAATGCTTTTTTTTTTTTTTTTTTGTGCTAGTCTTGGCCTTTAACTCTGGACTTGGATGCTGTCCCTGAGTTTCTTTTGCTCAAGGCTAGCACCCTTCCACTCGAGCCACAGTTCTACTTCTGGCCTTTTTTGGTAGTTGTAGTGGAGGTAAGAGTTTCTCAGACTCTCCTACCAGTGCTGGCTTTGAACTGTGATCCTCAGGTATCAGCCTCTTGAGTAGCAAGGATTACAGGCATGAGCCACTGGTACCGGTTCATGAATGCTTTTTAAGGGCACACATCTAGAACTTATTACAGCTATGAGTATATTTATGTGGAATTATCCAACATATATGAGCTACTGAATATGAAACTATTCCAGTAATGGCTTTGAGACATTGGACATAACCATGGAAAAGGTGATTTCACGTGCTAGTGGGCTGCCTGCAGTAAACACCGCATGTTGGCAGCTTATGGTAGTCAATCACACCAGCTGGCATGTCATGCCATGGCCGAATCTGGTGAAGGCTGGGACTGTGACCTCCACGGGCAGGTATGTCCGTTGTGGGATGTGTTGCAATGTTGCAGGGTATGACTATTCTTTAAACCAGTCCCCACGGTCACTGCCAGATTATTTGATATTTGGAAGTAATTAAAACAGCTTGGGCAGATGCCCTCAGAAAGAAGGGGAAAGTGATGAGATTTTCTGAGCTGTCTCCTCCAATCAAGGACTTACATAAATAGAAGGATGGGGAAACAAAACCTGCCAGTGTTTGGTTCATAGGATTGCACTGCTGGGTGATTGTGACAAAGTGTAGAACTACGGTGGGAGCCAAATTTTGAGAGAAATTTTTGAAGCACAGAGCATCTCTGATAATTTTGGCAACATCTTTTTTTTTAATGTTGAAACATAATTGATAGCCCTTATAAATGATTATCTTCATCAAATGGTGATTGTCCAGTATGCTAGGAAAACATGAAGGATTATCGAACTATTGATGAAACTGAATTATAATTTCAAAAGCAAAATTGTTGGCTCTGTTAGATTAGATTCACAACTTTAAAGAATAAGCAATTATTTCCATTGAAAGGGTAACACACCTGAACAGCCTTTTGCCTCCTAAAAGGAAAGCAGTTTTAACCTACAGTTTTGTTGATGAATAGATGTATCCAAGGACTAATCTTTCTACTGTGTGCCAAATCCCAGAAATTGTTTAGATTTCTCTGGGTCTGCCCTTAATACTTGTGAAAATCTAAACTATCATCAAGGTATGATAAACCTGAAGTCTGAATGAGGATGTGAGTCCTAATTAAAAATTGAAAACAGCACATTTTTGCAGACATTAGCATATCATCAACACATTTAAAATAGACATACACTCCATACATGATAGAATAAAACTAACTTAGCCTATATTTAAAGCAACTTTAAAAATTGTCATTATTAGTCAGGCACCAGAGGGTCTCATACCTGTAATCTTAGCTACTCAGGAGGTGATCTGAGGATCATGGTTCCAAGCTAGCCTAGTCAGGAAAGTCTGAGAGACCTTCATCTCCAATTAACCAACAAAATCAGGAAGTGGAGCTGTGGCTCAAGTGGTTGTGAAGCATTAACAATAGCTCAGGGACATCTGCCTGTCGCTGAGTTCAAGCTCCAGAACTGACAGACACACAAAAATGGTTATTATTGTTACTTGAAATCTCTCATAATTTGGAATCACTAGTGAGCTTTTCCACTGTAGTTCTTACCTTTACCTGGTGGGGCTCCTAATCCTGTAGTTTTCTACAAAAAGCACACAGACTGCATTTTCCAACTCTAAGATCTAATACTTGCTTGAAATGAACTCTGCCTTGGAATGCACTCCTCCACTCCCTCTCCCCTGAGGCCATGTTGGGCTCCCTCTGGGCAAGAACCGAGATCCATCTGTTTAACTTTAGCCTTGTCCTGGCTGACAGATCCACTCACACATTGGCAAGGATGTCTGTCACCTTGCATTTCATGGAGGACTTCGCTCCAGTCTCACAAAGCCTATGACCTCTGTGACTCAGACATTTATGGTTTATTCTCTTCCCTTCTCTCTGGATCCAGGATACTGGGGAGTGACATAAATGGCCAGTCATCAGTTGGTTCTGAAAAGACTTCCAAGAATAACTGACACAAAGCTTTTAACACAACCATGAGTTTAAAGATCTAGAATATTGCCCATCAACTAGTCTAGAATGGGGACTATAAACCAGTGACCGAATCATCCTGCAGGCATGTTTTGTTTGGCCAGGCTAGGGTTGGCCTGCAGAGTGTTTTAGAAATATTTAATTAGTTCCTAACATTTAAAAAAAAATCCAGGAGATCTCACGTAAAAATCCAGATTTCTGGCATCCTTTGATTTGGTAGCACAGCGGCTGGGTCCCTGCCTGGCAACCATCTGCTGTAGCTATAGCTACATAGTAGTCACTCTACAAGTGGGGTAAACCTGACTCAACTCACCATGGTCCTTTCCACTGCCCACCAATCCAGATTCACTTGTTTCTGTTGCTGCATGACTGGCTTATATAGACCCTTGAGGTTAGGATCTATATTTTAGAACCATAATGTGCCTAATACTGTGGTATGGGAAAAATAGGGGAAAAGATTTATACATCTTTTCTGGTTTTCATGTGACTATAAAAAGAAGCAACGAAGTAATAATGATAGAGATAATTTATGGATCAATTAAGGTCTCAATTGGGAGGTGGCAAGCATAGAAGTGGTTTCTGGTTATGTCATCGTTAGTGCATGAGAGATTCATGTCCAGGAAGAGCCAGTCCTGCAGGTCTACTTAGGAATACATTTGGACAGCTCAAAGAAAGCAGTGTGTACATGTAGGCCTCCACCAGAGCTTATGGAGATTCATCCATGCATTTATCTACCATTTTTTCTTTCAACAAATACCTAGAACTTATGGGGAGACCTTAAGGTTTACCAGTCAGATCCTTGTTCAAGTGAACCTGTATGAATGAAGAGCCTGAGGCTGCCCTTGTGGATCTACCTTTCTGGGCTCATAACCAGCCACTGCCTGAGCAAGGAGGCGGTCCTGGAAGGAGGCCACTTTGCCCAACATAGTGCATCTCTATGGGTAACTTTTGCATGAATTCTTCCTATCAGCAGAGCCAAGACTTCCTCAGAGTTGACAGTGACTGGAAGCCTTAGGCTGTTCATACTCAACGGCCCTTCCTTCTCATTTTGACAAGTTTTAAAATCATTGATACAGTCTGAAAGCTCTCTAGCTGACATTTCTGCCTTCTTTTTATCCTTCGTAAGTGCTTCTTCTTCAGCATCTTGCATATCTAATCCTATCCTGGCATCTGCCTTTCTGAGGTGTCAGAATAACACATGTCTATGATGCATGTGTCTATTAGGAACCACGATTGGTGCTGGGGTTATGCAATAGAATGTGTGTGTGTGTGTGTGTGTGTGTGTGTGTGTGCTCTTTACACTTGTGGACTTGCATAAAACTTGTAATAGATAACCCATAAACAGACCAATTAATGAATGAACAAAAGGCTAGAAAATAGTAAGTGGACGAACTGGGTGGTCCAATAAGATGTTTCCTGGAATGATATTCAATCTGATACCTAGATACTGAGATCCGTGGGTCACATGAAAATCGAGAAGTCCAGGTGGAAAGGAAAGCAAGTTCAAGTCACCCTTGTCAGGAACAGTTGTAACCCATCAGGAAGAAAAGAAAGACCAGTATAACTGGAGAATAATGAAAAAGGAAAGGAATAGTCTGAGCATGAGTACTAGAGATCTACAAAGGAGACTGATGGTCACATTATGGCAGTTTAGAGCAGATCACAGAGACCATTCTTTAAATCCAAATGAGTCATTTAAGATAGAGCTCTTGAAGACTTACATCTGCTGCTAAATGCTGCTCTAAAAAGAAAAGAGTTTTCATCATAAAGCAGATGCTGAACTTTTGGATCCACTTACATTAAACAAGCTTTGTGGACCACACCAAGAAGCTACTATGACATCTACACAAAACTTAGTATCATATTTATGTGTGTGCAAGCAGCCAGATTATAGGCTGTGTATCACTTCTATAGGTTTTTAAAGTTTAGAGGAGAGGACTGTAAATTGTAATCCTCCAAGAGAGCTTCTTTGAAATAAGAAGCTTATGCAAAATCATGTTTATGAAGAAGCAGGTGAAAAGCCAGGCAGTTTCTCAGGCTGAAACGGGTGGAGCAGATTTCTACCCTTAGCAAAGATGCTCTTGTGCTACCTGAGTCGTTGGGTATTTGCAAAGCTTTGGGAGCTCCTGAGTGTGTGCTAAAATGAAGCAAAATCTGGAGGACTCTTATCTAGGTGTGAATCAGATGTACACCTTGATTGGAAAACATTCTCTGCTAATAGTTTCAGGACTTTTCTTCCCTGGCATATGGCTATTTACTCTTGGGGTGGGGATCCTAGGATTATCCTTTTGACCAGATGATTTGGCAAGCTATTGCTCTTGTCATTTCTGTCCTAAAGACTTTCTTTGCCTTTTAACCTTTCCCTCTCACTCCATCAAGGGCAGCACACTGAGAAACATGTCTCTGATGCAGACCTTTCCTTGGAGAGCTAGCTGTCAGGCGGATATACATATTACGAAGGTTTCCTGAAATAGTATTACAGTGTCTTAGTCCTGAAAGGGGTACTGGGAAAATTCATTTATCTATAGGGAAACTGATAATAGGCGTGTCTGGCTTTTAGGCATTGTCTGGCAAGCTCAAATTCTCTAAAGAGTGCTCCAATATCCATCCTACTAAGGTTGAATCTACATGTTAAGAAACAAATGCCCAACAATTGAAGGAATCAATGTATTCTCTCATGAGAGAGTGCTAGTTATCTGAAATAGAATTTGGTTTTAAAAATTCTCATTAGAGGGCTGGGAATATGGCCTAATGGCAGAAAGTGCTTGCCTCATACACATGAAGCTCTAGGTTCGATTCCTCAGCACCACATATATAGAAAAAGCCAGAAGTGGTGCTGTGGCTCAAGTGGCAGAGTGCTAGCCTTGAGCAAAAAGAAGCCAGGGACAGTGCTTAGGCATTGAGTCCAAGCCCCAGGACTGGCAAAAAAAAAAAAAAAAAAAAATTCTCATTAGAAGCTGGGTGTTGGTGGTTCTTAGCTACTTACCGCTTAAAGCCAGTTCAGGTAGAAAAGTTCTCAAGATCCCTTCGGAATAGATGGGGAGCACCTATTATCCTAGATACATGGGATATTGACATAGGATTGTAGTTCCAGAGCAGTCTGAGCAGAATGGTCTACCTCAGTAGCCTAATGACTAAAAGAAACATTTTCATGTATTTTGTGAATCTGAAAAGATTATCAATTTTTGTTCAATGTTCCAACTTTATCAAATAAGCTAAGTTTATTATGTTCAGATTTTTAAAATAACATTCTGAGGGTTTTTTTTTCTCAATCCATTGGGTAGTGTTGTTTTTTACTATATTAAAATATTCTACTATGGCTTTCTACTTATTCATTTTACATATTAGTTTTTTAAATTTTTCTTAAGATATTTTAAGACTTACTAAGTACAATCAGATATCATATTTTGAGATAACATACCTTAAAATGTATTTAACTCTTTATTATTAAGAATTATTAGGAGAATTCAGATTTTTTGTGAATTTAAATTTTCTATTGAAATTCTGTCAACATTGTTCATATCTTGTTCTTTAAAAAAATACCACATTAACATTTATTCTTTATTTATTCCAATACCTGAAATACCTTTGTATTTGTTTCTATTGTGTGGCTTTTGTCTTACCAGGATATTATTTGTTCAAACTAATAATTTAAAGTATGTAACAATAGGGTGGGTGCTGGTGACTCACACCTGTAATCCTAGCTACTTGGTAGGCTGAGGTCAGGAGGATTGTGATTTGAGGTCAACTCGGGCAGAAAAGTTCCAAAGATTCCTTCAGTCCATAGCTGGGTGCCTTGGTATGTGCCTGCCAATCCAAAATATATATGAGGCTGATATTGGTAGGATCACAGCTCTACACCAGCCCAATCAGAAGATATTCTGATGAGACTCCATTCCAACTAATGGAAGCTAGAGGAAGTAGTGTGTACCAGTAATCTTACAACGACCAAAAACTTAACGTGTATGAACCACAGCTCAGGCACATGCCCAGGGACTGGTGGGGTGGAGGGAGCTGATTAGGCAGAGAGGGAAGAGACTGCCATCCTAAAAGGAACCAGCAAAACACAGGCTTGGGGATGTGATTCAAGTTGCAGAGCAAGTAGAAGCCTAGCAAGTTCAAGGCCCTGAGTTCAAGTCCCATCACTGACAACAAAATAATACAAAAATCATCAAGTATGCCAGATTAAAAAGAAAAAAGGGGGGGCTGGGAATATGGCCTAGTGCTAAAGTGCTTGCCTTGTATACATGAAGCTCTGGGTTCAATTCCTCAGCACCACATATATAGAAAAAGCCGGAAGTGATGGTGTGGCTCAAGTGGTAGAGTGCTAGCCTTGAGTAAAAAGAAGCCAGGGACAGTGCTCAGGCCCTGAGTTCAAGCCCCAGGACTGGCAAAAAAAAAAAGAAAAAAAGGCTGAGAAAGCACCAGGAGATACTGATTTATACTAAAGAGAATTTCTCTTTCCACTGTTAGGAAGTCTCTTATCAATTTAGTTACATTGAGAATCAAACTATGTTGATTTGAATTTTGGTTTTAGATTCATACTAGTTGTTATCCCTGAGGTAAGGAACATTACCCCCCCCCCACCACATGCACATACCCAGTGCATTGTTGTGTTTTACAGATGCTCTAGCAGCAGGCTGGGGAACTAGGCTAGGTATCTCTGAAAGGCAAAGCTCTGGATTCCAGTCTCAAGGATGAGATTATGGTATTCCTGTCACAACTTTAAACAGGGGCCTGCAGGGTAGTACAGGGAACAATTTTTTAAAAGATATTATATTATCATATAACTATAGATATAAAATATATACATATATAAATATAGATACTTTTCATATATATATGTACATATATATATCTCCTTTTCTGAGTGTTGAACCCATTATCTGCTACATACATTCTTAGAATTAAAAGCAAGAAAACATACTTAGCATCAAAAAATACTCAAGACAGGCTCTTAAAGTCGAAAAATCCAAAGTCATGGAAAATTTGCCATTTTACACTGGTATATATGTTGGGTTATCTGTATTTCATTTTGATGTGTGCGGGTAAAAACTTGGATGTCTGACTTCATTTTTATAGTTTAACCATTCTGATAAAAATGAAAAGTTCTAACACACCTGTTCTGTGCATTATTAGTTCCTGGTTCTATGCCAGGAACCAGTGGCTTACTTCTGTATTGCTGGCTACTAGGGAGTTGGAGACTGGGATTGCCCAGCTTTGGCAAAAAAGAAAAAAGTTCATAGGACCCCACTTTAGCCATGAGCTAGGGATGATGGTTTGTACGTGTCATTCCAGCAACACAGGAGGTAGAGAGGAGAACTGAAGTTTGTGAGACTGTACCTCAACAGGAAAAGCTATGCCAGATGACATATATGTCTCATCACAGATTTAGAAGGAAGTATACATAAGAAGGATCACAATCCAGATCAGCCTGGGCCAAAACATGAAATCTACCTTAAAAATAACCAGAGAGGCATGGCTTGAATGGTAACATGCCAGCCCATCAAGTGTGAAGCCTTGAACTCAAACTACAGTACCACCAAAAGGAAAACAGAAAGTCTTTTCTGGAACATGCCAGAAGCCATGACTTGTGAAATGGATGTATGCATGATAAGTTATGAACAAAGTGCTAGGAAACAAATTGTAGTCCTAGCTTTGAAAGTTCTCCATGCCTATCAACATTGAGAGCTGTTCATGGAAATCAGGGGTTATGAAGGCAAGGAGCATTTAGGCATCTGTGCAATGGGTTAATGGTAGCAAAGGAATGAAATGGGCATGAAAAGGGGAAAGACATGGTAGAAGAAAGTGAGATCTTAAATTCACTTGTTGGCTATGACATATTTTTCTGTAGCATAAAGAAGGAGCCATTCAGGAATTTTCAAGAGATAAATGACATTTCTTGTCTTGTGCATCTCTTACAGTCTTCCCAAGTGAGAACTGTATTTAAATATGAGGAGTTCGTATAAATCCAGCCATTTTTATTATTATGTATCATGTTTATCATTGTTCTATTTTCTCACAGATTTACTGGATTCCTCTTCCAATAGCTTCTGGTAGACAGTAGAAATGTTCATACCACGGAAATCAGCATTCACTCAGTATCATGGTTTGCTTTTTCTGGAGAGCTAAGTTCTAAGTGCTTATCATGTCTCTACCTGCAGGCAACTAGAGCTGGGACCACAGAGGCCTATGTCTGAAGTTTTGTAATGTCATAGGGACTCCCAATGAGCTTCGGCAAATCTTCTAAATGACCACCAAGATCTGGGTAGTTGTTTGGAATAGACTTGCTGGGTCTAGAATCTCATCTAATTCAGAGTAGTTTATTTCTTTCTTCTCTTTACTTCCAAGCCCAATGTGAAAAAGATAATCTCCAGGAACAAATGGAGTTGGTGTGAATAGTCATTCTTCTCTTTCACTCAGCTCAAAGTGCTAGTGCTAATCTATAACCTGCAATCAGACCAGAGAAGTACTGTGATGTTTCACAATGGATGGCTCAAATCTCCATGTCACAATGAAGTTGATTTGTCATTTGAAACAATAGAAATGTTAATCAGACCCAGATGTTAGTTGGCTACAGTTTGGGGGCGAAAAAAAGAATCCTCACTTCTACTCCAAAGTGGTAAGATGTCCTACAAACATCTCAAGAGGAATAAACATAGTAGTTCAGAAGGATCTAAATTAGCAGAATCTTGAAATACTACAGCAATAGTATGACAGAAGTTGAGGCTCAGGATGGAAATGAAATTACATAAGGGCTGAGAAGAAATGGCAGAGTCTATTGTCATTACAGGTGTTCCCATGTGAAATCCAAAGTTTTCTCCACTATCCCAAAGCTGTCTTGATATTTAGGCTCGATTTTATATTAATTGTACTATTGGTCATGGTAAGAGAATTAATGAATACAATTACCAACGACTTAGTAAGTGAATAATTTTAAAAGCTTAAGTTTATTAGAAATGGCCAATTTAGTTTTATAAGGGATAGGTCATACTGAAATAAGTGACTGGATTTTTCTAGGATATAGTTTCCATAGTGGCCATGGAAAAACTGACATTATATACTTGGAATTCCAAAAAAGTTTTGGTAACATCTCAGAGATCATTAGCTCAGATCTTGGACTGTGGATAAAGTACCTTATTAGATAGAAACCAGGCTCAGAACAGCAAATAAGGGGACACAATTTGTGCTGGAAAGAAGGCAAACAGAACACCCCAGGGTCAGATAGAATGTTCTTCATATTGGTGATTCATAGGAAGATTTAGATCTGTAAGTGTGGCACATTGGATTGGTTCACAATATATAAATTAGGATAAAATGTCGTTTATCCAAATTCAAAAGAATGTGTTCATTTAATCACATTAAATAATGATTGCAATTTGCCTAATTCCTTTTGCAGGAGATAATGGGCCAGTTGGCTAAACAAATGTCTGAATGCAGAGACTGGCTCCAAATCACATCCACAGAAAGAAAGAACAAGGAGCATTAAGCTTCCTTTTATTTTCTAAGTAGGAAAAGGTATAAATGTGGATAAATTCATACAAAGAATTAAATATAAGTACACACAACTCAAAGTCAAAATACACACCTAAATTGTCCTCTAATTTTTACTCTACATTAACCATTTTGCACCAACCTTAAAAATTAATTGACCTCTACTAGGCTATCATCTACCACCCCATTTCCTTTAACTCTTTTATCCCCATACAAGATTTCATTTTTAACCTTCCTGCTTTTTATTAATTCAACTATAAAACCTCTTTTCTCCCTGCCACTTGCAATATGTCCCTTTTCCCTTGAGGTTCTGAGCCAAAATCCTAATCCCATAAGCAAATAAATGACAGAGTGCATAAATGAATTAGTTAATCATGTCTTCCAACTTTAGGGGCCACTCATACCATCATGAATGATCTTTTCATGCCTTAGCCCCTATACCACTTACATATTTTACAGTTCTAACTACTTTCATGAGTAACACTGGACATACTTGTAAGGCTAAATAATCTAGAGAGGTTGCCTAATTTGTTTCCTTTATGCTCTCTACTGTACCTGGAGGAAAGACAGGCAAACTACAAACTGTGGGCTAAATTTTACTCCCCACGTTTTTATTTTTCATTTATACATAGTATTTTTTTTTTTTTGGCCAGTCCTGGGCCTTGGACTCAGGGCCTGAGCACTGTCCCTGGCTTCCTTTTTGCTCAAGGCTAGCACTCTGCCACTTGAGCCACAGCACCACTTCTGGCCGTTTTCTGTATATGTGGTGCTGGGGAATCGAACCCAGGGCCTCATGTATACGAGGCAAGCTCTCTTGCCACTAGGCCATATCCCCAGCCCATACATAGTATTTTTTAGATAAAACCCACAAAACATAAAATTAACCATTTTAACTATAGAAATTCAGTGACATTTAGGAAATTCACAACGGTGTACAGGCAACACATTTACCCTGCCAACTTGTGAAATATTTTCGCACCTACAAAAGAAGATCCTATGTCTTTTTAAAAGTAGTCACACCATAACTTCTCCCTTGCCCAGTCTCTGGCAATTACCAATTTTCTTTCTGTTTGTACTATTTTATATTTGCAAACAAAACATTCAGGATTGTATTATGTGTCTAGATAGATACACCACAATATTTTGAGGTTCATCTGTACTGTAATGTGTCAGAGATTCATTCCTTTTTATGGGTAAATAATAGTCCATTGTCTGCATATATCATATTTTATATATTTATCTTCTTTCTACCTTTTAGCTTTTGTATGGTGATTCTATGAATATTCATGTAAAAATCATTTAAACACCTCTTTTCAATTCTTTGAGGGTGTATACATAGATGTAGAATTGCAGAGTTATATGGTAATCCTATGTATAACTTTTTGAAGAAGACCTCAAATGTTATATAATGGCTAAATCTTCTCATATTTCCAAGCAGTAATGGCTGAGTGTTCATTCTCACCATCACTTGTCATTTTCTGTTATTGTTGTTATTCTTCATGCTGCCGTCTGAGTGGGTGGGATGTGGTAGCTTGTGATTTGGGGCAGCATTCTCCTCATGACTGATCTTTGTGTCATTCTATAACTCTTCTTTCAGGAAATTTCTATTCAAGTCCTTTGTCCATCTTTAAAATTTTTAACTTTAGTTCTTATTATGCTTAAGTAGTTGTACAAAGGGGCTTCAATTCAACACGGCCATTTTTAATAGACTTTAGTTGGTTCACAGTGGAGCCTTGGAAGTACTATTGTTGCCAACAGACAGGGGAGAAGAGCTGTGACCAGGATCCCCAAACCCTAAATTTCTTTACCACTTTCCAACCTCCTAGTGGGCTTTGGAAGCTATATATGTAAGACACTCCATGAGAATTCATACCAGAGGCAACTTTTTATCCAGATCTTTTCCTATGATGCATACTTCCCAAGGACCCTTCTTGCTTCTTTAGCACCTGTCCTATATCAGAGGCAGAACACAGGTTTGCTCCAGTTCTCTTCTCTTGGCCTCCACACTGGCTTTTTGTCTGGACTTCTGAGCTGAAGGTGCCTCCTTCTACAGCATCATCTTACCACACTCCATTGTGAAATGGAAGAGAAAGAAAGCACTGAAGGGATGAAGATGAAAAGGTAGTTAATGGGGGGGGGGGGGCTGGGGATATGGCCTAGCGGCAAGAGTGCTTGCCTCGTATACATGAAGCCCTGGGTTCGATTCCCCAGCACCACATATATAGAAAATGGCCGGAAGTGGCGCTGTGGCTCAAGTGGCAGAGTGCTAGCCTTGAGCAAAAAGAAGCCAGGGACAGTGCTTAGGCCCTGAGTCCAAGGCCCCGGACTGACCAAAAAAAAAAAAAAAAAGTAAAAAAAAAAAGAAAAGGTAGTTAATGGGATGGGTGCTGGTAGCTCATACCTATAATACTAGCCACTCAGGTGGCCGAGATATAGAGATCCTGCTTGGAAGTCTTGCTTATCTCCATTTAACCAATAAAATTCTGAAATTTTTTGGAAGAGTGGCTCAAGTAGTAAAATACCAGCTCTGTGCAGACAAGAATCCAAGCAAGATCGCAAGTCCTGAGTTCAAGCCCAAGTACTAGCATGCGCTCACATGCTTACACACACACACACACACACACACGAATGCACACACACACACACACACACACACAAACGGCAGTATTTTCATTCTATTTATAGTCTTTCTGGTACTTACCCTGTAATTCCAATCCTGGATAATACACGAGGATCACTAAGGAGTACACTTTCTTTTTGAGCCTTCTCCTGATTCTCTTAACATGTTTGTGTTAGATACAAGTAAGGCCCTTGAACTACAGTGATGGCAAGGCATGACAGGTCTTTCTCTCCCAGGAATTCAGAGATGATCTGGATGAGGGTTATGAAAAGCCTAGAGGCTACACGGTTGTTCTAAATTCATCTGTATTTCCTTAATAATTTGAAAAGTATGGCTATCTTGTATCCAGCTCATGTGATCTAAAGGTTGAGCTTCTAAATTCTAAAATACACCACAGAATAGGCAAGATCTCAAGCATCTTCGAGCTCCTCCTTCCACACAATTCATGCTTTTGATGTCCTCCAAATAGAGTCACTTGCACTGTGGGTAAACCAAATAATAAATGTGGTAAGAGCTGTGTCTTCAAATCCTGACAAGACAGAGATAATACAAAAGTACATGAGCAAGGCAAGCATATGTCCAAATTCTAGCTCCATCACATGACCTCTGTAGCCTCAGTTTCCTCTCAGGGAGGCTGGAGGTGGGGACTGGGTGGAAAAACCTAGGCAGTCATGTAAATTCCCCTCCTCCTCAAGGGCACCTTTCAAGGACACTGTCTACAAGGGACAGCTTCTGTATTAGACATCATGTTTATAATGACCCTTGAGTTTTTTACTCTTCCGTAAGAAGGACTAGAAGGATGGGAAGTTTGTTTCAAACAAGAACCTAGAGCTGAGAGTGAGCAAAGTCAAGCAGCAGCAGTCATGGGTAAGGTTTGCCTAGTCCTGGGCCAAGGCATCCCACTGCACCACACCTACCCTGAGACAAAACCACGAGGACTCACTTTCCCATTGCTGCACAAGGCTTTCAAGCGCCTTCTTCTCTGCTGGGTGGGAAGGGGATGTGGATGGGGAAGCCAATTTGGAGAGTTCTGGTCTGCAAGTACAGAAAGAGCCAAAATGAAGGTTGGAGTAATAACTTTCACCTGTCAGAGGGTGGAAGGGGTTCCTTGGGTAAATGGTTTTCGAATTGACAGCCTTAAGCCCTGGCAACTGCAATAAAAGTGGAGTCCAAATCCTTCTGAGGGACTATAGCTCAGAAAGCTGTGTTAATGTGATAGGTTAAATGTACCAAAAGCGAGGTGGCCCAGTGGCTGACAGTAGCTGGGGATTGCCTTTTCTTAGTTTCACAGAATGAGGGAAGAGAGGAAAGGAAGGAGGGAGGGAGGGTGGGAAAGAAAGAGAGAAAGGCAGTAGGAAGAGAAAGAGAAAGAAAAAAGCAAAAGAAAGAAAAGAAGAAAGAGGTAAAGAGAGAAAAAGAAAAAAGATAAAAATAGAGACAGAAAAAGAAAGAAAGCAAAAGAGGCATAGACAGAAAAAAGTGAGAAAGAAGAAAAGGAAAGAAAGGGGAAGAGAAAAAATAAAGGGAAAAACAAAAAGAGAAAGAGAAAAGGCAAATGAGAGAGATAGAAAAAAGAAAATGAAAGAGAGGAAAAGATGGAAAGCATGAAAAAAAACCAATCAACAGTAAGTTTAGTGACTTTAACCTGGGCTCTGCTGAGTGATGTCGTGGTAGTATTGGATTGGCTCTAGGGTCGGAGCTGAGGTCATGTTTATTCCACACACTTTCATTATATGGGTACCATTAGCTACCATAGGCCTCTTTTCATGGCAAATGGATGAAGCTACAGAAGGCAAAGCAATTGCACATACCATGTCTCTGCTTACATCATTTTTTCTATTACTCATTAGCCAAAGCAGGTCAGATAGTCAAAGTAGAAAAATATGCTCCTCTTCTAGGGAGAATATTGAAAGCCACGTGGCAAAGGATATGAATACATAATTCTAACATAAGGGTGTTTGTATGATATGTTGAGCCAATCTATTACACCTTCTCTAAGTCCTGCTCCTGGTTCCAGGCTTGGGTAGTAGTGGAAAGGAAAGATAAGGAGAATCCAGAACTCTGGTGGGCTGTAATTTTACCCCCTCATGCTTTACTCCATTATTCTCCTATTTGGAGTTTTCCTGGGTCTTAGCATAAGTGAGTGGAATGTAGTGATAAAGTCACATAAGTCACAGCAACTCTGACAGCATTAGCTGTGCTCCTATTTGGTGCAATACAGGACTCACTTCCAAAACTCCCCCAAGTACACCTTGAACTCCTCAGGAGTAGCAGACATGATCTCACAAGGACTTCTGTCATGTCCTTATGTCACCTGCCCTATAATGCCCCTGCCCCTACCCGTGTCTATGACTTATACAAGAGCAGCAGCCTACCAGCCCTGTGTCACAGAGCCCCTGTGTCAGCCTCCCAGAACTCTCACACACTTACCTCAGCATGTCAGGGATGCAATGGACTCTTTGTGATTTCCACTCTGCTGGAGAAATAGAGCCACATGTCCTGCTCCCACACCTGTCATCCTCCTTGCCATGATTTAAAAAAAGAGCTGCTTTTCATTAACCCCACATGGAGCCCCATGTAGCAGGTGTTGTTGGGTGCCCTCTGTGTCCCTCAAATCTTTCACTGTGCTCCAAATTATTTTCATCTTCAAGCACGTTCATCTTTGTGGGTACAAGAGTTTTTTCTTGGCAGTTGGAAAAAGGCTTCTCTGCCGCTCTATGGGAAGAGGGAAGGTGCCAGAAAAACTAGCAAACACACTCTCAACACACGTGTACACATTGATAAAATGCCTTGCAAGCACTGTACATTTCGTTTGGGAGGTCCTTTCACTTCCAAGATCTCCTCTGAGATAAACTGAAGTGTTGAACCCGAATGGGCTCAAAAGTTTCTTCCATTCTCAAGCAGCATTCTATGGATCTGTGTCCTCACATATGTGCCCATCTGTATGCATTTCTTCAAGGGTGGTTCAATGGTATCACTTAGGATATATTATTGTACATACAGGAAAACTGTTAAATAGCATTAAGAACATGAAAATTATTCAGCAGAAGTTTCTTGCTAGATTTTACTAAGCTCGTGTTCGATTATTTAAAGAGGAAGAGTAAATCCCATAATGTCAATTTGCCAAGTATTCAGCATTTAGTATTAGCCACAAGTTCTTTCAAGCACTGATGATTGGATGTTAAACAAATCTGCACATTCTTTCACCTCTTGGAGCTCACTATCATTACACGTCTCATCCTTTTTCTGAGTTTGGGTCACATTGCCTGACATCCATCTCAATTCCATCCTCCCCAAAGTGCTCTGAATAAATTCATTGTATCTGTACCATTCCATCGCTCACCATTTATCCCACAGCTGTTAGCATAAGAGTAAGCTGAAAGATCCACTGAGCAGGTTAGGCTGAGCATGGTTGCATCCTGAAAGGAGCTCCTGGGCCTCTTGCTCTCTTGTAAACAGCCGTTGTTCAAAGAACATTTGAGAAATGTACAAACAGCAATGCCCATCGACTAAGTTGGCCAATGCCTTCAGAATGTAAAGGAATATTCAACAAGACAAATGGAGCAGAGATTTAAGAAATTCAGAGAAATGAGGTAAGTCAGCAGGGGAGAGAATAAGCATTGGATAGAGAATGATTAAAATATCAAAAAGGAAATCAGTACATTTGAAACCTCAGACCTGGAAACAATTAGAGGTCAGCTGGTAACTGTCAAGAAGCAATATAAGATGTAATTTTTAATAACTCAGAAATAAAATGTGCTGTTAGCATACTAGGGACTGGGGGGAAGGGAGTGACAAGCAGAGAGGGAAAATGTGGGTCTGTTAGCAATTATTGTGGATGCCAGGGCCAGCTTAAAAGAGTCACTCTCACCTCAACACAGCGCCCCATGTGACGTTTCCACTTCAACTCAGCACCCCCCAGCCTGGCAGCCACAGGTCATAGCCAACAGTCTACTATTCACTTAGCTCCAAGCCCAGCACATCTAGGATTCCTCTAATATGTCACAATAGCCCATACTTGGATGTATCTGTTATCCTATTCTCCAAAGAAGTCAGAGCCATGGAAAATTTATTTACTGGGTATGTTTAGCTGATATTTTTAGATATTAAAAAAGAAAAAGACTTACAAGGAACCAGGTACTCACACTTGTTATCCTAGCCCCTGAGTTTGGGAAGAGAATGGTTTCAGGCCATCTCAGAAATAAAAGACCAAGAGACTCCCTCTCAATTCGAAGGATGTGGGTGTGGTGGGGTGTGCCCATGACAGAAAGCTGAAAACAGGCATAAGAACTCTGAGGGGATGCTAGTGCAGGAAGTACCTGTTTTGTTTAGGAAGACCCTATGGCTGAGAGGTAAAGTGCCTGCCTGCCAAGCATAAAGTCCTGCGTTCAAACTCTAGTATCAATATTAGAAAAAATGAAAAGGATAGAAAATATATAAGGACTACTCAAAAACAGCTCAAGTAAAGGTTTACTTTTGGCAAGTTTATTTGGTACATCTTACCAAGATAAGACTATGTAGTCAAACAGGCAAATATTTTTTCCTTAGGAATTGAGAATGAATACTACTTGAAGAACACTTTTTCTTAAAGAAAAAAACAAAACACCTCTCTTCCACAACCTGGAAGCAGGACAAAAGACCAGCATGATTTTAGTAGGAATTGCTTTAAACAAGCCAAGCAAATAAACTAGGTCTCAACATCAGATAAGTTTGTGAAGTGCTGGATTCCACAAAGATATTGCAGGACCTTTCAGATCCTTTATGAGATCATCCATGATAAAGCTGACCCATTATGAAGTTAGATCACCCTGAGATCATTTTTTTTCAAGTGATCACTGTGAAGTTCAAGCCCTAATTAAATTAACTTTTTCTCCTTAACTAGCAGGTGTTAATATCTTAAGTACATTAATATTCAACAATGATTACAAAGAACATTCAACATGATTACAAAGAACCTTTTCCAAAATATTTTTCTAATAATATTTATGAGATTAAAAAAAGCTCTAAAGTTGCTTGCTTCTGAAGCCCTCTGATATTCAGAAATGGATGTCTTTCATTGTGGCCTGGTTAGTTTGACCCCACTTGGAATCCCATGTAAGCACTAGGCCAGTCTTAATGCCAGAGTCTCATTTGACCCCGAAGAACAAGCAACTGTTAACTGCTTTGTTTCCCTATAACTGAAAGTTATTAGAGATGAAAGGAGCCTGAGAGATCACCTCTGCCTGTAACTTAAACTTACAGTGGGGGAAATTGAGGGCCAGAGGCAGGAAAGAACTGGTTTAAATACTACACAGCCACTCCTCCTAAAGCCAATCCTTGCAAAGCCCACCCAGAGAACTAAGCCCTGCTTCCCCAGACCCGCAGTTCTCAGGCATAAAGAACCTCAGGTTTCTTCCAACCTCACAACCCGCTTAGCTCTTCGGGAGTCTAAAGCAATTGGAATGAGCCTCCCCGTGCCCTGTCACAGACTGGAGCACATTAAGGGCAGGAAATTAGGCAGGGGCATGTTTGCAGATCCGGTGCCGATTACTCTTGCACTCAGATCGTGCATTCGCCAATACGGAATGGATTTATCTCTAATTTATTAAAGGTCGGTCAGCATGGATTGATAAAGGAAAAGGCCATGTCTGATAAATTCACCTAAATTAAATTCTTGGGCCACATTACCAAATCAGCAGACATAATTTATCTGGATTTCAGGAAAGCATTTAGCGTTGTACCATATAACAGATGCATTTGCTAAGGCAAAGCATTGTGCAATGATGAAGTGTCAGGTGGAGATTCTGGAAACAGGTTTAAAAGGGCCCAGAGCCCGACACTCAGAGTGCCAACAGGAGACACTTAAGAGAATAGACAGAGGGGTCAGTCTGGAGGTCATTATTCCAAAGTCCTTGACCCTAATTATAATCTAATTTCCACAATGGACATATCTCTTGAGAGCTAAATTGGTAGGAAGGATAGTTTTAAAAGGAACAGACTGAAAACAAGCTCTGAGTTTCTTTTTTTCTCCAATCAGTCTAGCTCAACAAGAAGAATGAGTTATTCTTTCACCAAATGAACACAAATAAACAAAAAAAGCAAGGGAAGCCAAAGGGCTCTGTCCAACAACGGAATGTAGTGATGAAGGCTGAATGAGACAGAGATGAGAGGCCATAGGGTTCAGAGAGTCTGAACTTGGAGAGTCTGGTCGGGTATGAAGAGAACAGGAAAAATGGCAATTAGGGTTCCCAAGATATAAATAGGCTCAAATAATTATGTAACTGTGAGTTAGTAATATCCTTGTGATGGCCTCAAAAGGCACGAGCGCCTAACTCTGTTTTGAATTTACCTCTTCTTAAAGTCAAGATTTATGCATCAGCCTTACATCTTTATCCAGGCAATGTGGAATAGATTTCTCTCTAATTCATTAAAGGTCAGTCAGCATGGATTGATAAAGGGAAACCCATGTCTGATATATTTGCTGAAATTGAATATTTCCTCTGGGCTACTGCAAGGGTGACCTGAGGGGAACGTCATCAAACACATACCCAGGCAGTTTTAAGCTGTGATTATAGATAGCCACAAGTACTGAGCACCCCACAGTGACTGGCGCACATCTGTTCTGTCACCATGCCACCATCTCCCACTCCACCCTGGATGGCTATCCAAGCAAGCCATATACCAGAGCCCTTTCTGGCTAACACAAACTTCTCCTCTTGTTTGGAACCATGGAGAATATAATGGTGAATTTTGTCTGTCAACAAGCAAAAAAAAACTCCACCATGATCAAGACAAGAACCGTCCCCTCACCTGCCCAGTGACTTTAAGAGCTGAGACCTCCAAGAGATCCAAGTGAAACAGAGCAGACAGAGCCTAGAGTAAGGAATGGCTATATCCTGACAAGATAGCACTGGAGGAGTTGGTGACTTCTGTCTTTAGCTCAACTTCAACCTTCTTCATAGCATAGGAGTCTTTCATTGGTTGAAGTGAGAACAAAGTGAGAAACCTCAGAAAAATGGTAATTCTTATTCAAAGACAAATGGGGTTAACATAAGGCCAATTTATTCATTACTCTTGTGAAGTTGGGCTTCTGGATATCTTTAGTGACATTAAAACAGTGGTGTTACAAGGTGGTTTGACAAATAAATAAATGAAGGCTTTCTTCCTTAGGATTCTTCAAAGCTACAAGTAGATTTGTTCTTATATGAATAAAAGGCACAATGTTATACGAACAAATGTAAGTCTAAAGGATTTTCCAGCTATATCACCCCTTTCTTCCTTCCTTATTTTATTCTTTCCTTTCCATTCCATTCCTTACTTCCTTTCCTTACAGTGTCATGGAGTAGTAACAGTATTTGACCATATTGGTTTATTAGTCCATCATTGGTATTCTGAAATGTTTACAGACCCTGAATAGAGGTGTAAAAACTGTTCCTGGTCCTGCAACACATCACATCAAGACTTGGATGAGACAGATAGAAGATGCTATGTTCAAATATGGACAGAATGGGATTTTTATTTGGATCACTACCTGGCTGTGGAAGTACCCCTGACCCTTGCAAAGTCTCATGTGTTGAATAGATTGGTCCCTAGCTGGTGTATCTAATTATTGAGCTGTTATTTGATCATGAAGGCTCTGATATCATCAATAGATTAATCCATTGATGGGCTTCTAATTTGATGGCGGTATTGGGAGATGGCAGAAACCAGAGGAAGTAGATCCATGGTTGGGCCTTTCTAAGATGCCTTGTGGCTACGGCTCCCTATCTGACTCTCTGTATGCTTCCAGACCACCATGAGGTGAGTAATTTGACTCCACTACACCTGTCTGCCATGTTCCTCCTTGCTTCTTCCCAGAAATAGTAGAGCCAGACAACTCTAGACGCAATCCTATGCAACTGTAAGTCAAAATAAATATTTCTTCCCTTTAAATTTTGTGTGTCAGGTGTGTTGTCACAATAGTGGAAAGATGTTTAATGTCCTCTTTTTCCTCCAATCGAAGGTCGTCGTTGAGAAATATGGAACTTGATTTAGAATCAAGCCTCCTGAATCTTGCCTGTCATTCTGTATTTTGCAAAGATACTTAACTGTAGAAAACAAGCTGGATAAAGGAAAGGGAGTCTCTGATGGCTTCTTATCTTTTGGTTCTTCTTGATTTAGTCAGTTTTCAAGATTTGCATGTAATGGTGCCTTGACCTGAGAGTTTCGTATCTTCTTGAGCTGTATTTTTTTTTTTTATTTTAACATGGGCCTGTCACCAGTGGCTCACATCTGTAGTCCTAGCTATTCAGGAGGCTGAGTGTTGGGGGGCTCTGGACCCCCTTTTCCCCCTATCTCCCGGGGGAAATGCCTCAACCCAAACTATGAAAGACACTCAGCCCTACCCCTCCCACGGCAGAAGGAGTAAGGCGTATCTTTGTGGACTTTGCTGAGTTGAGGAGAAATGCTGAAATCCCCTTCCCCGTCAGGGCCCCCTCATGTGTCCGATGCAGGAAGGAAATTCCGGGGAGACAGCCTGATGGTTAAACGGGTCTCGCCCGCCCAGGGGGCGGGCAGAAGAATTTATTTCGGTGACAAAGGCGGAAGGGGAGGGACTAGGGGTGACTAGCTAATTGGCTGAATGGGTCTGCCCATCAGGTGATGTCATGAAACTTCCTCTGTGGGTGGTGACTACAGCCCCCCAAGGGCCAGGCCTCTGTAGAAGTCCCTGCCATGATGGCACACACGTGTTTGTGCTCCCAAGCGCGGGGGCTTCTCTTCCTGTTAAGGCCGGAAGGTGGGAGGGGCTCCCTCCCACACTGCCCCAAGGCTAGGGGAAGGGCAGGGTGAATCCCCAACAGCTGAGATCTGAGGATCATGGTTCAAACAAAGCCAGCTCAGGAAGGAAAGTCTATGAGACTCTTACCTCCAACTACCAAGAAAGCTAGAAGTTGAGTTGTGGCTTATAGTAGAGCTCTAGCCTTGATCACAAAAGCTCAGGCCTGGTAAACAAAAAACAAAAAATGCCTAACATGGGAAGCAAGGAAGATGAGGTCTTTACTGCAATGAATCAGTGGAATTGTTTGGGTAAGGCCATATTTGCAGTACTGTAAGCTAGCTTCCCAGTGCCATTTGAAACACCGCCAATTCCACTTATCACTAATATGCTCCCTAAGAATAAGCCTTTCCTCTCTCTTACTGTCATCTTGCCAAAAGCATTATATTGCCACAGCCAGTGACAAGATGGGATGAGCTAGAATTGTACATTAATTGTATTCTGAATCCCACCATAAATTTGCTGCTGTGAATCTGGATGGGGAGATTAAACAGCATTTAAGAACATTTTCCCCCAAAAAATGCCTGAGTACAAAATAATGGTTTGTGTAGGACAGAAAGAAGATGACATAGGATGACTCTGATTTATGTCATTTTCATGTGGAATCTCTGCTTCTCAGAGGGAAGAGAGAGCCTTCATTCCATATAACTGCACAGGAATATATTCAATATTCTGTTCACAGTGCACATTAACTGAACAACACCATGCCATGGCGCAGACCACTTTAGGGGTACCCAGGAACATAACCAAATCCTAGGGTTTAGAGACTGGGAGTATGGTGATGAAATTACACATATAGAAGCCAAGTGTTAAATAAACTTAGGATAATTATGTAATTTATTGTTCAAACTGAAATATTGTAAACACTGTGTTAGGATAGCAGGCATAAATTGGATCTACCCTTTCAATGTAGGATATGTAGATGCTCTAGCTAATTGTTTTGGGCAAAAGGTGTTGATGCCACAAAGAAAGCTTTCCTACTAAGGTCATAAATTAATGGTAAGAGGAGGTACTGTTTTCATTTTTTTTTTTTGGTTGTGGTAGTAAAATTCCATAGGTGGCTTCAACAACAGACATTCATTTTCTTACAGTTCTGAGATCCAGGAGTCTAATACCAAGGTGTCAGCAGAACTGACTTATTCTAAGGCCTCACTCCTCGAATTACAGGTGACCATCTTCAACTTCACTTGGTCTTTCTCTGGTACCTACCTGTGAGAGATAATTGTCAAGACCCTAGTTTCCTTTTCCTGTAAAGATGCCAGCCATATTGGATTAGGGCACAACTTAGCAGGCTTAGTTTTCCCTCAATTACCTCTTTACCCCCAATTATCATTCCAAATACATTCACATGATGGGATATCAACATATAATTTTGAGGAAACCAAATCCAGCCCATAAGATACATTGATCTTAAACAAAGACCAATGATGCATAAAGGCCTATGCCTCCAAAAATGATTAGGACTTACATATACAAAGTTTAATGATTCTAAGATGGTGAGATTTTCAAATTCATCACTGAGATGGAACAGGTATTGACAAGCACATGAGCATCACCAGTGAGCTGTGGCAGGTGTAGGAAGTTTCTTGCTATGTCTTGGGCTGATCTTTAATTAAGGATAATAGGGGAATCTTATTGATAGTCCCAAATCACAGACAGGAGGAATGAGGGCAAGCAGAGTACAGCTATTTATTAACTATGTAGAAGTCTTAGAATACCTATGACTATCAACTCTATATTAGTGACTGTTACAAGAAAGGAGAGCTTGGTTCCTTCCTAGATATATAGGAATTAGACACATATCTGATACTGCCACCTCCTCGGGCTTTAGTTTTCTTATCTGTGTGGAAGGTGCACACCTGCTAGGCCCAGGTTCTTGAAGGTTTAATTAAAGACATTTCCATGTTAGAAGAAAGAAGGGCAAGAAAGAAAATGGGGTAGGGAAGCCCCACTTCCCAAAGTTCAAGATAGTGGCAAACTATAGAGGAAACTCTTGCCTTCTTTTCTTTCCCCTTCCCCTTTCTTCCACTCAAATTATGTGGAAGGCAATAGGGGTCTCTCTCTCTCTCTCTCTCTCTCTCTCTCTCTCTCTCTCTCTCTCTCTCTCTCTCTCTCTCTCTCTCTCTCTCTCTCTCTGTCGCCCTGTTATAATTATAACCACCATCTTAGCTAGGCATTGAGGTTAGCTCTTTTTAAAATTAAGTTATTGTTATTGTAAAGATGATGTACAGAGGGAGTTATAGTTACATAGGTCAGATAAAAAGTAGGTTTCCTTTTGAACAATGTCACCCCCTTCCCTTGCTCTCGCTCAGTTTTCCCCTCTCATCCCAACCCACAAGTTGTATAGTTCATTTTCAGCATAGGGTCTGGGTTAGCTTTCTTGGCAGTGACCAGATGACATTTTGAGAATAAAGATCCAGGTAGGTTTGCATGGCCAGGAAGGGTTTTCAATCTCATTTAAAAGACCAGATCCACTTACATGGGCAAATAAAATCTCCCAGTAAGTATTATATTGTGCTATAACTGTGCTCTATTTCTTGGGATTCTTCATTTTGTGAGCTGAGCATTGGGTTTTCCAAATTCAAACGGAAGAAGTAAGTGACGGCCAAAGTAAAGGGCATGGCATTAATGGCTAGCTGAATCTGTTGAGCTAAACATCAGTAACCCTCCAACTTGGCGGCAGCTCACCTAGAAAATATTTCCATCACCTCAAGTTGCTACTTCTTCCAGAAGAGAATAGTATCCTGTTCATCATTTCTACCATAATCCCAAACAACAGGACATTCAGAAAAAATGACAAGTTAAAAAAAAAAGTCTTCCCAAAGCACCAATTTTTTTTTCTTCATGAAATACTGGGAAGTTTAAAAACCAAGGCAGTCTCTTCTCTGGAGACAGAAGGTCAAGCAGATGACTGTTAAAAGTTCAGTCCAGGTTTGGATAAGGATGATGAAAATCTTGACAGTAAAAGCATTGAAGTCTGTGTGAGACTTCATGGGTAAGGAATGAGTGTCAGTGTTTTTTGTATTTTTTTTAAAAAAGAATCTAATTTTCTCTCCTGGATTTACTGTAAAACCATTTGCAGAAAAATTTAGGGAACGGGGGTGGGGAAGCATTGGGACAAGAGATCATTTTATGTAGTAAATTACTCTAGCCATAAGCCGACATGCATCTTACCCCTGCCTGACAGAAGGATTGAGGAAACCCTGTGAGCACAAAGAGTATTATGCTGTTTTGGAGCTAACTCTCAGAAGAAAATATAGCTAGGAGGATTTTCATAGTTTGTCTCTACTATGAAGGATGGAAAGAAGGGACAATAATGACCACCAACAGCGGATAGGAAAAAAATGTAAGTAAATATGGCAACTCTGAGAAGATAGATGGGGTATAGAATCCCAAGGCGTTCAGATTCACTTTCGAGTTTGCAGGTGATGATTCCATTTGATTCATAGCTGCAGATCTTAAGGGCAAAAGAACCTAGTTAGCTAGAGATGGGATGCAAGCAGAAAGAAAGGGCTCTCCAGCTGGGAAAACAAAAGATGTTTGGGATGATGTTGATGAAAGCTGTTTTTTAAAGTGAGAGGTACAGAGAGAGTGTAAGAGGAAGGCAGCTGGAGCTTTTCCAGGCCTGCTAATGATGCATGGAGCTGCTGACACAGCAGTTTATCCAGCCAGTACAAGAGAAAGCTGCCTTGGGGACCTGCCCTTTCTCTTAGGACTGGACCCTAAGAGTCCAGGGCAGGGGAGGCTTTACCATTTGGTATATATAAGACTATTTTTTTTTTGCTCTCTAATTTAAATGCTTACCATTGGGACATACTTAACTCAAACTTAGTTTAATTTTTCCCTTTTCAGGCTTCATCCCCCTAAGCAGGTATTTTGTTTCTAAGATCAGAAATCAACAAGGGAGAAGACGTTAGTCTGGGTTATAAAATGAAATGAAACGCCTCTATTTTTTTCACCATCGTCCTTTACTAAAGTGCTTGGAGCTTTGTTCATGAGGCCGAGAAACCTGGATGCAAAATACTCAACCACGTGTCTGTTATTTGCCCATCCCAGGAACCTGAGAAATTCTGGGTCTCGGTAATTGCATCTCTCAAGTTGGGAGGTGGTGCTGTGTAATATAAAACAGTGACGATAAGAAATATTGCATGCTAACCTCTCTTTTCTCCACAATGCTTCTCCAGTTGGAGCAAGATGATCCTGCACCACTAAGTCAACATAGGTTAATGGTCTTTGAAAGTATAAATGTAGTAGTAGATTCCACATCACTTTCTTTCCATTGCCTGGATGTGATCCCTCACACCTTCTTAACCTAATTTCGGGAAGGGGAGCTCACCACCTCTGGAAGTGGTTCCTTCCATGTTCAGACTTTAGTATGTGCTGGGTTCAACATTTAACCAAGGTTCTTAGGAGTAAGAACAGTAAGGTTGGCATGTTGCGCTCTGAAGCTTGTCCTCCAGTCCATGTGGCAGAAACTGCTTTCCTATTACTAATCCACATCGACAGCTAAGCTCTTCCCACACTATTAGATCCAATGGAGAAATCATGAGCACACGTTAGTGGTTGGCCTCCTTTTGTGAGAAAGCTGTAGGGGTAGCACAGTGTATTGAGTTAGATCTTGGGAAGAATTTTTACATGCTGAAGCTGTTACTACAGGGAGGGGTAGAATATACAGAATGTCCTCCTCCCAATGTCTGGACATTTTACTGACTTGAATGCCCCTATGAGAGTTCTACGAGGAAATATTTTAGTTGTTCTTTCTCTCGTCAATCAAATTCTATCCAACATTAGAAAGACAATCTTAGAGATCAGTCCTTATCCTGGGCCAGGAAGCTACCATCATGAGACAAATCTGTTCCAGTGCCTGCTTTCATAAGTCTCTGGGAGCTAATAATGACTTTTACTTTTGTTAGTGGTTGGAAAAAAATTAATACAATACTATTTTGTGACATGTGAAAATTACATGAAATTCAAACATCCATGCCTATAAATAAAATAAAGTTTCCTTGGAAAACGGCCATGTGCAACCATGTTGTCTATGCCTGATGTGACATGAGCAGTGGAGAGCTGAGAAGCTATAACAGAGACCATATGGTCCTCAAAGCTGAAAATATTTCCTATCTTGGCACTAGTGGAAAAGTATGCTGACCTTCTTCCATGTAGTTCCTCCCCATGTCTTCCTGATCATATTTTCTTAAGTTCAAGAGGGGTCTTTTTTGTTTACTTGAACCCACATCCTCAGCTTATTCTTTACAAAACTTTTATATAGACTCCAGAGCATATTAGAGTCCCTATAAAGGTTGAGATATGAGAGCTTACATAGATTCTTTTCTCACAGTACTGGCATTTGAACTCAGGAACTTGTACTTTCTAGGAAGGTACTATACCATTTGAGCAACCATCCCAGCCCTTTTTGCTATAATTATTTTTCAAGCAGTCTTTCTTTTATCCCTGGTCTGCCTGGGCCACTGTCTTCCTATCGACACTTACCTACTAGGATGACAGGCACATGCCATTAGGTCTAACTTTGTTAATTAAGATAACAATCTTGTAAACTTTTGCCCAGGCTGGCCATGAACTACAGTCCTTTTGATCTCTTCCTCTCAAGTGGCTAGGATTACAAGCATGAACCATTGCACTAAATTCAGAGCTGATACTAGATTCCTAATGAATGCATATAGCTCATAATTTCATTATAAGAATAAGCAAGTAGGACCTTCACAGATGAAATGCTATGGTCTTTTTTGTTTGAATCAGTGTAGCTCTCCATGAATATGAAAATAACTATCACCTTTACATAAGATCCAGGCTCCAACAGCTTGTGCAATGTTCCTTGGCTTTCTGGCTTGTCATTGCAGAGACAATTCGAATATCAGCAATGATACCAGTCTCTATCAAGTGCAATCTTCTTGATCATAAGCAACCACTGGTTTAAGACATCAGTTAGAGAGGGAGGCAGGTTTTTGTTTTAATCCTTGGCAAGAGTCTAGTTAGAAATAAGTTGGGCCAGGCACCAGTGGCTCACATCTATAACTCTAGCTTCTCAAGAGTTTGAGATCTAAGGATTGTGGTTTGAAGCCAATCTGGGCAGGAAAGTCTGTGAGAATCTTCAATTAAACACCCAAAAGAGGAGGAGGAGGAGGAGCAAGAGATGGAGGAGGAGCAGGAGGAGGATGAGATGTAAGAAGAGGAGGAGCAGGAGCAGGAGGAGGAGGGGGAAAGCAGGGGAGGAAAAGGAAGGGGGACTGAGGAGGAGGAGGAAGAGGGCAGGAGAGAAAGAAAAGAAAAGAGAAAAGAAAAGAAAAGAAAACCAGGAGTGGAGTTCTGGTTCAAGTGGTAGAGTGCTAGCCTTGGGGGGGAGGTCAGGGACAGAGCCCAGGCCCTGACTTCAAGCTCCAGGACATACGTGCGCACACACCCACACCCACACCCGCAGGCGCGCATGCACACATACAAAACGTTGGACAGAGGTTTAATTCCAAGCCCACAAAGCATTCCAACCAAATCCATTATTTCTTTCAGCATGGAAGAGAAGAACCACTGTGTGTTTCTTCTTGTATGACTTCTCTTTTGTAAACATCATCAAAGCTAATATGGAGGAAACATGGGCAGGAGATAGATGCCAGTTGGTTTGTTTCACCCATGTTATTCTTTCCCCAAAATATTCTGTCCTTGTTTTAAAGCTGCAAAGCTTATCTGGAATAGCACAGACATAACTTAAAGCTATAACTGCCCCAAAGAGACCCCAGTGGGCTGCTATTTTCAGGAAGACCCTAGCATTCCTGCACATAGTCCAGCCAGGCTAAGAAGGAGAATGGAAAGGAACAATTGGAAAAACTCTAGAATAGGTGTCAAGAAACATCTCATCCCCCAAATAGGTGCATCTGTCAACCTCCAGAGGAATTTCAAACCCTCACACCATAGAGAGAAAGAATTATATGGTGACCAATGGGTCAAGAATATGAATGACAGGTAGGTACCTGGGGTACAGCATGTGGTGGGGGGAGCAATGAGGTTCAAAGCTCTTCCACCTGTCTGGCCTGCCTGTCAGGCAGAGCTCTCCTTTTAGTCTCTCCTTTTTCTCTTAGCTTTTTGGAAGATTATTTAATTTTGTTCTTTCTCTATATCTCTGTGTAGCTGCTATAGTAACAAAGGAAAGGTGAGTCCTTACATCCCAAATGTGATCCAAACTAATAAAGAAAGCTACCAGACATACTTTGCGAAATGTTCCAACTAGTAATTGGTGATAGGATATTGAGTTAGGAATGTTCAGACACTGAACCCTCAAAACTAAGGAGGAGAAAAACCTTGATATGTCTCCTAAATGCCCAAAGCATCATGTCCACTCTTAAAGAAGGAGGTTTCTTTCTCCTTAGGAAGAAGAAAGTCTGCTTATACGATTCTTTTTCTGCATTTCATTGTTACCATAAAGGTGATGTATACAGGGGTTACATTATATAAGTCAAGTAAAGAGAATATTTCTTTTTGGACATGTGACTTCTTCCCTCACTCTCTCCAATTTTCCCTCCCATCTCTACCCACAATTTGTATACTTCATTTTCAACATAGTGTCTAGTGAGTGAGTACCACTGCTGCCTTTGCTCACCTTTTGTCCCTCCATTTCTATGCCCTCTTCCCCTCACAAAAAGGAACAGAGAAAAGAACAAATAAGACATAGGGAAAAGAAAACAAAAACAGCAGCAAAGAACAAAACCACTTGCTTCCTTTTCCTGGAGTTCATTTTGATAAATACTATTTTCTATGATCAGATGCACATAGCTACTGAACCTCTGTGTTCCTCTCCTAAGAATATAGTCCTTCAGTTTCAGTGTATGTGAATGCCTAGAGATTTGTATAATTATACCCCAGTGTATTTCTTGATGCATTTGTCCACTGAGGCTACCTGTACATTTCTTCTAATGTTCATTAGAACTGAAAGGCTTGAACTCTTATTTATTTACTGCTGACTGAATTTGGGTGAGAGATACAACCATGTTCCATTAACCAGAAAACCAGGCTAGAAGTATGACTCAAGTGGGAGAACACCAGCTATGAACAAGAAAGTTAAAGGAGCATAAGACCTTGAGTTCAAGTCATGGTAAGACAGTCCTGCACTGCTTAATGGTGAACTGCATATATGAACATACCTATACCATATGACCCAAGAATATAGTAGGCTCTACTGAACAGGTTTCTATGATGTATACAATAGCAAAAACCACCGAACACTGCAATCCTCAGAATGCATCTCCATTGTTAAATGAAACATGACTATACCTACTTGTACTTTGCTTTACTTATTATCTTTTATTAGTGAAAGATAATGCATTTAATAACTATATCCTATTTAGGCAAGTTTCTATGTGTTTTTCCAGTTGTTGATACCATTTTATGATAACATTAAAGTGCTTTTTAATTTATGAAATTTCCTTTCATTACATGTTCCCATGTAGTTTTACATTTGTCTGGTTAAAAAAACCCATTAAACTCTCATTACTTTAATGTGCCATAATTATATCATGCTTCTACAAATAAGTGTTTCCTACTATTCTTAGTAATGAAACTAGAGTTTATTATACGCTATTAGGGAAGAATCTAAAGGCTTTACCTCAGTTTAATAAAGGACATTAATAACATATATTGGGTAATCTCAAATCTCCACATAGTCTAAGGTAGAACTGGTAAAAAGTTTTGTAGGTGTAACTTGTTAACCTAGCTTCTGACACTAATTGTCAATATTACCTTGGACTAGTCCCCTTGCTTTGATAGATGTCATTTCACACATCATTTAAATGACTGGGTGAGGACCAGCCATGGTGGGTCACATCTGTAATCCCAGCTATGTGTGAAGTAGAAATGAGAGGATTGAGGTTCCGGCCAGTCTGGATTTAAATTCTATGGAGATCCTATCTCAAAGACCAGTTCAGGCATGGTGGTAATCCCAGTTGTCTAGGAAGCAGAAGAAGAATATCATGGTCTGAGACAAGCACAATGCGTTAAGTGTGAGACCCTAAATGAAAAATAGACAAAAGCAAAAGAGACTGAAGATGTGGCTCAAGTGTGGAAAACTTTTCTAGTGAGCCCATGGCCCTCAGTTCAATTCTTAGTATCACTAATAAAAACAAAAATCACCCCCCCACACACACACACAAAGTAATAAAGTAAAATGACTAGATTAGACTAATGTGTCTTCTAGAATTAACATTTGATGATTTTCTGGGAATAAAAAAATGTCCCCTTAAGTCAGCATAAGATAGGTGACCCCTGACTGTGTTGGAACTTGGCAGCCCAGCCTTTGGCTGTTGTTTGCATTTTCCCATTGATTTCCAAATGTTCTGGGCCACACAACTATGCTGAAAATCTGAGCCTGGGTAGATTTACTTCAGTTAGGAAGGCTACACAGTATATGCCTGGCTGACAGGAATTGTGCCTAATAAGCTGTGAATAATAACTTTTGACCACTTGACCTAGGTTATCTCAACATGACCCCTATTGGATCTCTTCAACTATGGGATCACGGAGATGCCCACGTACCATTTCATCATAAAAATAGTATTTCCTCTAATTGGAGAGAGGAAGCCTGGTGATGTGGAGCAGGGGGCAAGTCATGTAATTCATGAATGCACAGCTTGATTGGATGCATAGTCAATCACCCACAGCCGGGTCCTATCAACTTCTCCTTTTGAGCATAAAGCTCTATAGGGAGCTACAGCTTTGCATACAAGTCAACATTGCAATTTATCCCTATTCTTTACCTCATCCCTACGCCCACTCACCCAGCAGCATCTTCTGCCATAATATTATGCTTCTGTGCTGTGTCTTGTCCTGACTTTCCAAAACCTATTTCCAGCATTCCAAATTGATGGCTGTTACTAACAGAAAACTTTGTCTGCATCCAAATCCTGCTCTCTCCGCCTGAAGGTAACACCCTGATTATTATATACCTGTGTCTCCATGGGCTTGTGTGAGGAACTCCTTGCATCCTATTTTTGCATTCCAGGACCAAATTTCCTTAAGACAGCATCTAACTTAATTTTTATTTTAATCTCTCAATATCTAAAATAACTCAATAATGACTCATCAAGCTTGTTCACTAAATGATCAAACTTACTGAACTTACTGTGGGTAATTTTAGGCAGTACTGGGGTTTAAATTTAGGGCTTTGCACTTGCTAGGCAGGCACTCTGCTGTTTGAGACATGCCTCCAACAAAAAGTATTGCTTCTAAGCACATGACCCATTCATTTACTTCAACAAATGCTTTTCAGGTGGCTAAAATGTTACTCTGCTTGTAGAGTCTGAGTTCATGGTTGCAGAGTCTGTTAGACTTGAGAAGCTGGATAAGGATAAACTTGATGAACACTCTGATCTTGCATAGAAAGAAATACACGTCCAAGAAACACTATTAGGTAATGCTTTTCATATCAAGGCAGAAAGTCAAATCTGCAGTGTTCTATCATTATATTTTCCACTCTGTTATTTTATCCTTCCCACCAGATGATAGGTTGGGTCTTGTTCTAAAACTATATGTTTTTTTTAATGTTAGCAGTATAGGAATTATAATATCAAATTTGAATGAGAAGTAATAAAACTGTTATAGAAAAATAAGCTTGAAATTACTCATTCTTGTACACTGAAAAGAATCAGAAACAATAACAACAGAATAGCAACAATATACACAGTGGAATTATATTCTTTCATCAGAAAAAAATGATATTGTACCATTTGTCAAGAAATGAAAAGACTTAGAATTTACATTAAGTGAAGTAAGCCAGATCCAGAGAAACATAGGTTGCATGTTTCCCTTATTTGTGGTACCTGGAATCTGCCTATAAACCTACAAGTAAACACACTGGATGGTTAAAAATATATACTGGGACATGATAAATTATGTCTCTATGCATTCACACAGTGAGACAAGAGAGTGATATTCATAGGAGAGGACCACAAAGGTTCAATATCCATGGGCATATGATCCTATAAAATGATGCTTATTGAAATGAATTTCAAGAAATGTAAACAAGAGGTTTTGTTATTTTTGCTTCTTTTTTCCCTCCTTTGTCACTGTTTTTTTTTATTTCTGTGCATTTTGTCTTGTGTGTAAGTTTATCTGTTTGGGGGAGGGTATGGGGAACACAGAAATGGTGAGACAAAGAGTGAACAAATGCAGCAGTGGCACTCACCAGACACTATGTTGAAAATGAACTGTACAACTTGTAGGGGAGGAGGATCAAGAGGGAAAAACTGGGAGTAAAGGAGGGAAGAGGTGACACTGTTCAAAAACAGTGTACTCATGACCTGACTTACGTAACTGTGACCTGTCTCTACATCACCTTTACAATAATTTTTAAAAATGAATGGCTTCTAGTCTGTGGCATTTTTCATTTTATATAGAAAGAGAACTATCAAAGTCTAGTAGAGGTTCGTCAAAATGTCTGTTTGAAGCTACTTTCATTGACAAAAGAATCTTTTAAAGGACTTGAACAAATCTTAACACAGGTAAAATTCTGTGTACTAATACATCCACCTTACAAACAACCACCAAACAAATTTACAAATTTTAATTGACCATCATTTAGACTGCTGAAATATCAAAGCTTTTCTGTGAAACTTTACAAAGGAAAATAATCAACTTTTCTATCCAAATCATATTTCAGAGTTACCAAATTGATGTCAAGGTAATGTTCTTCTTCATAGTGGAGTTCTGGCCAATAAAAAAGAAAGAATGATGAAATTAGAGAATTACAATTGTGCCAGAGTTGTTGGAGTCATGGTTCAAGGCAAAATGGCCTACATTGCATGCTAAAACCATGAGATGAAACCTGATAATGGAAGGAGCAGGTGGAGTTGAAACCAATAACAATTATATATGCCATAATATGATGTGGTAGGAAAAGTGTAGCATAACTTCTTGCCTGAATCTAATAAGGTCTGTAAATCTAACTACAAATTTGCAGGAAATATAAGGAATCGAAGAATCAAGTTAACCAACCCTGGGAAGAAGTAATTAGCCAAATCCAGGATGTAAGAGAAATGACCAGGAATAGAACAAATGACCTAGTCTCTCCAACAAATGGACAACTTGAAAAAGGGGAGGGATAAACCTTTGGAATAAGAGAGACCTGTGTCTGGGACATGATGTTATGCAAATCTCAAGGTATTCACACACGGTGAGCCAAAGAAGGATATTCTTAGGAGAGGAACATAAAAGCCCAATACTTATATGCTAATTATAAAATAATATTTATCTGAATATTCTCCAGGAAATGTAAACAAGAGGTTTTTCTCTTTATTGCTGTTTTTGTTTTCTTTTCCTTTTGTCTTATTTGTTCATTGTAATGGGGAAACAGAAATAGTGAGACAAAGGGTGAACACATACAGCCATACTGCCGTGGTTCTTATTAGACACTATGTTGAACATGAACTATACAACTTGTGGGTGAGGATGGGAGGGGAAAACTGGGAGAGAACAAGGGAAGTAGTGACACTGTTCCAAAAGAAATGTACTCTTCATATGACTTATATAACTGTAACCCCTCTGTATATCACCTTCATAATAACAAGAGAAAGTGCATGAAGAAAAAAATAGTAAGAGATGTGTGTGTAATGTTTCAATTTTGACTCAAAGTTTTAAAAAAAAGGTTTATGTGAAAGAGGTTTAGAGCAACTACGGAAATTCAAATATGGAATGACTGTTATATGATATTTAAGGCTGTTTTATTATGACATTGTGGCAATAAAAATTAGTCACAAGCTATGTCTATACATGAACTTGTATCGATTCTCTAAATACTTAATCTTGGTAGGATCCATCATTAATTTTCTAGCACCATAATCTTGACTCTGATAGTCTTCTGACTAGAACCTCTATTGACACTGTTTTAACTACAAATTGTACAAGAAATATACCCACTGCCTTACGTATGAAACTGAAAGCCCTCTGTATATCACTTTGACAATAAATAAGTAATTCTTCAAAAAAAAGAAACAAAACTAAGGATAAGGAATACATTCAGTTTAAAATCTATCAAAGTGATTTGAATGAGCATGTTTATTTTTCCTATTTAACAGTTATTGCCAGCTCTAACTTAAGAGACAATCTTAGAACTGATATCCACGTATTACCTTTGAACTTCCTATGATCTCTAATTGACTACCAGTGGGAGAACCATTGTGTCCATGTGGAAGGCAGGAAATATGAAGATGGGTATGGTTGGCTAAATCTGCGAACATAGATGAAAATCAAACCCTGCCCAGGAATCTCCTCAGCATATGACAATGGGATCCATTGGCCCTACCATGCACGACACCACCCTGAATTTGGAGAATGGCTTCTGCAAAGATAGCTACACCTTTTATTTGCAGCTGACACTAAAACAGTGGAGTGCTCCTTTGAGGATATGGTGTATATCATTACCCATGATGTGGTGCTGTGTCCCAAGTAGGAAGAATGCACAGATTTGGAAAGCAAGAGAAGAAAGCAAGGGTATCTCAGATGACAAGAACTCCCAGTGACCTTTAGGGGGAGTTACAGCTACTCAAACTTTATAACTCTAGGTCTGGGTTCTGGAGAACATGCATCTAAGGGTATGTACTAAGAGCTTCACTGAACACAAAGCTAAGATGGCCTTTCACGTTGGGCTACTTATGTTAGCAGGCCAGCAGGTACAGGAAAGGCTTGCCACACCAGACTGGGCAAATAATCCTGATCATGAAGAAGTGGCAGGACTGCTGATAACTGGTGTAGAAAGGAAGGGGTCTATGGAGTACCCATGCTAGACATTCACTGTAAGTGACCAAATAATGCCAGATAAGGGAATGGTGGAGGCTCACACACCACCCTTGCCTCACACAAGCCATTTACATTAGATTAGCAGAAAGTGGAGCCAACAAGTAAGGGAAGTGAAACACAAAAGGGAAAGAGATGAGAATTACCTCTAGTCCAAGGACCTACTGTAGCAACAACTTCCCACTAACCCTCTTCTTTTGAGCTTTACTGTAAAATACAACCAAAACTAGAGGGCATTAGGCCTGAATGGAGGGGATTTAATGTGATAGGTAAAGAGATCTGAATAGGATTGGGGACGAATAAGGCAGTTTTTAGATTTCCCTCAGATCCCGGACACCTTGGTTGTATCCTCAGCCTCCCCTGCTGGGTGCTGGCAGCTAGCTGCTGAGCGCTGCCTCCTCCAAGAATAAACTTGAAGAACACAGGAGCAATGATACCAGGTAGTTACACACCCCTCTCCCCTAGGGCGTTGGGGACCACAGCTAAAGACTGAGGGCTAAAAGGCACAGGAACAAATTTTGGCTCTTCTGCCTCAAGTAGGAACAACTTCCTGGTGCCAGTTGTGTCGGAGAGCTCCTCATGAAACCAGGCTGAAGCTGGACTCCGGTGGAATATACTTCCTTGGCTTATTTCCTGCCCCTTCTCTAGCTGCTTACCCCACTCTCAGTCTCCTGGGAACACTTTCTCAGAAACTCATCTTCCCAAGATGCTGCATTTCAGCTTCTGTTTCTAAGAAACCTGAACTAAGATAGTTGTATGTTTGGGATTAAACTGTATCCCTCAGAAAGCTGTACTCCCATCTTAACCCAAGGAACCCATGATCATGACCTTATTAGGAAACACAGTGTTTTCTTCAAAGTTAATCAAGCTAAGAGGAGGCTGTATTAGATATAGAATGGGTTCTAGCCCAACAACTTGTTTCCTTATAAAATGATAGACGCAAAGATAGACCAGGACACACAGAGGGAGGAACATGGTATTAGGACATGAGTGGAGATTAGAGTTTTGCTGCTATAAAGGGAACCACTTGAGACCATTGGCAACCATTACAAGCTCAGAAAAGGCAAGGAGGGAATTTTCCACTATAGTCTTCAGGCAGAGAGGGGAGGGGGAAGGGGGGAGGGAGAGGGAGAGGGAGAGGGAGAGGGAGAGGGAGAGGGAGAGGGAGAGGCAGAGGCAGAGGGAGAGGGAGAGGGAGAGGGAGAGGGAGAGGGAGAGGGAGAGGGAGAGGGAGAGGGAGAGGGAGAGGGAGAGGGAGGAAGTATACACACAGGGCCTGCTACATTTTGAGCCTCCATGTTTTAAGCCTCCCAGTGTATGGTATTTCTGTCATTAGCAGCCCCAGCAAACAAATACACTCAATTGAAGAACTGACATAAAGGTCAGCTCCCCTGTGTGAGGTTTTCACTGTCAGTCCTGCCCCACAGACACTGTGGACCCCACACAGCATTCAAATCACATTTTTCCCTTCTGTGTGCTGTCACTTGTCATATGAAGGTAGGAGAAATAGCCATGGGTGCTGGTTTATAAACTCCCCAAGAGGAAAGACCAAGAATGATAGTTATACTCCTTTCTCAGATCTGAGTCTCTTTAGTCAAGATTATCTTTGTGACAGAACAAGTTGACGCTTGTGAATTCCTATGTCAGCAAACATTCTTTTGTGTAAGAGATAGGAAGAAACAAAGTTGAAGATCACTAAAAAGAGGTTTTCTGTCTGTATTAAAGGTTTTGTTTCTTTTGTGAGTTGAATCACTTTGGAGGACAATGTGGCTGCCAGGGAAAGGGAGGTTCAACCAATGATAAAAGTAAGAAAGATGCTGGAAAAAATGTGTGGACTGGTAAAAACACTGGTAAGTGTTAAAATGTTGGTAAATGTTGGTGTTTGTCGACCTCCTCACTTACAAAGACCCAATGATTATTTCTTCATCTGAAGTCATCACATTTTAGGACTTGTACTCTTAAGTCCTTCCAGAAGCTGATGCATATGTACAACAAATACAGCTAAGCCGGGAAAGGTCACTTACGGATTTCACTGGACAACAGAAATATGCTGGTTTCAATATCAAACTCCTTGATTTTTAGCCCCCAAGAACATTTGCTAATGAAGATACTAGATATTATATTTTCACATTCTGTTCTGCTCATTATTTGTTAATACTTTCAGTTCACAAATGGAAAGCTTCCTTGGAGAGCAAGAGACATAGAATGACAGGACAATATTTCTGGAACCAGTCCTTTCTGATTAGATTGTACTGGAAGGCTAAGGGAGAAGAGGCAACCAGAAGAGTATCAGTAGCTAATAGAGCAAGAGATGAGTAACCGCCATGAAAGAACCCCATTTGTAGGAGCTGCATTGGGAATTGTAACCTTAGCACATATTCTTAAATTTCTTATGGGATTGAATTTCAAGGATAAAATTTAATAGTCAATATAGATGAATTCAAATAATTTAAATTTAGAACTTTTTAAAAGTTCTAAAAAAGGATCAAACCTAATGTTTGCTTTCTTGTAAATCTCCAAAGGAAAAATGGAGATGAATTAACTGTAAATCACTTAGAAAACTATAAATAAAGTATGATGGGTCATTGTCTCAGCTGAAATGGAATAATGCAGCTTATATTCAGGCTAAAGGCAAGATCATTTTCTGACATACCCAATTATATATACATATATATTATATATAAAACATATAATACAATTATATGTTAGAAATATGTAATGTAATATATATGCAGTTATAAGTAATTGGATATGTCAGATATATATTAACTCATGTATCTCTATTAAAATTAACAATAAAATTTTTTCTGGGTGTTTTGGGAGATCTGTTTTTTCCAAAAGGCTTTCTTATTTCCTTTGCTTTTCTGAAAGCACATGAGAATATGAGCAGAATGAGGACACTGTTCTTCACTAAACATCTTATTTCAAAACATTCTAATGTAAAATCAAACCAAAGAGAGCTCAAGTTTGGAAGACAAAGAACATGAGAATGTTTAGAGTATCCAGTGTCATTCCACAAAAACCTTCTCTTTCCTCATGAGCGCTTTTGATATCTTGCCCTGGAAAACCAACACACATTATTGTACAGCTTGCTAATGTGTGCCTACCACTCTGTGAGAAGCTGGCAAATAAAGTAAAGAGAAATAATACTTGTTTTAAGGGAAAAAACAAGGTCACTGTAAGTACAATTTTTCTTTTCTGTTAAATTTCAGTACTCATCATTTTTCTAGGATTGGGTTTCACTTATACTTCAACCCCAGAGGAGGAAACTTTATGTCACTTCTTTCAACTCACCTGCTTGTATCAGTCTCAAGATCTTAATAGCCACACCATCAAATATAGAAGTCCTGCAGATAAGTTTTTGAAGCTACCAAGCCTCTAACTTTGCTTCCCAGGATATTTTACAGAGCCTTCTAATGTTTATATTCATAATATATAAATTTAAGACAGGATGTTGAGTTTACATCTTTTTATATACAACAAAAATAAGAAATATATTAAGGAAATAGCTTCATTTTCATTAACTGCTTTCTTATTTGCATTAATTTACTGGTTAAAATATTATTACTTTCTTCAACTAACACAAATCAAGAAGGGTGCTGAGGGATGAAATTGTGAGGACAAATGCCATCTTCATCCACAGAGCTCTTAGAGCGGTAGTCAAATGACTATTAGGATATAATGTGATTTGTAAATAGATGTGTTCTGTTCCAAATAGGCCAACCCAGTTCCAACCAAGTAGAAAGAGAACCACTGGGACAGGGAGCTCTGATCTCAGATAAGTAGAGAAAACAAATCCCCACTCAACTGGGAATTTGTTCTTCTGTGCAACTCTCTAAATCCTTGAAAGCCAAGTTCTTCATTTTCCTCCTTGTTCTCGTTCCAAGAGCAGGTAACACCATTTGCCCTGCTCCAAATTCCCCTTCAAAGTGTGTTGGCGTTTCATCTGGTTTTAGTTAACTCTCAGTGTTTTGCTTGTTTTCAATGCTGAGAAGGTGAGAGGAGGACAGGGTTGCAATTCTTTAAGGAATTTTGCCTGCTAGTTGGAAGGGTTCCTCACTGCCGTGTTCCTCTTGGGATCCTTTCTATGACAAAGATAAAAAGCAATTGGAGCCAAAGCAGCCATCTGTCTCAGCTATCAGATCTTCTTCCACCTAGCCATATTTCCCACAATTGTTCCCCAATCCATTCTTCACACACCTCACTGATCTCTCCATTCCTGGCTCTAAATTCTTTTGCTCAGTCAATAGGTGTATTGCTCTTTTAGACTCCATCTCCTCATTCCATTTATCATTGAGTACATACTATAGAGTCTCCTCCTCAGACTACTATTTAGATTCCTCTGATCTTTGTATTAACTACCACTGTCCTAGTACTAGGTGCTTAAGATTGTTCCAGGAAGGATGAGCACAAGTGGGTTATAGCATTTGACTTTGAACAAGATCAAATTCTGTAGACCCCAATTTCAGATACAAGGTGTTTGTAAGGATAATTGGGATAATGATTGTAAGGCATGTAGCATAGAGTAAACCAATAAATAGTCACCATTTTTTGTGATTTGTGAGTGTTCCTGCTCATGGTTGGGGCTGCACATGACCATGTCTTATAAAGTATAACCATTCATTTTGAGTTTGTAAAATGGGTAAAATACTGAAACTGAGACAGAAGGATATACAAGGTTCTGATCTTAAAGGAGCTCTCAGATCTTGCAGAAAGGACACATATATACAAAAATTATTGTGGTAATAAGTTTGCATTCTGTAGTAGAAATAATGACAGTGGTTTGGGAATATGCAACTAAGAAGACTGGAACAATTATCATCAGCTAGGATTCAATCCTAAACCAGAGCTCCAAGCAGGAGTTGAGCTCTTCTAGGTACCAGAATCTCAACAGAACTTCAATTAGCATAAGGAAAATTGTGGACAATGGGTGATCAAAGGAACATAGTAATCTTCAGGACATCCTGAGTGAAGTGAGGCCAGAAAAACAAATCATTCTAGATTCATCTAGCAGGAAAAGGAAGGTTTTAACTCAGACCTTGGGGGAACTGCAGAAACACTAAGAAAATTGTTGTCAACAATCATATGTGCATGCTAGGTGTTTGGTAAGAAATGCCCATGTGATTCCCATCTACCAAATCCTATACATCTGTCTATTGTTGCTGAAAGAACAATACATGACTTCGCCCTCTGCCCAGACTTCTTAAGCCCCTGTGCACAACTATACTAACCACAACTTTGCTTTCTGATACTTTGACAGCTTGGGACCTTTCTAAATCAAGAGACATTGCCCCCTCCAAGCTTAGCAAATTCCTAGAGGTAATAACCGAATGATGTACCTTTCACATACAAACCAAATCAATTCCCAGCCTATCCCTTAATCATCATTTTTACTGAACTCTCATGTTCTGGGCCACCACCCACTCGCCCCTGTCACTCTAGGGCCAGACAACAAACAACTAAGGATGGATCCTACCCCCAGAGCTGCTAAAATTGTTCAAAGTAGCCCCTATTAAACTTGCTTACTCTGCTCCACCTGTTCTTTCCACAAAAGTCACAATAACAGCTCTTGTTCTTCACTCCTTCTTACTGCTTCCTAACCAACCAAGGTATTTCCCTCCGCCTGCCTGGGCAAGACAAGATATCTTTAAATTTGATTCTGCAATAGCAATCACTTCTCAGTGTGGTGACCTCACCATACCTGAACACTTTTAACAACCAACATTTTAACAGGATGTCTGTCATTGGAGGAAGTTCATCTACAATTAGTTGGCAGAGATTTGGTATAGAAAATACATTTCTCAAGTATCTGGCTACTCTATTAGCGAGGAAAGAGAAAAATAGGGTGAGTTCCTGAAAAACAATCAAGCATATGGAGTTGTGAACGAATCAGTGATAACCTTCTTATAATACTGCTAAAGGAATAGTTCTGGTAAAGTCTAGATTATTTCATCTGAGAATATTGACTGCTTTATTGGCAATTTGTTACTTATTATTTCATCATTAACTTGTTGCTAATTTTTAAAGTCTGCACTTTGCTTTCTCACTTTTCAAAGTCCTCCTTTCAGTACTGGCATGGTTATCTCTTCTGAAGCCTCTTGGCCTCCTGGTGCCTGCATTGTTTGTTGTTCACTTGCTAACCAAAGTGGCTGTGCATTGAGTCAGTCCCTTAGTAACCACTGCAGTCTCTTTTCTCTTTCTTACCTCACTGCTGTCATGTATGCTACAGCAATGAAAAAGAAACAGAAAAATACATTTTTGCAGGAGAAAAGCAGTCTTGTATACAGTATGAGCTGAAAAAGAGTACAACCTATTTAATATCTTTAAACTTTCTTTTGGTGGGTATTAATTATGCCCAAACACTTGGAGAGCATTGACCCAACCAATACAAAGGGTTGAAGAGCTGTAAAGATTGTAGATGCCAACATATACATTAGCTATTCATTTCCAGAAACCTGAGAAAAAAGTATTTTGAACCCCTGGGAAGAGATATAATTTGTAGCATAGGCTTCATTCAGTTCAAAGGTGATCCTGTCATCTTTGACATAATGATGATCTTTATACAACTGCATTCATCATCCTGGTCAGAAAAGGGTTGGGACTGCTTTCATTCACTTATTTAAGAAATACTTGTTGCTTCCTTTTCTCTTCTGTGTATTTTCAGAAACAGTTTAGTTCTAACATCATTTTAGGGCTTAAACAATGAAGGAGTCTTCTCACCAGAATAGAGGAAGTTCTGAGACCTTCAGCAGGTATCATAATCTGGCCAGGGAGGAGGGACTGGGGAGAGGTCCCCTTAGGAAGTGCTGCAGCACAAGTGGGTGGAGACTATCAGTAGAGGAGAAGGACCTATACAGGGGATTAGCCTCAGGGCAGAGCAAGGAAGATGTCCCTATGAGAGGGGGCCCAGCTTACCAAATGGAACCTTACAAGAGAGAAGAGGACACTGATCCAGGGACCTGCAACCTGGTGTGGGTACCAGAGCCTGAGTGCACAACATGATGAGGACTCACACAGTGTCTCCAAACCTGGAGGGCACCATGCATGAAGGGGAGGCAATGGTGATGGGAGATGAGTTACACCCAGAGAACTGATCAAATCAGCAAGTGCTGGAGGATAATAAATGGATAACAACGATCTTAGATGCCACTCTTTATGGTGGAGTTACAAATGTGAAGAAAACTAGACTATACTTTGTGCATTTCAGTAAGAATTAGAAATAGCAAAATCTATGATCTTGGAGATGCATATGTGTGTATGTGTGTGTTTGTGTATGTGTGTGTGTGTGTGTGTGTGTTCTTGTATGTGTAGGTGGGGGAGTGGAAGTAGATACAGGCATTCACAATGTCTTTCCTCTAACAGGACCTTCAATCCAGGATAATGAGCATTCCTAGCATCAGGGCTTAGTTTGGGAATATTATTCTTTACTGACAAGTGCCACGACCCTGGAAAATGACTGACTCCAGGGCTGGAAAAGCAAAGTTCTTACATACTTCTTTCAGTTTTGCCCCTATAAGATGCTCCAGGCTCATCTTGTATATTTTCCCCCTGTTTTAGAACCAGTTATTTCTCTAAGGATCCCTGGCTCCTTTTACTGAAGAATGGTGCTAGAAACCAAGTTCTAGGCTCTGCAGAGGAAACCAAAGTGGTTAGAGAGATAGAAAGATAAAGAAACGGCTAAATAGGTCTAGGGTCTGAAAATCAGGATAGGTCTTTTAAAGATAGTAAGAGCTGTGCTTTATATCCTAATAATTCTATGAGGCATTGCAGAGTTTTGCATTGACAACTGACATCATCCAATTTGCTATTGGAAGAGATCACTCTGGGTTCCATATCCCAGACAGATTATAGTGGAATAAGGTGAGAAACAGCAAGCTTTAAAGCTTAATTGCAATGATGTGAGTAGGGCAGGATAACTATTCTAGGCAGAGGTAAAAGTGGATCAGATTGTGAGTCATTTCTTGGTAGAATGGATATGAGATACAAAGTAGAAAGAGGAATCAAGGCTCCAAGAGTTTAGTCCTGAATGGCTGTGGAGATAACTTATTACAATCATAGAGGGAGATAGCTGGGCAAGTAGCAACACGTGGAGGAGGGACATGTGAGGAGGGTCACATGGAGGAGAGACAGAGGATGGGTCGTAGACATTATTTTGTGATCCCTATTGGGTAGCCAAGGGGCTTTTAAAAATTACCTTTAGCTGTACAAGGGGGCTTTGATTTAACATATCAGTTTATGAAGATAATAGATCTCAATCAAGGAAATTTTTAAGGAAAAATTCAGTTTGAGAGAGAGATTTGAGTAGGAGATATAGAATTAGCAGCCACAGAGAGAAGAAGGGCAAAGAATGAAGACATAAAATTCAACATATATCCTAAAAAAATAAGACAATTGAGGGGAGAGGTGAAGTTGAGAGGAACAGGGAAGAAGAATATAAGGGGTAACACTGATCAAGATTCACTGTATTCATAAACTACCTTGTCGAATGACTCGTCCTTGGTACAACTCCTTAAAATTAATTAAAAACAGAATTAGCAGTCATTGGCCTATTAATAACATGTAAAGCTATTAAGCTTTCAATGACCAAGGAGATGAGTATAGACCATGGAAAGGATCAGATACTGAGCTGTGTTAAGTCACAGCACCAGAGAGGGTCTGGAGCAGTAAGGAGACATCAAGATAGACTTGAGTCAGTCTTAGACAAAACAAGAGAAATATAGAAGCATTGAAAGGAATTTTGCTTAAGGAAACAAAGAAATTAGCTGAAAGCTGATTTTAAACAAAGTGGGGTGGATATAAAGATTTCTTGTAGTCTTTTGAAACAGGAGACACACTATTGGGGCTCAGTGCTAGTGGATGGGATACAGTGAAGGGTGAAAAATGCATGGTTTTAAGAAGGGAGGAACTGATGAAGAGTGGCCCATCAGCAGTTGAGGTAAGGTGGGATCGTGTGCACACAGAGGAGCAGGCTTCATACGGAGGCATAGAGTGCAAGCCTACATACAGCTCAGGCTGGTCAGAGTGTGTACATTGTATGCGGAGACTGAGATGGGTAGGAAGATGGTACAGTGATTTGGAGGAAGTTATTCCATGACTGCCCCAGGTTGTATGACAAAGTTAAGAGGCAAGGTCATAATTTGCAGACATTGGCTTTTTATCATGCCATACCTACTCTCACATTGACTGCAACTTTGACATGAGAAAAGTGGGGTCTTTTTTCATAAGAGATGTTATTTAGCTGACCTGTGGGGATGGGCATGAAGGAACCCCATGAAAGAAGGCATGGAAGCTGAAAAGAGCTATGATAAATATTTTCCTGCATCTACAGGATACAGTGCATGGCATGGTACTTAGGGCAACATGATGTGATAAGCGGCATATAACTTGTATCTAATAGAGTGAACAATAAAAGTTCCTCCTATCTCTAAATTTTCAGTTTATAAGAATGTGTTTGGCTCATGGAAAATACATTCCACGGGGAGAGAAATTTAAGTCATGAAAACAGCTTCAGAAACTATTGCAATATGCAAATAGAATAAGGCCTTAGATACAGGCAGCAATAAGGAGCATTAAAGGAGAAGAGATGCAATTTGGTGTAACTTACATGCAGAGGATGAAAGAAAGAAAGTCATGCACCTAGAGGGCACTTAGAGGGTGGTAGAGACTGAGCTTATACTCAATTAGGTTAGGAATACAATTTGCAGGTCAAGTTGTTAGTAGAGAGAAAAAAAATGAATCTGAATTTAGATATTTGACCTCAGAGTGCTTTCTCCAATAAAAATTGATTTTATAGGACAGCATTATGCACACATGCAGATATTTAACAATGCAACATTTCAAAGTAGGAGGTACTTGGTGATATTACAGAATTTTAGATCAAGACAGATTTAAAAGGTGATTTCAGGATAAAAGGAGTTTAATAGGTAAATGAGCAAGTGAATTGGCATGACTGTAAAACACCTATAGAGATCACACTTGTAAAGCTGCAGAGGGCATTTGCCTACAATGCACACAGGTTTGGATAAAGATTTCAGTTCAGTTTTCATTCATTCAGAGGCTTAAATATTGGGTAATGGCTTCTACCATCAACTTCCCCAGGAATAAAGGATAGAACAAGGGACTGAGGTCAGGCTTTGTTCTGCCAATGGAAGTATGTCTAGCGGGAGGAGATGGGAATCCAGTACACATCCAGTGTACCGGTACCTCTCTTTCAGATGTAATCACACATTGGAGTTTCTGCTGTTTGCTGATGTTGCTTACAATTACTGCTTGTGGGTTTGTAGCCAAAAAAGACCAGACTCTTTTGCATAGTAGGCACATGTGCATCCTGCTGTGTGCTTGGCTCAGACATTCCTGATTTGCACAGCTTGTGGTGATTTTCCCCCTACATTCTCAATCACTGTTGGTTTTGCTCAAAAATCGCCATCTCATTCCAATACTGACTCTCTGCATCACATGATTTTCACATCAACAAAGACGATTCTTCAGGGTTCTACAACCTCCCAAACACTTCTACATTCAATTGGTTTTACATACCCCTCACAAAAACTTTAAAAAGTGGAAGAGGAAGTTGTTATAGTATTTACATTTTATGGTTGATAAAACCAGGGCTCAAAGAAATGGAATGATTTAACTGGAATTCATATGGTTAATATTTAGGGAAAAAATAACAGTGGTTGACACTGCTATTGTGTTTATTGAGTGAGGGCACTGGCCTATGTAATCTAGAGATGAATTTATTTTGTAATTCCACTTAGTCCTTAGAACAACCCTGGAAGGGCAGAGCCATTATTCCATTTTGGAGATTCAAGAACTGAAGCACAGATCAGTGGATTGTCTGAGCTAATGAGTAGTACAAGAAGGATTCAATCCTGGATGGTCTGCTTTCTTATTTTGCCCGTACAGGGGTTTGAACTCAGGGCCTCATGCTTTGTTAGGCAGACATTCTACCATGTGAGCCACCTTGCCAGGTGCTTTCTAAATCACCTAATCTGTCTATGAAGCTTGTTTCTCACCAAACAGTGGTATTTTCTACACTGTGTTGTCCTGGGCTTTAGGTATCAATAGTGATTTCTCCAACAACTGCTGCTGGAGTAAACCACTCCTCACTCATTTGAAGACACTTACCATTCCACATTTCCAAAGCTCATGGAGGTATAATGACATGTGATACTGACTAAAAATTTCTGTTTAAAAATATTTTTTTATTATCGTTAAGTAGTTATACAAAGGAGTTGCCATTCAGCTAGGCAGTTTATGACAATACGTGTTGATCAACATCCCCCCTTTCAACATCTTACCCACCCTTTCCAACCCACCCCTTCCCTCACTTTTCTTAATTTTTGGTTATGTATTGAAAGTTTTTTTACAATTTAACCAAGAGGGCTGGGAATATGGCCTAGTGGTAAAGTGCTTGCCTTGTATACATGAAGCCCTGGGTTCAATTCCTCAGCACCACATATATAGAAAAGGCCAGGAGTGGCGCTGTGGCTCAAGTGGCAGAGTGCTAGCCTTGAGCAAAAAGAACCCGGGGACAGTGCTCAGGCCTTGAGTTCAAGCCCCAGGACTGGTAAAACAAAACAAACAATTTAACAAAGAAGTTATATATAGTGCATCTTCGCCTGTGTCATCCCTTCAACATATTCGCCTCACTTTGATCCATCCCTTCCCTTACTTTTTTCAGTTCTGTGGATGTGCCCGAGGGTGTAAGGCATTGAACTTGAAATTTATAATTTTAAGCTCAGTTCTTTTGTATCAAATGTTAAGTACCACTCAAAAACCTTGACATTGCTTAAATTTCTAGGAGTATGTCTCTCTCTCTCTCTTCCTCATTTTCTAACACATTAAATTTCTCTGATTATCAATTTCCATGCTGTAAACACTCTCTGCATGGCATATTTCTAGTTGCCAACCTCATACCACCTTGTAAGATTACTGTACATTTAACAATCATTTCTTATTCTATTCTAAGTGCTTCATATATAACACACATAAATTTCTTTTATAACCCTGTAAAGAAAGTTTGATAAAGTAGCCCTATTTTATAGATGAAGAAACCATGAGGAACAGAGGTTAAGTAACTTGCGCATGATCAAACAGTTCCAGTGGCACAATAAGGATCTGGATAAGCATGCTCTTCTCTTTTCTGCTGCATTGTCCTGCTAGCTCACAAACACTGGCTTGACCTTGCAGTTTAATCTTCAGTTTTGGTAAAAGGAGGAGGAAGAAGAGGAGCTAGGAGGAGGAGGAAGAAGAAGAAGAGGAGGAGGAAGAGGGAGAGGAGGAGGAGGAACAAGGAGAGGAGGAGGAAAGAAAATGAGAGGGAGGAGGAGATGGAGAAGGAAAGGAGGAGGAAGAAGAGGAGGAAGAGAGAAAAAGGAAGAAGAGGAAAACAGGAAGGGGAGGAGATAGAGGAGAGTAAAAAGGATAGAGGAGGAGAAGGAGGAGGAAGAGGGAGAAGAGGAAGAGGAGGAATTGCTTCCAAAATTCCCTTCCTGGTTGCTCATCTTCCCATCTCTCCATCACATCTTGCATGCTACCAGCAATACTCACTTTTTAAGGTAAATAGCTGATCATGTAGTTCTCTTGCTCAAATACCTTCCAGTGGCCTGCTACATGGAGGATAAAACACATACTCCCCATCTTGGTATGCACGTCCTCTGTGGTCAGTTCAAAATACCTTTCTAGTCCTTTTTACAGCTCCCCTGGAAATTCTGTCTGCTTTAGTTACACCAAATTCATGACTATTTCTCAAACAGGCATGTGCTCTTTTATTCCATCCAATACTAATCTCTCCATCTGTCAAAGTCCTACCATCTTTCATGGCCCTGTGCAAATGTCACTTGCTCTGTAAAGTCTTCCCACATCCCCCCAGTTAAAATTAATTTATCTTCTGCTTCACTGCTGTCCCACTGTATTTGACTTGTAATACCTTTATTATAGCACTTAAGACAATCTGTTTTTTATTACAGTTATATTCTACAGTACAGGATATGTCTATCTCTAGGTCTGTAGAAGGAATCTTTGAAGGCCTGAGCCATGATAGATCCCTCTTTATATCTCTTCCACAGAATCTAGGAGCTGAATAAATATATAAATCTTATTCTTGATGGCAATCAGTGGAAATCTGAGCTTGGTATAAAACAAGTTTCGGCCCACCTTGGGTTATTCCTTGAAGACATAAGTGGTAATCTCTTCAGTCAACTAGGAATACAACTAGGAGAAGCAATTAGAAAACAATAGGACACCTTGTGTCGTGGCCACAAGGGGGCGCGTTTAAGGTAGATCAATAGTTGATAGGAGGATGTCAGTTCTTAGGTCTCCATCTGGTTCTATCCCCCTCCAGTGAGCTGGGATGACAATGTGGCTTTCATGGCAAACTTCAATTTGGTCATAGAAACAGCCACTTTTAAGACCTTAATTCATCCTAGAAGGAAGGTGAAGTTTTCTGTCCTATGGGTCTTAAAAGCCCTAAACATCTATTCCTTTCCTACTCCCCAATCTACACCATTTCCTTTGTCTCTGTTGTCTCATTTTAAAGCCTTCAGACCTACAACAGGCCCTACCCTCCTAACATGGCTTCCTAGAAACAAAAAATTCTATGTTCTCTCTTTATAGCAAGGTAAATTGAGTGGAGGAAATGCTGAACTCTCGGGGTGATCGAAGGTTACTGGGATTTTCTTATATAGGAGAAGAATGAAAACAATGCCCTCCACATTGTTTGTATGTACACCAATCCAACTTGTAGCCAAAATCTTCCTGCATTAGTATAGAACAGCATATCTCAGCAGTGGGGTTACTGGAATTTGGGGCTGGGTAATTCTTAGGTGTAGGGGCCATCTTGTACCCCCTAAATATCCAGTAGGGTCTTCACTAGCATTGCTTACCTCTACATACAAATAGTATCTCCTCCCTTAGTCTGCTAACTGAAAGTATCTCCATATATTGCCATATTATCTCTTGGGTGACAAAAATTTCCCCTGGCTGAGAACCATTGACACATGACCATTGACAGATAAGTGACAGATAAAAAATGCTGAGGTTTACTTAGCACTGGCCCTGCACTTAGTAGCCCATCCTCCATTGCACATTGCCTTGGAGGTTCATGTTCACAGCTCAGTCCTGACAGTCTTCAGGATGCTGAAAAGGATGGCAACTGTGATGTGGGCAGCCATTTCAACAGAATGCTTGGCTCAGGTTGGAGCTGTTCTTTGAAAAAGTCTCACCTCTGAACTGTGGCATGCAATAGGCAATAAATAAATGACACATGGGAAATGAAGCCAATAGCAAGCTTCTTTTACTAATTAGCCTTCATTTCTTTGCAGAGAATAATTTTAGAGTTTTGAGGAGAATTTATCTCAGGAATTTAAATTCAAATAACACAAAATCATAAAATATACTCCTTGGGTTTTCAATCAAGGATAAAATTCTCTAAAGGTGTGTGTGTGTGTGTGTGTGTGTGTGTGTGTGTGTGTACATATATCATATTCCCATCCTCCTCCAATTATATATGCTATCCATGTATATACTTTTAAAAATTATTGTAACAGTGATGTACAGAGTTATGTAAGTAAGATAATGAGTGTTGTACATACTTTTTAACCTAGATTTTTCTTGTCAGCGAATGTCAGAAATTACTACAGAAGGTTTCACAAAGTTTCTAATAACTTGCTTTTTAATGTAAAATGGAGCAGTACAAGTTTATATTATATTAATGTCCAGAAATTTTCCTTATGAAGCTTTTTCCTTGGTGTTAAATGCCCTAAAGTACCATATGTTTCTACATAAAAAGCCACGTAAAAACCTACATTAATAAACTGAACTCAAAGCAAAGCTGCCCCAAGACAGCTCTAACTAAACCTTTTTATGGGTTTGCCAACAATTTCAAGATTGTTTTAATGAAAAAAAAGTATGTTGCTGTCTTCATAGACCACAGTGGTCAGTTACTCCTGCCTCTCCCCACCACCTCTCCCCCAGACCCAGCCAATTCTCCAGAGCCCCACAGAAGAGGTCATCCAAATCTTGACAAGTAGTTCACAGGAAAAGCTGAGCCATCTGGTAGCCCCTACACACACACACACACACACACACACACACACACACACACACGTGTGTGAATATGCGCATGTGTCCATGCACATCAGCTTGGATAGCCTCATCTGCTAATATTACCAGATACTATGTTGTCGTCCCTACTCCATGCCCTCCCCACAACCTGCCCTCTCTATACTCTTCCCTCCCTACTCGGTTTAGAGTGGGCAGAGGGGACCACATTGCGGTGTAAATTTAAACAGAAAATGCCTAGAGCCAAGCTTAGAGGTCCTTGAGCCTGCTTTCAGATTTAAGGCTTCACAATGTGTTAGAAAGAGAAGAACACGGCCTGAAGTCCAACTTTCATACTCTAATTCATCACTCTTATCATTGCTTATTGGTTTACTGGTCTCAGCTACTGAATGGTAGATGCTTTGCAAGTGGATTGGATTTTGCTGATCACATAGTCTTTAGCATATTGTCTAGTTTATCAATCCTCCTTCAATCTAAACAGTGAGATTAAATATGATTGCTTTCAAATTCCAGTTTGGCTACACACCGCTCCACATCAAAAATAAATGTTTAGGGCTGGGGATATAGCCTAGTGGCAAGAGTGCCTGCCTCGGATACACGAGGCCCTAGGTTCGATTCCCCAGCACCACATATATGGAAAACGGCCAGAAGCGGCGCTGTGGCTCAAGTGGCAGAGTGCTAGCCTTGAGCGGGAAGAAGCCAGGGACAGTGCTCAGGCCCTGAGTCCAAGGCCCAGGACTGGCCAAAAAATAAAAAATAAAAAAAAATAAAATAAAATAAATGTTTGTGCAGGAATGTGCTAACAATGCCACTAGAGTGTGTTGCAGGGGAGGGGTGCAACAGTAAATCCATTGCAAAGAAACTGGAGATGGTTGGTGTCTTTTTCAGAAATTTCTACAGTAAAGACAACTTACTTTTAAGGTGTCCAGGTGTTCTGTAACCTGCCAGCTATGATGGAAGGAGTTTTAATACACAGACAAAATCTTGTTTATTAGTAGAATTAGAATTTTTACAACTAGAATATAAAAATAAGATGTAAATGAATGGAAAAGACAATTCACTGCTACAAGTCACAACTATATGATAGAAGCTTTTAAATGATGATCACTTTCCCCATTAAAGTCAGGAACAAGAGAAGGGTATCTACTCCCTTTATTCCTATTCCAGTGCTGGAATTCTTAGCCAAAGAAATAAGACAAGGGAAAGAAATTAAAATGATCCAAATAGTAAAAGAAGGAGTCAAATTCTTCCTATTTGTAGTTGATAAGGTTCTATACTTAAAGAACCATAAAAGTTTCACCCCCAAACTCCTTGATCTGATAGACATCTCTGGCATTATAACAATACATGCAATCAATATACAAAAATTAGTAGCTTTCCTGTACACCGGTATTGAACCATCTGAGAGAAAAATCAGGAGAACAATTCTATTTGCCATAGCTGAAAAACAAACAAACAAAAACCCTATGAATAAACGTTACCAAGAAGGTAAAAGATCTCTATTGTGAAAAGTGTAAAACCTTGAGGATGGAAATTGAGGAAGACACCAGAGCATGGAAGGACCTCTCATAGTCATGGATTAGCAAGATTACTATTATGACAGTTGCTATACTACCCAAAGCCATCTATGGCCTCAGTTCCATCCCCATCAAAATCCCAATACCATTCATCACAGAAACAGAAATACAAAAGTCAATTTAAAAATTCATGTGCAAGCATAAAAGAACCCAAATAGCCAAAGTAATCTTGAGGAAAATAGAAAAAAGCAACAATGGAGCTATCATGATACTCCATATCAAATTATGCTAGTAATAAAACAATCCGATACTAGCATAAAAACAGACATGAAGAACAGCACGCAGAAAAGATAGAAAATTGGGCAATAAGCCCACACAGCTACAGCCATCTTATTTTTGATAAAGCATCCCCAACCCTTTGTTTGGGATGGCCTCTTCAGTGAATGATGCTGGGGAAACTGAATATCCCCATGTATAAACTAGGTCACTACCTCTCACCCTGTACTAATCGCAATCCAAAATGGATTGAGAATCTCAATGAGAGACCTGAAATGGTGAAACTACTGTACAAAAGAACAAGAAAAACACTGAAAGTAGTTGGCATAGGCAAATCCGTTCTGGATAGATCTCCAATACCAAGGTAGGAAGAGAAAGGATTGACAAAAGGGATTACATGTAACTAAACAGCTTCTGCATAGTAAAGGAAACATTCACTAGACTGAAAAGGCATTTTATGGGATCAGAGAAAAGCTTTGCTAGGTGTGTACACTTGATAAGGAATTCATAATCAGAATATACAAGGAGCTCACAAAACTCCCAAAGAATCAACAACCCAAATAAACTGAACAGACAATTCTTGAAAGAAATAAAAATGGCAATAAAAATATGAAAAAATACTCTATATCCCTGGCCAAAAGGAAAGTGCAAATCGAAATAACATTAAGATTTCATCTTACTCCAACCAGAATGGCAGAATCTTGATGGGCATCAAGAACATAAGCAACCACAAATGCCAATGAGGATGCATGGGAAAAAGAACACTTGAAAGTTCCTCAGAAAACCTGAAACCAGAACGATCATGCTATTCCATGATATTATTCCTAGGCATGTGTATAATGAATATGAATCAGGATACAATAGAGACATTTGCACATCCATGTTCCTTGCAACACTGATGAAGATCAAGAAAGGGTGGTACATATACACAATGGAATATCATTCCACCATAAAGAAGAATGAAGTTATGTTACATGCAGAGAAATAAATAAGATGGAAATCATATGTTAAGTGAAAATATTGCTCAGAATGACAAAGGTCACATGTTTTATCTCATATCTAGAACTTAGAACTAAAATTAAATTTAGAACCAAAAGAATTTAGAATGACTTTATAACTCATATGTAGAATTCAGAACTAAACATATAAATAAATACATAAAGGAGTGTGTGTGTGTGACTATTTGAATGGATCAGAAGGACAAAGAAAAATATGTTTGAGGGTATTACAGTATTGAAGATAGAAAAATACAGCGAACAAAGACAGAAAAATGGAACTCAGTGAAAGCTGTTGAAGAAGAAGGTAGGGGGCAGAGGAAAGTGAGAGTAAAGGAGGGGTCAATTTGATTCAAATACTGCATATATATGATGAAAACTCCTTTGAACAGTTAGTGTACAGTTTAAAAATGGATGGCAGGAATGTGAAATGGGTTCTGTTTCTAACGAAGGGACAAGTCGGAGCAGTGAGGGTAAAGTGGTGATGGAAGGTGAATGTAGTAAACCTGAGGCCACCAATCTTCTCAGAGCTGTAGATTTTTCATCCACCAAATATCCCCTAACTTATGCATCCTTACTAAGTTACTTTAAAGATTATAAGGCCCATGGTAGGTGCTTCATAGGGTTGATTTTTCTGTTTCTTTCACAGTAGAAGTGAAGAACACTTACCTTTCGACTACTTCCTTAAAGTCAAGATCTCTGTACCAGCCTCCACCTCCATATTCAGCACATGATTTACCCTGGTATAGTAGATCAAAGTAACTCTGAAACAATACCACACTACCCACAATCCTCAGAGAGACAGAGTAATGACCTGGCAAGAAATACTGGCCACATTTGTGGTGACATCTATTGATCATATGCTGAGTTTCTTCTTTTATACCTTTCTTACCTTCTATTTTTCCCCCTTTGGATTCTCAAGGCATTTATTTTTGAGAAATGCTAGCGCATTCTCAAAGAGTTAATGACCAAAAGTTAGTACCATGAACTCCTTAGAGTTCTGCAAAGATATCAAGGCATTGCTTAAAACTTGCTATGATCATGATACTTGAGGTGAAGACGTTGGGAAGGGGGTGAATATTGAGAAACTAGATTACTGTTGCGTATTTCTTCCCACTTGGAGCTCTAGTTTAATGACTTCTCTCTGTTTCTCCCTATCATTTGAAAGATTGTTTTTAATTTGGGATACATTTTAAACATTTTCACTTGTCTCATGTAGAAAAACCTGGGTAGCTATAATCCTGTGTGACCAAGGAGTCAGAAAAATGGGTAGTTGTCATAGAGATGAAATCCTGAGCCTGTACAGAAAAAAAATTCGAGCAATTCAAATGCATCATAGAAGAAAGGAGCTGCACAAGGCAGGAGCTCAGCACCCCTGGAAATGGGCACGCAAAGACTAAGTCATCAAACAGGGCTGCTATGCAAGAAACTCTCAACCTCAATGGCCAATTGGACTAAACTACATTAGTTAAAATACAAAGTTTTAGGCTTTGTGCTTGTAAAGTTCTTATTTCTCACCTTACATGCCTGTGCAAGCTAGATGAATCCCCATATTTTAATCTATGATTTAGCTGAATGAACCTCAAATCAGGTTGGCTAGCTGCACAGATGGTACCCAGCTGAGAAAATGACTTTCAGTCAAGTGTTCTTTATGGCCTTGCCATATTCTCCTACCTATCTTGTCTTCTTTCTTCCTTTCTTCCTTCCTTCCTTCCTCCTCCTTCCTTCCTTCCTTCCTTCCTTTCTTTCTTTCTTTCTTTCTTTCTTTCTTTCTTTCTTTCTTTCTTTCTTTCTTTCTTTCTTTCTTCCTTCCTTTCTTTTATCATCAGACTAGTTTTCTTGTCTCTCTGGTTTTCATCTGCATGAAAAGGTGCTGACCCCTGCTTTCTCTTGACTCCTAGTCACTGCACAGGTCTTGACTTTTGTCAGTTGGCTTGGTGTCTGAATTTCTCCTATGCCTTGATCTTAATTTATATTTGCACCCAACTCATAACTACCTGAAAGTTCACTAATGAATTGAGCTCTGCATTTGAGCTCTGGATTTGCTATATGTAAAGCCTGTTTCTTGCTCACAGAAACACTTTGGACTCGTTTCTTTTTTCCTCGATGTATATTTTTATTCTTTTATATGGAATAATTATAGAACCCACAAGATGAAATGTTGGTACACATTCTTTGCCCAGTAGGTGTTACAACAATAAATAATAATGATTTCATGAAGACCCCAGTTCAATCTGCACCCTCAAATCCTATCAAGTCTCAGTGAAACCAGAGCAGGTTGACTTCAAATCAAATTCCTAATTCCTCTCAATTCTCTGACACATTAAGCACTATCTCAATGCAAATGGAATTTTCATTCATACAAAAGATGTAGATCTTAGACCAATAGAATGGATACATTCCAGTTATTAAGTTATACACCTAAGTTGAGTCCTACTTATCCATTCAATTTTATGATAAAGCTGAGAACACACATCTCCCCAAAACATGTCTTCTGACTATAACAAAGTTGGGCCTCAGAATTCAGAAAATTTTTAAAGTGAAAAAAAATTACCCAGTGAGATGTTATCTGTGTTCAAAAGAGTTGTTACAATCATACACTATTTGCAGAGTTACAACAGGGACAAGACAGCAGGCCCAAGAAGCCTCAACATCTCCTCCATCTGTTGAGGTACAGTCCTTTAGACAAATGTGTGACTAAATCCATGAATTTGAGTTTAGAAGTGCATCCAGTGAAGTGAGATCATTTGTCAGTGTTGCAAAATCACTGCTCACTACTATGTTTAGCATTATTATTCCGTCTCAAGACAGCCAACTTAAAGAGAACCAGATATCATACGGTCCAGACAAGAGGGCTGTGGAAACCTTTCTGATGAAATAGGCACAGTGCATTCTTAATAGCCATTGGCTATTTCCTGGAGATGTCCATCAATCTAAAATTCACCAGATGCCTGGAAGCAAGACTTGAACCAAACCTAACTACAAATCAATATTCAAACAGAACAAAACTCAATGTTAATGTTTCATTAAACCATGAACTGAACCAACTTTCCCAAGGGAAGAAAAAAAAAGTACTAAAGCAGTTTGATTTGAAGCCAAAACTATATGTTTTATGAAACTATTGAACTGGAACAAGATCAGATCAAAATATTCCCTGAACTGAATTTAAACTAAACAACTAAATTTTTATTTCTTTTAAATTGAATCCCTGGCTACAAATAAGGTTTACTTTAGTGCATGTGATTTTTAATGTGTGTGTGTGTGTGTGTGTGTGTGTGTGTGTGTGTGTGTATAGTTTATCTTGGGCAATTGTTGTCTCAGTATCATTTTTTCGGGAATAATCGCTACTTACTCAGTAAAGTCCTTAGGAAGGTTAAATGAAACAGCCACGCACCTATTGCTATTATTGTCAAATTGTCATTGTCATTATAATCATCATCTGATATACATTGTATCCGCCACAGAGGGATCAAATTTATATTTTAAGTCCTCCAGTATGTTCATTGGCCACCAGAGGGCAGCAAAAAGGTAGAAAGTCTTGCTGGAGCAGAGGATGGAAGCTGTCCTACTTGTGAGGACAAACACTGAAGGCTTACTATGGACACAAACATATTCTAACCACCTTGCTCAGACAAACATATTTAATTTTTAAATGAACATAATTGAGTAGATTCTAGTATCATTATTGACACAAAAAGAAGGCCAAAGAAGTGAAGAAATCTATTCTTGATTGTGCAACTAGCAGGTAAGCAGATGGCAGAGCCAGGATTTGAACGCTGGGCTGTCTGCCTACAGAAGCCCCTACTTTCAACCTCCCACTGTTTTCTGCCATCTGAGATTCATTTTGGAGACTGCTCACCTGGGAGAGGTTTAGATCTTGGCTTCGTTCATAAGCATGGGTGGAACTGCAAGCCAAGATGACCTTAAGGAAGTCTGTCAGGGCTTGGAGTAAAGACAGTCAAAACTTGGTCCAGAGAAGTGTGATGACACAATAGTAGTGTCAATAGGATAATTTGAAGTGCAAGCATTAACCGAGTAAACAAGGGGAGTGTTCAGAGATGGACTTCAGGCATAAGTATAAAAATGATCAGGACAGTTGCCCATGACAAAAAATATCTATCATCGTGGCGGCTGAGTCCAACTGGCCTATCCTTCTGAAGTTGCAGGATGTCTTTACATCTAAAGAGCCAATCCTAGGGAGCTGCCTCCATTCCATTTCCAAGTAATTTCCACTTTCTGTTTGCTTATTTTTTGAAATGCAAAAAAAAAAATTGAACCTGTCATCCTAGTCATCCTAATCATCACAGCTAAGCCTTTCAAAATAACAACCCATACGAATTTCCTAGCTTCTTAATTTCCCACACCCTCTTCAACCAACTCTCAGACACCAACCTCACCAAGGTCATCAGGCCCCCAACAAGTGCCAGATCCAATAGCCTGCAGCCTGTGGCACTGTTGGTCACTCCTCTGTGAAACTCCCCACCCTACCAGTAAGAAATTCCTTGTTTAATTCCTTAGTCCCAGACCCATCTCTGCCTGCCCATCCACATCTGAATGCTATTTTGTAGTCTACTTACTTGGTTGTTCTTTTTCCCATCATCTTTTTTAAATAACAACAACAACAATAATAATAAATTTTAACTGGCTTCACTATCTCTGCCCTGGATGCTCCATTGCTGCAGAGAGAGCTTCCTGAGATACAGATCTGGTTGGGTTTCTCCCTTGGTTTAGATCCTCCAGGGGCTCCTATTTCCTGCATCATGAAAATGACTTCTGAAATGGGTACTTGAAAGGCGTGGAATGGGATCAAGGGAAGGGGGCAGACAGATGAAAAAGTGAAGGAGGGGATAGGTTGGGAGAGATGGATGAGAATGTTAAGATGTATTATGTTCGTAAACTGCCTTGTTGAATAGCAACTTCTTTGTACAACTACTTAAAGATTTTTTTTTAATTTGGAAAAAAAGAAAGAAAATAACTTAGAAGAGCATTCAAGATTCCTCTTAACTTCTGGTCTCTGTTTCCATGTGGTCCTATCAATGCCTTCATGGGTGCCATGTTGTTAGGCTACCCACCCCACTCAAAGTCATTCAACTGCCCATAGCTTGTTTCTCAAGGCTCTTCCCCTTTGTGTTCTTCAAAATTCAACTCAAGTGTTGTCTTTCTATCTGGAATCCTTTCCTGAAGACAGAAATGTTGGCGCACCCTCCAAGAGCACCACGACTTATGAGTGATTGTGGTGATTCACAGCCATAGGTTTGCTGATACCAATCTCCGTGGATGAAGGACTATGTGGGATGTTGCCTGTTATTCCTATCAGGTAATACAGAAAGGCATTTAATAAATGCCTCAGAGGTAAAGGGACTTCCCTAAGAATGGAAAAAGCAACCCACATAATGGGTACATCCGTGTTTACAATGGTAGTGCATCTCAGTGGGAATCTTGACGTTGAAACTATCTTATGAGTTCTTACAGAGCTGAAGGATAGATATGCAAGCCATAGATCACAAGTCGAGTGAGAGTCCTCATATTGGCTTTATCTCACTATCAATGCGAAGGCACTGGGAATGTTAACGAGAACCAGAAGGGGCTTGCTGCATGGTGGGGTAAGCTAGTCTGCTGGCCCAGTCTAGAAGAGGAGCCTAGAAAACAGGCTTTCCTCTGCACCAGAACACTCAGCAGAACAAGCCCTGACAGTTTAACAGGACATTGAACATATTTGACTAGAATCATATAGATCCAATTTTTTATTTGCTTGTTTTGCTTAAAAGGAGTAGAACCTGTTTCACCTGGCCTCATTCACTCTTACTTCTTGAGTAGTCACTTATTAGTCTGAGAAAATTTTGTGTGAACTGCTTCCCCTACTTGTAAGTAAAATATTGGAAAATGCTACAACCACTGCTCTAATCCATTGTCCTAGTAGGGAGCTGGGGGCCATCGGAAGAAGCAGAGACAGAAGGGAATGCCTACAAACAACCCACTGACCAGCTGAGCACGTTTTGCTGTTTGCCATGGCTGTAATACAGGGTTAAGTAGAAAAGTGTCGTTCTCTGCAGACTATTCTGTGAACATGAGGAAGGCTTCAGATGGTGAGAGTGAATGAGGAGGGATGCAGAGCCAGCTCCTCTTCCAACATTGTAAGTCAGTGAGTCAGGTCATTTCTTTCTTCCACATTGGGATACTCTAGTGTCATCTGTGTAACATGGGGATTATATGTATGGGCTCTGCATCCAACATGTGGAGTTCAAATCTCAGCTCCTCGTGTTAGTCATGGGACTTTCAGACAATTCATTTAACCCCTTGAGTCTTCAGTGCACTCTATTCTGACATGGGGATAATACCTTCCTCAGAGAGTTGCTCTAATGAGAAAATGCCTGCAAAATGCTTGGCACTGAGCCTGAGTCAGCACTTTATAAAAGTGAGCTGTGTTGATTTAAATTCTTAGAAATTGGATTGGCTTTCAAGGAGTTCCAAATCAACCCAAGCTCTGTGTGCCTTCACATCTGGCCTAAAACATTTGGCAGACCCAAAGTGGCTGCCATGACAGTTATGGCAAAGCACCAGGTCGGCTGATGAGAAAGAACAGATCTGCTTCCTATGGCTGAAGGTAATCTCTCTTGCAATCACAAGCAATTTTTGCTACTGTCAGCATCGCAGGGCCAATGTTGCTTTGGATAAGAAAGCTGGATCCCTTTTAGCTTGTCTGTATAGAAGCTGAATGATCAGCAAAATCCCACGTCTCCTAGTTGAGTGATGAAGTAACAGAAGAATTGACAGTCCAGGTCATCTGATTGAGAGTCCTGCATCCAACAATGTCCTGCCTCTCAAATACCAGCTCACAGTGAAAAAGGAACCAGGAGCAAATCAGCCCACTTTCCATGCACAGGACTAAACATCATTCGATTTTCAAATTTTAAACCAAATTCTCAGGATTGATCACTGGAAAAATCCTTGCTGGATTTTCTTCAGTCCCAGGTACAAATGATAGAATAAATAGAGATGTTTCCACAGCCATTCTCTGAAATTTCCTTTCGATAGATATGAAGCCGATCTGTAAGTAGAGTGGAGAAGTAGAATTAATAAAAGAGAGTTGGAAGTGTTCCCAGATTCTCAACTATTGCTCTTTTAAAATAATCTCTTAAGGGAAGCTTTAGAAAACCACTCTAAGGGCACTTCCACTAATTCAGATCACCCAAAATGAAATAAATAATGAAGGTATTTCAAAAGCGAAAACAATAGTAAGTCTGTACCTACAACTCAAGTCTCAACATTGCTGTGACATCAGCAGATGATATGTTTGTTAGGGTACTATGTATGTCTATACATGCATGCACATATATGTATCTATGCATGTATGTGTTCATACTCACACAGTGGTCTCTTTGTGTCTGTAGGTCATTGGTTCCAGGACCTCCCAGCAGATATCAAATTCTATTGAGACTTAAATCTTTTATATAAATGACATGGAATTTGCATGTAACCTATGAGCAGCATCTTACATGCTATGCCAGGCCTAGATTACATATTATAGCTGATGCAGTATTAATTCTTGCTATGTACATAGTTACTATAGCCTGTTGGTTAGAGAAATAACAAAAAATCTGCTCTTAGCCAATGCACATGCATTTTTTCTTTCTTTTTCTGAATATTTTCCATCCAAGGTTGACATCACTTACAAAATCAGCTGATATGAAGGAATGACAATATGTGCGTGTCTGTGGTTCTGCTTCTCTGGGTCTTCGTCTTGATCTTCTCTTGATCTTCGTCTCTCTCTCTCTCTCTCTCTCTCTCTCTCTCTCTCTCTCTCTCACACACACACACACACACACACACACACACACCACTTTATGGCAATTTACCTGGACTACCTAACAAGGCAAGCAGTTAGGAAGGAATGATGGATATTGGGACCAGGAAGACTCTACAATCATGGACTAGAGACCCACAAACCATGTCAGTTCTTGTTGCCCCTACATTAATGAGGTGAATGGCCCAGAAACTTTCATCCTGACAATACATACATACATACATATATACATACATACATACATACATACATACTTACATAGTGAGATGTGTGTGTGTGTGTGTGTGTGTGTGTGTGTGTGTGTGTGTCTTCCCCAGGAGTTAGAAAAACTGAAGAGAATCCAGAAAAAAGTGGAGTAATTGTAGACTAGCTACTATCTTACATCACTGAGGGGAGTCCACAGATCAGCAACAACATGATAGACTACTGCTCATTCCCACCTCCCCAAACTCCCATTTCTGGCATGTGGGTCACTCTCACTAGAAATAAACTAGAAAAGGATTCTGGGAAATATTTCAGCCTAGCCAAACTGACACCATAAAGTCACCACAGATAGATATCAGAATGCTCTGCCTTGGTGTTTATGTGACACGTCTTTGGGAGAATTCCTTTTCCTACCCAGAATAGTTTTTTTAAAAGTCCACAGAACTTCTTGCTTTATCATATTATCATATGCATGTCTAAGTCACAAATTAAAATAATCATCTTGGTTCAAGAGGAATTTGAAATTTCAGAATTCTCAACTCAATTTTTCAGGGCTTAAGAAAGGCCATTTCAAGAATCTTGGTACAACTACTTAAAGATAACAAATTTTTTTATAAAGGAGTGTTGGTGGAAGTTAATCACCTTGTTGCTATGCCAAGCCTTCTGTGTACTAGACATGTACATGTGTGCATGAACACACGTCAAATGGCAGTTCACAACCTCACTCCACAGTTTCAACTTTCATGTATTCGTAGTGTTTGGTAATTGGCAGATCCTGGCAGGGATGTGCCACGTGGAGTGACTGTGCCTGTCCTTGCAGTCCACCCTGAGCCCACTGGCCTTGGATTGAGAGATCGCTTTACCTGATAACCAAGTCATCTGGAAAGCATTACGCCAGCTGACTGCTTGACTTCTCTCTAAAGTTATGTGTGCCTCTAGGTTTTCCAATAACTGCAGAGTATTGAGGTATTAGAGGTGAGCATTACCAACTTTTTAAACTAAAAAAAATATTTGCAAGAAGTGATCACATGACAATATTAAATACTTTTTCATTATATTTTGTAATCATTCTCAAGCCCCGGTAATCATAAAACGCCCCTATAATATGTTTATTGGAGCAAGTAATCAATGCAGGATGGAATTTTCAATATAGCAAGGGCAGCCCAGGTTTGATGGAACATTTCCACTTAGAATTTAAATTTGATGCCTTTGGGGGTGGGGGCCATTGATGTAGTAAAACACAAAGAGAACTTCCTAATGGAAATGAGACTATTCTCATTAAATTAAATGAGACTATTTAATGTGGGTGAAAGTGATTTAAAATTCACACTTCCTACAAATATGTTCTTGATTTCACTTTTTAAAGAGTAAAATAGGTTTAGTAAATATTGCCATGTATAATAAATCATAAAACACTTAACACTGATTTGTCAAATACAGTTCACATGAACTAGCACTTAGCGTTATTTATGCCAGATTGAATAAAATGGTGGATACATCAGGAGGGTTTTTAGTCACCTAGGGAGTAAGCACTGTACAAAACACTGTTCTGGGTGGTAACACTGATTATATAAAGTCATACCACACTACATTATCCCCAGAGTGCTTAAACTCTGGAGGGGATACTCAACTGACAATATTAGGCAGAATAGGTGAAAGGTCTTTCACTACCAGCTCAGTTTTAACTAACCAATCAAACAAAACTAGCCTGTCATTTGATTTATTCCACTTATTTCCCCCCTTACCGCCCCCAGCCAGCAGCCATCATCCTTCATGAAATCCCCTGTCCTCTAAAAGTATTGAATGAATCCACAATCTCAAACCTAACTCCCCTAATCTTGCATTTTGTGTCTATAGTTTTAATATTTCAAAACTTGAGTTGTTGTCTTAGATGGCTTCACAAACTCTTCAGGACTGTACTTTGGTTCTGCTCCTTAAATATGAAAATTAGTCATTATTTAACAATGAAGAATTTGATCAATGAGGTCCATTCCTAGTACTAAATGAGAGAAGACTTTGCTGGAAGAACTGGTTATAGTCTGATGTGTAAGTGCTTCCTAAAACCCTTGCTAACCTCTTCCTATTTAACATAGGAACCAATTTGCCAGGATGGACAGAACAAGACTGGCTCACATCCTCATTATTCATTGCGAATTGAGCATATGCTTCTTTATCTGTTAACTGTAAGGTCAAGAATTCAAAGATGATGATGATACAGAGAGGACATAATTACAAGGACTTGAATTCTGTGGAAGAGAGATGGAATTGTAGAGAGGCGATGTCAAGGATGGTTGTAAAGTTTGACTTGGTATGCTTAGAGTGAAGAGATGCAAGGGAAAAAAATCCTCTTCCATGTATCCTCTTACATGGAAGGAATGGAGATTAAGAACTCAGGCAGCAGCGGGTTGTTAAATCCCTTTTCCTGTTAGTGTTCTGTAGCTTTTCAATAGGCAATGAGTCTTTGAAAAGTGCTCCTCCTTGATGACAGCAGGTCAGCATCTGGCTGGCCATAGTAAATCTGAGGGCTTAAGGTTATTTTCCACTGGAACTATACTTAACAGCTCTGTTTTGTGGGACACAAAGACACCGGAACTTTAGGAGTGAGAGAAGAGGTGCAGAATATTAAATGGTTGGGAAAGAGGCTCCAGAGTCCAAGCCAAAGGAAGTCTATACCCCAAGGGAGTCATGGCCTTCTGTATCAAATGAGAGCTCCACCCACCACCAGACCTTTGCTCTGCTATATTTTTCATTTGTTGTCCTCTGGTGGCAAATGTGTAAATGATTAAGCCTATAGTCCTGCCATAAGATCCCTTCATCTCCAAGGTAACGAATTTCAACAGGAAACTCTGTTCAGATCAAGATTTGGTGGTTGCCTAGTTAGGCTTTCTTTCATGGTCTTATCCCGAAGACATAATGTGTTCTGGCCTCAGTATTATACTGTGGAGATGACTGGGATGTCTGCTTGCAGCTCTTCATCTCACTGTAGACCTCAGCTGTAGCTCTGAGAAATATCTTTAATCCTCAAGCACCCACCTCAAGAGTGTGCCCATTTATTTATTGTACACTTCCTAACCCCAGGATCTCTCCATTTCCATGGGTTTAAGATTAGTTTAGGAACAAATATAGCCTGGGAAGAAGAGTTGATGCTCCCAGAGAAAAATATACTTTCCAATTCTTTTGATACATATGTATGAATACTTTCCTTTAAAATAAATATTGAAATATTTATTTAATGCAACAGCAATATTCACTAGATATTACATTGGAAATTGGTGGGGAGGGAAAGAAAGCAGGAGAAAATGAAGGAGGGGTAACACTGTTCAAAAAGAAATGTGCTCATTACCTTACTTATGTAACTCTGTACATCACCTTTACAATAAAATAAAATTTAAAAAAATTAATGTGTAGGTTTCATGGCTTCTTTCTCATTAATATTAATTAGTTTTATGTAGTTATACAAAGAGGTTTCAATTCAACATGTCAGTTTAAAAATACAATGCATCTTGATCAATATCTTAAACACAGTGGCAGGGCTGGGGATATGGCCTAGTGGCAGAGTGCTAGCCTTGAGCAAGAAGAAGCCAGGGACAGTGCTCCGGCCCTGAGTCCAAGCCCCAGGACTGGCCAAAAAACAAAACAAAACAAAACAAAAAAAACACGGTGGCAGAATTGAGGTTCACTTTATCCTAATTGATTTTCCTCCTCGTCTCTCATTCTCCCTATGATTTCATGTCATTTTGTGGAGTTACTTTTGAAATAGCCTACCTATCGCCAAATACTAGTCTCATCTTCAGATTTAGGAGAAAACAAATGAATGCCCTACTAAGCCAGAAATCCTTTTTATTTCACAACTGCATATGCACATGCTCTCCTTCACAAGCATGCATACACACACACACACACACATATGTACACATGTGGGCACAAAAGCATCACACACTACTCATACACCATCAGAATATGATGAAGGAGGACTTTCCTCCAGTTCTCAGATAATGAAAAATCAATTGCTCTGGGAATAATCCATCTAATAGACGTGGGAAAAATAGACAAAACTATTCTTCCAGACATTGGCCAACAATCAACACAGCATTGATTCCCAAGAAAGGCAGAGCAAATCTAGTAAGCCATAAAATTTCTATAACTCACTGACTAGAGGAGGTTTTTAGAATGTAGCCCAGAGAATATTAACCCAGAACCTCTAGCCTTGTTGAACAAAGAAAGCAGAGAATTAAGTTCCAGGAAGCTATGATGTCTATGAGTGGGAAAAATAAAGAAGGTGAACAGTGTGGAAGTTTTCAAAAACATTCAAATGGGGGGAGGGATTTAAGTCTTAGTTTGGGTGAAGTTATCATATGGATGTGCATGAAAAAAAATTCTGTGAGGTCATGGAAAGATACACCAGAGTAACATAATCGGGCAAACAGCTCCTAGAATTCACAAAGAACAGCCAGCATGGAGAGACCTTGTAACTTGTAGGAAATTTGATATAAATCTCAAAGTTTTATCACCCTTGTGGAATTCAATTATTCTAGTATAAAGGGATACTCTAGACTTAACAAAAATGAAGAGCATGCCATGAATAGATCAAAATGACCCATAATAATTTAACTATAGAAAAAAATCAAGTCTAGCTCTTCCAGAAGAGAACTTACAATTTACAAGGTTCAGCATCCAATAAAAGATATTAAAGGATGCCAAGAAGCATGAACAGGTAAACAGAGAACAGTTACGTGAACAGGTAAGAGAAAATCAATTACTACAAATAGACTCAAATATGACAAGGAGGATTGTTTATCACACAATACCTTTAAAATGTTACTATGGTGTCTCAAGTGTGGTGGTAGATGGCTATAATCCCAGCAACTCTGAATGTGGAAATTAGAAGGATCTCAGTGATAGGACAACTTAGGCAAAACCCCCAAAACAAACACTTAAGCAAATAAGCTGAGCAGGAGGGGATGGCTTTGAAGTCTCAGATATGCAGAAGGTATAGGTAAAAGGATTATAGTCTAATGGTAGCTCCTATCTGAAAAAAAAATAAAGCCAAGAAAGTCTTACTTAGTAGAGCAAGCATGAGGCTTGAGTTCAAGTTTTGATACTGCAAAAAAATGCTACTATGAATATGACACATTCTCAAGGATCAAAGGAGGAAATTTTAACAGTATGAGTTGAGAATTAGAGGTCATACTTTTGTGAAACACAAATAGAACTTATACAGAATGAAAGTCAAGTGCCTGAAAGAAAATGCTCCAGTTGAGATCTATAGTTTAGAGCCAAGAAGAAAAATATCTAATGAACTTACACAAATAGCAATGGACCTTGACCATATAAAACACAGACAGAAAGAAGAGCACCCATGACCCATGACACCCATGACAATATCAGATGGGTTAATATTAGTGTAAGGAGAATTTTCAAAAAGGAAAGAGAGATAAACTTATATACTCCCAAATTTTTGTGAAAACTATAAACAACAGAAACCAAAGTCACTGGATATGTAAAATAACACTTCAGAAATTAAACCAAGATACATAATAAGATTGGTCAGAACCAATGAAAAAGATAAATTTTTAAAACAAAGCAAGTATTGATGGGAGTACATCTAGCATAAAGAAACAAAACTAGCCAGGTGCTGGTAGTGGCCCACTCCCATAAGCCTACCTATTCAGGAGGCTGAGATCTGAGGATTGCAGTTTGAAGCCAGTCCAGGCAGAAAAGTCTCTGTGAAACTCTCATCTCCAAATAACTACTCAAAAACCAGAAGTGGGACTGTTGCTGAAGTGATACAGCACTAGCCTTGACCACAAAGAGGTGACTCAAGTGATAGATTGCCTTGAGCAGAAAGAGGCTCAGGGACAGCACCTGGGCCCTGGGTTCAAAGACCACAGCTAACCAAAAAAAAAGAAAAGAAGCAAAACTGAATGACTTCATATTTCTCATTAAAAAGTGTACATAGCAGAAAGATTAGCAAGTGACACCTGCACAACTAAGATGAACAAGAATTCTACATCAAGTGAAAGTACCTTCCAAAACTGAGGATGATGCAGACTTTTTCAGACATCAGACTTTCACTAAAGAAATCTGATAAGATGAACTTTAGGCAGAGGGACAATGATACTGTGCTAGTCAATTTTCCATCACTGACAAAATACCTGAAAGAAACAATGAAAAAGGAGGACTTAATATGGCTCATAGTTTCATAGGCTTCATTGCTTTATCATTATGATCATATGCAATGTTTCTGGGCCTATGGTGAGGCAGTGCATCATGGCAAAAATGGTAGAGGAAAGCTCACTTCATGGTAGCCAGGGTGCAGAAAGGATGGAGGATGAGATAGATGAGAGAGGAAAGGAGTGAGAGAAGGGAAAGTAAGGGAAGGGAGGAGGAGGCAGAGGAGGAGAAGGAGGTAAAGGGTCAGAAAAAGAAGAAGAGGAGGAGAAATGAGGAGGAGGAGGAGAAGGATGAAAAGAAGGAGGAGGAGGAGGAAAAGAAAGAGGAAGAGGAGGAGGAGGAGGAGGAAGAAGATGATGGTGGTATCCAGATGAATTACAGGCATGAGCCAGTGGAGCCCGGCAATGTTAAATTCTGTATTTCGAGAATACTGAAATTTATACGAGATGAAAACATTAAAACAACACACTGATAGAACACATTAGGCATCTGAGAATGATGCACAATGACCAACATGGGACTATTCTAATTAAATTACTGGACTCCAGAGGCCGAAATAACAAGTGACTTACAAAGGCAAAAAACATTAAATTATCAACAGATTTTTTGACAGCAGTATTTTATGCCAAAACCAAAAGAAGCAGAACCAACTATTATCAGTGTGCAAAAACTAAAATAAAAAAGAACACTGTCTGTGACTCTCCTCTCATAAATTAAAAAGAAAATTTTACTTTAGAAATCAAAATGACTAAGGAGTCCAAAAGACTTTTAACATGAGTAAGAGTCCTAACAGAAATATTCCTGGGCAGAGTGGATACATCTTCAGATTTCATATGCAATGCCAGTGTTAAAAGTAAAAGTGCTAGGAGGGAATATACAAAACAAATGCTTTGAACTATTTTCAGTAATTAGATTGACATGGTATTACACTTATTCCAAGACAGTTGTGTGTATAATGTTTGCCAATACAATGAGGAATTATGGGTTATTTTAAGCCCATTATTTTCTGCGTCCTTGAAAATTAAAGTTCTCAGTGTGGTAGTAGGAAAATGAATAAATGTAGCACTGAAAAGTTTTAAGGGAAATAAAGGTGATACTGCCCTGAACTGGAATGATCCTATGAATTCATGAGGAACTTGTGAATCTTGTCCACAGAAGAGTCTTCTCTTTAATATGAGAATCTCTGGCACTCACGTGGAGATCTTGAAATGCCAAAATGCTCAGTAAGGGAAAATGGAGGCTTTGTGGAGAATTGCTCATTCTGGTCAGAGGCAGGACGTGTCCAAGTTATCCTGAGCATCTCATTATATCAGAAATCAAGAATGCTCCCAAAGACTACCATGGTTGCAATGAAAGGCCCCAGGAAACCCAAATAAGAAATGCTAAATCCAAGGTTAAACCACAAAGACATAATCTATCTAAATACATACTCTAACTATATCTAAATCCTTAAAATTTTAATTATACATACACCTGTACCAAAAACAAAAATAAATCAGTTTTTCTCAGAGGAGCACAGTAAACCAATTAAAATCAGCAAATACTAGCAAACACTAGTCAGCCCATATTTCCCAGATAACTTCGAGGCAACAAAAAGCTTCCCTTTATAGAAGAAGTACAACTGTGAATAACAAATGAGAAATGAAGAGAGGAAGGGAAAGAATGCAGTCATAAAATACAATGCATATGCTATAAAATTAAATTGGGTGGAGAAGGGCTTGGTGGGATGGGAGAGAATGAGGAAAGGGGTGACATCAATCAAGATGAATTGTATGGGTGACATTGATCAGGATGTATTGTGTTCAGAAACTTCTCTGTTAAATGGCAACTCCTTTTGTACAACTACTTAAAGATCATTTTTTTTTTCTTTCTTTTTTGGCCAGTCCTGGGCCTTGGACTCAGGGCCTGAGCACCATCCCTGGCTTCTTCCCGCTCAAGGCTAGCACTCTGCCACCTGAGCCACAGCGCCCCTCCTGGCCGTTTTCCATATATGTGGTGCTGGGGAATTGAACCAAGAGCTTCATGTAAAGAAGGCAAGCACTCTTGCCACTAGGCCATATTCCCAGCCCACTAAAGATCATTTTTTTTAAGTTTTTATTATAAAACTGATGTACAGAGAGGTTACAGTTTCATACGTTAGACATTGGATACATTTCTTGTACTGTTTGTTACCTTGTCCCTCATACCCCCCTCTCCTCTCCCCCTTACCCTTTCCCCCTGAAGTGTTCAGTTCACTTACACCAAACGGTTTTGCAAGTATTGCTTTTGTAGTTGTTTCTCTTTTTTTTACCCTGTGTCTCTCAATTTAGTATTCCCTTTCAATTTCCTAGTTCTAATACCCGTATACACGGTTTCCAATATACTCAGATAAGATTACATCAATAGTGTAGATACAATCACAAGAAGGTGATACAAGTACATCATCAATAGTAGAAGCTACAGATACACATGGGATGTTGAAAGTAGTTACAACTGTGATATAACAATCATTTTCATAAAATGGAGTTCATTTCACTTAGCATCATAAAGATCATTTTTTAAATCAACAAATTTACTAAAAAAAATGCATCATATTCATAACCTGCTGTGTTGAATGGGATCTCCTTTGTATAACTACTTAAAGATAATTTAAAAATAAGATAAGTGTTGGATTTCGGGGGAAAAATGATGAAGTTAAATGAGCACCAGTTGGAAACTGCCCATCCTGTGAATTAAAGGACCTAAGCAATGAACATCAATTGCTGCCAACACCTTGCACCAGACTTCGTACCTCCCAGTGAAAGAGCATACCAAAGGGTAGGACATAGGTCTAATATGGCTTACAATTTGGAGAAAATATGAGGGTCAGAAAGTGAAATATGTGACTGGTGACTCTAGGTTGTAAGGAGCTCCATAACTCATTTCTGATGAATTGTAGACAAAAGAGCGGAATACAAGGTGAACACATAAACTAGAAGAATATGGAAGACATGAAAATTCTGTTATTAATGAAAGAGATTAAGGTCTCTGGGATACATATGGGTTATAAACTGTAATGATATTCAAGGATGTAACAATCCAAATTCTGAAAGAATAACAATAAAAATATGTATCACAGCCAAAGCAGTGTTAGTTAGAAAATATTTAGTCTATAGTACTTAACACAGAGAAATTTTGGTTATTTAAATTATATTATATATGTTTTAAATAATCATTAAATAGCTATACCAAAGAATTATCAATTCAGTATGTCAGTTTATGAGTATAATGTATATCAATCAATGTTACCCCTTTCATCAACAAGGAGAAATTTTTAAATAGATTAATTATCCAACTGCAGGAGTTAATGAAATCAGGAGAATTAACAGCATTAAGTTTTAATTAGTTTGAAAACATAAATATTAAACACACAAATTCAAAGGCTAAATCTTAAAGTAGACAGTAAAGTTAATGAATTGTTTAATAACCGGATCAAAGAAATGAAAGAAGAAAGCATAAATATAGAAAGAATGTAAGATAAAGGCAAAGCAACTACAAATACAGAAAGAAAGAAAAAACATAAAGAAAAGGCATCAACTGTAATGGCCTTCTCAAATAGAAGAAGGTGTTTTGAAGCTATTTTCCTTCATAATCTCCATGCTGGATTATTGTACTTCCAGTACAGCCTCTTATGCATAAGGAGGAGGAGAAGGAGGAGGAAGAAGAAGAGGAAGAGCAGGAAGTGGAGGAGGAGGAGGTGGCGGGTAGAGGAGGAGAAAAAGGAGGAGGAGGAGAAGGAGGAAAAGAAAAAGGAGGTAAGAGGAAGAGAGGAAGGAAGGGAGGGAGGGAGGGAAAAGAAAAAAGAGGAAAGAAAAAGTAGTAAGAATTATTACTCGTTAAAGCCACTGGCCCCTTGGCTCTAATGTCTATTCTTAAGTATATGTGTGTGTTTATGTGCGTGTGTGTGTGTCTTGGTTCCGGAGTTTGAACTCAGAGCCTGGGCACTGTCCTTGAGCTTTTGCACTCAAGGTGAGTTCTCTACCGCTTGAGCCACAGGACCACTTTCAACTTTTTCTGTGATTAATTGGAGATAAGAGTCTCATGAACTTTCCTGCCTGGGCTGGCAGATCTCAGCCTCCTGAGTAGCTAGGATTACAGGCATGAGCTTCTAATTACAGGTATCTGCTTCTAATGTCTATTCTTTACTGTTAAAAATAATTGAAGAAAATATGTAAGTATTCTTTTTGAATAAAAAATTTAGGGGGATGGGGCAAAAAAATCTTTAAATAGAACAGAAAAAAGAATTGGACACATGAAAAGTCAAGCCATATTCTTTGATAGGATAATCCAGCATTATAAAAGTGCCATCCTCTGCTCAATTAATCCATAAATACAACATAATCCCAATAAAAATAGCAATGCATTTTTATGGATCTAGGAAAGCTGATTCTAAAGTATATACAGATAAGTAAACAAGCAAAACTTAATTTTAAAAACTGAAAGAGAGGAACAATGAAGATGTACAGGTGGAAAAGCAGTACTTGATAATTTGTTTAATATCATTATCAACTCAGGGATTAAAACAATGTGAAGCAGGAGAAAATGAGGGAGGGAAAATAGTGTTCCAGAAAATGTACTCATTACCTTATTTATGTAACTGTAACTCCCTGTTCATCACCTTTACAATAAATTACAGTAGTTTAAAAACAGTGTGATATTAGCATCTGAATACAGAGACGGATTATTGCACCATGGCCAAAACCAAAACAATACATAGAAATGCGAAGGAAAATTTAGCTTTTGAAAAAGATGGCATAGCAAATGTGTTTAGAAAAAAAAGACTCCTAACTAAACAGCAAGAGAACTATGAGATAACCGAAAGTTAACGAGTGGGTTCATAGCATATTTGCTCAGAGGAGATTTCAGAAAGATGAGATATTTAAATATAAACACAGTAACACAAAAAGTTCTGTAAGAAATTTCACCTTGAAACTGGATGGAGAACACTTTTCCAGCTATAAAACAAGGATTTTGAGAACAATTTATTTGTATTTCTAAATAAACCATCTCAATTTATATTGGCATAGTGGTATTTTTGCTTATTAATTTATATAACATCTTTATGTGAGAGTAGTTAACTGCCAATTTGTATGATAAATTGAAAGTACCTTTTCCAATTTATCTTTATAAGAAAAATAACCTTTCTTATAATAGTTTTTGTTTTGCAATTAGAAAAATTTGGCAGCCAACTCTACAAATTTTTATTTCATAGCTAGAATAATTTTCTCCAATATCAAGACCAAGTACTAAGTTAAATGTATGTATTTTTTATCCTGTAATTTCACTTCTCAGAATCAATCCATAAATGCAAACTTGCACACTTGCATTGGCTTATACATCGTCACACAGCATGAGTAGTTAGACAGAATGAATGGCAAATAAAGTTTGGGGGAAAAACATGAATATTCGCTAATTGCGAAAAAGTTAAGATGTATCTAAACATTCAAAAATGGATTGGTGTTAGTGGTTCACTCCTGTAATCCTAGCTACTTGGGAGGCTGAGGAGAGGAAGACCACAGTTCAATGTCAGCCCTTGTGGAAAAGTTCATGATACGTCTTCTCAACTGATATCTGGGTGCAGTGGCGCATGCCTATCAAGCTAAGCCACACAGGAAGCTGAGACTGGGAGGATGATGGTTCTAAGCCAGCATAATCAGAAAAGTCCATGACTCCAGAAGTTGGTGCACCTGTCATTCAAGCTCTGAATGGGCAGAGGGTGACATAGGTGTGTGCCCAGGTCCAGGTGATCATCCAAAAAGGCAATGAAACCCTATCCCCAAAGCATCAGTGCTGGAAGCATAGCCTAGCAGTTCAGTGCCTGCCCAGCAGAAGAGGAGTGAGGCCGTGAGTTCAAACCCAAGTACCACCAAATGAATAAATAAGCAAAAAGAAAAGACAAATAAAATTTAAAAAATAAAGAAAACTCTTCATATATTTATATGGAATTTTTTCAAGATAAATTGATAATGTGAAGAAACCAAGAACATTTGAACTTTCTGACAAATGACAAGAGGAAAAAAATGATCCCAAAATTTTATCAGTCATGTATGAATGGGTGTGGAGATGAGATGTGTGTGTATATATACACATGTATGGGCACACACGAGCATATAAAATGCATATTTATGTGTTGATTTTTGTCTTGAATGGGTCAAATAGCTCTAAATAAAATATGTTAAAAATAATATTTTTGGAATAGTTCTCTGGATTTTAAGTGAATGCCCTTAACTATATGTATGACTATTTTCATGTGAAAACATTAAAATATACAGAATAATAACAGTATGTAATTATTGTGGATTTTATCCTCCTATGTTTTCTAGATTTTCTATGATAAGTTTATAACCAAAGAACTCTACATGTCATATTTTTAAGATTAGAAGGATCCTGGAATGTCTTCCTCAAAGAGAGAGAGAGAGAGAGAGAGAGAGAGAGAGAAGGAAGGAAGGAAGGAAGGAAAAGCTCAGCTGGGTACCATTTACCATACCTTTCAACTTGTCTAGTCTTAATTTTCTCCTGTATAAAAACGATGGCAGCACTGTCTGTGTTTTCCTAATTTGAGAGAGGAAAGTCAAATTAAAAAGTGATTTTGAGGGCTGGGGATATGGCCTAGTGGCAAGAGTGCTTGCCTCCTATACATGAGGCCCTGGGTTGGGTTCCCCAGCAACACATATACAGAAAATGGCCAGAAGTGGCGCTGTGGCTCAAGTGGCAGAGTGCTAGCCTTGAGCAAAAAGAAGCCAGGGACAGTGCTCAGGCCCTGAGCCCCAGGACTGGCCAAAAAAAAAAAAAGTGATTTGGAAGCATTTATAAATTATCGTGTGACAGCAATGCCCAGGAAAGCCTATAGCTAATGATGTCAGAAATGTTAGTACAGTCTTAGACTTCTTGTTTCCTGCTTCTTATACAAATTGTCCACCAAGTTAAGCAAAATCAATTAAAGTCCCACACAACTCCAAGACAGTTAAATCCTGTTATTTATTTCCTGTTATTTAGTCCATTGTTATTTATTTCCATTTGGACAATGAAAAGGAGAAAGAACATATTGCTAGTGTCTATTGAATGCTTCCCTGGAAAGCAGCATTGCCTTGTGCCCTCCTAAAGCCAAATTACTCCCAATAAGCCATATCCAACTCTACTCATTCTCTTCTACCAGGGCTATTTCATTTCTGTTGCTTAACCTGCTTACATTTGGAAATTCTGATGATTAGGTACATCTGCTTTGCTGTCAGAAAAATCTTCATGGACTCAATGCCCCATCTAGTGCAGCCCTAAGAGATTCTTCAAAGCCCCCTTCCTCCCACACATGCATGCATACATGTGTGCATGCACTGATTTCCGTAGTTTACAAAATTATGCATAGAGTTACCACAGAAGATACTGAACCCATGAAATAGTTATATCAGCAGGAATGTGGAGGTCGGAGCTCAGCACAGCTTGTAAAACAATGGAGTGTTTCAACAAACACAAGGCCAAAAGATCAAAAACAGTTCTGAATCCAGGTCCATAACGCTCCGTTTTTAAGTAATAGATTCAAAGTGTGTGTGTGTGTGTGTGTGTGTGTGTGTGTTTGTGTGTATTTTCCCCTCTTCACATCTGAAGCAATAAGCAGACAGAGGTAAGCAGCTAGATTCCCATCACCTTAGCCAGTTCTGTCTCTGTCTCTATCTCTATCTGTCTCTGTCTCTGTCTCTGTCTCTGTCTCTGTCTCTCTCTGCATTAGAACACAACCCCAGGATAAGCAGTCAGGAAATTCCTTCACACAAGGTCACAGGCTCTGGACCAGTGCACTCCTATCTGCTCTACCACTCAATGGGGGATTCTCCCAATATCTCCCAATATCTCCCAATATTGCAAAATGCTAAAATAAAAAAAAAAAAAATTTAAAGATGGGAAAAAAGCACCCACATTTAACTGGTTAGTTTTTTCTCCTTTAATTTATTTATACCATACAAAGCCCTTAAGGGAAGTCAGGTTAAAAAACATCAACCACCACAAATATCACAAAAGTTTGGAAATTGTTATTTCAGGCCTGTGGGAGATGATTTTGTGGTATTAGATATAATGCTTACAGTGTGGTCCATGAGTTATATACAGCCTGGGTTCAGGTCCTAATTTCAACATTAGCCATGTGACTTCCATTACTAACTGCATATAATAATAATGATGATAATAATAATAATAATAATAATAATAATAAGCCTGGGAGAGTTACTATGAGGGCTTAATGTAATTATCCATAGAAAGCACTGAACACATGCCCAGTGCAGAAGCACTCAGTGAATAGTGGCTGCTGTTTTCTTTTTCTTTATCTTTTTTTTTTTTTTTTTTTTTTTTTTTGGCCAGTCCTGGGCCTTGGACTTAGGGCCTGAGCACTGTCCCTGGCTTTTTTTTGCTCAAGGCTAACACTCTGCCACTTGAGCCACAGCACCCCTTCTGGCCATTTTCTGTATATGTGGTGCTGGGGAATTGAACCCAGGGCCTCATGTATACTAGGCAAGCACTCTTGCCACTAGGCCATATCCCCAGCCCCTGTTTTCATTATTGACAGTAATAGTGCAACAGAATATTCCTTACTAGCATTTGAGCACTTTGAAAGAGTTAATGTAGCCTTTCTGGGTCTTTGTTAAGGAAGTTCCATCCTGTGCCAAGGAGCCCAAGTGTTTCTCCTACTCCTTCCTTTAGTGTTTTCAGGGTGTCTGTTTTGATTTCGAGATCCATTTGGAATTGATTTTGGTGCAGGGTGTTATATAAGGATCTAGTTTTAGTTTGTTGCATGCGTTGAACCAGTTTTGCCAGCACCATTTGTTAAAGAGGCTATCTTTCTTCCAGATTATTGTTTTAGCTCCTTTATCAAAGATTAAGTAGGTGTACTTCTGTGGGTTCATTTCTGGGTCTTCAATTCTGTTCCACTGGTCTTCAGGCCTGTTCCGGTGCCAATACCAAGCTGTTTTTATTACTATAGCTTTATAATACAGCTTGAAGTTGAGTATTGTGATGCCTCCAGCACTGTTCTTTCTGTTTAGGAGTGTTTTTGCTATTCTAGGTCTTTTATTGTTGCATTTGAATTTCAGGATTGCTTCCTCTATTTCATTAAAAAATGTTGTTGGGATATTAATGGGTATTGCATTGAATTTGCAGATCGCCTTTGGCAATATTGCCATTTTGATTGTATCAATCCTCCCAATCCAGTAGCATGGGAGGTTTTTCCATTTCCAAGATAAACAGAAAGCCCACAGATTGGGAGAAGATCTTTACCAGCCATTCAACAGACAAAGGCCTCATATCTAAAATATATGCAGAACTAAAACAATTACCTTCCTCCAAAACAAAACTGCAAAGAACCGGGGCTGGGGATATGGCCTAGTGGCTAGAGTGCTTGCCTCCTATACATGAGGCCCTAGGTTCGATTCCCCAGCACCATATATACAGAAAATGGCCAGAAGTGGCGCTGTGGCTCAAGTGGCAGAGTGCTAGCCTTGAGCAAGAAGAAGCCAGGGACAGTGCTCAGGCCCTGAGTCCAAGCCCCAGGACTGGCCAAAAAAAAAAAACTGCAAAGAACCAATAGCCCCCTCATCAAGTGGACTAGAGACTTAAAAAGAGACTTCTCTGATGAGGAAATAAGAATGGCCAAGAGACATATGAAAAAGTGCTCTACATCACTGGCCATAAAAGAAATGCAAATCAAAACACATTGAGATTCCATCTCACCCCAGTAAGAATGTCATATATCAAGAAAACTAACAATAACAACTGTTGGAGGGGATGTGGCCAAAAGGGAACCCTACTTCATTGTTGATGGGAATGTAAACTGGTTCAGCCACTCTGGCAAGCGGTATGGAGATTCCTCAGAAGGCTAAATATAGAACTCCCCTATGACTCAGCAGCCCCACTTTTGGGTATCTATCCAAAAGACCACAAACATAATCACACTAAAGCCACCAGCACAACAATGTTCATCACAGCACAATTTGTCATAGCTAGAATCTGGAACCAACTCAGATGCCCCTCAGTAGATGAGTGGAGCAGGAAAATGTGATACATATACACAATGGAATTTTATGCCTCTATCAGAAAGAATGACATTGCCCCATTTGTAAGGAAATGGAAGGACTTGGAAAAAGTTATACTAAGTGAAGTCAGCCAGACCCAAAGAAACATGGACTATATGGTCTCCCTTATAGGGAATAATTAGCACAGGTTTAGGCTAGTCACAGCAGAGGATCACAGGAGTCCAATAGCTATACCCTTATGAACACATAAGATAATGCTAAGTGAAATGAACTCCATGTTAGGGAAATGATTATTATATCACAGTTGTAACTAGTTTCAACGTGCCATATGTAACTGTAGCCTCTATTATTGATGATATTCCTGTATCACCTTCCTGTGGTTGTACCTACACTATCTCTGTATCTTATCTGAGTACATTGGAAACCGGGTATAGTGGTATTAGAACCAAGAAATTGGAAGGGAATACCAAAATCAAGAGACACAGGGTAAAAAAAAGACAAACAACTACAAAATCAATACTTACAAACTGTTTGGTGAAAATGAACTGAACAACTGAACAACTCATGGGGGGGAAGGGGAAGGGGAAGGGGGAGGGGGAGGGGGAATGAGGGACGAGGTAACAAACAGTACAAGAAATGTATCCAATGCCTAATATATGAAACTGTAACCTCTCTGTAATTCAGTTTGATAATAAAAAATATATATATTAAAAAAAAGGGTCAATGTTCTTCCTTCCACACCCACCTGCATGCCCTAGCAACACTCGAGAATCAGAGGGGATCTGTCCTTCCAAACAGCAAGCACTGTGTTGCTTTTTGCCTCAAGTTCAAGACTCTGCCTCTCAGCTTGGACCTTCAATGTGTGCTTCAAAAAAAAAATGCATGTAATCAGGCCAAAACTATGTCTTTCATTGTTCGGTGACAGATGCTGATGGGTTGGTATGCTGCATTCGATTTTTATTAGGCTGGCTCTTCTTGTCTTGCATTCCAGCTCATCTCTGAATTTCTACAGACGGAGTGGGCGCTGCAGGAGTAGCACGGAACACACGTCTTTGTTTTGGTGTTTTAACACTTCAGACAGATGAAAAGAATACTCCTTCAACTGGCCCATCTCTGTAGACTGTGTCTTCAACAGAGCATACTTCACTTTTTCCATGAGGACGACCAAATGACCTGTTGGTAAATGTTTTAAGGAACAGATCATAGCAAGAAGAAAACTAAAGGCATATTTGAGTTTATGGAGATACCTAATTTTTCCATCATTGAGAGATGGTCTTCTTTATCTCCATGTATGTTATTCATCAAGGCATCTTGACACTATTTACTGGAAAGTAATGGCACTGTTTACCAGAAAACTAGCTTAATCTGCTACTCATTGTTTTCATCAGTTAAATAAAACTGACCTTTCATCTTTAGCATTGTGCTTCCAACACAATCCTGCCAAAATCCCTAATGATCTGTGTTCTTCAAACAGCTGCAAGACATTCTCCATGAGCTAAAGAATGGTGGGATCATCACCCCATTCAAAGATAGAAGGGCCTCGCTTCACAGGCCACATTAACAGACTGGCACTGGAGCCAAGCTATTAGGATCCAGCAGGGATGAATAACTGGTGGTAAAGAGCTTGGAAAAGAGAATTCCCAAACCTGTATGGAACTGCTAACTCAAAAACGCAATGAGTCATTAGGACTGAATCAACAGTGTTTCCAATCTAGGTAGAATTAGTAGAGCACTGGAGGGGGGAAATCAGTACGTGTAATTCAGGCTGCCAAATTATTTGATAGATATCCCACTGTGGAGCTTGGTTTACCCTAATTAGTATTCCTTGGGCATCAACATGAGCTGAAGACCTGCCACCCATTCCTTTCAGAGACAATGATATAGCCACAACACACAATTCAATCATCATGTTCACATTGACAAAGATGCACATGTAAACTTAAACTCAGTCTCAATTGATCTCTGAAAGACAAGTTTACCCATTCATGATGTATGGATGGTCATTCTCAACCTAGATCTAACGCCCAAAGCACACTATTGGTGTTCACATACAGTTCAACCAAATTACCAAAGCAAACATGCATAGATCCAAGCAGGCAGACTGGAGTATCTGGAAGTTTTGCCTGGAATTTTTGTCCCTTGCTATGCCCTTATCCAGCCTTCCTCCAGAAATAATACCTTGATTCTCCTTTAAGAAACCATCCCATCTAACTCCTAGCTGTACTTAACTTGTACCCCAATATACATAATATAAAAATATTCCATGTGGTAAAAAGAAAACAAAATAACTCCCTAAATCTTGTCTACTTAGTAAAAAAAAAAAAAAAAAAAAACTTGTCTACATAGTAAAAGACATTATAGAAGAGTTTCATTTATATGGTCACAAATGGCTGAATAATATTCTGTTGTGCATATATATGTATGTATCATGTTTTGTTTACCCATCATCTCTTGATGGACACGTAGGTGGTCTTCATATCTTGGCTAGTCTGAAAACTGCTGCAGTAACACGGCAGTATAAGTATCTTCATGGGCTTCTGATTTCACTTCCTTTAGGTATATACCCAGAAGAGGGATGGATACATGGCCATGCCAAATACATTCCCATCAATAATCTATATGGTTCTATTTCTGCATCATTTTGGTCTGCATTTACCTGATGAGTAGTAATGTTGGGTACATTTTTATAAATCATTTGGCCATTTTTGTATCTTCTTTAGAAAAATGCTTATTCGAATCCCTTGCCTATTTTTAATTGGGCTTAGTTTTCTTTATTTTTCATTTATTCATATATCTGCTATTCAGCTGAGTTTCTTATATATTTGGGGCATTCATCTTTCATAAGATATATTGTTTGTCAATAGTTTATATTAGTAGTAGTAGTCTGCCTTTCCTTTTGTTGATTTCCTCCATTATTGTGCCTTTTAATAATGTCCCATTTGTTTTTCTTTGTTTTTGTGACCTGAGCTTGTGATAGGACACTCCCCACTCCAAAAACTATCATTATCAAGGTCAAAATTAAAGACGTTTTCTCCTGTTCTCTTGTAGGAATTGTGTGGTTTCAGGTCTTATATTTAGATCTTTAATGCACTTCAAGGTGACTTTTGCACATGATATAAGACAATGGGCGACTTCATTCTCTTGTATGTGAATATCCAGTTTTCCCAGCAGCATTTGAGGAAGAAACTCCCCTTTCCCAACTAAGTATTCTAAGTAATTTTGTTGAAAAACTGATTGACCTTAAACACTTGGGTTTATTTATGGTCTTTTATTCCTGTTTTATTGGGCCCATGTGTCTCTTTTTTGTGCCAGCATCATACTGTTTTGATAACTACAATTTTGTAATGTAATTTGAAATCAGGAAATACAAAGCCTCAAGGTTTGTTTTTCTTTCTTAAGACTAGTTTGACTATTTGGGATCTTTTGTGGTTCTTTAGGAATTTTAGAATTGTGTTTCTTTTTTCTTTTTCTTTAAAAAATACCACTGGAATTTTGATGGGACTGCATTGGATCTGTGTGTTTTCTTTAATAGTATGGACATCCCACAAGCATGGGATGATTTTCTTTCCTGATGCATGCTTTTGTTTTCTTTATCAGTGCTCTATAATTTTAATTGTACAAACTCAGACTTTGGTTAAATCTGTTCCTAAATATTTTACTCTTTTTGATGAATTGTAAGTAGGATATTTTTCCTCTTAATTTCTTTTTCAAAGAAATCAAACCTGTTTTTATACATTGATTTTGCATCCCACTACTTTAAAACACTGTATGATCTTCCTTATATAGAGAAACTAAAAATATTCGAATGCATACAACCGGAATTGATGGTAGTTACCATGGGTGAGAAAGGGAGAAAATGGGGAGATGTGTTTCAGTGTACAAACTTGTAGTTGCATAGGAAAATAAATCTAGAGGTCAAATGTACAGCAGGAAGACCTGTAGTTAGTAACATTGTGTTGCATAATAAAATTTTGCCAGTAAAGTTGATTTTAGATGCTCTTTTTTTTTTTTTTTTTTTTTTTTTGGCCAGTCCTGGGGCTTGGACTCAGGGCCTGAACACTGTCCCTGGCTTCTTTTTGCTCAAGGCTAGCACTCTGCCACTTGAGCCACAGCGCCACTTCTGGCCGTTTTCTGTATATGTGGTGCTGGGGAATTGAACCCAGGGCCTCATGTATACGAGGCAAGCATTCTTGCCACTAGGCCATATCCCCAGCCTTAGATGCTCTTAACATACACAATTAATTGGGTGAAGTAATGCCTGTGCCAATTGCTTGATCTTAGTAATAATTTAACTATTGGAAAGCATATCAAAACTTTATTTGTTAACAAAGATATGCGAAAACTTAGTGCTGGTAACTCATGCCTGCAATACTAACTACACAGGAGGCTGAAATCTGGATGATTGTGGTTCAAAGCCAGCCCTGACACCAAAAAGACAGAAATGGAACTATAATCCCAATGGCAAAGCACTAGCCTTGAAAAAAAAAAAAAAAAAAAACCTCAGGGAGAGGCCCCCAAGTTGAAGTGACATAAAAATAAAACAAAAATTAACTGCTGCATTTCTTATGGTGTCCAAAATAATTTCAGTCACCACTGTATTATAACTTTAGTGATCTTTAAGAAGAACTGATTTTCCAAACAAATGAATTTTTGTCAGGTGTTGGTGGCTCACACCTGTAATCCTAGCTAGACAAGAGCCTGAGATCTGAGGATCATGGTTCAAACAGCCCAGACAGGAAAAGTCTGTGAGACTCTTCTCTCCAATTAACCACTAAAAAGCAGAATGTGAAACTGTGGCTCAATTAGTAAAGTACTAACTTTTAGCAAAAAAAGCTCAAAGAACCTTAAAACTGGCACCAAAAACAGTTTAATGTTTTAAGTCAATTTACAGTGAGTAACACAGCAGAATATTCATATTATAGGGCCATATATTTGGATCAATGAAGATTACATTGTGTTTAAAAAATTCTTCTGTATTATCTTTCAAAAATAATGCCACATCCATGGTAAAATATTATGTAAGCTTTAAGATAAAGTATTAACACTGAAGCATTGCCATAATTGTTGTAAGGGAAAACTCCAGCTACAGAATAATATGTGTAGCTGGATCTAATTTGTGTAAATATGAAATAGGCATATAAATAAGTATGAAAATATACAAAACTTATCTCAATAGCTACAGACTAAACTGATAATGATAATTACCTGTGACAAGAGGCATATGACTAGGAGAGGAGAAAGAAAACTGTTCTTATTTCAATTTCTAAAATATTTTCATAATCCCATTAAAAGGGTGGGTGATCAAAAAGCCTTTATATAGAAGTGAACCCTAGCCATTGACTTTCAAAAGCGTTTTGTTACTAACAGCCATGCTTACTCAAAGACCCAGAACTTGTACTTTTTTCAGATATAAATAATGGAAAAACACAAGTTTTCACATGTTACTCCCGCATCAATTAAAGCTCATAGCCTTCCTACCCTGATTCAGGTTCTATGACAAAGCAACCATTGTTGTCAGTGTAAGGTGCTTCCTTACAGGTTTGCATATACATATATGAATATTTAATATATGTACAGTTTTAGCATACTTTTTAGAATTCTCTAGGAGGTGTCAACACCTGTCCATTATACTCTCAAACTCCAAGAAACCTGTTCTTCGTACATAATCTCTCATATCAAAGAAATGTCTTCAGGTTTTTACTACAACCCTTAAATTATTTTCTGTGTTCCATTGGATAAAAATCTCAAAGGTCACAGGAGTGTTTAGTCCTATATAGGTGGTCTTGTCCCTAACTTCATCATATGGAGAACAGTTGCCATCTTGTGCCTTAGCACCTCATCCAGAACTCAATGAATTGGATTTATTTTGATATCCAGTGTGTCGTAATTCTTTAATTAGGTATAACATGTGGAGCACATCTTTAACTACTTTGCTTGAATATTTTATTAGTTTAAGAGTTTCAGTTATTTCTCATGGGTTTCTAATAAAAAATCATTTTATATAAATGGTAATTTTTCCAATGCTTAAATGTCCTATTTCTTAGTCCATTGACTGAAATCTCCAATACAAAATTTTAGTTTCAGTCATAGTAGAAATCCTTGTCTTTTTTCTAATTTAATTGGAAACAATTATAATGTTTCATTTTAGGTATGATGCTTGCTCTAAATTTATGTTAGATCTTTTAATTTTTTGGAATGTGGCCTAGTGGCAAGAGGGCTTGACTCATAGTCCCCAGCACCACATATATAGAAAATGGCCAGAAGTGGCGCTGTGGCACAGTGGCAGAGCACTAGTCTTGAGCAAAAAGAAGCCAGGGACAGTGCTCAGGCCTTGAGTCCACGCCCCAGGACTGGCAGCAAAAAAAAACAACAAATAAAAATAATTTTTTGTTAAAACTTCATTCTGTATTTAGATGATATGATTATTTATGATCTATCATTTAAAATCTATTTGAAATGGTTTTGTAAGAGTCTTTTCTACTCAATCTACTGATGTGCCAAATCACATTGGTGAAATTTTCTTGTGTTGAGTCATCTTTGCATTCCTAAGATAATTCTACTTAGTCATGTGCTTTAATCTTCTGATAGAAAGTTGTATTTTATTGCTGGTATTAATTTAAAATTTTTTGCTCTGTAGTTGTTAGTAAGAATGTGCTATATTTGCCCTTTGTATTGTTTCATTTACTAAATTTAAGAAACCTGGTTAAATGAGTTACATAGCTTTATAATTTTGAAATTATTTTGTAGATTTGTAATTTGTAGATTACTTGCTTTCTGAAGGCTGGTTAAAAATTGCCCATGAATCTAGTCTTTCTACAATTTTCAGTCAACTTTATTTACTTACTTTGTGGAGTTGAGGATCAAACCTAGGGCATCAGCTAGCCTAATTGACTTTGTTGCCTTAATATCAGTATCATTTGACTTTTTCCATCTCTTGCCACTAGGCCATATCCCCAGCCCGACTTTTTCCATCTCTACATCTGCCTCACTGCCATTTTAGGCCAATTCTACATGACTTTTAATTAAGATTCTATAAGTAAACTTGTCTTACCAGGTAACTCCGCCTGCTTTCTTTCATTCAACAGAAACTATTAATTGCCTACCACCATTTGTTGTGCCCTTTGCTCATATAAGAAAACTGGTTTTATTTATGTCTCTAGGAAGAGATCATACCTCTGAGTGCTAGATGTGTCTATATGAATAAATCTTGGTACGTGATATGCAATGTAAAATGACATATGGGACTTCCAGAAAGACTTTTGAAGGAGAATCATTTCAAGTGGGAAATGTGCCTATGTTATCTCCTTCCCCTTTACCTGCCCTGCTATCTAGAATACAGACCTATAGCCAATGTTCCCAAAGCATAGTTGAGATCTTGTACAAGAACTGGTACTGACCAAAGCCCCTCCTACAAACCCCCAGAAACCAGGGGGTTAGCAAATAAAGAACAGTGACTACTTTATTTGTGCCAGTATTTTATTATACAGCAAGAGATGACTAGAGAAAACGGTATTTACCTAGACTCTGAGGGAAACTGCCCCAAAAGTCAGGGAATTGGAAAGCCGTATCAGAGATGAGCAGAAAAATGATAGGTCAAAACCAGACCTGAGTTCTGTTTGTCTCTTTCAGAAGAGCGTTTCCAGATGACTCCTCTTGTCAGAGCTCTCCTAAAACTCTCATTTCAAAGGCCAGAGCTCAGATCAGCCCACATTCTATCTGTCCATCCCCTCACTGCTCTGCTTGGCTTTCTACATCACCACCCCTGACCCACTCTGTTCCTGTCATGACATGCCTGTGTCTTGTGCATTATTAGTGCAAGATTTGCTCTTCCCCCAAATATGTTCATATGTCTTCCTTTACCTCCTGAAACTTCTGCACAGAAGTACCTTTTCATTTAGGCCTTCTCTGACTACCCTGACTAGAGTACAGCTTCCCCCCCCCCCGCACCCCCCCCTCCCGCACTCCCCAGGTACGTCCTACCTCCCTGTCTGCATGTGTTCATAATACTTTTCATCATGTGATACTTAAGTATTTTACCAGTCTGTGTTTCTAGCAATTTCCTTGCAATGGATGTATGCTGGGTAGGGGTATTTACCTCTTTGCTCCATTATTAACCTCCCCTCCCCACAAATGTCTTGGATTTAGTAGATAGTCAAAACATACTTGTCAAAAGACACTTCTTTGAATAATGGATATTTTTAGCACACCTGCAGTTGATTCATGCTATAGATTATGCTATGGAAGACCTCATCTCTCCTTTCTATATAAGTAATCAGAAAAGAAAATTTTGAGATTAAAAGCAAAGAAAAAGTGAAAAGAGAAGAAAAATGTTCTCTCAGTTAACAGCTCCAGTCCTATATATATTAGAGAAGACAAAGTTTCATGTGTTAGAACCTCAGCTAAGCTTGACCGATGAAGGAAAGGGCAGAGAAAAGGAAACCTCAGAAGGAAAGGGCAGAGAAAAGGAAACCTCAAAAGTATGGTTGAGTTTTGCAGGGGAAGGTGGAATAGAAAGCAAGGACTTTCCCAGAATAAAACTACTCAGAAGTTGAGAAAAACAAGATTATAATCCTACATGAATTCATCACCATTGAAGCAGTGTAATGGGGAAATGAGGGATTCATTACAGTTATCAGTCTACCTTTATATATGTTTGAGTTTTTCCAAAAGTACTTTCAAAAGCACGCATACCCAAGAAGGATGGACTCTTAAGAGAAACTAGAAATCATCAGCCTCTCAGGGACACAGGGCTTAAAAGCAGAAAAACAATACCTGTGGTTATTAGGGATGAGTCCAGCTTTCTGTGATAAAATCTGCATTACTCTAGAAAGATCTTACACAGATTGGAAGAATGATGGCTGCTTGTCTTCTATTCCCAGGGGAGAAACATACCTGAAAGACAAACCAATGGGTAAAGAGAATTGAAACCTGAGGAAGTTTTCAGGTTGGGGAAAGCTGTTCCCCACATTCTTTTCATTAAAAAAAAAAAAAAAAAAGATTTACTTTGACTCTAAACCTTCCGTCTTGCAATAAGACATGTGATAGGTGATATCCAATCAGAAGCCACTGCTCCCGCTCCACGGTTGTTAACTAGCAGAGCAAACCAATCCCAAATCCTGAGCATAGGAACCTTGATCTTTCTCAGTGGGAAATAATGATCTGGCCCAGTGCTTCTCTTACAGATTCCAATTTGCTCTCAGGTAGGGTTTTTTCCAAGGTCTAAATTGGAAACCAGACAGACTGCTTGATTGTGATGCTAAATTACGTCCACTAACATAGCCTTCATCAGTAGTAAAGGTCATTGTTTAGTATTCCATCATTTTAAAAGGTCTTTTTCAGCAGTTAAAAACCTCACACAGGGAACAGTTTGATACATTGGGACCTAGGAACTTCCTGCAATATATGAAATAATTCATGTAAAGCTCTACTATTGGTACCTGGGCATATTAAACACACTTCACATGCTGACACTGTTGCTAATACCTCCTGTGCAGTGTCCCTTTATGTTTTGCTGTGGTACTTTCCACTTTCTGCTTTGTTTTCTAGATATCTGTACTGATGTCTTTAGCAGTAAGTATGCCTGGAGATCATAGATCAAACCTTGGTCCTTTTGTGTTACCTAAAATTTCTTCTACAAAGGCATGAGGAAAATGCTCAAGGCATAAGTTATTTAAAAAGTGGATGAACGAAGGGTAGTCCAGTGTTTTCTTTTAACTTGGATGTTTGTATTTAAATAACCTTACCCAGTAGGTCAGTAATCCTTTGGTTTCTCAGTGGAGTTTCTTCTCAGACAAATTCTGAACAAGAGGTAAGTGTGTCATTTAACACATGGGTCACTTAATCAGTGAAAATGAAACCAAGTCTCTGGGGAACTGACAGCTGTTTTCTTCGGGGAGGCTGAGGGCTCTTTACGAGCAGCACAGCATCCAGGTTCATTGAAGCCGTGGGAGCAGTGGTTCCATCCTACACTGCTTCCTGAGCTCTATGTGCAACGTGCTTCCCCCTTTGAGATCTTTTCTTCAGTGCTAGAAACGGCAGAGATGCTTAGGCAATATTATTATACAATTTATTTCAGTTCTTACAGCACAGGTAAGATACCAAATGCAGCTAAAGGTGCTATCAAGATCATTATCTTGTGTGACCACGTGATTGTTATACCAGGCTGTCAATAGGTTGTCCATGTGTTCCCAGGATACATAACCTTCAGCCACAAGTTGAAGATGAAATAACAAAGAAAGAGGGAGGGAGATATGGTTCTTGGCGTTGGGTTGCTCTCTCTCAAAAGGAAACGGAAATTCTCTCCAAAATAACACCACATACCATCAAATAATTACAAGACGGTATAGTGAAAAGTTATTAGTTAGAAAATATATGGGCTGGGGATATAGCCTAGTGGCAAGAGTGCCTGCCTCGGATACACGAGGCCCTAGGTTCGATTCCCCAGCACCACATATACAGAAAACGGCCAGAAGCGGCGCTGTGGCTCAAGTGGCAGAGTGCTAGCCTTGAGCGGGAAGAAGCCAGGGACAGTGCTCAGGCCCTGAGTCCAAGGCCCAGGACTGGCCAAAAAAAAAAAAAAAAAAAGAAAATATATGTTTGACTCTCTGCCATAAATAGGCATAAGTATTGTGTTAAAAGTTTTTAAATGTTTGAATTAGAAGGGTTAGCTATTCTTATTTAGTCATTATATACACTATGCATGTGTCTAACTATCATACTATATCCCATGAATTTGTTCAATTAATGAATTAATATAAGAAAAAAATGAGTTTGACTTTCACTTCACTTTCAATTAGCATAGCTGTGTTGTAGTTGTGGCTATGCCAATTGTAGTTACGTCATCTGAGGTTTAATCTATTATTTTTTCTACACTATCTGTAGAATGGGCATCAAGTAGAACTAATTTAGTAAAATCATTATGATTCAAACATCACTCAAACTCCACAGTTCATTGTACAAGAAGCTCTTAAAATTGCTATATGTTATCTTTTCACATGTCATAAATGTACATTTTGAAAATTTTTGCACTCTGATTATAAAAGTCATTGCAGAAATTTAATAGACATGGGAAAATGAAAATTGGGGGTGTCACCCACAATTCTAACATATGCAGATTTTTCTTTAAAAAACCCTCAAACTATTGGTTTTGAATAAATTTCTAAGAACAGGGGCATATTTCATCTATGCAGATAATCTGTCATATACCAAATGATCATTGATTATCTATTGAAAGATCTTATAGTGCTGAATAAATATATGACAAGGCAGCCTTGACTTCTATATAAGTGAAAAGAACTATTGTAAAGTAAAATCTCTGGGTGTGAAAAGCTTCACTCAAAATCAAAGGAAGAACCAATTTAAAAGGCAGATTTTTAAAATGCTATAATATAGTGTGCCAATAATGCTACATTATCTGAATGCTTATAAATTTAACACAGTACTTCATTGCGCTGTACAAATGATGCTAATTTGATGAGTGTTTGGGGTACTAGGATTTGAATTTAGGGCCTTGAATTTACTAGGCAAGTGCTCAGCCACTTGCCTTTGACTTTTTAAATTTGTTTTTCAAGTAGAGTCTCATGCTTTTGCTCAGGACCAACCTCAGAACACAATTCTCCTACCTTTGCTTCCTCAATAGCTATAATTACAGACATACATTATCACATCAGCCCCTGTGAATGATGCATGTGTATCAATATTCTTTCCTTTTTGCTCTTAAATTTTGTTGCACAGATAAATTGAAAACAAATAAAAACAAGAATTTGTGCCTTTTCTCTCTTTAGATTCCCCAATATCTTCTAGTCCCAGACATCATATTCAAGGATCACACTGTAAATTGTGTGGACCAATAAACTAAAAGTCAGCACCTATTCCAGACCCCTGGCTTATCCCAACTGGGGTAGGTATGTGTGCATGTATACATACGCATGCATGTGTGTGTGTGTGACAACTTTTATCTAAATCTCTCCAAGAGTGTCAGGGACAGAGCAGTTTGTCATTCATTGTTCCTACTTAGTCTTTTAAATCACATCAAAGGCATCTGTTGAAAAATTGTAGTTAAGTGCCCTTGGTTGAATTCTCCCAACCTCTTTTACTGCCTCTAAGTGCCTGTTCTCTGGCAGTTTCCTTTGTGATCACAGTGCCATTCAGATAGAATAGAGCTTTTAGAGTCCCACTGCCTGAGTTCAAACCCAGGATCCACTGCCTTTTATCTAATGTTGAGCAAAGTAACCCTTCAGAGCCTGCTTCTTCACATGCCTGGCACAGGGCAAGCATTAAGCAAATCAATCCTAGTGATTGGTGACCTAACAGTGCCCCTGCTTGTATCAGTATTGCCATGAATCAAGGGTTACATGGATATGATTATAACTCTACATGTTACACATCAATTACATTCTGAGCACAGTGTCAAGAGCTATAGGGCACCATGAGAAGAATAAAACATACAGCTTGCTTTAATAGTTCCATAGTACAGTATTAAAAGGCTCAATGGCTCAAAAGTCACAGATCACATTCAGACATGTCTTTTTGAAATGTGTGGGGCTATTAGTTCCATATGACAAGATACATAAAACACTGAATCCAACCCTAAAGTAATCAAGAAAATGGGCTTATATCCACTCCTGCAGATAGTGGTCAATTTCCAAATTACTCATGTTGCAATGCCACCTCCTACAAAACTGAATGCCTATGTGTTAAAAGCACACATGTGCTATAAAAAAGGAAATCATCAACACTGCTATTAGTGCATTAAGAACAGACAGAACTCAGCCCTGCCACATCAAATAGAAATTGTCAGACTTTTTTGCCTCTCTACGAGGAAAAAAGAAATATATAGCCATGTTTAAAAACAAACATGTATTGCCATATGAAATGCAGAAACAAAGTCCAATGTATAGAATGCTGAAGGTTTTATAAAAGCATTAGGTTCTGATCTCTAAGGGGTGTAAGGCCTGACTGGGGCTGTGAGAGTTTTGAATCATTTTCAATCCATCTTATAACAGGTTGGGCAATCAAAACCACAGTCCAATTGTACAAGAGAAAATACTTAGGTAAAAATATTCAGCCAGTTGGTCTCATAAAAGAACAGGGTAGAATAGCAGTTACTAGATTTTTATAAAGGAAGAAAGGGGAAAAACAAAGACATTAGATAAGGAGTACTTTGGCACATCTACAGAGGAAGAACTTAACACTCTATGATAGTCTGAAATAATTAGAAAAATGAATGTAAAATTCCTAATATGTAAAAGTAATTAATGTTTTGAGAACATGTAAGGGTTTGTTGCCTGGATGTGTTTGTTATATGTGGTATATAACATACTGAGTTATCATAATGTATCATACTGTAAAGTACAAATGTTATGCCTCTTAAAAAAAGTTAGGAAAAAGAAAATCCATCCAAAAACCAAATTTTGCTAAAATCCCCACTGTGCCTACAGTCCTTCCTAAGAGACTATGCATAGGAATTTCATAGATGATTGGGCTAAGAATGACTTCCTGACCCAAAGACTCTTCCATCGACTGACCCACGGCCTACGAGAATCCTGCCTCTTAGGAAGCAATAATACCTGGTAGGAAGTAATAATACCTGGTATAGAGAAAAACACAGTAGAGAATAAATGGAAATAGAATTCTGTAAACAATATATATCAAACAGCAGTTATCAACATACATATTAGCAGTAACTAGAAATCACAGAGGAGAAAAGCAAGTGAAAAGATGCACTCATTAGGGGCCAGGAAAGGTGAATTGTTGAGCAGTTGAATCCCTATAACTGTAAAAATTATTAGCATCAATGACTTTCTGAAGAGACCACTGATAAAACCATACAAATTATAATTTAATTCAATTGACATTTGAATTCTCTGTGAAGCTGCACTCCAGCTTTTCTGCTCAACTTTCTTATGTATTCCATATTGCACTAATGTTCCCAAGATCATCTAGGAGCCTTTGTTTATTGTAATAGGAAATACCCTAGCTAATTAGAATCATAGGTAATAATTCTAGTGATTTAAATTACAAACTCAGTTGATCTCATACAGAGATCTAAGATAGTTGAGTGTTTAAGAACATGAGCTTTGATGTCTGACACACTTTCAAATTTAAATCCTATCACTCTCAAGCTACCTAAAGTAATATAAATTGCTTAAATTCTCAGAGATTCGAATTTTCATCAGTAAAATGGAAATAAGCCTACTGTAAAGGAATGTTGAGAGCTGTATAAGACTAAATGTTTACTTATAAAGTGCCTAAAGTAGCTCAAAGCTCAGTGTTAATTGTCACTGTTAGATACTGACTCCAGAATCACAATATATCATATTTATGGTATACTGAGACCATATTAGACATGCTTAGGAGTTCATTAGATACACACATGTAGCAATTGTGCCAGATTCCCTAGTGTTTGAGTCCTTACTGCTATTTCTAATGACTGTCTGGTCTGTTCAGACTTTAGTTTGGTTTTACTTGTAGATTTCTAGTGCTTCATTCTCCATTTTTTTGAATTCCTATTCAACTTCTAAGACTCCTAGTAGTGTTAATCTGACCCTCTATGCCCATTTCTATGGAGACTCTTTCTATATTCCACTGTCACTTCCTAGTACCCTAAGAGAAAGAGAAAGTTCAGTGGGCTTCATATTTATGTGAGGTTGTAAAGTAGTGTGTGTTGAGAATCGGAGTTTCTGTGTTGTTGGATATATCTTGACTATAAGTTTATATTTTCATCTAGAGCCACAAAAGTGGTTTTGTGCCCTTTAAATAGCTTTCCTGCTTCATGTCTCTGCGTGTAGGGCCTCACAACACAATGTGGAAGGAAGTGGTAAAGGGTGGAATACGGGCTAATTGGCTATTCCCACTTAGACCAATAGACTCACAGTGTTTGCTTTGGAAGGGAAGAGGCTGGAATACTTTCCCCACTGTTTGCATGAACCTACAAAGCATCTGATCCATCCAATTACATCCCATAGTAAGGGCTAATGAATATTAAAATTACATGGGTCAAGGCTCAAATACAAGTGCAGTTCTCCCAGCTTGAGTTAAATCAAGTATTTACTTTGAGACCAAAAGTACAAATTGTAGGCTGTTGAATCAGCTGGAGTTCTCAAAATAGAATTTGACCTGAATAGAGATAATTCCATGAAAACACTACTGGAAACCAAAATGCTTATCTAATCTGTAAGCCTGGCAACATGTACAGCATTACTGATCACTGGTACTGGTGAAAAGTCTTAATTTTTATGTCCAGAGGAAATCAAGCCAAGAAAAAGCCTACCATTTCACTCAGAGGAAAGATGCTCATACATTTTTAAATGATTCCATTTGAGCCCTTGGAAAATGAAAGGGCTGTCAGCCAAAAACAGCTGTATGTCACTCGACTCTGTAGAGCTTAACTAAAGCTTGGCCTTATCTAAGTTCTCAGAAATACACTAACCAGAGACTCTATGAGTTCCAGAACTAGCACATGCCTATAAGGGATTAGAGAGAAGCCAAAGTGAAGGGAAGCAATTTACTTAGAATGGAGAGTTGTAATGGTTATGGACATCAAGTATGAGAAGGGCCACTCCAGGTTGTCAAAATGAGCCTCAGGCTTACCTTCACTAAAAGAACATTCCCAGTGTGTGCAGGAAAGAGCTCTGCTAATTCCTGATAATAGCGGGTGATGGGATTTATCTTGGGATCTTTAAAAGCCCATTTTTCCTAACAGTTTAAGGCATGCAGTTCCAACGAGAAAGAGAACAGCTGTTACTTTTCACAAAATTATGTATATTCTTAGGCTTTATTAACAGAGTCCCTGGATCTAATGGTATGAGGAAGAGCATTTTAAACAGTCAACATACCAAGGAACTATGGCTTGAAGGGTACCTGGGAAGATTTTCTCTGATGCTCATCTGATGTCTTAGTCCATTAGGACTTCTTAACAAAATACTATAAGCTGAGTAGACTACAAATAAAAGAATTTTCTCACAATTCCAAAGGCTGAAAGTCTGAGATCAAAGCACTGGTAGGTTTGGTGTTATATCATTGTTGCAATTATTTTCAACATGTCATGTGAAACCATAAAAAAAAAAGTGTTCACTCTATGGTTTATTTAGTGCTTCATTATTTTTGTTTTTGTTTGTGACTTCACTGTTAAAAATAGGCCCATGTGGCTGGGAATGTGGCTTAGTGGCAGAATGCTTGCCTAGCATGTATAAAGCCCTGGGTTCGATTCTTCAGCACCACATAAACAGAAAAGGCTAGAAGTGATACTGTGGCTCAAGTGCTAGCCTTGAGCAAAAAGTAGCCAGGGACAGTGCTCTGGCCCTGATTCCAAGCCCCAGGACTGGCAAAAAAAAAAAAAAGCAAAACAAAACAAAAAATCATAAAATAGCCCATGTGCAGTATTGCATTCCTGTCTAATGTTCCCAATGCAGCAAGCTTGTCCATTAGGTAAGCTTTGTTCAGGAGCACCCTGCAGTACTTTGTGAGTTCAATGTTGGTGAATCCACAATCATATTAATTTCTGTGTTAATACACACACAAAATCAAGTTTACATATTGACTGATTGATAGAAGTACTGTGTGGTGTCTCTGTGCTTCCCATCAGTTCAATGGTTCTGAATATACTTTAGAAAGCATGACTACCACAAATAAGGAGGATTTACTCTAACTACAGTTTTATTTGAAAACAGCTTAAAATTCCTGAGAAGTTACAAACAAAGTAGTTTCTAGGTATTCCTCACTCTAACTCTAGTGATAATCTGTTTTTCAAAACTAGAAAAAAAAAAAAAAACATTGATATAATGCTATTAACACAAATATCTAATTTATTCATGTCATCACTTTTATTTTTTTCTTCATTTTTTTCTTACTTTCTCCTTTTTTTCTTTCTTTCTTCTTCTTCCTCCTCCTCCTCTTCTTTTCCCCTTCCTCTTCTCCACTTCATCTTCTTCCTCGTCCTCTTCCTCATCCTCTTCTTCTTCTGATGATGATGTAGTTGAACAGAGAGGTTAAAATTCCATATGTCAGGCTATGAATGAAATGCTTCTAGATCAATGTCATCTCTTTCATTGTTCTCCTGCACTTTCCTCCTCCCATCCCTACCTTCAAGTTGTGTAGAGATGTCACCACTTTTTATATATAATTACATATATTTACACATATTTTCTATTAATTTTATCACATGTACAGATTTTTGTATATTTATGTAACCAACACCATAGCTCATATGCAGGGCCCTCGCTTCCTCATGTGTCCTCTTCCATCCCGCGGGTGGAGTAGCTGGGGAGTGCCCTAGTGTGAGAAGCTATGGACAGTGTGTAGTCGCAAATACGCCCACCCAGTCCCCTTACGTTTAAATAATGGACTCAGGATGCCAGGCGTTTTGGGGATCACGTTGCATGAAAATCCAAAGATTTTAATTCAGGGCGGGGTTTATATAGCAGTAATGGCGGCAGGAAGGGGAGGGATTTGGAGTGGCTAACTAGGCACGGTGATAGGCTGATTATGAGCTGTCCATCACAGTGATGTCACAGGACTTCCTTTATGGGCGGTTGTCACATCCCACAGGACCGCCCCTGGGTTCCACCCGCCGCCATCTTGGCACACATGTGGTCTGAGGTGGGAGGCGGGGCTGGTTAGAGCCACCCTTTCCGGTTCCAGACCCGGAAGAGGGTAGGAGTGGCTAACAGCCACGCAGCCCCAGGGCGGGAGAAGAGGCAGGTCTCTCCGGACGACCCCTTAAAGCTATAGCCAGAGCCCAACACTCATATACAGATCTATTTGTATGAAAACAATTGTTCATTCTACCACTTAGTCACATCTCACCAACCCTAATCCCTATTACCCTTGACAATCACTATTCTGTTCATTAATATAATTTTGTCCCTTTCAAAGGTAATATAAATGGAATTATATGATATATGCCCTTAGATTCAATTTATTTTCTGCTAAGCCTAATTCACCTGGTATCCACCAATATGATTCCTTCCTTCCTTCCTTCTTTCCTTCCCTCCTTCCTTCTTTCCTTCCTTCCTTCCTACCCTCCTTCCTTCCTTCCTTCCTCCCTCCCTCTCTCTCTCTCTTTCTTTCTTTCTTTGCCAGTCCTGAGGCTTGAACTTAGGGCCTGGGCACTGTTCTTGAGCTTCTTTTGCTCAAGGCTAGCACTCTACCACTTGAGCCAGTGTCACTTCTGGCTCTTTCTGAGTACTTTATTGGAGATAAGAGTCTCACAGACTTTCCTGCCAGGGCTAACTTTGAACCACAATAATCAGACCTCAACCTCCTGAGTCACCACTGGCACCTGGCTGACTTATTTCTTCTTACTGATGAATAATATTCTATTATATAGATGTAGCACAGGTTGGTTATCCATTTACCTATTGGCCAAATACATTGAGAGAAAACTTAGATTTTTCTCCAAGAACAGATGGATATAGGATTACTATGAGTGGACTTTATCTCCAAGGTCTTATTTGCTGAGATTTCAAGCTCCATCTTCTGTTTTACCTTTTTGTATACTTTTCCATTTCCTACATTCTTTCCCACTTCTTATTACTCTGCTCAGCACTCCCATGGTATTCTATACTGCTTGCCCACTGATGGCTACATGGGAATGGAGTTTTCTTACACTTCTAGGCAATTGAAGGGAGTCATATCCCTGTGAAGTACAGCAGTGGTATGGGAATCCCTAGTTCTCAGCATCCTTGGATCATTTCTGCATGGAGAATTGACTCTCTGGCAAGGGGCCATCTTTCTGTTCAGTCTCTAAGATACTTTCCTTGTTTATTTGACTTCCTTCCCTTCCTAACCTAGCCCTACAGCCAACAGCCCATAAACTGTCCATTTCTTTTGCAAAAGGAGTTTGATTATCTTTGACTCACTTTTAGATCATCCCAGACTAACACTCCAAGAAATTTTTTCCAGAACTAAAATTATTCACCCATGAAGGTGTTTTGCTAAACAACTCTCTCTTCAAGAGAACACTAGCTCCCAAACCCCCTTGTTTTCCTTCCTTCCATTGCTTTTGTAATGCACATCATCTGAAACATAACAACCCATTCTTCAGAACGAGAAGGTATGAGGTTATTTGAACGCATGAAAAAAAATTACTAAGGCTTCCAAATAATGCAGCTTATTTAAAGGAGTCAAAGAATAGTGCTCATGAAAAGCTGCCACTGAGGAGTGCCTACTAATCTACTCATAGGTCCATCCAAGGCACAAATCCCATTCTGTGTTCAATATCACTTTTGTTGTGTCCTTTCCACATTTTATGTACACTGCTTATTAGTTGCTTGCTCAGAGAGGAGTCAAGTCTTCCTCCTGAAACTCTTGGCAGCATGAATGAAGGAGTACTATCACACAACTTACAAAGGATTTCGCTAGTCCCTCAGAAGCAAGAAGAGCCCACACTTTTCCTCCAGCTTCTGTCTCTTATCCTGTGCCCATTCACTTCTATTCTGCAACTCTGAGTACTCATTGTTGGGCTAAGTACCCAGGATACAAATGCGGGACAGCAGATTTGGCTCTGCCTCCAAAATGCTCTAGTAATATGGCAAAGAAAGATACACTAAAGATGAATCGTTCAAAACTGGTGTCTTCCAGAAACAAATCATAGCTCTGAGGAGTAGACTACAAGTATTTAAACCTACAAAAGCCTCAGTAGAAGAAAACCCATAATGTTTATTTATAAATACTATAGGCAAACTCTCTGGCTTATGATAGGCTCCGATCCGAAGGAAATGGATGCTAACAGAGGAGAAAGCAAAAGCAGCAACTCAGATTAGAGATAACAAGGTTCTTTCCCAAAGAAGAGTTCAATAAGATTGAATCAAGAGGCCAAACATGGTAAGAGTAGTCTCAACTATTGAGCTATTGTGATCTTCTGCTAGGACTAACCTAGACGTGTACTAATCATTCCTGATGAGGGAAACCATAGAGTCTATGTTTCTTTGGGTATGGCTCATTTCACTTAGTATAGTTTTTTCCAAGTCCTTCCATTTCCTTACAAATTGGGCAGTGTCATTCTCTGATAGAGGCATAGAATTCCATTGTGCATATGTACCACATTTTCTTGATCCACTCCTCTACTGAGGGAAGATGATGCTAAGCAAAATGAACTCCAAGTTACAGAAACAAGTGATTAATCATTGTTGTTGTCATGTTTTCAACATACCATGTGAAATTATGCCTTTTTCTTTTGTCTTTCTTACCCACCCCTTATGACACTGTCACATTTTGGTACACAGGATATTGTATATACATGTATTTGAACTAGGGAAACCATATGCTATAAACCAACTCAGGGGAGGGAGGGGAAAAAGGAGGGGGCCAGGGGAAAATGAGGGAGGAAGTAAGAAGTTGGATAAGAAATGTACACACTTCCTTATATATGAAACTCTAACCCCTCTTACATCACTTTGACAATAAAGAAATAAATAATTTTTTTAATGAAAGAGTAGTCTCAGCAAGATTTTGGGGCTGACCATGATGTAGGATAAAAGAAAAGACAGGCAGAGAGCAGCCACTGTATGAGTGAAATGGCTCAACAGGAGAAGGAACAAACTGGGAAGCAAGGAAAAAATATATCGAGATTTACAGAAAAATATGTGGAATTTTCCCCCCTCTGATACAGAAGATTCTTTTGGGGTATCAATCAGTCTTAAGTCTTATGGACCTATAATAGGCACTCAATAAATTTTAGCTGAATGAAATACCATGGTGTAACTCTTAAGAGAACTGAAAATGTAAGATGAAGCTAGAGTGACAGAGATAAGTGGTTACCCCCAAACCCTCCTACTCCAAAATACATCTCAATCCTTCCCTTCTTCTTCCCCTTTCCTACTCCTACAAAACTTTTCTCCCTATTGTTCTATTGGAAAAAATACTTAATAATGTTACCTGAAATAATTAGAAGTCACCTAAGCATATGTAATTTAATTACCTTTATTATTCTTATAAAATCATGCATCTCTACTATACTGCTGCATTTTTAACATTACTGAAAAAAAAGGTTGTTTTTCAAAAGCTCTTTTTAACCCTCTTGATGAGTCCTTTCTACTTAAATTCCATTTTTCCAGCTCCGTGTCCTGTCAGGACATTGGTCACTTGTTACCACTGATTGCTTTAAGGAGTCCTAGAATTAACTGTTTATAATTCTCTGTATCCTTCATGCCTTTTTAGACAGATCAGGCAGACCTAACTATGGAGAAGAGACAAAGTCACAGAACTATAAATCATTTTTTTGCTTTGCTTCGTAAATTCATTGCTTAACCAAGTTTAGTTAGAAATTCTCTAGAACTCTAGAAAGTTAACTTCATTCAGTTGGATTCATTGTAAGTTTTATTTCATTAAAACTGACTTTTAAAAAATGTTTCCATAATGTTTATTGTTTGCCATTTATAGAATGCATCTATTTATTACTATTAGAAATTAGAGATACTGAGATTAAGAAAAAGAATCCTTAGAAATGCATGTAAAATAAGAAGACTCATCTTTTACTAGCTAGATTAAAATTTATAGTAGAAAATGTCCTATTTACTAAGGCGAGAGTAAAGTAAAGGAAAGAGAAATGTACATGGAAAAAAGAAAGTTAATAAAATTTACCATAATATTCAGTTGTCTTGGGGGAGGAGCAGGCAGACTTTGGTTTGAATTTTTTCCCTCTTTCTTGCTATTTCTCCATTTTTCATTTTTTCTTTAATGAGCATGTGTTTCCAACGTTTCCACCTCCCATTTGCTCAATAAGTAATGACACTCATGTGCCCTTTTGACTCTCTTACAATTTTTTGGACTTGCCTCCAAGTTCCCCCAAAGCCTTGTTTTTCACTGCTTCTTGAATAACATGAGAAGGCCGTGTTTGGATAAGGGCTGACCCTCTACTTTGTTGCTTCTGTAGTTAGGAACACGGATGGGTAAGGGCATGAGTAACACAGTGACTGGGAAATGGGAAAAGTGATTCATAATCCATTCCTAGATAACGTCGACTACTCAGTCCTCTACAAGGCCTTCTACACTTCAGCCCCCATGAATACTACTGTGATTTTCCCCTGAGGATCCAAGATAGCAGTGCTGTGGTTGACCTCGAGCATTCCAAGCTCTCCAAAACAGCTGTGTTGCATCCTCTGTACAAGAGGATAGACAGTTCTTAACACAATCTGAGAGGCTTTTGGTGTCCAAATACATTTGCTTTATAACCTATTTTCTTCCACTCCCATGGGCCTCAGTGTTCTCACTAAAGAAAATCTTTCTTCTACTTCTTTCTTTCTCTTATTGTCTTATTCCTAGCACATATAAAAGGAGTAAAAACAGAAAGATATGGGTGAGGGCCCTAAAGTCAGCTTCAGTGGCTCACTGTACTTTGATGTATTACGACACGAAGACAGCTTGGGCTTTCAATGTATCAGGTGTAAGGAGAGAGTAAGTAGAACAATTGCAATAGGAAAGGGCTACACAGTCAATATGGAGGATGCAAGGATACACAGGGGGCCTTGGTGAGCTGAAGTTATGCATATGGGCTCTTCCAAGGGAGAAGAACAAATAGGAGTTAGGGGTGGGGAGAGGAGATTATGTATTGAAGGCACTGAGAGTGTCACATTCAGAAATCAAGAGAAAGAGAGCCATTTTGGAATGTATTTGTCACCAAATACAAGGGGAAACGAAAGGGAAGATGTAGCTGGAGATGAAGTTGGGGACTTATGGTGCTTTGTTGAGAGTGGCAGGCCAAATGCTGGAGATCTTTTTTTTTTTTTTTTTTTTTTTTTGGCCAGTCCTGGGCCTTGGACTCAGGGCCTGAGCACTGTCCTTGGCTTCTTCCCGCTCAAGGCTAGCACTCTGCCACTTGAGCCACAGCGCCGCTTCTGGCCGTTTTCTGTATATGTGGTGCTGGGGAATCGAACCTAGGGCCTCGTGTATCCGAGGCAGGCACTCTTGCCACTAGGCTATATCCCCAGCCCGCTGGAGATCTTTTAAACAAAGGAAAAACAAGGACAGCTATTTTTCAGTTTTAAAGATAGAAAGAGTCAGGAATGCCAGCTTCAAATTGAACACACCAAGATCCAAAGAAGGGTGGAGTTGAGCCTCAAACTATTCAAAACCCTTCACTCCATCATGCCTCTTCTAGTAGAGAGTCTTAGATTGAGTGACATTCTCCAAGCTTTCCTGCAAGATTTTGTATTCAAGAATACAGGGTTGAGGCTGCCGTTAAAGTGCTTGTCTGGCATGCACAAGGCTCTGAGTCCTATTCTAAACATTGGAAGAAAGAGACTACAGGTTTCTTTGCTTACGCAGCAGGTACAAGGTGGGCTTCTCCCAGTGACAAAGCAGTCTCCACTGTGAACAAATTTCCCCAGATTAAAATTCATGATGGAAAGGAATAGAAACTAAAAGAAAACAACATATTCAGCGGAGCAGAGGTCTGTCTTTTTTTTTTTAATTTTTACTTTTTATTTTTAATTTTTTCAGAGGTCTGTCTTTACAACTCCTTTTTTTTTTTTGTCCAAATGATCTTGGCCCCTCCTCTGCCCCTCGCTTTCTCTATGTTTTTCTCATCCTCCTCAGGTCTGATTTCATCCTTTTCTTCCCATTAATTTCCATTGCTCATTTCCTTTGCTCCGAAAAGTAGACAGCCACACTAGAAATAAGTGACATTATGACAATGAAAGCTAAAGGCATCCTATTGTCTTTTCTTTTCCCAACTTCAGTGCTCGGCTCCATATTAACCTTCTTTCTCTAACCTCCTGGCCAACCTGCTGTCCCACAGTGGGGAAATCCAGCAAGGCCAGATAAACCCCATGATCTATGCTTCTGCATCTCTAAGACTGAGCAGTTGATCTCCAGGCTCCCTTGATCCTCCCACCAGAGATGAAAGGAGATCCGAACACTAAGCAGACTGAAATTCCAGCTGCTTCTGCGCCATCTAGGTGGAGTAAGCAGAGAGAAATGAGGCACTTGGAGGTCAGCCATTCCCAGTTGGTGTGGCAGCTGGGTCTTGGCAAGCACACCAGGGAGGGTGTGTTACAGCCCCCATCTAAAGCCAGGCTGGATGGGTGGGATATGATAGGGGCCTCGCTTTACCCTACTGCTCTTTTGAACTCCTTTAGCTGCCAACAGGGAGGCTGCCAGGGGACTGGGGCCCTTCTAGAAGGGTGAAGATGATGCTCCTTAGGAGGGAGTAGCTCTGCCTCGACATGATGCATTGACTCACGCTCAGAAGCCAATCTCACTTGTAGATAAAGAGCATTTGTTTTGTCCCGCTTGGAGTTGACAGGAGGAGGCTCGCTGTCGGGATGGTTTCCGGCCTAATTCATCCTTCTTCTGGTAAAACCACTTCTTAAAGGAAGGCGCTCCTGTTGTTTCCTTTCCTCTGTGGCTGCTAAGCACCTGCTGGGTGTGGGACCTTCTGTGGCCTCTAACTAGCCTTTACCCCACAGGGACTTCTCCTGACAGCCTCCTGAGCCATGCACAAGGCCACCAGCCATAGGCTGTTGACAGGGAGTGAATGACTGATGAGACAAGAAGACTTTCCTTCCCAGGGGGGAAGCGGAAGTAATGTGGGGTGCAAATACAGCAGTGGCCATTTCTACTCTAGCTGGCAGCGCCTATCCAATTGGATGGAAGGTACCACGAGCAGATGACAGGAGAGGAGACACTGACCAGCATGGAAGAGGCTCCAGTCTTGTCCTTGTCACTACTCAGGCAAGTTAGGAAGTCTTAGGGCCTATGAGAAAATGAGCTCTATTCTTTTTATTTTTGGATTTATATTTAAAGCATTAAATGTTATGTGTTTTCTGCATTTTCACTTAATGAAATGAATCAGTTGTAGGTACATCACTTTCCTATGCTACTTTGTTCCAAATCCACATATTAAATTCACAGTTAAGGATTATGTGTCTGATTGTTCTATGATTCTCTCTGCAGGGTCTGGGGCACAAGAGTGAGTGAGAGTTGTTTGTGTCCTTAAATAAAGAGTTCACCACCCAAAGAGCATGGCAGTGGAGCACTTGAGACGTAAGTATTCTGAACTCATGCTGGGTTCATCAGATTTCTGTTACTGTGAAAAAATGCCTAAGATAATCAAGTGAATAAGGGAAAAGAGTTTGTTTTGCTTCCTATTTGCACAAGGTTTGGTATATAAAAATGTACTCACCACCTTACATATGGAACTGTAACCCCTCTGTACATCACTTTGACAATAAATAAATATTTTTTTTAAGTTTCAGTGTGTGGTTGCTTAGCCCTGTGGTTTTGGGCCTGTGGCAGCACAGTACAACATGGGAAGGAGTGCATGGTAGAGGAGGCATGTTCTTGACTGCCAGGAGTCACAGAGGAAGAGGAAAAGCCCAGGCTTCCATGTCCCCTTCAAATGCATGCCTTTAATGAACTGACTTCTTTTCTGTAGACCCACCTCCTGAAGACTCCACCACTAACACTACAGCCCCAGTAAAAGCTAGAGATCAAGTTTTCACCACTTGGACCTTAGGGAGACATTGTAGATCTAATCTATAAGCAATTGATTATATATATATATATATATATGTATACATATACATATATATATTTCTAAAAGCTTGGAATTAAAAGGATGTAAATTACCACATTAATAAATTCTCATAGTGATCACAGATTAAGATGATGCTTTTGATATATTAGTTTATATGAAATACATTGTTGAAATTAATTTTGTGACCAAGCACAATGGCTTATACCAGTAATACCATCTACACAGGAGATATAGGCAGGAGGTTTGTGGTTTGTTTCCTAGCCCAGGAAAACAAAAAAACATGAGACCCAATCTTAAGTAAATAAAGCAAAAAAGGGTTGAGAACATGTCTCAAGTTGCAGATTGCTTACCTAGAAAATTCAAGGCCCCGAGTTCAGATCCTATATTACTGCATTCATAATAAAAAATCACTTTTTCTTTCTTTCAACATGGCTACTAGAAATTTTAAATCAACTACGAGACTTACATTTGTGGCTTGAATTTCTTTGGAGAAGTCTGGTGTACAGCATCGTGACTTTTCAGGCCAGGAAATGACTCCAGGGGAAATCACCAACTCCTGGGTGAGTGGAGTTCCTGCTTCCTCCAGTGCAGGCCTAGGTGAAGATGGAGACAGTGAGTAATACATCACTTCAGAAATGTCCAAACTAGTGTCTATGTCTAGCTAATGTTCTCATCCCCAGTTTTTCAGGCAATGGATCTCCAAAATCCTCTCCCAGTTTTTCTGGGCATTCCCTGGGAAGATTTTTATCTTCATAATCAATCTGTAGGCTCCACCCACTGTGTGTATAGTCTTTGTTCCTAACCATTCTGACCCAAATAGTAACTCTGGGTTTTTACAGAAGTGTTTGTTCCCTAAAACTTATGTCACTTCAGCAATTTACTGAAGATATAAGACTAGTCTGGACCATAATCCTCCATTTCACACTTAATCCCCTCTGAATACTATTACATTGGTGACAATATTTTTTAACTAATTTATTTATTGTCAGAGTGATGTACAGAGGGGTTACAGTTTCATACGTAAAGCAGTGAGTACACTTCTTATCCAAATTTTACCTCCTCCCTCATTTTTCTCCCACCTTTCCCCTGCCCCAATTTCCTCTCTTCCCACGCCCCACCCCGGATTGTACAGTTGATTTACAGCATATTGTCTTGTAAGTATTGTTGTTGTATTGGTTTGCCTTTTACCTTTTGTCTCTCCATTTTGATGTTCCCCTTCCCATCCCTAGTTCCAATAAACATACATACAATATCCAATACCAAAATCAGTTACAGTGACATCAGAGATAAAACCACGGGGAAGAAACACAAAAGAAAAATGCATAATTTCACATGGTATATTGAAAATAACAGCAATGATAAATCACTAATCACAGCAAAATTTACCATTGCTGAAATATGGAACCAACCCAGTGCCCTTCAGTAGATGAATGGATCAAGAAAATGTGGTACATATATACACAATGGAATTCTATGCTTCCATCAGAAAGAATGACATTGCCCCATTTGTAAGGAAATGGAAAGACTTGGAAAAAATCATATTAAGTGAAGTGAGGCAGACTCAAAGAAACATAGGCTGTATGGTTTCCCTCATTGGTAATAATTAGTGCATGTCTAGGATCATAGCAGAAGATCACAATAGCTCAATAGCTATGTACCTATGAACACATAAGATGATGCTAAGCAAAATGGTGACTATATTTTATCATATAAATGTTCACACATGAAGTCATGAGGGCAGAGCCCTGGTGAGTGGAATTAGGATCCTTGCTACAGGGCTGAGGGTCTCTTTTCTGCTCTTCTACCATGTACAAACACAGCCTTCCTCCTGTTTCCTTTCTTTTGCTCTGTGTTCTGCCACTTACCATCTGAGCACACTGGAAGTAGGCCTTCACCAGCCACCTCTAGTATCTTGATCTTGGATTTTCCAGCCTGGAAAACTATGAGAAATATATTCTACTCTTTATAAGTTATCTTGTCTATGTTATGGCAGCATAAATGGTCCAAGACAAGGAACTTTTATATGATGCTAATCTCTACTGATAGATTTTTTTTTACAAGCCTTGGCCATTTCCCATCTGAGGACCAATTATCAAAGAAAACTCAGCCATCTCTCAATGCCCTTCCCAATTCCTGACCCACAGTCAGCAAACACAACCAAATAGCTGTCTTATGCCTCTATGCTTTGGATGGGTTGTTCTGCAGCAACAGTAAGCAAATTGGGTTCATTGGCCATGGATAGAGAAAACTTCAGAGTAGCAAAATAAAAGAAGATTTGAAATATTGGCATAAAACAAAATATTCAAGTGACTGGATAGTGCATATTATTATATATCATGTGGTTCTAATTCTTTGCTCTCAATAAAATTATTTTTTAAAAAACCCTTTAGTAGATGTATTACTGGTAGTTACATGATGTTTGATATGCAAGTTATAAAGAATTTGAAATATATAACATTGTTACAAATTCTCTTTTATGTAAAAATCTGTGTTTTGCTTTTTAGAAATAAACAATAACTAGAATGGATGTAAAATCGTGTCTCATTCTAATATAATATTCAACCAAACTCATATGAAGGTACTAGCCAAAGATAACTATCACTAACTGTCACATTAACAACTATATTCCTTATAAAAATGTGCTTCTTGTGGTTATTCCTGTATTACTGAAATGCATGACACTTTTATTTTTATGAGTTGGATAACAGCAATTATTATCCCATCTCAAAGGAGCAGAAAATTTTGTGGCACAGACTGTGCTATAACACACAAATTTGGCATATATTTAGGGCCTAAAATGTCATTATATAATATATATTTATATGTTATGAAAGTACAGAGCATATATTATATATTAAAGCATTCCTATTATGAAACTAATTTGCATATCCAGCTCCTCAGGAGATATGGGTCAATGACTATTAGCCTTCAGTTATATTATGCGTAGATACTAGATACCTAATGTTCAGCATGATAACCTTTTATGTTGTTGTGTGGCTGTGGGAGCTTGAACTCAGGACATGGGTGCTATCCTTGAGCTTTTTCCCACAAGGCTAGTGTTCGACCATTTTGAGCAGCAGTGGCACTTACAGTTTTCTGGTGGTTAATTGGAGCTAAGAGTCTCATGGACTTTCCTGCTCAGGCTGTCATTGAACTGTGATCCTCAGAACTCAGCCTCCTGAGTAGCTAGGATTATACACGTGAGCCACTGATGCCCAGCTCCACAGAACATTTTTAAAGTTTACATTTAAATGTATCTTCATATTTCATATTGATAATTGATTTTTAAAACCCATGTCTATCTAAAGTATAATAATATACATCCTATAGGAACAGGGACTGGGAAATGAAAATCTGAAGGACCATTTTAAATTTGCAACTGTTAAAGATGAGTTTGTTCATGTTCTTGTTAAAATAGATAATGGTGATTGTAAAAATATCTGTAGTTAACATTGGGCATCTTTAAGTTGTGACGATATATGCTTTTTTGTAATATTAATGTTCACAATGCTCTACAAAGTAGATCCTTTGTGGATATTTGACTTGGGGTATCAACTTGAAAATATATGAAACATTCAAACTTCTTCACTGCTTTTCTTTACCTCATTAAGCCTTTTAGTCTCCTATACTTAGGAACTCCCATCTTTGTCTATTGTCTTATCATCTTTTTCCTCTTGACAGAGGACACAGATTGGAAATTTTATTGAGGACATAAAACAGATTCTTTGAAAGGTTTACTTTGGTTTCCTATAGTCTACTGTAACACAAGTTTTCCTTTGTAGTTTTAATGAACCCTTTGCCATTTCTTACATTACATATTTCACAAGCCCTTGTTGATTCATGTGTATGTCTACTTTCTGCTAAGGTGTGTGATTGGATTACCTGCATACATAAGTAGTAGAACTGGTGTCTGGGAATCCCATGTATTCCTTCCTAATCCTGCTGCGTCTTCTACAATTCCCTAGGAGATCAGATTAATGAAAAATCCCCCTACAAAGTGGAAAACCCTTGGGCCATCTTCTTTTTGTTGTTTTGGAATTCTGTAAAGTTTTCAGCAATATCTGTGATAACAAACAGAGTCAGATGTTATTAGCCAGCTGTTTTATTAATCTCTAAATAAGAGATAAGAAGTTTTCAAATGTCTGTGTCAATGTGGCCCTCCATTTCGTACAGTTATGGAGAGGATAGGCTATGTTTCCACACTGGCCACTTTTAAGATGGAAACAGCAGGGAAGAATGTCTCACAAGTGGCAGGAAGAGGTGTGTGGTAACCAAACCTCATACACAGTTCATTGAAAATCAGCATGCTAGAAGATGCCGATCTTTGATTCAAGCATTTCCTCAACCCAGCTGCTGCCTAAGAACCTTTCATTAGAAGAAACACAATACTCTCCAAACCTTGATGCTGGCTAATATCCACTTGCATTTGATTCTTGCAAAGGTCAGTATTTAATGCATCAAGCGTTTACTCTGGGGAGAGTGTGAGCCTAACCTCCAAGAGCCAAAAAATATCCCCCAGGCACAAACACAAATGTGGTCCCATTCCATGTTAAACTGAGGAAACATTATTTCCCTGCAATCAGCAATGTTGTAAGGAGAAAGTGAAAGGATACAAAGGGCCTTTCTTGAAATCATGCTGAGCTGTGTCAATGACATCTATAGTATTTTCTGAGTCCTTCCTTGACCCACAGTTAACATGAGAATTTCTACATGAGTATAATATAATCCCTGCCCCAAATGATCCAGAACTTAGCACCAGATCAATACTAGGCCATTCTAGTGTCAGTCCATCTCTGGCTACAGATGACAGCTTCAGAATAAGCATTAATACCAAGCCATGCAAGGAAAAAAATGTTCAGGTTTGGCATAGAGAGAATAAGATCAGTCTGGTCTGTTGTCAGTGGTGAAGAGGAAAACTCATGTCATATTTTGTGCCTCACAAAGAAGGTCATAAAAAGTTGCCCAGTGGTAATGGAGGCTCCACCACTTCTGTAGCTAGAGTCGAATTTTCTCCATCCTCTGGAAGAATCAAAGAAGCTTGAAAACAAATTTCCATTTGGGGTTAAAATTAGTTGGAGTTTAGTACATCTGGATTTGCCAAAAATAGATTTCTGGCTTATATAATCAGGTTTACCAGATCTGACTACAAATGAGTTATCAGGCTTTGTTAATATGAATGATGCTTTATTAGGGTTTCTCTTTGTTACTGAATTTTTCCTCCCATCTATTCCTTTTCTCACTCCATTTGGAGTTAGAAAACCTTTCTTCAGAATGTTGTCTTTGTGAACACCAACTGTTCTGAGGGTTTTCTAGATTAGACCATTTCCATATGTACAGAACTTGATTAATAAATGCAGTAATGTATCCAGCACTTATGGCTTCTACTGCCAAAATCCTCTCAAAAATGAAAACCAGAACAGACTTTTTTCCCCAGATAGGCCACCAGCCAAGATTTTATTCATCTAAGAAAGAATATAGAAAGTAAAAGAAATGAAAGGAAAGCAAGTCATGGCCCTAAGAACTGTGCATTTTATTCAGCAGCTACTATGCACAGACAGAGAGTGTACACTACTACATAACACGGGTAGTGATTGTGGCTGGAAATTCACTGTCCCTGCCTCAAAGGTGTAGGCCAAGGGAATGAGAGGCCCTGTGCTAGGATAATGGGATGAGGTAGTCTGGGATGGTTGGGATGGGTGAGGGCATGTGTAAACATGCATGCTTTCAGTCTCTCAAGCAACTGTGACTGTGAATACGACAGAAATCTCCCCACAAGTTGCAGAGATTGGCAGAAACCAATGAAGGTAAATAGAGAAGGGGAGTGGTGGTCTCTCTGTGACACATGATTTGCCACAGAGCTTTGGCATAGCTACTCTTCAGTCTCTTTGCCTTACCTTTCCAGCCTCTGTTCTCAGCTCTGCTCTTGTCACCATCATGCATCTATGCTGTGGTGAAGTAGTCATCTCCTGGTGAGTCTTCTGTGTTTAGAGAACCTCCTTCTAGAAACACAGTTCAATTAAAAGACATCGGCCTTACTCCTACTCCTAGAATAGAGTGAGTAGTGCTTCCACTCCATATCCCCCTTAAAGTCTGATGTAACTAAAGCTCTCCCTCATTCTTTCATGCATAGCCTCTGGTAACTCCTGCTCTCTAAAAGATGCTTGTGTGCTATCTGCAAGTGAACCCAGTCTCTCAGACACAGTACCTTGTAAACCAGATCCTGGACCCTTCCCCTTCCTTTTCTTTGCATTTCTTCCATTCATCCAGAAGATTCTGCTCTTTGCTGTAGAGACAGAAGGCAATTTCTAGCACATGGAATTCATTTATCAGCAATTTTGTCAAAACAGGAAGCCTTGATGGATTCACTTTAGATTCTTCTCCTTTCTAATTATTTTTAGCAGAGAAAATTGTAAAACTGGGTATCAAGAGGTACTTGTCCCACAAAAAAATTTTTTTAAAGGACAGCAGTAATAGCATGGATGACTCAAGCAGGAGTCTACTATTGCAGAACTCGGACTTAGAAGCCCAACCCTGTAGCCCACCAAGCATTTGGAATGCTAGCAGAGCACACCCAGGAATCACACCGAGAAGATACATACCCCTTGCAGTTTGTTCATTATGCTTCTTCTGTCCAATAAGAATCTACATACAACACTCAGAACAAGCGACTACAGAGGACTAGCAAGAACAATTGATAGAGGACTGCTTCTGCCAGACCCTGCATGTCTAGGTTCTTTTATGAAGGAGTATTGAGTAGCCTCTCCACAGACTCCAGTGAAGTTGTAGGCATGGTACATATCCCAACTCTAGCATAGTGTACCATTTAAGACAAGCAGGAAGAAGCTAGCCCAGGTCAAAGTAAAGAGGAAAGGTCTTGATTGTGTATTAAAAAATAAATAGCTGGGTGCTGGTGGCTCACATCTGTAAAACTAGTTTCTCAGGAGACTGAGATCCAAGGATCAATGTTCAAAGCCAGCCCAGGCACCAAAGTCCGTGAGACTTTTATCTACAATTAGCTATCTAAAAACCAGAAGTGCCACTGTGGCTCAAAATGGTAGAGTGCTAGACTTGAGCGGAAAAAACTCAGGGACAGTGCCCAGACCCTGAGTTCAAGCCCCATGACTGACAAAATAATAATAAATAAATACCACCCAGTATTGATGAACATGTCGGTGGCCTGCCTACAAGTCATCCTGAAGCACTGTAACCTTCTAGGAGTGCAGTCTGATCATTCTACCCACCAGTGCTATAGGCATATGGAACACATTGCATGTTGGGGTTTTATCTGTGTGTGCTACATTCTCTGCAGCAGAGGTTGCCACAGGCATTGGCTGTATGTGCAAATAAGCAGCCACCCCTGGAAAGCCCACACTGCCTTCAGGGACAGTGGAGCTGTGGAGGAGGGTTGGGTGCAATCCATAAGCATCATTTGGCCTCCTGTAGAAAGCACCATCAAGGGCACTGAACAAAGCTGGAGTTGGGGATATGGGCTGCACAGGCTCTGTGCAGGCAGGCCTTAAATATATGGTGTAGAGCACATCATTGATTTCCACATTGTTACCCTGAGCAGGAAACAAGAGAGCTGAATTAAAAGATCTCTGGGGGCCCTTTTCGAGAGGAAAAGCCATGATCATTCTGTAGCAATTTAGGTTCAGAGAACTCAGTGGCATAGAATGGTATTTTTGTTGTTGTTTTTAATTATTTCTGTGATAAACAGCATCCTTGGAACATTATTAGTGCAATAATCAAGTTGCTAGACAGCATACAACATACTCCTAATATTTTCTCTGGGGTCTTACAAAGGACCCACTGATGTGGCAGAGATGATCAGTGTGTGAGGTCAGCCATTCACTGGGAACCTGACATGTGTACTTTACACACCTCTCTTTATGACAAGGCATATTTTGGTCACATCTCTTACATTGGCTCTCATCCAAGAAGCAAAAAAAAATTACTTGAGTTCAAGATAGAGGATATTACAAAGATTAATAAAACATTATAGCAGCTTTAACTGATGTCAGTACCTTCGAGGCTGGCAAATGGGTGGTTAAATCCACGAGGTGACCCCTGAATTGTCTGTTCATGAGGGAGCTATAGAAGCATGTATTGCAAGCAGACTCTGGTATGTGCTTGCCAACAAAAATACAAGTGCTAAGTTCACACTAAGCTTGAGCTTTTGAAAGAAACTCCAGTGATTTAGGGAGCAAGAGGCTACAACTAACAATAGTTATTTTAAAGTGGACAAAATTACAGACAACACTTATTTTTGAAATTAGCATAGGGTAGTAATTAGGTTATATAGCTAAGGGAAAATCTGAGGAGACATTAAGCAGAAAAAAGAAAACGTCAATAAAACTACTATTAATAGACTTTCAGAAAAACAAAGAAGATATTAGATCGTTGGAGAAAGAACAAGATGCTATAAAATAAAAAAGGGAACATTAAAAAGAACAACAAATGCTACTGGAAATTAAATATAAGCAAGCAGGACTGACACTCAACAGGAGTTTTGAAAAGGAAAGTTGGGTAATGACATGGAAATTAGAGACAAAAACAGAAAATAAGGCTGGCTGGATGGTCAGAATATTAAAAATCAGTCCTAGGTAGTTGGATACTCAAATAAGAGAAATGAGGAAAGAATAAAGGAAAGCAGGGAAACAATTAACTGGGAAAAGTACTTTAAGAGAATTCTTCACAGCCAGGCATTGGTGGCTCAGACCTATAACCCTAGCGCAGCGACTCAGGAGGCTGAGATCTGAAGGGTAGTGGTTCAAAGCCACTCTGGGCAGAAAAATCCAAGAGAAGCTTATCTCCAAAGTAACTAGTATACGCCAGCATAGAGGTGTGGCTCAAGTGGCAGAATGTCAGCTCTGAGCAAGCAAGGTGAGCCAGTGCCAGGCTCCTGAGTTCAAGTTCCAGAACTGACAAAGAAAAGAAAAAATCTCCAAATAGAAGGACACAAATGTCCAGATCACACAGCCTGACAATTTAGGACCACCAAGCTGGCTCCCACCAAGACATGTCACTGTGAAATTCTAGGTTACAAAGAGATTATACAAACTTGAGAAGAATAAATTAGAATCAAAGTCAAAGAGAGAATGACATCAACCTTCTCAGCAATGGAAGTAGGAAATAGAACATAAGGAAAAACCCAAACAATAACATTTGGAGGGGAAATAATTTATAATAGGGAATTCCACAATCAAATTATGTGTAGTGGTGAAATCCCTAAACATGAAAAATCCCCAAACAAAAGCAAAACAAAGCCTCCCTACCAGGCATTCTTTCTCAGGAAACTATTGGGAGTATCCATTGGTAGTTAGTTTCCAATTCTGTGATATGTCAGTCTTTGCCTTTTCCAATGCATTAACAATTCCCCATATAAAAGCCTCTCTGTTCTATTAATAGCCTTTCTTTCTGCCTCTTGACTAAGTCCTCTCTGATAAAAATGTTTCTCTAAGCCTAATGAGGAAAAAGAGAAAGAGGAAGACATCTACACAAAAGTAGAAATACGGTCACACAACCTAACATTTTTGGGTCAATGACAGGCTAATAAGCATCACAAAAGTATTTGTTGGGTGGATTCCCCTTATAAATAAAATGAATAAACTTTATTTTTCTCTGGAGGGATTTTAGTTGTACCATCTCCAATATATTACTACCCACAGTTCAAAAAATATATATATACCTAAGAAGTGTTTCTTTTCCTTTTTATATTCAGACATCACAAAGATGGCACAACAAATAACAGATTTCCAGAATCTCAAGGAAGAGTTAGAAAGATCAGAGATGGTACCTGGAGTTAGCTAAATTGCATGCTTAAAGTCCTTGAAATAGCCAATGATGCTTATGACTTCCAATCCCAAAGGCAAGAAGACAAGAAATCTCAGAAAGCTACCCTTACTTCTAACATTTACTCAATTCAAGGATTTCTCCCAAATCTCACTGAGTTTCAATAATTCACTATAAGACTCACAAATGCAGTAAAACCTATGAGGACTCATAGCTGCATTAAAGCCAAAGGAAGAGACATATGGGTCAGTCTTGGAAAGTTCCAGGCATGAAGCTTTGTGATCTCTATGATGAAGTTCTCTGCCATCATTGAGGTGTGACCAGAGTTTTGCCAGTCCAGGAAGTTTGCCTGAGTCAAAATAAATAAGTGATTCTAATAATGATTAGCATTAACAATCTTTTTACAGAAACAAAAATAAAAATGGCTTAAGCTTGATGGAGATGCTTTCAAAGAATCGAATTAACAAAGATTAATTTTTGAAAAGGCTACTTTCAGTAAAAATGCATTAATTCTGTTCTCATTGTATCAAGGCTTGAATTCAGAGCCTCCCTTTCTCATTTGTTCACAGCTAGCATTCTACCACTTGAGCCATACTTCCAGCCCAGCATCTTTCTGGTTAATCAGAGATGGAATCTCTCAGTCTTTTCTCCAGACTGGCTCTGAACCATGATTCTCAGATCTCAGCCTCTAAGTAGCTAGGATTACAGGCATGAGCCACTGGCACCTGTCAGTAATTCTTTATTTAAAAATATGTGTGCTTATAAATCAAGAGATAAAATATTCAAGGAACCAAACTTTAAAAATCCAAATAATAGGGTCAAAACAGCAAAGTCAAGATATTATTCTTTGTTCTCCTCTTTTGGATGGAAGTAAAAATTACATAACCATTAGCATTACCAGATGCAAGAAAGTGCTGTTAAAAATAAGATCAATATCTACAAGAAGATTGCCAACGTAAATACTTTGGATTTGGTTCACAGATGACCTGAAATGTAGGAAAAGATGTCAAATCTCATCTGTGGTTCCTGTTTGGCTTGCCTTTGATCGACAACATTAAAGCAAATAAGAAATGAAGAGTTAAATTCAGAAATTCTCACAATGACCTTCAAGGACCTCCTTCAGACTTCATGTCTTCCCACAGTCCCCCAAAACCCTGTCCAGCCAAACCTGGACTAGCAGAGGGCTGAGGAAGGGGATAAAAGTAAAAACAAGTTCTATATGTAGTTCTGGTCTAAATTTAAAGATGAGGTAGGACCAGTTTCCCAGATTTTTGTGACACAGGTAGATAAGTGAGCATCTACCAGCTAGGAGACTTAAGTCCTCACCCTGAAACCTAAATAAATCCACTTGTCCAAGACCAGCCCAGTGAACAGCCACTCCCACCTCAAACTCACTTTCCAATATCAGAATCCAGCCTCTGAACTCTAGCCTCATGTTTCCTGCAGCCATGCTTCTAAACTAACCTGAGCTGCCCACTAAAATGGCTCTGCTAAGAAGACACAGAAGTAAGGTCACTTCTGTTTGTTTATACTAGTACCATAATATCCAAATAGTGGGTCTAGTTGGTAAGGATAAAGTTCTGTTATCTACTCTTGATGCTGATGCTACTTTAGTCACTGATCCTTGCTCTGATTCAGTATGCACACTCTCCTCCCTGTCTTCCATATCCCAGTTTTCTCCCACCAGTTGCAACAGGATGAGCCATGGCTTCCCCTGGCTCCTGACTGTACTCACTGTCTGGCTATTCCAGCTCAGCCAGGTAGAGTTCCAAGGGACCTGATGGACATGTGGTGATACAGCAATGGCTTGGAAGTCCCCTTAGTGACCTTCAAATTAAGGTAAGGACACAAGAATACTACAGAGGACATGTGCTGAAAACATCAAACTCTTCAACAGAAGCCATGTGTACAATGGCACAGCCATAAGCTTTTCTTTCTGTCTCTCTCTCTCTCTCTCTCTCTCTCTCTCTCTCTCTCTCTCTCTCTCTCTCTCTCTCTCTCTCTCCTTTCTAACTTTCTTATTTTCTTTCCTTTTCTTTGTGTCAGTACTGGGCTAGAACTTCGGGATAAGACACTATCCTTTAGTTAGCTCAAGGCTGACACTCTACCACTTGAGTGATGGCTCCACTTCCTGATTTGGGATGTTAACTGGAGAGAAGAATTTCATGGACCCTTCTTGAGTTGTCTTTGAACTATGATCCTCAAATCTCAGCTCCTTGAGTAGCTAGGATTCTAGGCAAGAGCTTCTCTTACCTGGTTCCAAACTTTTTTTTTTTTTTTTGGTCAGTCATGGGGCTTGAACTCTGGGCTTGGGCACTGTCTCTGAGCTCTTCAGCTCAAGGCTAGTGCTCTACTACTTGAGCCACAGAGCCACCAGTTTTCTGGTGGTTAATTGGAGATTTTTCCTGCCCTGGCTGGCTTTGAACTGCCATCCTCAGATCTCATCCTCCTGAGTCGCTAGGATTACAGGCATGAATCACCAGCACCCGGCTGAACTTTTTTCAGCTGTTCTCCTTGGACCTTTCTGCTCGTCTTCATCCCCTACTTCCCTCATGCTAGTCAGAATCTTTGCAGTTGGTTTTCCAACGGATTTCACTTCAATCTGTTGTTCCCCATTTGCCTGACAATTCTAAATCCACAACTTGATCTCTAGAGCTAGCTTTCCAAATGAGTATTAAGTTTTACACATTACAAAAAATAAAATTAAACAGAACATCACTCTGGGATGAAACTATCCTGTGGATCTTTTTAACCAGAAGTGGGAATTTGTGATATAAGCAGTTGTTGCAAAATCAAACAAATGACAGCACTCAACTCGAAGTTTGAGCCTATCCAGGGGCTGATCTATGTTTGCTTTGAGGTTTTGTAAAAGGTCACAAGGCCTAACAAAGTTCAGATGAAACTTGGCGGGTTTTCTACCAGGCTCTGGCTCAGAACTTACAGTGTTTCATGTGGTTTGGAGTTTTCAAACACAGCGCTTTGCACAGTGCTAATAAATGATTCTTTCTCAGCATGCAAAGCAATTAAATGTATGGCCTCTTGGGTTTTAGTCTTAGAATCAGCATTTATTTATTAGGAGCTGGGAGAAAAGTGAAATGCCCTAGAAGAGGGATCACATATAATGAGGTGGGTGAATTTGCTGAAGACACCACATTTTAGATGACTGGAGGCCTAAAAAGCAGAGAGAAACTCCTAAGGAACCCCATAAAATTAGACCACTGGGAAACTTGCTAATGAATGGAATTTAGCATTGGCCTAGGAGGGACAAGTTAGAACAGCTTGCAAAGCTCTAGGAAGGCCATATGAAAGGACCCCAACACCATCTGTCTTCTGCCTTCACCCACCAATCTGAAGGGGTCCCCCAAGCATTCTGCTGGACACATCTCCTGAAGCTGCCTCTGTGGACCTGCCTCTCCCAGACAGTCCATTTGCACTTACCCTAGGACTCATTATGAGAGTATAATTAGGGGAGTCCCTTGTAACATGTCTTACTCTGACTATTCTTTTTTAACAAATGGGGTATATTCAGTTTTTCAGGGCTTCCCTAACAAAATACCATTTTAATAGATTCTCTTTTAATAGATTCTTCTTTTTCTCTCACTTCTGGAAGCTGAAGCCTAAAATCAGTGTGTCATCGAGCCTGGTTTTATTCTGAGGGCCTTGTCTTCTGTGTGTAGACATCTTCCCCCATGACTTCATATGGTTTTCCCTCTGTGTGTATCTGTGTCTTAATCCTTTCTTAAAAGAACCTGCAGTCATGTTTCACTAGAGCTCACCCACATGACCTCATTTAATATTGTGTAGTTTCTTTACAGACTCTTTCACCAAGAGCAGTCACATTCTGAAGCAAGGGCTGAGGCATATCCTTCGGAGTGGTGCTCTATCTGTTCAAGTGGTACAACTCAACCGACTGTGGAGTTGTTACCAGGTGAGGGAAGACCCAGCTTTCTCTTCTATGTCATACTTGCAGCTGGGCTCAAGTTGATGAAACCCAGCAGAGAAAAAGTGGAATGGGGATGCATTAGGGCTAGTCAGAAGAAAACATATTTACCCTCATTTATTTGGGGGAGACAATTGTCCACTTAAGGAAACTCAGTAGACTATAAAATAGATGCATAAAGACCATTCTCCAGTGCTAGGAATGTGGCTTAGTGATAGAGTGCTTGCCTAGCATGAGGCCTAGCATGGATGAGGCCTTTGGTATCACATAAACAAAATAAATAAATGAAATTAATTTTTTAAAAAGACCATTCTCCAAATTATTCAGCCTTGTAAGCCTGGCAGTACTCATGAATTAAATTAAAAAAATTACTGAGCAAATAGTATTTTAGGGTCACTAAAGGCACAGCCCTACATTTCATGGGATATTTCTACAGTAAAAAAAAAAAAAAAAATACTTCAGGGCTGGGAATATGGCCTAGCCTAGTGGTAAAGTGCTCGCCTCGTATACATGAAGCCCTGGGTTTGATTCCTCAGCACCACATATATAGAAAAATGCCAGAAGTGACGCTATGGCTCAAGAGTGCTAGCCTTGAGCAAAAAGAAGCCAATGACAGTGCTCAGGCCCTGAGTCCACGCACCAGGACTAGCAACAAAAACAAAACAAATAAACAAAAAAAAATACTTCAATAGATTAAAAAAATATTCATTTCCTAGGCTAATGTACCCAGAAATGATATATTAATATTGCCAAATTTATATCTACTTCTCTATCCATGTCCTTTGTCATGTGATTTGTGGTTCCTCTTATCAAAAGGTAGTATCTATTTAGTCACATGATTCATTCTAATCAATAGTATATTAGGAATTGTGACACATAGATTGACTGATATAGAAATCCTACTCATTGGGGGACTGTCCACCCAGCTCCAAGGCCTACAGGTGAGATGAGCCATCCTTTGAAATTGCAGATGCCTGGCTCAATGAGTAGAGTCAGGAGGACCCTGCTTTGGGGAATTTGTAGGTGCCTCCTGTTGTTTAGCCCCAGGAGAGCCCTGCTCAAGGTGCAGTGTTTAAGTACAATGCTTTGCTGAGGCTTGGTCTCCACCCAACATGTGACCTTTGTCTTTAAAAGCTTGGTGCTTTTTAATTAAGACTCCAAAATTCGACCTCTCAAAATGTTGCTTCTGTATTTTCTCATGACTAGATTTATATCTGATTTAAAGTATAATGTACCTTACAATGATATGTTCTTTTTGCTTATTTAAGTTTTTATATTTTATCCAATGTGTTAATTGATACTGTCAGGAAATCCCTTGAAGAATTTATCCACATACTGCTGGAACCAAAATTCAATTTCTTCTTTAATCCCTATTTTCATAAACTGTTGGTTTGTATGGAAGAAAATCTCATGAAATTCTGTAAAGTCTCTCTCCCACTCTGTTTTTTCCTTCTGTATTGGTTGAGATGAGGTCTCCTGAACTGTTTTATTGCAGCTGACTTTACCTCCTGAGTAGCTAGAATTATAAGCCTGAGCTTGCACCTGGTGAGGTGCAATATATAATATGGTTGAAATTAGTAACAGTAGTAACATTTGAGGAAAGGATTTTTGGTGATAATGTCATTTTAAGTTGGTCTTGAATTTCAGTTGCTAACATTTGTATTTAAAAAAAATTAAAAATGCTAAAAAAAAAATCCTACTCATTTCATTTCTTTTTATGCTCTTCTATCTGAGCCACTGTACCAAGAACTAGCTGCTACAAAATGGAAGGCGTATGTGTATATGAGCTGTGTTATTTCATTGTAAGCCAATCTCCAGAAGCTAACAGATTTGATAACCTCCAGATATGTGAGCAAGCCCATATGATAACAGAAAATGTTCCCAGTTTGAATCATCAGTTTACAGGCTTCTCAGATAAATAAGTATGTATTACTTAAAGCTCTGGTTTAAAAGTGGCTTGTAACCCAGCGTGAATCTGCTCTGGCAACAGCTAACCAATTTAGACACAGACAGTGCTCAATAAGTCTAAACATTATCTATAATAGGTAGGCCATTAAGGCATTATTGGCCTTTAACACCTTGGCCAACAAAGAAGGCATGAGGTTGTCAAGGCTCTAGGGGATGAGATAAAGAGAAGTGATGGAAACTAGGTAAAATCTGTACTTGTCAGATAAAGATGATAAGGGGGATTGAATAGAAGAAGGACTTGTAGAAAACTCAAAGTGCCATTTTAAGAGTAAAATACAAGACTCTGAGTTTCAGTATAAAATCCAAATTCTTTGTTTCTCTTACTTATCTGTTTATTTAAATTTTATTGCAAAGATGATGCACAGAGGGGTTACAGTTCCATAAGTAAGGTAATGAATAGATTCTTTTGTTTGTTTGTTTGTTTTTGCCAGTCTCAGAGCTTGAACTCAGGGCTTGAGCACTGTCCCTGGCTTCTTTTTGCTCAAGGCTAGCACTCTACCACTTGAGCCACAGTGACACTTCTGGCTTTTTCTATATATGTGGTGCTGAAGAATCAAGCCCAGGGCTTCAAGTACTCTACCATTAGGCCATATTCCCAGCCCCTACATTTCTTCTTGAACACTATTACCTCCTTCCTCATTTTCTCCCACTTTCCTCACCCCAATCTCCCCAAGTTGTAAAGTTCATTTCCAACATAGTGTCTAGTAAGTATCACTGTTGCATTGGTTCACCCTTTGTCCCACCATTTCTGTGATTTCCCCTTCCCATCTCCAAATCAGATAAACTTATATACAAGACAATGGGTACAGAAACCAAAAACAGTGTTATCAGGGAATAAACAAAAAGGGGGGAAAAGGAAAGAAAGAAGAAATAACTGCAAACAGTACACTATGAAAACCTCTCATTTCCATTTCTTGGAGTTCATTTCAATAAGCATCATTTTATATGGTCATATGCACATAGATATTGAGCCATTGTGATCCTCTGCTAAGAATATCCTGGACATATTCTAGTTATTACAAATGAGAGAAACCATGCAGCCTGTGTTTCTTTGGGTCTGGCTAACTTCACTAATATAATTTTTTCCAAGTCTTTACATTTCCTTATAAATGGGGCAATGTCATTATCTCTGATGGAAGCATAGAATTCCATTGTATATATATATACACCACATTTTCTTGATCTACTAGATCATTCATCTACTGAAGGGCATTTGGGTTGATTCCATATCTTAAATAACACTGAAATGAACGGGGTTGTGCTGGTAGCTTTAGTGTGGCCTGGTCTGTGGTCAATTGTATAAATGCCCAGGAATAGGATTGCTGGGCCATAGTGAAGCTCTATGTTTAGTCTTTTGAAGAACCTCCACACTGCTTTTCAGAGAGGTTGAACAAGTTTACATTCCTGCCAACATTGTAGTAGCATTCCCTTTGGCCACATCCCTGCCGGCATCTGCTATTTTTTTTTTTTTTTTTTTTTTTTTTTGGCCAGTCCTGGGGCTTGGACTCAGGACCTGAGCACTGTCCCTGACTTCTTTTTGCTCAAGGCTAGCACTCTGTCACTTGAGCCACAGCACCACTTCTGGCCGTTTTCTATATATGTGGTGCTGGGGAATCGAACCCAGGGCTTCATGTATGTGAGGCAAGCACTCTTGCCACTAGGCCATATTCCCAGCCCTTTTTGTTTTCTTGATAATGGTCATTCTAACTGGAATGAGGTAGAATCTCATGCCATTCTATTTTTTTCTTCAGAGAAGTCTTTAAGACTTCAGCCCAAACCAGGCACTGGTGGCTCATACCTGCAATCCTAGCTGCTCAGGAAGCTGAGATCTGAGGATTGTGGTTCAAAGCCAGACCAGAGAAAGAAAATTTGTGAGACTCTTATCTCCAATTAACCACGAGAAAACCAGAAGTGACACTGTGGCTCAAGTGGTAGCATGCTCAGGGACGGCACCCAGGCCCAGAGTTCAAGCCCAAGACCAACAAAAAAAAAATTTTTTTTTAAGATTTTAGCCCACTTAATGGGTTTTTTTTTTCTTTTCTTTTTTTTTTTTTTTTTTTTTTTGCCAGTCCTGGGCCTTGGTCTCAGGGCCTGAGCACTGTCCCTGGCTTCTTTTCGCTTAAGGCTAGCACTCTACCACCTGAGCCACAGAGCCACTTCTCACCGTTTTCTATATATGTAGTGTTGGGGAATCAAACCCATGGCTTCACATATATGAGGCAAGCACTCTTGCAACTAGGCCATATTCCCAGCCCTGGGGTTATTGTTTCTTTGAGGATTTGGTGTTTGTTTGTTTTTTGGCGGGGGGGGGTGGTTAACTTTTTTACCTTTAAGTATATTTTAGGTATGGGGCCCTTGTCTGATGTATAGCTAGTGAAGATCTTCCCCAAATCTGTGGGCTTTCTATTTATCCTTCTAGTAATGCTCTTTGTCATGCAGAAACTCTGCACTTTAGTGCAATCCCATTTATTTAGCCTTTCTTTGATTTGTTGTGTTTCTAGATGTATACTTAGGAAGTTTCGAGTTGTGCCAAGGAGCCCTAGTGTTTCCTCTATCCCTTCCTGTAATATTTTCAGGATATCTGATCTTACATTGAGGTCTTTGATCCATTTGGAATTGATTCTGTTGTGGGGTGATATATAAGACTCTAGCTCCAGTTTTCCTTATGTGTGTAGCCAATTCTGCCAGCACTATTTGTTGAAGAACCTTTCTTCCATGTGTTTGGCTCCCTTATCAAAAATTAGGTCTGTGGGATCATTTCTAGGTCTTCAATTCTGTTCCATTGGTCCTCAGGCTTATTTATGTGCCAGTACCAAGCTGTTTTTATAACTATGGCTTTATAGTAAAATTTGGATATTTATATTCCTCCAGTACTGTTCTTCCTGCTAAGGATTGTGTTTTCTTTTGGGGGTCTTCTATTATTCCATATAGATTTTTGGATTGGTTCTTCTGTGTCATTGAGGAATAGTTTTGGGATTTTTGATGGCCATTGCATTGAATTTAGATAGCTTCCAATCCAGGAACATGGGAGGGAGGTTTTTCCCTTACCTTGAGTCTGCTTTAATTTCCTTTTCAGGTTTTTTAAAGTTTTCATCATAGAAGTCCTTCACATCTTTGGTTAATCCCTAAGTATTTTTTGAAGCTATTACGAAAGGAGAAGTTTTTCTGATTTCAGCCTCACTCTTCTCATTGTTGGCATACAGAAAAGCTATTGATTTTTGTGAGTTAATTTTATACCCTGCTATTTTGCCAAAGTTTTGGATCAGCTCAAGTAACTTGAGGAAGGAGTCTATGAGGTACTTTAAATACAGGATCATGTCACTTGGAAAGAGAGAGAGTTTTACTTCATCTTTCCCTATTTGGATCCCCTTTATGTTTGTCTCTTGCCTTATTGCTCTGGCTAGGAATTCCCATCCTATATTGAAAAGGAGTGCAGAAAGCAGACATCCTTGTCTCATTCCTGATTTTAGGGTAAATGGTTTTAGCTTTTCACCATTAAGTATAATCTGCATGTTTGTCATATATAGCCATTATTATATTGAGGAATGTGCCATGGATTCCTAGCTTCTCCAGAGCTTTTATCGTAAAGGGTGTTGAATCTTGTCAAACACTTTTTCGGCATCTATTAAGATCATAATGTGGTTCTTTTCCTTGCTCCTATTGATGTTCTGGATTACATTAATTGACTTGAGTATATTGAATTAGCTTTGCACTCCTAATGAATCCTGTTTCACCATAGTATATGATTTTTTTTATTAGTTGTTGATGTTGGTTAGCCAGAATTTTATTGAGAAGTTTTGCATTGATGTTCATCAAAGAAATGGGTCTATGCTTCTCTTTCTTTGATGAGTCCCTGGTTGGTTTGAGGATAAGAGTTATGATGATTTCATAGAATGAGTTTGGTAGTGATCTTTCCCTTTCAATTTCACTGAAGATTTTAAGGATTATTAGAGTGAGTTCTTCTTTGACAGCCTTATAGATAAAATTCAAATTCTTAAATCAAAATATGCAAGGTCCCTGTATCTGGTCCTTGTGATTTTCTGCTTAGATCTACTCTCTTCTGAATCACAGAAGGCTAAATTCCACAGACAGTATTCATCAAGTTCATTTGCTCTCTGGTTTGTTTGTCAATGAAAAAAAGTTAAGTTTCTCAATAGGGAAAAATAGAGCAAAAGATGGAAATGTAGAATCCTCATCTTTCTTTACATTAGTTTGTATTCCTCAGGCCTTTCATGCTGAGCTAGAATTGGGGGGGGGGGGGAAGGGTATGTGTATGTATGTGTGTTGTGTTTATGTTTAGTTAAAGACTATATCTCCTAAAAGGTGGTGCCCTCTTATCAAAACTCTCTTCCTCCCTGTTATGGTTTGAATCTAAAATGGCCTCATAAGGCTCATATGTTGAAGGACTGGTTGCCAGCTGATAGAGCTTTGGGGAAGTGACTGAATCATGAGGGCTCTGGCTTAATCAATAGAGTAAATCACAGATAGATTCAGGTGTGAATGAACTGTATTAGGCAGTGGTAGAAATTGGACAATGAGACCTAACAGGAAAAAATGAAGGGCAGATCTTAGAAGGGTACATCATATCCTTAGCACTTCACAGTCTCTTTTAGCTTCCAGCCACTAGAAGGACAGCAGATATTCTCTGCCGGCCCAGGCATAATATTTTTTCTCTAGGCCTCAAAATAATGAAGTCAGACACCATGGACTAAGACCTCTGAAACCATGAACTAAAATAAAGTGTTTCTCTTTTAAATTGTTATTCTTAGTTATCTGTAGCAGCAAAGAAAGTGCTGATAAACATGGTCTCTCATGGCCCCCAGAACTATGGATGGTAGCACTTTGGGTTGTTCATCCTTGTGGGGAGGGAGGGCGAACAGAGGGCTAAATCATCCTTAGTGTTCCCTTAACTCAGTCAATCATTGTACAATTTTATTCAAGTATTATACAGGGCCTTTCAATTTCCTTCTTTCAGGGTACCCTCTGTTTTCTGCTAGGACCATGTGTAAACCTTCTAGCCCCGTTTATCATATCTCCTTCCCAGACCCCACATTCCAGCCCCAATTGCCCCTCCTGCCATAGTACACACTCTTGCTTCTTTTGTACACTTTCCCCTTTCTGGACCAGACTTCCACAAGGTGAAGTATGAACTCCAAAGTCACCTTTATAGGAAAATGTCCCTAACTACTGTCCTAGCACCAACTATTTCCTTCTGGCTGCACTAAGTGCCTCTCCATTCTGCTCCCACCACAGCACTAATTCTAGTGTTTAGTGCTCATTTTGAGTACATCAGAAATCTCCATGATGTGCAAAATGATGCCCTCTCAAACATGTTAGATCCAAATCCCTAAACCTTGTAAATCCATGGGATTACTTGGCAGAAAGCAATCAAGGTTGCTATTCAGACTTGAAGGTAAGAAGATTATCCTGGATGAGGCAAATGGGTTCAGTATAATCATAGGTGTCCTTAAGGAAGGAAGAGAGAATAGAAGAGCAAACTACAGAGAGATGCAAGTGGGATTACTAGTCATTGCTCTGGCCTTTGAATTTAGAAGAGACCACAAGCCAAGGACTATAGACAAACTTTAGAAGTGAAAGGCAAGATAAAGATTCTTCCCTAGAAGTTCCAGAAGAGACATATCCTGCAGCATCTTGATTCAGATGAGATATGCTTTAGACTTCTAACCTCTATGAAGTAGTCAATTGTGCTGTTTACACCACTAAACATGTGGTAAATTGCTATAACAATAGAAAACTGAATAATCCCCCAGTAGATGGGCAGAGATTTGAAGACAGAAGACTGTCTTACCTTTGTTTTTTTTCTAAGCTCCTCCCACAGAACTTATTTTCCAATAGAACTCAAATACATTGGTTGGGGAAAAGATAACATGCGAAATTATCTGATCTGCCCACAGTTTCTGGTTCCTTCTGGATCTATTGTCCAACACCTATATGAAATAAGAAATGTGCATTTGCCCATAAAAATTTTTAATAACTTTTAGTTATTAATCCACCATATAATCATTGAGAAAAATAACTCAGCGAGTTGCCAAGGAGAACAAAGAGGCAGGAATTTGAAAGTGCTCATGATGTACTTCCTCTCAAGAAAGCAGCTGTGGTACCAGTGGTCTGCCTCAGGCTATGCCCAGCAACCCAGATGGGCAGGGAAAGAACAAATTGTTCCTTCCCCTAGAGCAGCTGGCCTTGGTTTTGGCTGGATCTGTATTCCTGGGCCTCATTGGCACTGGTTTCTACAGTTTGGCAAAAACTTAGTTCTCTGGCATTTCCAGAAGAGCTGTTCTATGACTAATCTGGAGTGGATACTTCCTATCAACACCACAATCTTCTTTGTAGAGCAGTCCCTAAAGTGACCAACAAATCACACACTTGTTCATGAAATAAGAGATAGTGCCTTGGTTTAAAGCCTGCTTGACATTGCTGAGAGTTCTGGACCATAAACCAGAACCTCAGAGTCTTGTCTGGCTCTGCCTACAGCAAGCAAGCTACATGACCTTGACTGATTTGTTCATGTTCCCTATGAACGTGGCCGGCTTCTGTGGTTACTTCCTGCTCCTGCCTTCTAAGACTCTATGACACTGTATAACCTCCAAATGCACTGATGCTTGGGAAATGCCAGTGACAAGCTTTCCCCAGTAATGAGAGCATGTTGCTACACAGAAAATAAAGACTAAGTCAAAGGGGAAAGGCATGAAGGAAGAAGCAAGGGAGGGAGGAAGTATTTATGTGTCACCTAATAAGTACCAACTCCTTTTGCTGTCTTAGGTATCTCTATCTCTGTCTCTCTCTTGTTTTATCTCTGTCTCTGTCTCTGTCTCTCTTTCTCTCTCTTACATATACACAGAGCTGGAATCAAGCAAATAGGAACTCTAGTCACCTTTCTTTTGCCAGTACTGAGGTTTAAACACAAAACCTCACATTAGGTTGGCTTCTGTGCTCCACTGTCCCACTACCACTTGAGTCATACCACCAGCCCAGCTTTTTGCTGGTTACTTTGGAGATGGGGTCTGGTAGACTTTTCTGCCCAGTCTGAGTTCCAATTCCAATCTTCCAATCTCGGCTTCCTGAGTACTTAGGATAATTAGGTGTGAGTTTCCCACCCCACCTTTTTTGTAACCTGAAAATGAAAGTCAATTCTATATTCTATTCCAGACAGGTTTCATTTCTTCCATGAAATAAAGTAAATAGGAGAGTACATCCTGTTATTCCTGGGGTATAAAGCATCCTGAACCACTTCTCCTTGCTCTATGACATGGGACATGGCTCTCTTCATTTCTCCAATTTGAGGGGGATAAAGCTGGAGTTGAGAGGCAAAACTTATTCCTTACCCTCATTGAGATCATGAGAATCCTGGCAGGTTTCTCAGTTACTGCAGCCAGAGAAACTAAGCAAATAAAACTCAACTAACCAGACATGTCGCCTCTGGAGGATTAGGGTAATGGTTTGACCAGGGCAGTTAGGTCTCCTCCATAGTCTGTGTGGGAAGAGAGGATATATCTGTTTATGACTCTGTTTACAAGCGAAACACATTACTTCACTGTCTGTAGCATTGTCAGCAATATGTAAATGCAGATTTGGGGATGTTTATTCTCACTATCAGCAGAGGTTGGGAAAAGTGGGGAGAGAGTTTCCAGGAAATGTAGATAACATGTTTAGGACTTAAACAGAAGGGTCTAGCCAGAGAGAAGGTCACAGCCACCAGCCAAAATAGGACAAAATGTGACTTAGTTATGATCCCAGTAGAGTAGGAAGACAACCCACATGAGAGTCCTGGAAGGCCAGGCAAATATAAGTTGAGGTGCAAAGGAGTTGCCATTGGAAGTATAGTGAGTCCTATAGATCATCCTGGGGGCTTCTGTGAAAGAAAAATGAGTAGTCCGTGTCTTCCCCAGAAAGAACAAGTATTTGCTGCTGTTATTACTATTACTATCATTTATCAAGAGTGAAGCTACCACTGGTGACAGTCAACCATTAGAGGATGAATTCCAAACCAGACACTAGACAGCCCATAGGAAATGGTACTTTCCTCGCAATGCTCAGGGGCTTCCGAATAACAAGCTGGAATAAACCAGAGGCTAACACGAGTCTTACTCAAGCCACTGGAAAGAGACACAGAAGGGAAGTTTTTCCTGGGCTGGTAGGAGTTAAGACCTGAAGGAGTCAAAGCAATGCTGAGTGCAAAAGGATGGAGTATCACAAAATCAGAACTGGCAAAGGAGCAAGTAACAGGAAATGGTGAAGGGCCATATGATATAGGACTGAGACTCATTAACAACAGGTTTAAACCTGACTATCACATCCGGCTGTGTGACTTTTGGCAAGCTATGTGACTTCTCTGAGCCTGTTTTATCCCAATTAAAATGAGGATAGAACATCTCTCCCATAGGATTTGAGGAGATTTAAATAAGATAATTCATGGGACATGGAAATGTTTAATAAACATTAGAATTTTTTTCTTGCTATCTGCCATAATGTAGCATTTTCCAAGTAAGTAAGTAATGTGTTATCTGTATTTAAGAGTCAGTGATTAAGAAAAAATATTTATTTAGGGATGAGAGTGTGGCCCAAGTGACAAAGTAACTGGCTACAAAATTCAAACAAAGAATCATGAAAAGAAAAATTCAATTACCTGAAGAATTTTTTTTTTTTTTTTCCAGTCCTGGGCCTTGGACTCAGGGCCTGAGCACTGTCCCTTGGCTTCTTCCCTCTCAAGGCTAGCACTCTGCCACCTGAGCCACAGCGCCCCTTCTGGCCGTTTTCCATATATGTGGTGCTGGGGAATCGAACCGTGAGCTTCATGTATAGGAGGCAAGCACTCTTGCCACTAGGCCATATTCCCAGCCCTTACCTGAAGAATTAAAAAAAAAAAAAAAACTAGCTTCATTGGAGGTTTGGAAAAGTTGAATTGAAAAAGAATGAAGACTCAGAAGAAAGAAATAAGAGGAGGAAAAAGAGGGAAAAGAAAGGTTGTAACAGAAATACAAAGAAAGGAAGAGGGAGACCAAAAAATAGAAGGGAAGGAAGAACATCCCTGGTGTTCTTGACAAGACAGTTTAGCATGGGAACATTTCCAATGAAATTACCAATTGGCTCCTTATCCTAATCTCCCTCACTTTGGCTCATCTTTTTAATATTAAAGCCCTCTTGAGGCCTTCCTCTGCCTGAGTGTCTTTTCACTTTACAAGATCCTCTCAAGCAGGGCTGACCCTTCCCATCACTTCGCTTACTACTTGTTCTTTAATCATTAAGCACATATTCCTAGCAAGGAATCTCTCTCTCTCTCTCTCTCTCTCTCTCTCTCTCTCTCTCTCTCTCTCTCTCTCTTCTCTCTCCTTCCCCCTCTCTTCTCTCTCTCCTCTCTCCTCCCCCCTCTCTTCTCTCTCTCCTCGCTCTGCCTCTCCCCTCTCTCTCCTTTCTCCTCTCTCTCTCTCCCCTCTCCATATTTCACCTGGGTAAGTCAAAATCAATACAAACTAAATGTTACCTCTCGCCACCGCTCATAAAACATCTCTTCCTCTTTCATTCTTCATTGAGGTTAACAATACCCCCATCCACCCCCACCCCCATCTACTTAGGACTGTATGAGATAGTTCCCTTTCCCTAGCCTCATGACACCTCTCTACAAGTTTTCCTTGAAGGCTGTACCAGTTTCTTATTCTTGTACTTACTGCCTTAGTTTTAATCCTTACCTCTCAATCCAAATCTGGGAAGAGTCTGTCATTGATTTTCCTGGATATGCCAGCCTCCCCTTTTCCCTGACCCCCCATCAATTCCAGTCAATATGTGCAATCAGACCAATGTGGTATGCTATGTGACATTCTTTGGGAAATATTCAAGGATTGTTCTTTATATGTACAGGATAATATAGTTCTTATCAACCTCCAAAGCCCTTCCCCCAGACACCTGTCTATCTTTGCAGTTTTGTCTGCTTTCCTTTTCTCTGTTTCTTGACCCATATTCACACACAACTTCCATTTTATCCTGTGGAGAGGGTCTGACACTGATTGGTCCACCTGTATGGCTAACTCCTGGCTAGCATTTAAGGCTCTGCTGGGATGTCACAACAATCCTGTTCTGACTTTGCTATATGCACAATTTATAAATCATATAGCACATTCTTTTCTGCAACTCTTCTGTCATGGTTCTTATGATATTATGTAATTATTTGTTTAAAACAGGGTTTTTAGACCTTCACTGGGTGCCAGATTCTGGTAAGGAGGAATTGGCTATATAAATATTATTGGTATTACTTATTTCTCAGTATATCTTATATCTGAGAGCAAGTGGCAATTGATGTGTTACATGAACAATTAAAGATACGAATAAGATTATTTAAAAGAACATGAATATAGTTATACCTATGAACTAAATCCCAAATAGCCGGGATTTTTATCACCTTTATAACAAACTATCACTTAATTCTCCCACATTTACAGCAATGAGCTGTTATGGAAGTTCACTTGGAGAGCCCCATTATCACTCAGTTCATGCTGTCCTGGAGACAGAGTCCATGAGGCCACTGGAGCCAGCTAACATCAACTCCACAATGCCACAAATTCCGCTTGGTCTGTGTGCTTAATGCTGCTTAGCTTGGAAAATTGTCCATTTGTTGATATAGCCATAAACACAAAACTACTAAGGACTTCAATTGTCAGCTGTCTGTAGTTAGAACTTTCTCAGTAGCAGGTCTTTATGGTAAAGAAGATTATAACAAGGATGTTATAAGCATGGAATCTGAGCAAAAAGAGTCAGCCCAACCTAAGGAACAGATTACAAAACAAGTCCAGTTAGGATATTCTTTCAATGGCCCAGGTGAGAGCTGACAGGTGAGAGCTGACAGGTGAGAGCACTGGCTAGTCCTGTGACTGGCTGGCTGTGAAGATGGAAGAGAAGATAGAACAGCCATGAAAGATGTAAAAAAAAAATAGGATTGTAGATGTGCATGCTGGTTGGATTTAAATGACAATTTAAGGTATGAAATATGCCAGCCAAAGAAGTTGAGAAAGAACAGAGTTTCAAGCACTAAGCAGTTACACTTGAATGACTGATGCTACCGGGGATTAGACTCATCAAGAAAATTTTAGTTGTAGAGTATGCTTGGAGCCCAGTGCCAGTGGCACATGCCTGGAATTCTAGCTACACCAGAGGCTGAGATTTGATGACTGAGGTTCGAAGCCAATTCAGGTGGAAAAGATTGTGAGGCTCTTATCCCCAACTGACCAGCAAAAAGCCAGAAGTGAAGATTGGCTCAAGTGATAGAGTGCCAGCCTTAAGCAAAAGGCTAAGCAAGAACATAAAGCATTGAGGTCAAGTCCCCGTACTGGCACACGAAAAGAGTATACTTATTGAAACATCTAAATGCCTCATGAAGGAGGGGAATTCATAAGGTTGATAAAAGAATAAGAATTTGATGTGTATTTATAGTCTCTATTCAAAATGACTTTGCAAGTTACTCAAGAGTGTATTGAAAGTATAGTACAAAGAAACAATGCTTTGGTAGCTAGTAAATTCCCACAACTAGAGAAAAATGGCAGTTAAAACACTACTCTGATACTTTATCCAGATAAAACATACTTTTCAAATAGGGAATCTCACATTTCCCTGTTAATAACAGCGGCAACCCAATAAGGAAAGAGTGTTTGCTTAAAAGTCATTGCTCTAGTCTCACTCCATAATCTTGTTAAGTCTTACCCTCTGACTTTTGAAAGATTACTCTTCTCTCTCATGAGAGCCCTTCTCAACCCATAGCTGGACATGGTGGCATGTACCTGTCACCCTAAGCTGTATGGGAGGTTGAGATTGAGAGAACAGTTCCAACCAGCCCTAGAGGAAAAGTCCACACGATTCCATGTCACCAGGGGGAAGCTGTATACAGAGTGCAGACTTCTCATCCTGGCAATGATATGAAGTTTAAAATAGGTGGATTGCAGTTCAGGCGCATATCTTGACAAGAAGTCCCATCTCAAAAAAAAAAAAAAACAAAAAAAAACAGTGAAAAAATTTGAAGGAAGACGTAGCTGAGAGGTAGAGCACCTGCTTAACAAGTTCAGGGCCCTGAGTTCAAAGCCCAGTAGGGGGAACACACAAAAAATAGCTATTGGCACACACAGTGGTCTTAACTATGTGGAAAGCCTGTTAATAGGAGAATTTTAATCCAGCATAGACACAAATTCGAGATCTACTTAAAATATAACTAATGCAAGTGGGACTCAAGCAGTAGAGTGCCTTCCTAGCGAACACAAGATCTTGAATCCAAGCCCTGTTACCACTTTAAAAATGTAGAACAAAATGTAATAATGAACAACAAAAATCAATAGTCCTGATTTTCTTTTTAGTCCTAGGATTAAGACTTAAGGAGTTTGAAAAATTATACATTCTTGGGGGACCAGTAAATATAATTCATGTTAAGAATAAAAAAGTGACATACTAGATGAGAATAACAGAATAACAAAAAATAAGAGAGAAGATGAAAGACATGGCAGATGGAAAGGAGAAATGTAAAGCTTATTTAATATGCAAGGTATTTTTTCTAATCTATAATTTTAGAACTGAGTGAAAAAATATTATTAAAGAATTGCTGCTGTCTTGACTCAAATTAATAAATAGAAACTAACTCTAAGAGGTAATATAATATTAATATTCTTGAACTTTATAATTTTTGCTATTCTCAGTAGACCACAATTAACAATTGCTTCAGGTTTTTTTTATTGCTATCCTAGGACAAAAGAGTCACTGTTCAGCAAAGAACAAACTGGTATTCACCAGCTCAGCAACCTATAAGATGAGGTTCCAGAATGGGAAGCCTGGTACCAGAAAAGATGAATGGTATCTTGTAAAGCCAGCTCTCCTTCATATCCCTTTTGTAAACAAGCAAATGTTAATAGGAAAAGGTAGTGAACTGATTCTGATAGGACGAGAGAACATGTGAAGGAGGAAAAAAGAGACTGATAGTACTGAGACATCTAGTTGAAAAAATTGATTAAACAAAACTGGAAGAGGATAAATCAAAAGTAATGAAGGTAAAATAGCTTTAGATTCAGCAAATGATGAATGAAAGAAAGGGGGAGTCATGATGTACAAAAATGTCTTATCCTTTCTAGAGAAGAGACCAAAGTAATGGTGTTTAAATGCACAAGTCTAAACTAATAGTCAACTGCTAACATTTGCCAAAAATAACTCTAGCTGATTTATGGTAATAAGCTAATGACTTTGATGAATTAGAATGTTTATGGTCTGCTTTAAATTAATCATAAGTGATGGTAAGTATGGGACATTTAACTTTTTAATTATGCTAATACAAAAAGAAAGTCTTATGGTCCATCAAAACTCATAAAGGAAAAGCATATATTCCTAATTTAAAAGTAGGAAATGGAAAAAAACAAAGAACATAAAATTATTTACATATCAAAGGACATACTGTTTAGTTATTTAAGTCCATGTATGAATTTAGAGATGCTCAGAAAGCTAAAAAGTACTAGATAGTTTAAGATATAATATGAGCAAATGTTATTAATTAATTCTTGTGAAGAGATTATTGTATTATAATAGCAGATATATTAATTATAAAACATGATTTTAAAGGCTACGATGTATGTAATTATTGATAATCAAAATATACAGACAACAAAATGTTAAAAAAGAAGACAAAAAAATCATTGTACTTAGATATTTTCATTTTCATAAATAAAAATCTCAAAATTTTCAATTATGATTTTAACTGAAACACCAACTAATTTTTTTTTGTTCAAGACCTGGACTCAAACTATCTGATGCTTTTGTTCATTAGTTAATACTATATCACCTAAGCTACACCTCCAACCCAAAGTTAATTTTTAAAAGAACATCACAACCAACTACTTACTTTTTTAAGAAATGTAACTTTGATTTGATGTATTTTAAAATCTAATAAAATAACTACATCAAAAATACACTAATATTAACTCATTCAATGGATGCTACTGGCTAGTCTTATTCTTTGGACTCCTTAGATTAAAAAACAAAGCAGTAATTTTTAGTTTCATGTGGAGATTTTTAGCCATGTAAAGTATTAGGAAAAATATTTATTAGAAAAGGGGACAGAAATTAATACATCAGGGTGATGTGATTATACTTCTTTTCAAAAATCAAAGAGAGTTGTACGAAAAAACATTAGAAGAAGTGAGGACATAAAATAGACAAGTTGAAGATAAATTTTCAAAACTCTCACTCCTTTGTGCTGGCAAAAACTATCTAAATTATATATCTTTTTTTAAAAAAAATTTAAGTCAAGAGCTCATTTATAATGGAAAAGAATAGTAAAACAGGAATAAGCTTCATAAAAGAAATTTAGGAAATTGGTTTTTAAGTTCTAATTATTTCTGTCATTATTTAAATTTTTTAAATATAAAGATAGATCAACATCCAGTTAAATACCTTTTGTAAATCTGTAAAGATTGATTTTTCTGGAGTCAGGGTTTATTTTTTAGCTTAAATAATTTTTATTTGTTGTGCTATTTTTTATTGATCTGCTTATAATTTATTATTTTGTAGTTGTATTGCCAATATAGTTGTGGCATTTAAGAAAATGGTGACCATTTTAAAGGAAAATAAACATGCAACACTGATGGAAAAAATTTTACCTCTGTTAATTACTAAGACCTATGGTGACTCTGATGAGGCTTACTTAAGTAAAACCATTCGACAAAAGGAAAGCCCTCCAAATTGATCCAACTAGCTATAAATAATCATAAACATTGTCTTCAAATGATTTAAAATTCAGATGTGCCATCTGTACCTTTTTCAAAGAAATGTATTGTAGACATCTCATACAACCTATACCTAGTCAACTGCAGATGGCATTAAAGAGTCAGAAAACAATGCACTGAGTAGCTGAAGAAGTGCCAGTGAACTCATCAACACTACTGCTAGGATAGAGACCTAAATGTTTAACACAAGATAAATTATATTTAAAAAAAAACACCTGATTGATAGCAAAAATGACTATAATACCTTGCAGTTCTTTTCATCAATATATAAAACAGCCCCCTCCCCTGGCCCCCAGCCCCCAGCTTCCCAAATCTGACTTGATTTAAAATTTGTTCTGGCTACTAAAATTCAGCAGAAGCCATACAATGGAAGGCATACACTGGGCTCATGTATTAAAGGCCTTCTGGGACCACTCTTGGTCTTAGAGCCTCCGCTAAGGTACCATGAGCGCAGCCTAGCCTAGCCTAGCCATAACTGATCTCAGGATTTTTCCTGTACTGATCACTTAATCCTCACAAAAAAATATACCATGTCAAGGAGATACAAGCCATTCCAGCTGAGATATCTTAGACCAGCCAATCCCCAGCTAACTAGGCAGCTGCTAGCAAGTGTGTGAATGAGTTTAACCAGACACAGTCATTCCAGCCACCCAGATGGCCAGCCAAAATTACTGACCCATGAGTTAAAGAATTTTCATATTTTAAGCTACCAACAATAAATAACTTAAAAGGAAGAGGGAAATTACCAGGGAGTTATCTAGGAGACTGGTGGGATTTATTCTGTAAAGAACAGGTCATTCCATATATGTGCAAACTTCCTCCTGGGAGAATTCTTAGAAGGTATGGTGAGCCACATGGAGAGGGGAAACCAGAATCAGGAAGAAACATAGGGCAACGGATTACAGTATCAGCCAAGACTCTCACATAACCATAGCTAGGCAAGTTGATCTCTGTTTATCTTCCCCTATTCCTAGAAACCAGTAAGTAGCAAAAATAATGAATGTCTACTAATAGTAGCCATGTTTAGCATAGGGAGCTGGCAAGGACCTCACCTCACGTGGCTCATTTTGCCTAGGAGGAGCAAGGACACATGTAAAACTAGAAATTCAATCCAGGTACCCCTTCCCATCAGCCAACCTCATCAGTCCTGCTCTGGCTCTGAATAGTGTAGCACCTGAGATTCCCCGGGACTACTCTGTACCCTGTCTCTTGGATTTCAGCGGGGAGAGGATTGTCCAGACCAACTGGGAAGCCCTTATTTTCTCAGGGTTGTTTTGTGTTTTTTTTTTCATGTACTTTATCACTTAATACAAAAAATATGCAGATATTGAAGTCAAGCATGTGTCTCATGCCTGGATTGCGGTCTGTGGCCAGTCCAAGGAAAAAGCATGAGACCCTACCTGAAAACACAAAGGGTGGCAGGGGTAAGGGGTGGATATGGGGGCGGGGGGGGGGGGGGGGGGGGAGGAGAACATTGCTCTAGTGGTAGAGTACAGTCCTAAGTTCAAACCTCAATATTACCAAAATAAAACCTCAATATTACCAAACTAAAAAAACAAATAAATAAATATTGTGCTATTTATATTCTCCTCTTTTTAAAATTACCTTTAAGTTGTACAAAGGAGTTGCTATTCAATAAATTTATAGATACAATGTTACCCCTTTGAATATTCTCACCCCTCCCACCCAGTGACCCCTTCCCTACATTTTCTTAATTTTCTGGGATATGCATTTAACTTTTTACTGCATTTTTCCCTTTCTTCTCTTCATTTGTGTATCCCCCCTACTTGGACCTCACTCCAACCTTCAATTAAAGATGAGAACACTGAGGCATAGAGAATATAACACAGTTAATATAGTTATAAAGTAAAATTGATCAGGTTGGGATAGTTAATAGCAGCAAAGCCATAAAGATTGGTATTACAACTACAAAAAAGAAAAAAAGTGACTTTGAAACAAAAATGTCATTTGGAGATACTGAAAAGTAAAAAAATTAAATAAAATTCCATGTAATTTTTAGAAATAAGAGGATTGAACTGTGTAACCAATAGTTCAGTGTACTGGGGAAAAAACAGCATCCAACTGGGGGAAGTAGATATAAAGAGCAGATCTAAGATTGTTCAACATCACTGAAACAATAAGGCAATAGAGAGAGGACACCGTCACATGGAATGGTGGCTAAAGTTTGCCGAAGTGAAGAAAGGAAGAGTCTTTGTACCAAAATGATCTTTCAAGTGATCTTTCACAGTGAAATTTCACAGCCTGGAAAAAGAGTTTGAAAATTAAACTGACCCAAACAAGATGTATCTCCCTGGAAACTTTTAACACTTATTTATAACTGACAGATCTAACAAGCAGAAAAAATCTGTGAAGACATACTTGAATTGAGCAACATCATTAGTCAACTGATGGATATCTATGTCCTGCTTCATTTAGCCACAGCAGAATACACTTCTCAAGCTTATGGAATATTCCCCAGCCAAGTCCTCCAACATGAAACACAACTTAACAAACTTAGAATACAAAGCGTGTAAGCATGCTTTCCAATCACAATGGAATGAATAACATAGATAACTGGGAAATACAAGATTTATATATGAAACAACATGTTCTAAATAACACATGAAACAAAAACCAAGACAGGAGAAAAACATTTCTAAATGTTTTGAATCTAATAAAAATGAAAGTACAATTTATGAAAGATATGATAAATACAAAGAACTCAGTGCTTACATAGAAATCTGAAGCACTTGATATAGGTACATATTAAAAAATAAAGATCCAAGTTTCCATTTTGTGAAACTAGAAAAAGTAGAGCAAATTAAATCCAAAAGGAAGTAGGAGACGAGAGCTAAAAAGTACAAGAGTCAAAGAACTTGAAAACAAGAAATCAATAGAGAAAACCAACACAACCAAAATTTAGTTTTAAAAACAGAGATCAATCAAATTTATAAACTTCTAGCCAAGTTAAGTAAAGAAGAAACTAAACATAAATTATTAATGTAAGTGTAAAGAGTACTCAGTACTGATACCACACCCATTGAAACAATAATGAATGAATATTATGCCCATAAATTTGATGACTTAAATGAAATGGACCAATTTCGTAAAAGATATGGTTTTCCAAAATGCATGGGTGACACATAAATAATCTCAATAAACAAATAAATGTATGGATGCTGAGAAAAGAAAGGGATTGGAAAGTTTTCATTTTCTTGGAAAAGTATGAAAAATGCGTGCAGTTATTGGCCCAACCATTCTTCCTTGGGAAATTAATATTTTTAGGAATAAATTCAATAAAACAAATCATCTCTGTTGAGTCTTTTCTATCTTAGCCAGATAGCATAACAGATTTCTCCCATCTTAAGGGGATACTGTACAGCTGGGAAAATATGTAAAAAGCAATTGTCAGCCATTGGCCAATGAACAGTACAAATAGAAAGTAACACTAATGAAAAAGCAATGAAGTTAGCCCTATAGCTCTACTAGTTGACTGCCCAGAGGTAGTTTCCAAGCCATTTGGGCAAGAATGAAGATCCTAAACAGAGTTTAAATTCTTAATAAGTGGGGAGACAAAAAATATGGACTTTGAGGAGGCCAACATAGCAAGGAATTTATGGAGCACATTGCAGGAGTTGAGGGAGATTCTCAAAGAGAGAGAGCTCTAAAGATACCCAGAGGGCTTATCTGAATATGGGTCACAGAATTCTGCCTGGGTGTGGGAGGAAACCAAATAAGCCTGAGGAAAAAAGAATGGCCACTGGCAAATCCTGGAGTTCACATATGATTTTCTTTTGTGTTCTCCAATGGAGAGAAAGATCTTATAATACATGAGGCATCTTACAGAACATTCTAGAAAGTTTCACCATAGTTCCAGCACTATATTAGTTTTATAATAAGCCTTTTTTTAGATCAACACTAGCAAGGCTGAAAAGCAAGTTTTAAAACATAATCCAATTTGTTCCAGACAATGTTTGTGCATGTTATAACAAATTACCATAGTATCTAAAGAAATAAAAGAAAACCAGCACAATAAGAAATCACAGTATGTTTTTTAATCTAATAAAAATTTAACAAAACTTGATGGGTACAAAGAAGGCAGTGTTTACAGAGAAATTGGTAGCCTCCAAGAGTATGTTATTTCAAATTCAGTGTGTCAAAAATTGTCACTGGTGCATAAAGGAGCCCAATTCATAATCAGGAAACAATCAACATAAACATGCATGGAAATTAAAAACCATTTGATTAACAGATAATGAATTTAATACAAGACACAAAGAAAAGCATGATAGTAATGAAAAATAATGGAATATATTTAAATTCCTAAAGATAAAAATTACAGTATCCAAAACTAAAAATGTACATAATTAATCACTACAGAGTGAAATAACTAATGAGTTTGAAGACATAACAATAAAAACATTTTAAAAGCAGAAATAGATATAAATAATGAGAAAGTAGAGAGTATTGGTGATATTAAGGATGTTATCAGAGATCTAAGATCTTAAATGAGCTAAAGTCAGGGAAAGAAGCAGAAAAGAACAAAGGACAGCAACAACAACAACAAAAAAAGGCACAAGAGCTGGATGGCAGATCTAAACAAACTATATAAGTAACTACATTAAATGTGAGGGGTCTAATTAGCCCATTTTAAAATATATATAGTCATATTGGATTAAAGAGTAGGATCAGTTTAAATTTTAAGCACTGATGGATATATGATGTGTGGATAAATTGAGATGAAAATATAGGGTTGCTTGCTGCGTCTGACTCTATGCAGCATCAGTCATTAAAAAGATTCCTCCTTTTTCTATCTAAATTCCTTGGAACTTTTATAAGAATCAGTCATGAAAGTAAAGGTTTATTTTTTTATCTGTGATGTTCCACTGGCTTTCATATCTATCTTTGGGCCAATGCTACACTGTAATCATTACTGTAAATTTATTTATTTGGAGTTAGACAGGAATCGTTTTCCAACACTGGTCCTCGCAAATTTCTTTCTTCTCTTTCCTCCTACTTCCCACATACATTTTTCGGAGGCATTCATCAGTCTCTGCAGAGGAGTCTGCTTGGATCTTTGTAGGAGCTAGATTGAACAGATCCTTTGTAGGAGCTAGATTGAACAGATCCAATGTAAGGGAATTGCCTTCTTAGTAGTCTTGAGACTCCTAATTCAGAAGATGGAATGCTTCTTCATTTACTTAAATGTACTTTCTTTATTCACAAGGACAAATCATGTATTTTTGTTAAAGTTATTCTTAAGTATTTTATTCTTACCAATACTATTGTGAATGTAAGTGTATTCTTAATGCTGTCAGATTGTTCATTGCTCACATATAGAAACACAATTGAACTTTGTATCCTTTTGTCCTGCATTCTTTCCATAATTTTTTACCAGTTCTAGTGGAGTTTTTTTGTTTTGTCTTTGGCAAACTATGAATAAAATAATGTCATCTGAAAAAAAAAACAAGGAAAAAAGATAATCTTGCTTCATTTCCAAGAAAGAAAAAAAAGATGAAAGAAGAATGTCAGGCAAACACTAGGAGTGACTAATGTCAGGTGAGAAATACTATAGTGGATACAGGTGAGAAATATTATAGTGGATAAAGATCATTATTTTATAATAACCAAGAAAAGCCTATATAATAATCATAAATGTAAATAGTTAAACAGAATTTCGCATGAACTAAAAGCTAGTAGTAGCATTGAAAGTAGAAATAGAAAACACCCTAATTATGGCTAGAATGGCTAGAAATTTTAACAACCCTGTCCCAATACTTGATAAAAGAAGTAGACAAAACATTATTAAATATACGTAAGATATAAAGTATTAATAACCAACTTTGCCCAACCCTAGCTTCAGACACATATTTAAGTACACAAAGCATATTCACTAAAATAGATTATATTCTAGACTACAAAGTAAAATTCAATAAAATTTAAATGACTGAAACGTGCAATGCATATTCTCTAACCACCAAAGAATAAAACTAGAAATCAGTAACAAAAATGTTTCTGAAAAATGCCCAGATACTTAGATATTAATAAATATTTCTAAGTATTTGATAGGTTGTGGAAGTAAGTACAAGAGGAAAAAAATATTTTTAAATGGATGAAAATGAAAACACTACAAAATTGAGCAATGAGCTAAAATTTGAATTCTTAGAGTAAAATGTATAAAATTTGGTATTTAGTTAAGAAAAAGTCTCAAATTATCTAAAGTTCTAACTTATGAAAATAGAAGAAAAGTAAATGAAACCCAGTGTAAGAAAATAAGGAACAGAATTAATAAAATGCAAAACAGAAAACAGGAGGGAAATGGCCAAGAAAGCAAAATGTTATTGTCTTGAAAAGACTAATAATGTGAAACCTCTAGAGATATTGACAATCACAAAAGCTCATATAGATAGTCAAAAGATAAAAAAGGAACCTGCATGCCAATTAATTTAACAATTTAGATAAAGTAGACCCATTTATTCAAAGATCCTGATAATCAAAATGGACACAAAACAAAACAGAAAATCTGAATAGTCCTTTTTAAATGGTTGGATTTTTCATTAATTTTTCTCCCAAAACACAGTCAATTCCAGATAGTTTCACTGGCAAATTCTACTACACATTTGGAAGAAATAATACTAATAATACACATAAAAAATAGAAATGGAGAAAATATTTCCCAGGTCATTTTTGTGAGACCAACATTACCCTGACAGGACAATGAAAAATAAGATATTATAGGAAAAGAAAGGTATATAATAGTATTCCTCATGAACATAAACATAAAGCTACTTAACAAAAATAAGAGTCAGTGGTGACTTTGCCTCAACAACAAGGTGCTAAGCTCGAGAACTCTGGTTCTGATAACAGTTGATGTCACAGTGAGGGGATAGTTAGATATTCATCCAAACACAGAGGAATGGCAAACAATAAATTCCTAATTGCAACGCTGGTGATAATACCCAATCCCTGAGAAGGCATTGGTTGTTGTTCTCTGTGGACCATGTTTTCCTAAATCCCTGACCATCTCTAAACATGCAATCCTAGCTTTCTATTGGTTCTATGACCTACCAAACATCTTCCATAAACACATTTCTGCTAAACTTAGCAACCACAAATGAGAATAATAAATGCATCCCTTTAAAACACTTATGATCAAGATCTAAACTTGTACAGAAATCGGTATTAAAGTGTAATCTGCTCAATCCTCAGGAAAACAGAGGTAATTCAGAATTGTAAATTGGACTTCACAGGCTTAAAATCTGTAAAAACATAGATGGATTAATCATCAGTAAAGAAAGCTCACTGAGTATTGGACACTTGGTATCAAACCGAACCAACAGATTGCTTTAATGTTAGTACTCAGGAACTAGTGTCATATGGTGAAGAGCTCTATCATTTAAGTACCTAATGCCTGTCAAGTATCTTGTACATGGCATCTCACTTAATTTGTTTTCAACCAGAAGTATTATGTGAGTAAGCTTGATTACCTTCTTCTCTGTACAGAAGAAAACACTCAGAGAATGAATGCTTAACCAAGTCACAGGCTTTTTCTTACATTAAATTGTGCCACCTGATACACTGTGAAGTTCTTCCAGAATATATATCACCTAGATGGAAAGGAGTTAGAGTCTTAATTTGAATACTTTCTGAATTTATTTAATATGAGTAACAAAAATAGTTATATTCCAAGGCTCTAAAAAAAATGAAAAGCAGTTCATCGAATTTATGTCATTCAGACAATCATTCAAGAAAAAAAAAACTGTTCTCAGGACTCCTTCTCTTTGTCTCCCAGTGCTGATGTCCTGTGCATTTTCACGTGAGAATCTACCTGTCTATCTTTAGGTAGCTAAAATCAGTGTCAGTCTTAAAACGTTTTAAATCTCAAAATGTTTAATGAAAAGAATTTTCTGGCTCTCCCTCATTTCTTCCCTCCTCCTTCTCTCCTCTCTTCTCTCCTGGCATTGATATAAATATTGATTGAAAAGATGCTAGTCATGTTCCCTATTGATAACAAATATTCTGCTCAGCCAGCCTGCTCATGGGCTGAGGCCAAGAAAGCAGGCAGGCCCACAAAACCCATTTGCAGTGGGGAGAAACTGTTCTCAAAATGAAAGGATGTTAGACAAATGAGAAAAATTCATAGCCATACTAGTAAGGAAAGGCAAATATGAGGAACAGATTGGAGCTGATCTATTCATAAGAAATAATTCCCTTTAATGAAGTTGAAGGAGACAAATTAAAAGAGTAAAGGGATTGACTTACAGTCAGGGGAGGGATACATGCTTTGGGGTAATGCATACATGTACTAAGATGCCATAAATCCTTAACTATGTAAAGTTGGGGATGAGTACCAGTGGTTCACACCTGTAATCCTAGCTACTCAGAAGGGTGTGATCTGAGGATTGCAGTTCCAAGCCCGCCCAGGCAGAAAAGTCTGTGAAAACTCTTATCTTCAATTAACCACCAAAAAGCTGAAAGTGGAGCTGTGTGGATCAAGTGATAGTGCTGGTCTTGAGCACACAAGCTTAGAGTCAGTGCCCAGTACAGACACAAGACCCCAGGACAGGCACAAAAATTGATAATATCTACAGGATAAATGAAAGAGTTTAGGTCCTTGAAAACAAGTTTTTTAAGCATCTCTTACCTTAGCTACTTGCATCTTTGCTGATCAACAGTTAATAGAACTGTTACTATTCCTAAGGAAATTTTATTCATCATAAAGCATGAACTCATATGATGTCTATTTGTCAAAAACATTTTGAGTAATTTCATGACTCAGGTTATTTATAATAAAAATCAATTTCTATTAGAGACTATGTATATATATGTTGCAGATTAATTATATATTATCTTTTATTGATACAATTAATATATAATAACAATAATTATATACAATAGTATGTAATTTATATATTATAATGTATTACATATAATGTTTAAGAGCCCAGACTTAAAACTTATACATATATATTAATTATATCACAAATAACTTAGAAATTATATATATATTAATTATATAAGTCATATATAATTTATATAATACATACTTATATATTATATTACATTATATATAGAGAGAGAAAGACTTAGAAACAGTTAGACCTGAGTTTGAATCCTGGCTATATCCCTTGGCTCTTAGAAAGTTATTTAATATTTAATTCATGAAAAACATTCTAAAGAAGGCCTAGAACCTAAGAAGTTCTCAATTATCTGTGTTGTCCACAGTTATGGTTGTGAGCCTAGAACCTTCATGCCAGCCCTTACTACCCTCCACTTTTCATTATTCATATTCTGCTCTAATTCATTTAGAATTTGTGAAGTATGTTCATTATGCAGGCCACCATATGTAACAAACTTACTTCGTTTTTTAATTTTGTAGGAAAAATCTTCTGGATTTTCCTCACCCAAAAGTCTTTCCAGACATCCCCTTTAAGAACTGTAATTTTCTCAGGATTCCTTACTATAGTGAAAGAATTCAACCATATTTATGTTGTCCAGTCAAATACTTGGTAGTTTTCACTTTTAAGAGCATGTTTTCTAAACATCTCTAGTAAATGGAGATTTTGACTTTCTGCCCAGGACACCCTGAGCGCTGCTCCTACAGAAGAAAAGAAAAAGGAAAAGGAAAAGAAAAACAACTAATAGGATAATAAATTGTAAGTCTTTTTTTCCTCAATCTCTCTCTCTGAACAAGAATTGTTTTCATTAAACTCACATTCACTTTTCCTTTAAAGCTGTCTCCTCTCTCCTCAGACCATTGTGTTTAATACAAGACTTTTGACTCGCCCCTCATTACTCACGCTTTACTGATTTTACTTTAAACACTGTTGGCTAAAACGACAATTTATCAAGACTGTTTTGCCTAGCAGTTGGGGATAATGTATTTGCCTGCTGAAGGGTTTGATATTTATTAGCACGGCAGCGAGTCAGTCATCAGAACTTCTAACTGCATGGGACAGGCTCCGAGTCTGGCTTAACGGCCCTGCTTCACCCTCTCCTTCTCCGGAGGCACCAACTCTTAGAAGAGGAAGCTCAGGGTGCTACACCCTGCCTTAGGGAAGCTGAACCCACAGATGTCCAGGCATGAAGCCAGAGAGAGGTATACCCAAAGAGAGAGGTATACCCTCAAACCCTCCTCGGTGCAGATGAGGACACGCCACAAAAATGCGTGCATCGGTGTAGAAAACCCGCTGGCCCCAGCAGCCAATGGAGCATCTGGTTGGCAAGAGATTACTCAGGTAAGTTGGGGCCAGTTTGAGAAATGGGGAACCCCCAAGCTTCTAATGCTAGTATGGAAACAATTCTCGCACAGAGCCGACAGTATCATATCATGGTAATACAATCACGGTGCCAGCCAAGAATAGCCTTTAAGAACAGCTTGCCTTTGCAGCAAAGGCGCAACTCAAAGAAAGGGAAAGAACTTGGGTTTATTGCATATCTGGCACTGTGCTAAATTTAGGTATTTTATTTCACTCTTGTAATAATCCCAAGGGAGTGTTGCTATCAAATGTGCGCTGAGAGGTTATGTAAAATGCCTGTCTTCCACAAGGAGCAAGTAGAAGAGGCCAGGAACAAGCTCAGATCTCTCTGACTGAATATCTTTGGTACTCTGTGGTCTTTCCTACTGAGTGAGGGCTCTGGGAGACTAAGCACAGACCTCAACGTGGAAATGTAGTTTCCCACTACAGAAATCATGCTTGACTAAGGTCGTCATCTCTAATAGAAGTAAGTGAAGTGGGGGCCTGATCCATGAACAAGTCTGACTTCACTATGGAGTAAACACAGGACTGTTTCCTTCTAGATTGTAGACATGGGATAAGACACAGTGAAACTAGAGTGTCTGAAGTTCTCAGACTCCCCTAGGTGTGTGTAAGGAAGCAGTGTTTTATTGAATATTATTGGGGGCCTGATACACCCCAGGAGTCTGAGCATGTACACACACACACACACACACACACACACACACACACACACACACACCCCTGCAGGAGGAAAGAAGGAAAAAAATCTCAATGGATTGAAACTGACATCAGAGACTAAGTTTTCATACGAGGAAACCCCTGGGACATCAGGGAAAGGACTCAGCTTTGAGGACTTTAGTCGAGACTGCTTTAGGACACACAGTGACAGGAGACAGAACAGCCTGAAGGCCAAGCAACAGCCAGTGCCCACATTCCCCTGGGGTTGCATCAGGGTGGAAAGCAGTTGAGGCTTCGACTTGCCCTAATTGACAGTTCATCAGGCCCTGGCCTCCAAGCTTCTGCCTTAGGCCAATCCCTGCAGGTCCCAGCTCATTGTTTGTTGAGTCCACCATGAAAGAAAATTCTTTCCAGAGTCCTGATTAATCTTATTAAAGCTCATAAAACTCAAAGTATTTCATTATGTCTGAATGTCTTCATTTTCTTGTAGAAATGTGTGGTTGGGGGTATTGTTGCTGTCCGTTTTCAATTAGTGAAAGGATATGACAAAAAGAAAAAGGAGAACAAATTAAAATGTGAAAGTATTGTGAAGAGGGTACACAGCACCTACCCACCCCTCCCCCTGGAAAAGTAGTTCAGGTGTAGAAAACATCTCCAAACCTCTTCACAAGCCAAGATTATGATGGCTTGTGAAATAAATGTGTATGGCACCATTCCAGGGCATCTATTTCTTCATGTCACAAACTGATGTGCCTCTATCCATCTTGGTTAGGATTGTTTCTGTTTCATGGCTTCTGTGTGGTCATGGACTCTATGCCATCCATTAAGGCTGAGGTATTAACGCTGGCTCTATTATGAGTTCAACGAATCATTGCCTAGGTCCAGCGGAGCCCAAGGCATTTTTGGCAAAGCTTTACCCACAGCCCCTCTTCACTTTCTTAATGTTAAAACCCATGTGTCCTTTAACAAAAATATCACCCATCTGATTCTGATTTACATTTACCTCATCAAACCTTTTTGGGGCAGTGCTGACACGTCCCATGGGCTCTGTAGTGGCATGCCATATTGAACCCTTCTTCCTCCAATATCAAATAGCCTTGCTTAGTCAAGAGACAACATATTCCAGCCCCTGCAGGAGAAGTGGTGCCATTGGAGCTGGGGCTACAGAGGAAGAGGCTCCAAAGTCCGAATCTCTGCTGCTTTAGCCCATAATGGGCTTGGAATAATGTATTTCTTCATTTTCATAGTGCAGACTTTATTGAGCTATTATTGTTATGGTGTGTGAGGGTGTGAGAGCAAGTGTGTATGTATGTACATGTGTGCGTATGTGTGTATCACTAGCTGTGATTAAATTTATCTGTGGCATTAATTCAGACTGGAGATAGGCTTCCAGTCTCTATAACCCAACTGACTAACTTAAAGAATGTGAGATTGGACTGAATTCTTCCAATAGCTGCCACTGAGCTGGGTTTTGTCTGTCTATGTGTTGGGGATTCATCTTGGCCTTAAGGGGGGAAGGGCGAGGAGAGCGCTCCGGGATGCCGCCCTTCCCCCAGCCCTGGGGCAGTGTGGAAGTGAGCCACACCTATCTCCTTCTGGGTCCGGAACTAGAAGGGGTAGCTTTGAGACCATCCCCCACCTTGCACCAGCAAGCACCTGTGCTTTCCTTTTGCGGACTTTGCCCAGAGGGTGGTACTATGGGAAGTGACGTTAGCCCATGAGGGAGGTCATTGGGAGCTGCTCTTGGATAGACAAGCTTGCCAGCCTATCGCCAGCTCTTGCTCAATCCTCGTCATCACTACTATATTACTGTGAGCCCCTCCCGATTAAATTGGATTGCTCTCCGAAGCGTCTCCGAGATCCGTCTGTGCCTGGCTTCCTTGGTGGGTAAGGAGGGAGGAAAAGGGGATCTCGTTCGGCCACGTGCACTTTAGGCTTGCCCGTGTCCCTTCACTCCACCTTGGCCGCCCATGGGTCGGGCACCCAGGGGAGAGGGTGAAAAGGGGAGCACTGATAAGGAAGTAAGCTTAGCATCCCCACACCAGGGGAGGTAAATCTAGCCCGGCATCTATGGATGAATGAAAGGCTCCCAAGAGCAGGAGTAAGAACTCAGTTCTGGAATCTCTCCCAGCATTCTCCCCTTTGAGCAACTTTCTTCTCTATGAGGGAGAGGGTATACAGGTGGCCACAGGATAGTAAGGGAGGCAGTTATGCCCACTGCTGCTATGGTGGTAACTGGCACCATGCCAACCTTCCTCAAATGGAAACACCTGGGCTACCCAAGGCTGCCTGTGTGGCTCAGATAAGAGTGTCTGTGTCAGACGATGAAGGCTTTGCCCAGCCTGTTCTCCATCTCACTACTATTGGCCCCAAAACTGGTTTTAAGAAGGTTCTACTGAAGTCCTAGTCATTTGGCATTGTGCTATTCCACCCCATATTTCACAGGATGGAACCAATTGCATCTACCAATCAAATTTCTGTGATCAATTGCTTTTGCTCTGTTAGCTCAGATTAACCCATCTCTTTGTAGATTTATATTAAGTCTTCAGCCATATAAAGATGTAAGTTATGTTTGTAGAGTGAGGTACAATATTTTGGTTTGTGTTCCTAAGGAAATGTCTTCTCAAAGTCAGTTCACAAACTCTGCAGCTTGGAAAGACAGGAGGCCTAAACGTGTGTTGAAGTAAATGCTCTCAACCACGGAGATGGTGTCCTGACATTTCTGTGTGCTGTGACATGAATGGCATGGTTTGCTGCTAGTGGCAGTTAAAGTACTAAGGCTTGTGGTTGATTCATTTTTAAATGGCTCAGGTTCAATCCTCAGAACTTCAAACCTCCATAAGTACATGAATATATATTTTTTGCCAGACCTGGAGTCACTTGAGCTCAGGGCCTGGGCACTGTCACTCAGCTTTTTTGCTCAAAGTTAACACTCTACCACTTAAGACACACCTCCACTTCCAGCGTTTTGGTGGTTAATTGGAGAGTCTCTCATACTTTTCTACCTGGGCTGGCTTTGAACTGTGACCCTCAGAGTTCAGCCTCATGAGTAGCTCAAATTTCAGGCATGGCCACCAGTGCCTGGCACATGAATAACTTTTGTAAGTGGCCTGAGGTTGTCCTATAATAATGTCACTTTAAACCACTGTATTCCCTGCTATGCTTTATTGAGTTGGAATGAAGGGTTTGAGTTACTTCAAGCACTTCTAGGATCATACATAGGGGCCCAGTGAATGGGAATGAACCATGAATGGGAACCCTGGGAAGGGGCCTTTCATGTAAACTTCATGCATCACGTGTGCTATAGCAGAAAAAAGTTGGGAACCTCTGCATCCAAGGTTCCAATGCAAATCATGGTTGAAAGGAGTTTCCATTTAACTATTCTGTTTCAGTTTTTCATATTATGTAAAAGAAACTCACAGAAAAAGATAAGTAAGCATTTCAGTGATCTAAGTGGACTTTCTGTCCTACACAATCTCTCAACAAGGCAGATTTAAAAAGAAGCATTAAAATAATGTAATTCTCACTCCGTGTGTGTGTGTGTGTGTGTGTGTGTGTGTGTGTGTTTATAAGTATGGTCATTAGGAATGAGGCTCCTGCCATGGTTTCATGTTAAATCTGTGCTTTGAGATACTCCACCTTAAAATATTTTATAGCCACAACATGGGGCTTCCCTAAAACTAATCCCCACCCCAGTCTCCAGCCAGTGTCTTCCAAATACATGCTGTAGTCATGACCTGGACCAAAAGATCAATCATGGCAATCAACATGAATAACCAAAAGCTCATATTCCCCATTACTTTTAATCAAAAACACCTACTGCCAGATAGAAAGAGAGAGAGAGAGAGAGAGAGAGAGAGAGAGAGAGAGAGAGAGTATGTCAAGAAACAGCTGTCTAAAGTTACATTTCACACAAAAAAATTCCCAGTCTCTGGGGTTACTATGAAAGTCTGCATTTTAGACTGCGAATGAAGTATATATGCAGATGAAGAAGGGGAGGGACCTCTTGACCTTCCAGACCAATAGGAAGGATCTTTCACCAGTTTCTTTCAGTGTACATTCATCACTTTTGGTCTTTGCTATCATCTGACCTTGGTACAGAGTTTGAGCTTTTCATTTTGGAAAAATTCTTGGTCATGATCCATTGGGTAAAAAAAACTTTGATATCTACCAACTCTCCTTTCACCTACAGCCATTGGTTAAGCAAAATTAAAGGTAAGGTGGATCACAAGTCCCAAATAACATAATAAACTAGTTAAAGAAAAGCCTACCTTATCTGCCCATTCTTCAAATCTTCCCTCTCACAACCAGACTTAAATTTATACTACCAGTATCACTTTCTTCCTCCTTTTTCTCCTTCTCCCTCTCCTCTTGCCTCCCTTTGCTCTACCTCCCTCCCTCTCTTTCTTCTTCCCTCCCTTTTTAATATTCTATGGTTCATCAATCCAGAGCTTTTCAGCTACTAGTATCAGAAATCTGATTCAAACTGACCAAAACATCAGGGACCTGCTGTGGCAGAGTAGCTGAGGTCGTGTGATCAATAGCTCCACTCCTGGTACATTCAGGAGGCCTCATTTCTCTGTGAGTCTTTGCTCTCTGTCACATGTTAACTTCACCTTCAGTTTGAATTCCCTTCTGGCCATAAGGTGGCAGCCAGCATCAAGAGGTAAAGAGATCATTCTTCCATTTGCATATCACTTCTGTCCGGCTCTCCTAAGGGACAAGAAAAAACATCTCCTTAAATCTCCAGCTACTGCTCCTTGAGCAGAATTAACCAAATGCCCCTTCCCAAAGTGGTCACTGGCACATAGACTAGATTCCAGTGGTAGGCTTAGATTGAGCCTGGAAAGAGCTGTCCCTAAATCATATCAGCAATAGATAAAAGATGGGCAATCGGCAATGTCCAAGAGATGCATGTGGTATATTTCCTTTATCTGTTTAGATGATACAGTGACATAATTGATGAATAATAAGTCATTTATTGGAAAACTTCATTGCCTTGTGGGGACCATAGAGGATCTGAAGAACTTTTTAGATCTGTGGAGACCACTCCTGAAAGGTACCATGGTCCTTTACTTACATTCCCCTCTTGCTGGACAACAGTTACACAATACAGTAACAGGCAGGCCTGGAAGTCTGTCTGAACTTAAACTCTCTTCCTGGGGAAATAGGCAGCTTCTCATTCCCAAGTCACACAGCACTGGGCCCTGCATGCAAACTCTTCACTCCTAGTATTTCAAAAGGGCAGGGCCATCCCTCCCATGGGGAAGGCAACTGAGCCAGGCACAGGCACATGGCTCACATTTCCCTGCTCACGACAGTTTTTCCATTGACCCAAGTAGCAGCTGCTTTTTTGGAGGGCCACATTCGATGACACAAACTGTTTCCAGCTCTGCTGTGGCCATCTTCAGATGGGCAAATGTGATAGAACCTGTTTGGAATCAGACTTCTGCTGCCCTGACTGCCCTTGCGGTTATAAATAGGACCTGCGGGTGAAGAACCATCCATTAAGATGTAGGCCTAGCAGCTTCCTCCAAGCCAAAGAAGAAAAGAACCAAGATTGTTATCACTGATCCCTTGACATTGGCTGGTCCAGGGTTGCCCTTTACTCAGCTAACTCATTCCTTATGTTTATATCCCGTATGGTTCAGAAATACACCCCCAACCCCTTACCTCATCCACACACAAGGGCTCCTGGATGGGTTCAAGCATGGACTTGGAAGCTGTTCTTAGAGATCCTCTGACCATTTACATCTCTATCTTGATGGTCCTAACCTATTACCTCAGTCAACTCCAGCCTTCTTTCCTCTGTCCTGCCAAAAATAGTATTACGCCGCTACTATTCCTGGACTTCTGAATTTTACTTGGGCAACTGTGGCTCCAGTTCTGTTATTTCAATCTGAAACTCTGCTCAGAGCACATTGGTTTGCATAATTGGAAATTCCACATGGAGCTGGTATAAATGTGGTCTCAATTCAGTTACCCAGTTACCACCTGGGTGAACTTAAGCTTAATTTTCACTTTCCATCTTGTAGTCAACACATATTTATTAAGGGTAAAGCTAAGGTCTAGGTATAGTGCTAAGCAATTAGGTACAATTTCTTAATCAATAAAAATTAAGCTAGAGACTACTACACTAAAGGCTCCATATCCAATAGGTCTATCGGGCTCAATATGCAGCTGCTGTTACAGATGATGAGAGTGCTCACCATGGCATGCCTTAACTGTAGCAGCTGCAGCAGCTTGTACCTGAGCTGGGGCTGCTGCGGCTGGTCCAGGAGCCTGACCTGGTGCCAGAGATGGGAAATATGGCTGTTGCTGCTCAGAGTTTAACATAGCTGCAGCTGTGGCTGTGGCTGAAGAGGTATGCTGCTGTACATGGTGTACAGTGGCAGCTGACCCCAGATGAAGATGGGGTTGACGGTGGTGGTAGGAGGGAAGATGAGGAGGAGGAAGGTGTGGAAGGCAGTAAAAAAAAAAATGAACTAAGAATGAAACACATCCCCCTAAGGTTGTCCTGATGATTAAATGAGATCACATGTCAAGTTCCTAGCACAGTGACAGAAGCACACCGAAGTGGTGGTTAGTGTAGCTGTTATCACTGCAGAGGAAGTGCCAGTTCACCTGCCCCTCCCTGCAAACTATCTGTCTGAGGAGTTATGGAATTCCTCACTCCTTTCTGCACTCATTCCAACTTGTTTTACTTCCTAGATACCCTACAGCTGTAGTTTGGACAACTATTGCCTGCAGGCGATGTCCTCACACCTGGAGCTTGGTCAGACATGGGGTTCATCCCAGGTGCTGTGTCTCTGATCTGCCCTATGGGGTGCATGAGCTACGCTTGGGTACAAGGATTCTTTGTTTCTAGCTATAAATGTTGCCTGACTCTTACAAACTCTGAGGTCTGCCAACACCAGCTTATCAGGTTTCACATGTACCACATTCGTTCAGATTTCCAGGTGCTCTTTATTTTTCCCTCTCTTCCTCTCTCTCTTCCTTCTCTTTTTCTCTTTTCCTTCTCTCTCTGCCACCCACACTTCCCATCCCTGTTCTAAAGTGGTCTAGAGTGCTTAATTCACTCCAACCATTTTAAATTAAGTCAAAAATTTGGGACAGGAAAATCCAGCTGGATATTTATATTTAAGGAGAAACAGGAATGGAAATTTACCAGGCACTCCACTGTGCCATGAGCATCTTGTGGCCCATTCACACTACAGGGGCAGAGCAAATGAAGGGAGCTCCATGCCTCTGACTTAGAGCAAAGAAATGAGTGAGATGCTTGACAGCATCCCAAATTCTCAGCAATGTGAAACTCTAAGAAAAAAAAAAGAAAAGGAAAGTATACTTTCACAGTAAGATCTATTCTGTGACTAAAGCACAAAGAGGGTCTGTCTACTAGGGACCACTACGGTCTCTCAATTGCAAGGGAAATTATCTTTTCCTAAGACAAAAACCTCTTAGGAAACAAACACAGCACTGGTTGAAGCATTACTACTGAGAGAGTGGATATGTGTAAGTGATGCTTTCTACTTTGACTTACCTTCTCATTTGTAAAATGGAAATAAAAATCCAAGATCATTTCTGTGTTGTAAAGGGCCTCCTGAAGTTATTGCCCTACCTAATACTGCATGATGCTAAATGGTGTTGGTGCTTCTTATGAAAATTCCTAAGAAGATATCTAGGTTAAGGCAACAGAAGCCCTGGAAGAAGTATCACAGAGCGGTCATCCCACTGGGAATTTATTTATTCAATTGAGTGATTGCTACTCATTGGCAAGGGGCCAGTAGGTGAGGAAATCAGGCACTAAGCAAGGAAATCTTGGTGGGGACAAGTTAGGAGCTCTGGCATCTATGTGTGGAGTGACAATGCCACACTCGGATTACTGCAGCAAGAGTAGGGAAGAACATCATGAAAACAGTAAAGAGAAAGGAACAGATACAAGGAGAAAAGCCCAAAGGAAGAATAAGGTTAATTTGCAGAATTCCACTGGCCTTCCCTAACCCTTAAAGTGCACATAAGTTCTCTTGGAAAATGTAAGCCACATAGTTTGTGGCAGTTTGTTACAGAGGCCTTAGCAAATTAAGATAGCTTTTGATATCAGGAGTGGAGTAGCTTAAAACAATAGATATGTACTGCCTCATTTCTGGACACTACTCTGAAATCTGCAGACTCTGCAGGGGCTAGTTCCTCATGGAAGCAGCAGTCACATGGTATTCTGTGTCAAAACTTTCGTTATGAAATGGAAGGACTTGGAAAAAAAATCATACTAAGTGAAGTGAGCCAGACCCCCAAAAAATGAACTCTATGGTATCCCTCATTGGGAATAACTAGTACACTTCTAGGATAGACATAGCAGAAAATCACAATAGCTATGCCCGTATGAACACACAAGATAATGCTAAGCAAAATGAACTCCATGTTATGGAAATAAGTGGTATTATCATTGTTGTAGTTAATTTCAACATGCCTTGTGAAACTATACTTTTTATTTCCTCTCATATTCCTTTCCTGTGGTTTTACTCCTGCTATTATTGTAACTGATCTTAATACCCTGGATACTGTATATACGTGTATGGGAACTAGGGAAGGGAAAGGGAATCCCAAAATTGAGGGGCAAAGCACAAAAAGACTAACCATTGAAATAGCAATACTCACAAAACCAGTTGGTATTAACCAACTGTACAACCCATGGGGGGAGGAACCTGGGGAGGGAGAAAGATGTGGGGAAAAAAGGAGGAGGTAACAAGTTGGATAAGAAATGTACTTCCTTTACATATGAAACTGTAACTCCTCTATACATCACTTTGACAATAAAGAAGAAGAATTAAAAAAAACTTTCCTTATTTTTAAGCAGGTCTTGGGGCTTGACTTCTGGGGAGGGGCACTGTCCCTGACCTTTTGTGTTCAAAGCTAGCACTCTATCACTTGAGCCACACTTCCACTTCCAGCTTTTCTGGTGATTAATTGGAAATAAGAGTCTCACAGACTTTCCTGACTAGGCTGGTTTTGCACAGTGATCCTCAGATCTCAACCTCCTGAGTAGCTAAAATTACAGTCATAACCCACCAGCACCAGCTAAAACTTTCCTCTGATTATGAGGATACTAGTTATGTTGGATTAGAGCCCTCACTAATGACCTCATCTTAGCTTGATTACATGTTCAAAGAGCTTATTTCCAAATAAGGTCATATTCACAAGTCTTAGTGGTTAAGACTTTAACATATTTGGGGTACAGTGCAACCTCCAATCCTCCAGTTATAGGTCTTCTAGTTGGCGACACTTAGTAAGTGGCCATGGAGAGTGAACTCAATTGAACTTTCAAAGATTCACTCACAAGTGAAAAATACCACCACAAGCAATGAAAATGGCTGCTGGAGATGGAAAACCTTCAGGACTTGGGCAAGTTCTCCTTTTAATTTACTCACCAGCTTTCCAAGCTCTCATAGAAGTCTAGTGAGCTCTAAGAGAAGTCAAGAACCTTTGGCTCTTCTTAGTGAAATGGAAGTTGTGAAAATGTGGTGCAAGGTACCAAGAGGTTGCATAGGACACTGAACACTTTATTCCCAGCAGGCAGTATGATCTTCCCTGGATCTCAAAACACTGCCTTTCCCAAGACACTGGAGAGAAACAATCACCACTTTCAGACATACAAATCATCCTGGCAGTCCATTTTCCAAAAAGCAAAGGGATCCAGGATTCTTTTTCGGTGAAACAAACCTAAGTGATGACACAGAGGAGTACCAGGACGGTCATGGAGGAGGGCTACATCTGAACTTCTGGCCCATGTGTTTTCAGGTGCAATCATGATGCTAAGATTGACTCCACAGACAGAGGCACTTTTGGCATCTGGCAACATGGATTTCATGACCACAAAGTAAAAATGAAATAACGCACATACCAAAACATAAACACATTGTAAAGTGCATTTGGCTTCCAACTCCAAAACCAGCGACCCCGTGTGATTTAGCAGAAGGGGAAGCCAGACTCCTGTCCCACTGGGAAGAAACAAGGCCTCCAAACTGACAGCTGCTATCATTCCAAAACAAGTCATTGTTTATAAGTGAATATTCTTTGTGATAAATTATTGTATTACATGAAAACTCTATGATTGTCTGTTGCTGCCAGATTTGGTTTTCGTCTCCAAAGCCAACATGGAATGTACTACAAACAGAGAGGAAAAATTAAAAACTGCTGGTCTTTTTTCACAAAACCTTCCTCCAAACTCTTCTCTTCCCAAATCTGCAATGCTGATCCTAGCTTTGAACACCAGAAGATACTTCAAAATATTTATATGTGGTTTTAGAGAAGAGACACGTTTGCTTATCTGAAAAAAAAATGTAGATATGAATCCCAGCTCAAGATCTACTTTCTGGTAAGTAGTATTTAAAAATCTAAAAGCAAAAGGGCACAAAACTTTTCATGAGTACTCTGTATGTCAAGCATTGTATTTACTGCTTTAGGAACTTTTCATTATTGTAGTCACCCTACAGAAGAGAAGCTGATGCAAATAGACATTAGATGTTTTGCCAAAATTCACAAAAGGAACAACAGACATTTGATCCAAAGCTCATCATCTTTTCTCAATTGCATGCTAGTTCCTACCACAGCTTAATAAATAACTACAGCTACTATTAGATCTCAAAGAAAAGTACTGTGTTGTTTTCTAAGCCCTTACCTTGATTCCTGGTGTATTATTTTCAGAGTATGCTATTTTTGAAAAAAAATAGCATTACAGACTTTAAAAATTACTATCCTCTTTGGTTCATCTTATCCTTTGGAAGTAGATTTGCCTAGTCTCCCTCTCCCTATGTTTCCAGGAAGAATCAGTAAATTCTGCTAGCATTAGCAGGAATAAGAAACAAAACTGAATATCAACATTTGACTCCTATTTTGCTCTTCATACATTGAGTGTATTTCTAAGTTTCGGCCATTCCTTTATACAAGGGAGATAATAAACTAACCCTGTCTATTTTACAGGTTGTTGCGAGGTTGAAATGATATAATGACAAGAAAACCCTTTTGAGACCCCTGAAGATCTGCGCTACCATTATTCCACGAACTTTTCTCTGATAGTTCAGTAGGAAAGAGAAGGGTTTTGTGTTTTTTTTTAAACAGTAGCCCAGTAATAGCCATTGGTTATCTAGTAAGCATACTGTCTGAAATAAGTGAATGAATTTAAACATTTGTTAATTTCTGTGGTATATATGTGATATAGAGGTAGGAAGAGATAGAGTGAATAAACTCATAAATTAGCACAAGCAAGATCCAGTATACTGAAAGTTCTAACTGAATTTCATAATAGAAAAATATTTCACAGAGCTATCTGCCACACCTGGACTCACACTATGAAATGCCTGCAAACTTTGTCCTCTTCACACTCTTTTAATGGTGGTAAGTCTGCCTCTATGCTGAGGAACCTAGCTCAGAGACCAGTGAAACAAGCCCTGCCACTTGCTGCTTTGAACACAGTCTGATGAATGTATGTCTGTTTCCTATATAGGACTGGTATTGTTGCCCAAAGGGGGGAAAATGTACTCCATGGAAATGTCATTACTACAATCACACTGGATGCTAAAACCAAACTCAGTCCACCCACTCTTTTCCACATTCACAGCAGAACTTTGACAGAGACATACAGGCTTAAACAAGATTAGTTCTCTCACACATGAAAGAAAACTGATAATATGGCAACTGACCTCCACAAAAGACTCAGATGACTTCTAATTCCTTTCTCCACTATCCTTCAGATCTAAAATGTCCACTGAAGCTCCAGACATGACATGTGAGTTCTAGGCAACAAGATGGATGTTTCAAGAAAGGAGGGAAAAATAAAAGGACACTCGGTCCTTTACAAAGACTTTCTTGAAGTCTCTAACCATGCTTTGCTATATCAAATTGACTAGAAACCAATCATCTGACAATAGCTATAAAAATCAAGCATGAAAATCTTGAAGTCAATATGCCTACTTAAATATAATTTTTTATTTAGAAAAGGAGAAAAGATGTTGAGATAAATAATTATTAATCTCCAGAACCTAGTACCTATTCACTCACATCTGCACACTAATTCATTGAAAGGTTTAAAAAAAAGAATATCTCTCTTGCTTCTATCTGAAACTTTAAGGTCTCTTCTCCCCATTCATATGCTGTGGGCAGTAAAAGGTAAGAAATTAGCAGTCTACAGGTGATTTAAGTTGCATATTGATTGAGAACCAAATAAAGAGTAATAGTACCTATTTCCAGGATATATGTATAAAACCTATCATGATGCTCCTGGTACATCATTGGGAAGACAACAGTAATTACATATACATACATGCATTTATGCAGAGCTAGATGGACATTCTAGTCTGTAGGTGTAGCTGATTAAATGTGATTGTACCCGTTTTCTGATACTTTTAGTTGGTGAATGTGAGATATGCATCTGATTATCTAATGCTAGAAATAAAACAAGAGAGAACAATTCTTCTCCTTTCTAGACATCACCCATTTTAGACTCTTAAGTTCCACATGAGTTCCATTCAGTAATCCAGTTTGAGCATTCAGATATTTGCCTACAGCTCTCAGCTTATGACTCCCACTTCTAGTTCCTATTGGAGTTAGTAAAGACATGATCAGACATGATCACTATATCTTATCTGAGTACACTGGAAACTGTATACACTGGTATTAGAACTAGGAAAGTAAAAGGGAATATCAAAATCGAGAGACAAAGGATAAAAAGACAAATGACAACAAAAGCAATACTTGCCAAACTGGTGTAAACCAACTGAACAACTCATGGGGGAAGAGGGGAAGGGGGAGTGGGGAGGGAAGAATGAGGGAGGAAGTAATAAACAGTACAAGAAATGTACTCAAGGCCTAACATATGAAACTGTAACCCCTCTGTACATCACTTTGACAATAAATAAGAGGGGGAAAAAGAGCCAGACATGAAAGACACTTTCACTGACTTCTCTAAGAAATATATCTCATACTGCTAAACAAGGGTTTTTTCATCTCATCTTTCCAAAATGGCCTAGGTATAGAACCCAAGCTACACCAACCTACAGAAAAGCTTTCCAGTGGCAGAGGGGAAACATGCAAACACATCTGTGAGAATGCAGGTGATCATCCTGTGGAGACTGAACGTATTTGCAGAGTGCCAGACCACATCCTGAGATGAGAGGGGCTCTGACTGCCTCCCGTCCACTCCTATCTCAAGCCAGAAGAAAAATAAGGGTCACTGAATGTTTCATTCTACATAGTTCATAAGTAAGTCCTTCCACCTATATTCATCTCTACTAAGTTAAAAGTCCTTGACTTACAAGGTTTTAGCTGTCGGATAAATAACATAGTTGATGGACCCAGTTCTCTAATGGATTTAATTGTTGTATGATTCTTGGCCTTTGACCCTGAAGTCATTTGTTTATTCCCTCAGTAAATAATGAGCACCTACCCTTATCGGTTCTATGAGAACAGTAGGGTCTCACCAGTGATCAAGGCATTTCCAGGAATTCTCAGTCCCTTGTGGAAATTGCAGGCTGAGGAGAAAGACTACTGGGGAAAAAACAACAACAACAACAGGGGGCGGGTAGCGGGAAGAGCGAAAGGGAGCTGGGCAAGAGAGAGATTTCATCAAACAGACCTTACAAATCATTGCAAGAGTTTAAGGATTTATCCTGAGGGCAAAGTAAAGCTTTTCCAAAAAAATTTTAATTATCTTTAAGTAGATATACAAAAGAGTTGCCATTCAGCAAAGCAGTTCATGAATATGGTGCCACTTGATCAACATGGCCCCTTTCAACATCCTTACCCACCCTTCTCACCCCACCCCTTCCCTCACTTTTCTTAATGTTTAGGTTATGTATTGAATGTTTTGCCATTTAACAAAACAGTTTACGTATACCACGCATCTTGATCTGTCTCATCTCTTCAACATCTTCACCCTCTTTGACCCACCCCTTCCCTTATTTTTCTCACTTGTGTGGTACATCAATGCATTCTTGCCTGCATTCTACATCCCCCATTTATTCTTCTACCCCTCTCCCCTTTGCTCCCTCCTCCTACCCCTCTTGCAAGTATCCATTTCCTATTAAATGAAGCAAGCCAGATCTAGAAAAATACAAGTTGCATGGTTTCCTTCACCTGTGGGAGCTACAACATGTCTTTTAATCTATAAGCAAAGCAAAGCTTTTAAGGGAGTTACAGGAGGGAAAATAGCTTATAGAAAGATTATCTGCAGACAAGATGAAGATACTGGGAGAAAAACAAGAATGGACAAATTGTGAGGCTATGGTAGTGAGAGCTGACTTTCCCAGTGAGAGGTGATGGTGTGTTCAGCAAGCATGGTATCCATGGAAACAGGAAGGAGTAGACTGAATTATGATAATTGTTGAATATGGGGTCCAGAGGGGGAGAAACAAGGTTTGTGTGTTCTTCCTGCAGAAACACAGACCAGTGGCTGCGAATATGACCTAGTGGCAAGAGTGCTTGCCTCATATACATGAAGCCCTGAGTTTGATTCCTCAGCACCACATATATAGAAAATGGCCAGAAGTGGCGCTGTGGCTCAAGTGGCAGAGTGCTAGCCTTGACCAAAAGAAGCCAGGGACAGTGCTCAGGTCCTGAGTCCAAGGCCCAGGACTGGCCCCCCCCCAAAAAAAAATAAAAAATAAAAAAAAGAAATACAGACCAAATGTAATCTAGTGCCCTAAAGAATCTCAGAAAGAGACATGTGCTTCTAACTGCTTGCTCTTTCCCAACTTAAAGGAATTTTGGCAGAACTCAAGAAGCTACTTGAGAAGGAGTCGTTGGTCCAGTAACAATGAGCTTTCAGAGCAAGGTTGAAACTCTGGAACCAAGATACAAAGTTCCTATGCCCTGAGAGCCTGTGTGCTGTGATTGACTCTGGATAAGTGACTCACCATGAACCTTGAGGCTGAAAACAGAGAGTTATACTGTCTTAAAAAGATACTGAGGTTGCTAGGTTGTTTCTTTTCTCTCTTTCTTTCTTTCTTGTTTTGTTTTTTTTTTTTTTTTTTTGGTTATTTGCTTTCAACGTGCATTAAAAATCACTTTGCTCAGTGTAGCAGGGCTATGAGTCCAGAGGGACTGTCAGCCTCGAGGATTGTTTCTCTCTTCTCAGACCAGGTTACCCACCTTAATTATTTTTCACCAAAGCACTACCTGGGACAACCCTGCCTGTCAGATCCTTCTGGACAGAGTGATAGAATTCTTTTGGCTGTTTGTACACATGGCTTGTTGGTGAGCTAGAGTTTAAGGAAAACCTACCAGCTTTCCCTGACAGGCTGAGTGGGCTCTAGAAGTCACTCTGAGGGAGTAAGGTGACTTTCTCAAAAAGAGACTGAGTCTTGTGGGGCAGCAAGAAGTTTCAGATCTTGATCAGATGTGGAAGTAAAGTGAAGAATTGAGAGTCTAACTTCCAGCCTTGATTGGCCAATGAATAAGAATCTTACCCCACTCCATGGGAAAGAATTTCCCCTTAAATTCCACATAAAGAATATCTGCCCAGCTACCATCCAAGAAAGAAAATACGGATGACCTCTACTCATCAAACTCTGCCTCCCCACCCCCAAACATGACACCACCTAAAACAACATGATAAGCTGAACCAAAAAGGTGTTCCAATTTCAAATTTTCCATGTTAGTTGGTTAAACCTAGTCCTAAAATGGTTATTTGGACCAAAATATGGCTAATGGACCAAAAAGTATTGAAATGTCCCCTGTTACCCATCATCGAAACCCAGTAGTTAAGGGCCCAGTTATAGTCATGTTTAACCTGAGACTTAAATCTGATGTATTTGTGGCAAGTAAATGTCACTATGTTTCCTATCCATTTCTTGCATCTTTGAACCCTGCAGCACCAGAATCTGTCATTTTTCTTTCTCATTTGTGAGTACTCAAAGTGACATCTCCTGTGGCACTATACCTGGTAGAAAATGGGAAGTTTGGATGCCACACTCTGCTCACATTAGAAGAATTCAGTCTTCTAACTGAGCTGGTGACTGAGCAGCCTATAGTACAAGGAAGATGGCTTCCCATTGTCACTGCTGTTTCTTTCTTTTCTTTTCCTTCTTTGCTTTCCAGTTTTTGTCTGCTTGCTTCATAAAAAAGCATTTTCTTTTCCCTGTTCCATCATTACAGTCCATCTTCTTTTTCCTAGAAATATTCACTTGGATTATGTCTGATACATGGAATAAAATGCAAACCAGAGCTGAGAGGAGGCCCACGTTCTCCTCACATCAAAGTTTTTGTAAAGAAAAATACACAAAGGCAGCCACGCCTCAGTCTGGCTTCCTAGTAACCCCAGAAAAAAATGTCAGAAATGTGTTTTAATTCTTCAGCCTGAGTGACAAAAAGGTTAAAATGTTTCCCAAAGTCCACTTAAGAATAATTCCAAGCTTGGGAAATGGATTTTGTTAGCCCCAAAGCCTATTAAGATTAATGGCAAGAGGGGCTCATTATTCTGCCAGGGCAAAAAAAAAATCTACTTACAAATCTAATGGGGGGGGAAGGTTATTCTGTCCATTTAGAAGAGCAGGGGTCTTTGCCTGACAAACACCCACCGGACATGGATCCATTGTAAACACACAGCAAGAATTGGGATCCACAGTGCTATGCATGTGCACATGCAAGGAAAGATCCTGAGGTGGGATTTGTTATACACAGGTTAGCCTGTTCTCAATTATGGAACCCACCCTGGCCACACAACCAGCCTTTATGGAACCTGGAACTATATTTAGAAACTGGAACCTTATTCAAGGTAAAAACAGCTATGGAGCCTGTTGACCTTGAGGCTCCTTGGCAGTAGGGAATCCTTGCTTCTATTAAAGTGCCTGGCCATGACAGCAACTCTACCGTCCCTCAGTCCCTACAACTACCACTGCTGATCAACTGCCTCCTTGCCCAGATGGACAATGACCACAAGGGTCCAGTGAGCTGTGTCTTCCTTGCAGAGTGACTGGTATCTCCTGGGGCAGCACCCTTAGTCTGGCTGCCCTTTGGGCTGAAAAAATGTTGGCACCAAGAGTTCATCCTTGGTTATCTTGGCAGGGCCCAGAAGTTTGTTGCTAGGAGAAAGGAATTCCCAGACTAAGAGATGGCTAGACAAGAACTCTGGCTTTGATTACCAGCTTGTGGAACTGATGGGAGAAAAATAGACAGGAGCCTTCTAAGTGTTTGAGGAATTTTGTTGAGCCCAAGAAACCCAAGCCTGGCTGACGACAGTTTGTGATTACTCAATCTCTGAGGTTATTCCCAGACCCCTCCACTCCAAATTTGTATCAAAAAATAAAAGGTTCCAGAGACTCACAGATCCCTGAAAGGGCAGATGCACCATATCTACCTGAAATAAACCAAGGAAGATCATGAGAAAAGGAGATCCTTCAAGAAAGCACAATAGCCATGTGCATATGACCATATACAATGATATTTATGGAAACAAACTCCAAGAAATGGAAACAAGAGGTTTTTTTCAGTGTACTATTTGCAGTTGTTTCTTCCTTCCTTCCTTCCTTCCTTCCTTCCTTCCTTCCTTCCTTCCTTCCTTCCTTCCTTTCTTTCTTTCTTCCTTCCTTCCTTCCTTCCCTTCCCTTCCTTCCTTCTTTCCTTCCTTCTTTCCTTCCTTCCTTCCTTCCTTCCTTCCTTCCTTCCTTCCTTCCTTCCTTCCTTCCTTCCTTCTTTTTCTTTACTTTATTCCCTTTTGTCACTGTTTTATTTCTGTACCCTGTCTTATATATAAATTTATCTGATTGGGGGAGGGGAAGGAAAATGACAGAAACGATAACGGTGGGACAAAGGATGAACCAATTCAACAGAGATACACACTAGATACTATTTTGGAAATGAACTTTACAACTGGGGAGCGGGAGGGTGCTTGGGAGGGGAGAAGCTGGGAGAAAATGAGGGAGAGGATAACACTGTTCAAAAAGAAATGTACTCATTACTTGATTTATGTAATTGTAACCCCTCCATATATCATCTTTACAGTAAAATTTAAAATTAAAATAAATAAATAAACAAACAAAAAGCACAACCAGGATTTGTCACATTGAGTGACCAAGGAGCTCTGCATCACGAGGAGAAAGATCTCTCACACCACCACTGTCAACTAAGATGTGATTCCCAGCCAGCCAGTGACCAGTGGGTATTGTCGGATCCTTGTCCACTTCCTCAATAAAAGTTTTCTTTGCAATGTGGGCTTAACTTGCAACAGAAAAAAAAAAAAACTTCAAAATACAGTGTATATCTTTCATGGACTAGTCTATATAAGTGCTACTTTAAAAGACAAAAAAGAGTAAATTAAGTCTCATTTGTCATTTAAAATTCTTGTTAGCCACATCAGAAAAATAGATAGGTAGAATTAATTTTAATGATCAATGGAATTTAGCTTATTGAAAAAAATAGTATTTCAATATAAAGTAAGTGTGAAGCATCATTGAGATATTTTCTTCTTTGGTACTAATCTGTATGCTGAACTAGACATATCAAATGCTACATACGACTGATGACTACCATGTCGCAAAATATAGACAGGCCAAAGGATAGTTCCATACAAGTAGATAGTTGTCTGCAAGTTAGCTAGAGAGCTACAAACTTCTATTTCATGGTCCCTATGATCCCTTAAAATAAGTTTTCTAAGCTGGCCATTATTGACTTGAGACACTACATAAATTTTTGCTATAGGATGTTGTTTGGATTACCCTAGGATGTTTAGTGTGCCTGTCTCTACCCAGTAGATACCAGTAGTTCTGCCTGCCTTCCCCCTACATTGTAACAATCAAAAGTTACTACCACACATTTGTTGTGGGGGCAACAAAACACCTCTAGCAATGGCTCTCAAAATCTACTTCTCGTGTTCATACTAGAACGCCCTAGAGATTTTTATTAAAACAGAGTTCTGAGCCCCAGTGCCATAGTTTTTGTTCCAGCAGTTCTAGGACATGACCCAAAAAAGAGGCATAATTGTTACTTTTCCTAGACTACTGGTGGATGTGATCTTTTGCCTGACTTGTCACACACATCACAGGGCATTGTTCCTCCCAAGAAGGATGACAGTAAGGAAATAGAGGACACATAAATACATTTTTGAAAAATGTCACAAGGAAGTTGTATGTATGGCTTTTGTTCACATTCCTTTATTGAGAGTTTGGACTATGGCTATACTTACTCAAGGAGGAGGTGGAAGGCAGGCTAGGGACATGTAACAAAGTGAAAACTAGGAAGTTCCATTACAAAAGGGGGAGATGAGCATGTGGATAATCAATGACACTTTGCAGGCCCTCCCAAGAAGTGGATAATATCATTTGGGTGTAAGTTGTCAGACTATGAAGAGCTCCATCTGGAAACTCACCTAGAGGATGGCATATTGGCTACATATCCTAGCTGGGCAGCTCAAAACGATACTATGTCTCTCCTGAAAGCATTGCATGTGGCTCTTATGAACTTTCAAAGATGTGTATATGGGAAGGGAGGATTATTTGGTATGGTTAAAAATTAAAGTAGATTTGCCCATGGGCAATCTCAATATTTATTCCTCTCCAAGTTCCTTTTTGCCTTACTGTTAAAAAAAAAACACAACTTTGCGATTTAAGACATTTTGGCTTCACTTTGCAGACCCAGAAGTTAGTCCTGATGAGTCTAAGCTAATCAAATAATCAAATTTCCCTAGTCATAGTGATGGGTTCAGAGACAGGCCTATGAGTTCAACTAATTCAAACAGAGTAAGTTCTTGTAGCAGGAGATGCCATCTTTCCCTCAGAACTTGAGAGAACTGTAACCTTGGAGAAACTGGCAGCCATGACATGAAAAAGTCAACCCAAGAATGAAGCCAAAACATGGAGGAGGGCAGGACCAAGAAAATGTTGATGAAATAGATCTGCAGTCACAATGGTATTCTGAACATCTGGATCAAACAATCCTGTGACCCATCCCTGGAACTCCTAGTTAAATGTGCCAATACATGACTTGTAGTGTCTAAATCAATATGAGTTTAAGATTCTGTCACTTATAACCAAAAGCATGCCCAAGAATAGCTTAACGTCTATGTGTTTCTTCCTTGGTATCTAAAAGCACCTAATAAAGACAAGGGCAAGTTTCTCTCCAGTGAAACCACTGTTCCCACCTGTGGTGTAAGCCCTTTGAACTACATTAGCTCACCTAAGTTTCTCAATAACCATGAAGGTAACCATAAATCAGAACATTGAGAGGAAAAAAAAAAAAAAAGACTAGCCAACCTTCCCAATGTCAATGTCACTTTGAGAGTATCTCCACCAATAATTGAGCTTGTCTGACTTCAATGCCTTCTCTACAACTCTGGCCTCATATGTTATTTTTTTGAACCATGTATATAAATAGTGAAGGTTTACGTGTTTACTCAAACTCCTCATGGAAAACTATCTTGACTTTTGGAAATCTGATTCAATGATCAAAAACACATGTAGAATATTAGTTAGAAGGTGGTGTCGACCATAGTGGAGTTTTATAGGCATCTTGGGCAGGTCCTTCAGAGTAATTGGGATGTGGAATGTGGAAGTTGCTTTTATGGGGAAGTTGGGGCATGGCCTCCTGTAGGCAGCCTCAGGCAAAAGAGCAAGTATATCAAGAGAAAAAAAAAATCACAGTGAACCTGGTGATGAGGTTCATGAGGATGTTAATGAAAAAAAATCTCATATTTCAAGGCCCTGTTGGTGATATACTTTCAGGCAATGGCATAGGACACAACAAAACTAAAAAGTTTTACCCCAAGAGGTCAGTATTCTTTTGGAAATCTTATGCATGGTTTAAAGGCTGTCTATACGATCCTTCTCTTACCTACTTAACATGTTACAGTGTCTGTTTATACTTACTTTTTTTTGGTCAATCCTGGGTCTTAAACTCAGGGCCTGGGCAATGTCCCTCAGCCTCTTTGTGCTCAAGGCTAGCACTCTACCACTTGAGCCACAACACCACTTCCATTTGTCTAGTGGCAAATTGAAGATAAGAGTCTCATGGACTTTCCTGCCCAGGCTGGCTTTGAACTGTGATCCTCAGATCTCAGCCTCCTGAATAGCTAGGCGTGAGCCACCAGCACCCAGCTTATACTTACTTTTAAATGCTCTCTTAGCCACAAATGTTAGAACAATGTCTGCACAGTACAGACTCTGACTTTTCCTAAAGACTGAGAGAGACCTACAAGAGACAAACAGGAAGATCCTATTTGATAACTTTTATTATAATATATTGGTATAATATATTGTTCTTCTTTATTAGCTACTGTTGGTTCATCTCTTCATATGCTTAATTTACAAACCAAACTTTATCATAAGTATGTACACATAGGAAAAATCAATATGCACAGGGATCAATACTATTGGTAGTTTCAGGTATCCACTTGAGGGGTTTGGAATATATCCTCTTTGGATACTGAGAGTCTGACAAGGAAGCTTGAAGGTGGCCAAGTTTGGCTAACCATGCAATTTTATCCCACTCAAATGATTCTTCTGTTGTCTGGATTAAAAACAAGAATCACTCACCTTTATGTCCATAATAGTTAATGTTGGCTTATCCTTTGTGTTAAAATAAACACCTGATCTGTTTTCTAAAAAAGCAGAAAACCACATATTCTTACTCTGGCTTCATACTTTTACATCTGTAAACATACACTGAAAAGGTCCTGAAGGCCTCCATTTTCTGCAAATGCCTCTTTCCCAATGTTCTCCTAAAGATAAACACCACTCGAATTTGGTTTGACCCAGATGCCCTTCGGAAGATGTTGAGTTCAACCCTCCCCAAGTGCACATAATTATGTCTATAGATAAGTGTTAAAATCCTAATAAAAGAAGCTGTCTGGGTCCTTTACCATCAGGCACTAGCTATAAAATAGATTCAGTGCTTTTATCATCTCATTCATGCTTTGAATGTGTCTCTTACGGTGTGAAATGCATTGAATTATTTTCCCTGCATCTTGGTTTTGACATTCTATTTACAAAGTTATGTATCATTGGGCACTAGAGATTTACATCTATAATTCTAACTACTCAGGAGACTGAGCTCTGAGGATCACTGTTCGGAACCAGCTAAGGCAGGAAAGTCCATGAGACAGCCACAGACTTGTGGCTCAAAGTGGTAGAGGGCTAGCCTTGAGCCCAAAAGCTGAGGGAACAGAAATGCCCAGCTCAAATAATCAACATCAAGCTAGACTCCATAACAAGAAATGAACCTTTGTTATATTAAACCACTAAGGTTCGGGGATTATTTGTTATAGTATTACCTGCATTGACTAATACATTGTTCACTTGAGCAAGTAGTTTTATATTGGTCAGTGCATCTGGAAAGCCAAACACATGATGGCTGTCAACTAGACAAGCAACTTTGTAACTCCAATAGTTTCAGTTATTCCCTTAGTCCTTGATTCCATCATGCCTTCTGTTAACTTCACCTTCGCATTTCAGTGCCAAGTCCCTGTGACACAGAAATGGCTTGCCTTCTATTCTGCAGTCTCCACTAAAACAAGCACCCATTGTGAGTATCTTATGTTTGGTTAGAAAGGATCTGGGCTGCAGGGGTCCAAAAGAACATCTGTGGAATACACTATAAGCTTATCCTCAGTGTCTCAGGATATTTTTGTCTAGGTAAAATAACCTTGAGACTTCTACTTCATGCCCAAGGAAGTCTGAACCTTTCAGGTACGTTTCAGGAAAGGTTAACACTCCCAGCTCAGGATTCTGGTTCCTGCTGTATTCATTTCATTTATGGGCACTTTTTTATCCCATACATTCTCCATCTTGTCTACTTCATATCAACTCCCACATAAAATGCAACTACATGATAATTACACTCTTAAAAGCTATTGGTGTATGCAATGAACTTGATCAAAGATTAAGCCATCTGTGAGAGAATTTCATCCTAGTAATAGTAATTCACTACTGCTATATTTGATATTGAATGCCTCCAAGGGCCAGTGTCTTAAAGACCTGGTCCCTAACATGGCAGTACTGGGAGATTAGAGATGGTGGAACCTTTAAGTTCATGTGGAAGGGCTTTAGATCACTGGGAACTTGTCCTGAAAGGGCCCCTCCTAGCTCACCTCATGCTCCCACGATGATATTCTGCCTCATTACAGACCTTAACACAAAGAGGCCAAACAATCATTGACTGGAACTTTTGGAATTATGCTTTACTTATTTTTACTAAGATTTATTTTTACTTAACAATTACCTGAGATACACTTACTATATCTGTGATACTATGTTTATAATGTCCATGATATTATGTTTATCACTTGACAAATATTAACTCTTAGTTCTCACATGAATTCCATAGATCTGTTATTAGCTCCAATTTATAGATGGGGAAATAAGCAACCAACCCAAGATCACAGAGCTAGTAAATCCAGCAACTGCCGGGATCCAGCTGTAATCATAACTGTAACAACTGGGTGTCCCTCCAATAAGGTACTTGGGCCTTCCTTGTCACCTATCAAATCTAAGGAAATGCTCCATAATTTGCTTCACAGAAATATAACTTCTATTGTTTCCTCTACTTGGAACCCCATTGGCTTTTTCTTATTGGAGCCTGTACTCTTCCACAAAGCCTTCCATAATCCAAGCATGAGACAATATCAGGTCTTCTTTCCCATCATGCAATCTGCCAGTCATGCCAGAGCCAGTCACTGCCTTTCTTATGCCCTTTTCCAGCTCCATGTGTGGCATGTATTATTTTTATCACCTCTGGAAAAAGTCCATTCACCTTTCTCACCCTTCTTCAAGATTCAAATGTCACCTCCTCTTCAAGAATTTCATTCTTTCCTTCACTACTTACCACACTACATTTTAATCAACCCCCTGCTCTGTAATTTCCCACTCTGTACTACTCAGACTTCAAACAAGGCTGTTGAAGCCTTGCATTGCACAGGCCTCTCAGCAGGTCCCATGGCATAGTAGGTAAACAGTCCATAACTGGGTATAAAGAGTATATATGATCTGTCCAGACCTTCATAGGAAAATGTTGGAATACTAGGTAGAATTCTGAAATTATAATTGAAACAGGAGGCTGGGGATATGCCCTAGTGGCAAGAGTGCTTGCCTCGTATACATGAGGCCCTGGGTTCGATTCCCCAGTACCACATATACAGAAAATGGCCAGAAGTGGCGCTGTGGCTCAAGTGGCAGAGTGCTAGCCTTGAGCAAGAAGAAGCCAGGGACAGTGCTCAGGCCCTGAAGTCCAAGCCCCAGGACTGGCCAAAAAAAAAAAAAAGAAGAAGAAGAACACATAATTGAAGCAGGAAGTAAGGAGAGAGAGAGAGAGAGAGAGAGAGAGAGAGAGAGAGAGAGAGAGAGAGAGAGAGAGAAGAGGAAGGAAGGGAGTGAGGGAGAAGGAAGGAAGGAAGGAAGGAAGGAAGGAAGGAAGGAAGGAAGGAAGGAAGGAAGGAAGGAAGGAAGGAAGGAAGGAAGGAAGGAAGGAAGGAAAGGAAGAGAGTAAACAAGATGGTAATAGCTTGCACTTCTTTTGAGGATGAATTCAGAGTTGTGTGCAGAGACATACAATTTGAGAAAATAATTCGAGCCATCCTTTGGGGGAGTTTTCTTTATGTTTAAGATTTACTACATAACCACAGCAAGCTGTTTAGTAGCCAGAGAAACACATGACTGACATCCCCCTCCCTGGGGTTTCTATTGCTTAGCAGAGTGGGACATCTGCATGGAATTCACACTCCTGAATATCTCACAAACATTCACTGGTGTCTTTTCATGGTTGGTTAGTCTTCTGTCCTGATTTTCTCTGATTTTTGTTTTGTTTTGTTTAACTGTTGTTTTTCCTTCTTGTCTCTGGTTTTTCAAGTAACAGGGACAGTAAACATTTACTGAGCACTGACAGGGAACCTGAATTGTGTGTGCTAAGACTTTGATAAAAATCAAGCCTGTAGACTTTTCTCTCATGAGCATCTCACTGAAATAAATTTGCTGGATCTGATAGCAAACCTCTCTAACATATTTTCTTTGAAAAGAACCATTCCATGGTGTTCTTATTGTCAGCTAGAATTCCAAAATGGAGAACACAGTCAAGAGGGAAAGCAGCCCTGTCTTTGGAAGACAAATTAGTATGAATGTACCCATTTCCCTCATCTTTATTAAATAAATTATTGACAAAACTAATCAACCTACCACATAAACAATAGAGCACATGATTCCCATTTGCCTATCTATGACCCTGGAATGTTGAGCATCTATTTATATAACGTTTGCTCTGCAAATTATCTATTTTTATTTTTTGCTCACCTACTACTAGCCCAGTTAGAGAGAGTTTTACTGAATGCTGAAAATAATTAAATGCATATCAGTGATAATTAAATTTTAACCCTGACATGCTACCAAAAATGCTATTAAAAGGTATAAACTATGGTGGCTCACACTTGTAATCCTAGTTATTCAAGAGGCTGAGATCTGAGGATCCCAGTTCATAGCCAGCCCAGGCAAGAATGTCCATGAGACACTTATCTCCAATTAAACATCAAAAAAAAAAAAAATCCACAAGTAGTGGTATAGTTCAAGTGGTAGAACACTAGCTTTTGAGCAAAAAAAACCAACAACTCAAGTATAGTACCCAGGCCTTGAGATCAAGCCCAGGACTGGCACTAACACACACAAAAAAAGGCAAACAAGATTTGTTCTTATTGGCTAGAGGGACCTTTGGAACCCATACTCAGTGAAAAACAAATTGTCGGTAATTTATATAGCTTGGTTTTATTTTTACTTAGAAATTCGAAAATAAACCCTATAATATGCATTTATGTTTGTGCATATGCATATGTATGTCTACACATCTACATACCTATGTGATTGGTAAATCTTGATCTTGAGATTGATTAGAGTGAGAAGCACCTAGAAGGTTAGCAAAGCTCATTGGTGTAGGTGTCTGTAAGGGCCTTCCAACAGAAGATTAGCTCATGAAGGCTCGGATGAAATGAATGGTTTAATTCAAACTTTGAACAGGGAAGACCGGTAGGAGGAAAGAGGTTACCTTGAGTGTGGCCTTGGGGGATATCTTTGGCTCTTGCTTATTACTGCTCCACTGGGCCATGAGATGTGCAGCTCTGCTTCACACACCCTCCCCACCACAATGGACTCAGCCCTCTGAAACCATGAGCTAAAATAAATCATTTCTCCCTGAAGTTGTTTCTGGCATGTACTTTGCCACAGAAATGAAAAAAAAAAATCTGACTTAAAAACATGTGCATACATACTCATCTAACAATAGATAAATCTGTAAGAATGCAGAGGAAACTAGGAAAATATGCCAAATTAATATTTCCAGGAGACAAAAATTAGAAAGAGGAAAGAATGGATACATTTTTCCTTGTATGATAATGTGTTCAATGACTTAGGTGAATGAGCATATATTACTGATAATAAGCTATAATTTAAAAACAACTGTGACAATCTTTATCAAAACCCCTTTATAAAAAGATGGTCAGTCCAAAATATTCTTTATGAAGGTACTAGACACTAGAAAATGTAAAGGTTATTTTACCTTATCTTACTTATTTTTTTTGTCGGTTGTGGACTTGAAATCAGGGCCTAAGCACTGTCCCTGAGCCTCTTTATGCTCAAGACTAACAATCTACCCCTTGGGCCATAGCACCACTTCCAGTTTTTGAGTGATTAATTCGAGATAAGAGTCCCACAGGGACTTTTCTGCTCCAGCTGGCTTTGAACCAGATCTTCAGGCCTCAGCCTCTTGAGTAGCTAGGGTTATAGGCATGGTGCCACCAGCACCGGACCCTTACTTTATTTTTAAAGCAATGGTTCCGTTACTCAAATTATAGAGTATTCTGTTTCTCTCTTCTGAGCTATCAGCGACATGTATATAAACAAAAGCTCTCCCCTTCACCCAAATCTAAGGACATATTTATAAACATGAAAATCTCAGAATGTAAGCCATAGAAGATAAAAGGCAGAGTCATCGGAGGGGGTATCCTGCTGTTCCCATGCTGTCTTCTTCTTCTGTGGCTGTGGAAACAACCTTGAGAGTGTCAAAAGCTCTCCAGGGACAAATGAAAGTTTCCCAGGTGAAAATGTGTCTGTACACCAGTTACAAGAGTTTTTCCTCAAAGGCTTCCATTTCTTTTGTTTGAGTCTTTTATTCCCCCTCTTAAAAGGAAAATACCTCTAAACAAGCCCATCTACTAGAACTGATGTGCAATTTGCACCTGTTTGAGAATGAGTTTAGGTGTTTCTTTCTCTTTAATAACCAGGAAAGGCCTCAGGCTCACCTGCAGTAGAGGAAGAGATAAGGACAACACAAGAGGAAGTAAAGAGGATCCCAGAGCACCAAAGGAAAACTTTGGCTTACATCAGTCCTTTGCCTGAGGTTAAACCACTTTCACAGACATGCACTTATTATACTAAGAATTGGGAAATTACAGCCACCCATAATCCAGCTCACTTATCTACCAATTGATCAGTTCACATCCTAAGTAGATAAGGTCTAAATCAACCAAAGTTCATCCTGCTCTCCTAGACCCCTCTCAACACCATCCTTAGCATTATCTTACATCCTTCATGGGAAGAGATAAGGTAGGTATATAAGAATAAACAAACAGAAACCCATCACAGAGGAGTTACTTAATATATCTCAGTGACTGCTTTTTGTGAGACTGGATGTTGCTATATTATCCGGGCCTATCTTGAACTCATGCTGCTCCTGCCTCTGCCTCCTGAGTGCTGGTATTACAGGTATGACTCACCACACTCAATGATTTCTCAGTTACAATTCTTTTCAACAGTAACATGATCATAATAAAATACCTCTCAGAACTTTGGAGAGGATTAAATAAGAAAATAGTCATCCAGTATAATGCCCAGTACTCTGTAGAAGTTAGCCTCCTGCTCATTGACCAAGAGAAATTCTGGGCAGTCCAAGAGAAGGTCAGGATTCAGAACAGCCAGTCTTCTGTTCAATTGAAGCCAAACATTTTGGATGCAAAATTAATGTTGTTTTGCGCAATCTCTTGTCTATTTTGTGCTTATTTGGGGTATAAATAGATGACTTCAGCCGTCAGCACTGTCATTCCATCCTTAAGTGCCAGGAATATGTATCAAAGAAAGAAGAAAAGGAGGGGAAAAAGGAGGGTGAAGAGCAGGGATGCAAGAGAAATGGAGGAGGGAAGGTTAAGGGGTTTTCAGGCAGATTACATATGCTAATTCTTTTCCCAGTAAACTGGCAGGCATGTCCACAGCACAATTCAGAGAAGAGAGCCTTAGAAATAAGACAGGAATACTGAGTATCTCTCATATTTTGGTTTTCTCCTTCTTTTGGGTGCCTTCTGCTGTGAACATTGAGCTAGCATTAAACCAACGCAATCCGGTTGATGATTCCTTTGCCTTCTTCATAGAGTATCACAAGATACTCCACGAAGGTGGTATACAGAAGATGCACACACACACACACACACACACACACACACACACACACACACCACAGTGATGGTCATTTTTCAAGGCCCTTCATTCTCATTCAGGCATGAATCAGACTGGAAATGAATAATTCAGCCTGTTGAAAGAAGAGAGAGTCACCACATCCTAAAATAAATATGTTGTCATTGGGGCAAAGGGTGGACAAGATAATTTAAAAGTTTAAACTAAAATCTTTGAGATTCATATGTGACCTAGGTTGCATCTTTTCTTCTATTACCTTCCTCTTTTGCTCTTAGCAAGGGCCTCTCCCTGTCATTCCTGACAAAAGTGTAGGTGTGTGTGCACATATTCATGTATACACGCATATACACACACAGACACACACAATATTGTTTCCTTCTGGAGCAAAAGTTCTGGAAAAGATGAGTATTCGTCTTGTTTCCTCTTCACTGGATCCCAGTTACTGTTTTATCTACTATAATTTCATCCATCAATTCCCCAAATGTCTCTTGTCAATATCACCAATGAACTCTTTGTTTTAAAAAAGAAGAAAGAAATGAATACAGAACATGTCTGTGTCTCTGCAGCTTCTGACACAGTCTGCTGTGCTCTCATTCTGGGTGCCACCTCATTGTGTTTTTATTCCCTTCTGCCTATCCTAGCCAGCTCTTTCTCCACAGACCTGGCTTCCCTTCCCTTCCTTTAGTTCTTTATTTTGTTCTTTGTTTGATGCATGTTCCTGGCACTTGCAGGAAGGACAGAGTGATGGTGCTGATAGCTGAAGTCATCTATTTATCTCTAGAATAATGTCAGGATTCCCAGGGCTCTTTGCTACTCTATCTTCATCCTCTTTACAAGACCATATTTATTGAATTATTGCATGACTTTAAAATTATACCCATGTTAATAACTCCCAAATTCATAGATTAATCTCTCTCCCTCTCTCTCTCCCTCTCTCCTCTCTCTCTCTCTGTCTCTCTCTCTCTCTCCCTCCAGTACTAGAAGTTTGAACCCAGGGTTTTGAGCTTGCTAGGCACTCTAGCACTCGAGCCATGTCCTCAGCCCTTTTTGTTTGTTTTTAGTTTATCTTTGAGGTAGGGTTTCCCACTTGCCTGGGGCAGGCCTTGGACCAAGATACTTCCATCTCTCTTCCCAAATAGCAGAGATTACAGGTATGTACCACTATGCCCATTGATTTGGCTTTGGAAGACAAATCAGACATTGCATGACTTCCTTTTCTTTTTCTTTTACTTTTTTTATATTACTGGCACAAACAAAGAAACGGAGGACAGGTGCCTCCCTGCTATCCACCTCCCAGTTAATTCATGGGCACTGGTCAGGAGTCCATGTTTCTCAGCAGAGGGCAGTTAAAGCTCCTCTTTCATTCAGATGGTATGGGAGCCCCCTCCTCCCTCACTTGATCCACTTGCACCCCTGCACGAGGGTTGGTGGTCTCAATTGGTTTAAGTTGTGTAAGAATCATTGCTACTTCCTGTTGCTTAGAGTCTTGGTCTGTCTGGTAAATATGTGGGACTGGACTGGGTATGAGGTTTACCCAGGAGATGACAAAGCAAACCTCTAATCTGACATCCCACCCCATCATCCTGCCATCATCCCACCCTGCCCTTCAGAGCTCAGCTCCAGGAAACCACTAAGCTGCTTGCTGTCAACCCAGCTTGTTCTTTGTGGACATTTAATTAAAAGAGAATCATACAACAGAACTGCAGTGGGTCCTAAAAATCTTCTAAAAGGCCAAGTCTGGTGACTCATGCCTGTAATACTATTTACTAGGTAGGTGGAGGTCTCAGGCTGGCCTAGGCATAAAGGGAACCCCAATGCAAACAATAACCCAAGGGGAAAAAATGGCTGGAGGTGTGGCTCATGTGATAAAGTGCCTGCCTAGCAAATACTAAGGCCCTAAGTTCAAACCCCAATACTACCCCCCCCAAAAATGTTCTAAAACTAGAATATCTCATACTTACTAAAAATCACTGAACTGTATACTTAAGACAAAAATTTCTTCATATGTAAATTATGTCTTACTAAAAAATAATTTTATGATGTAACTGAGGCTTGAGGCAGGATGGATCCCAGAGGATGGATCCCAGCCTCTGCTACATATCAGGGTCCCATTTCACAAAAGAAAAGTGGGGAGGGGAACCCAGACACAGTGGCTCAAACCCGCAATCCTAGCTCCTTGGGAGGTAGAGATGGGAAAATCATGGTTCAAGACCAGTCTGGGCATAAAAGAATTCACAGGATTCCAAGATCAGAACTAGCCAGAGGTGACCAGTTCCCTCAACTCCTAGTAGAATTGACAAAGAAGGACTTTCAGAAGCAGAGAGCCATATGACCTTCTTAATAGTTGTATTTCATAGTTATTGCAAGGGTATCATGAAGAGAAAAGGTGTTCTTGATTTTCCCCAGCCTCTGTTCCACTAGCCCTCTATCTAACTCTAGTTCCGATCTAACCCTTCGAACATACTAAAACTTGGGAATCATTGTTGGTGGGAGTGCAAATTAGTACAACCACTTTGGAGAACAGTATGGAAGTTTCTCAAAAAGCTCAATGTAGACCTACCCTATGACCCAGCCATACCACTCCTAGGCATCTATCCTAAACAGCAAACCCCAAGATATCAAAAAGACATTTGTACTTCCATGTTTATCGCGGCACAATTCACAATAGCCAAAATATGGAAACAATCCAGATGCCCCTCCACAGACGAATGGATCCAAAAAATATGGTACTTATACACAATGGAATACTACATAGCGATTAGGAATGGTGAAATATTGTTATGCGCAGGGAAATGGTCAGAACTCGAACAAATAATGTTGAGCGAGACAAGCCTAGAACACAGAAAACAAAGGGGCATGATCTCCCTGATATATGACTGTTAACAAAGGGAGATGGAGAGACAGTAGAGACCAAGTCTGTGAAACCAAAAACTGCTTGTCAAATAGTATTCCCCACAGGATTGGGGCAGAGACAATAGCTCAAAAGTTATGTATGTACGTTCATATAAGACTACTGTCGACATATGGTCTGATATTGACATTACATTTAAAGCCCTAGGCGAATTTTCTTGGGCGTGGCCACGTGGCTACTGTATATGTTCTTGATACATTGTATATTGTATATATGTCTCCCTGACCTAGAGAAGAGATAGAAAAACAGGGCGTAAGATATCACAAGAAATGTACACACTGCCCTATTATGTAACTGTACCCTTTTTGCACAACACCTTGTCAAAAAATTTGTGTTCAATAAATAAATAAATAAATAAATAAATAAATAAATAAACTTGGGAATCCAGCTTCACCCTGCCCTTACCATGCCCACTCATATCCACACAGTCATTTCAGTCTGCTAGCACATCTTGAAAGCCTCTCCTCCCACACAGACATCTGATTTGCCTGCTATTCTTTTTCCTCACTGTCATCAACCTGTACCTGGCACCATTCTCTCTCACCTGGACTGTAGATTGTTGAGATAGCCTGCAAACTGGGCCTCTCTGTTCTCACTCTTGCTCTTCTCCCATCCGGTTCCAAAAGGAGACAGAAATATCTTTTTAAAGTACAGGCCTATGCCTCATTTAACAGCCTTTTGGGAAAAGAGCAGTCTTATTTTGGTTGGATGGCCTTTATGATTTGGCATCCTGCCTGATTTTCTAGTGACATCTCAAACCATTCTCTGTCCTTCACCATTGGTCATCTGCACAATTTGTCCTCCTAGCCATTCCTAGACAGCACAAACCCCTTTTACCTTGGAGCCTAAGTATCTGCTGTCAGAGAAGTGTCAGGCAGTTGAGTTCCTCCATTTCAAGCCCTAACCACCATTTCAGGACATTGCCAGGAACTGTGAGACCACAAACCTCCTCAAACTCCTTGCAATTCCCAGCTACCTTTGACCCTGTCCTTCACCTGGGGCCCTACTTAAGCCCTTCCATCGCTGCCACTATTATGCCACATGCCTCCTGGCTCTCCTTGGATCACCGCATCCCTTTTCAACTTTCCATTAAGGTTGATCTGGTCTATTGAAATTGATTCCTGGCCTTTCTTTATTCTAATACCCTCATGACTCAGTTTTCTAACAGAAAAGGTTAAATACGGCCCTGCTCCTCTGCCATTCTGTGTCACACCATTGCATTACTTCTGCAGCACCTTGGACTACACGCAATCTAGTATTGACAGCCAGCCGCTAAGCCCTAAGAGCACTCAAATGTTCCCACTTCCTAGTAGTCCCATCCTTCTGTAGTCTGTTTAGTTCCTCTACTAGTGCTGGCCTATAGAGCTGACAGAAGAGAGAAGCAGTGATGTTAAGCCACTTCTTAGCCATGTTATACAAACATATCTAAACCCCCCTCCTTGAACAATTCACTCTGGAAAAAAATCTGATGCTATATCGTAAGCAGGTCCATGGAGAATCCCATGTGCTAAAGAACCAAAGCCTTCTGCTAATGACCATGGGAATGAACTTGGAGGAAGATCCTGCAGCCCCTGCCAAGCATGGAAAAGACAGCAAGAGCTTGACTACTTCATGAGAAACCCTAAGCTTCAAAGACCAGTTAAGTCCCTCCTGGATCCCTGACCTTCTGAAGCTGTGGTCAATTAGAAATGCTTGTTGGTTTTAGTCACTATGTTTTAGGATGCTCGTCAGCAAAATTATTTATGTATCTACATAAGACTATATATAGCTCATAAGTATATATATATATATATATATGTATGTATGTATATTTTGTGCCTGCTTAGGGCCTATTTTCCCCAGTAGCATGTCTAACTCATTCACTGATTAAATGTAAGAATGTAAACCTGATCAAGCAGAATATAATCACCCCTGACTTAAACTTTGCCTAGACCACAGTAGTCTGTGCATATATGCAATTTCAATAGATACTTGCAGAATGAGTATCTAAATGCCTGCTTATTAAAACCATCAATAAAATATTAATTTCTCAGTCTATACACTAAAAGTATATTGTCTCTGGTAACCCTGTGACTAGGAATAAACTGGATATTCTTTTCAGGTCATACAGAAAAACTTAAGCTGACAAGGCCTAGGATGCATTCTCCTTAGCCACGTGAATCACACATTACAGAGCTGGTATACAAACCCTGGGCTTCTGATTCCAGCATTGGCGTTCTCTGATACTCACAGATGCTGGAGTTTCTGTACAGAGCATGGGTAAGCTAGTGTCTGTGGGTGCCACCTCCAGCCTCAACTGACCTGCGGAGGACCAACACTATGCAGAAGTATGACTGACATCAACATAGAGTTGTCCACTCCTCTTTAAAATAAAAAAGGAAGCATATTGCATGGCTTTTTATTTCCCCTTCCAAAACCATGAATGGAAATAAAAACATACTCGGGAGTCTGCAAGACTCGATTATAAATCCATTTCCAAGTTTCAAACTCTCTGAGGACTTTTAAAAAGTAGATATGTTCTTCGATGCCTGGACAAACCTAAATTTCAAATGACTGCATGTTCTTCAGTCTCTGGGGTGATTCAGCCTGACCCAATTCTCTGTGTGCCCTCCTCTTTCCTAGACAGAGAATCCCTGGTTGGTGCAAGAAAGGAAGAGCACGTGTTTGGTCTGAAATCATGACCAAGTGATCCAGGGCTTATAATTAGACCATTTTTTGTGCCAGTTATTAAATCAACTACAATTTCAAGGAATGAAAAATATTTTACTATACGTATATTAAATTTATTTTCTTGCAAGTTTACATTTTAAACAATTTAGTATCACATTTTTCTAATAACTCCTAATATCATTTCTCATCATCTGTAAGAAAATTTTGGTCCAAGATAGAATTGTTGTAATCAAGTTGGAATCCTAGAATTGGCTCAGCAGCCTTTTTGGGTTCATTGCCTCTGGTTTATCATATGTAAAATGGGAATAATTGGATTCCTATCCTATAACAGTTCTTATTGTGAGGATTGAAAAGTTTTTAAAAAGAGTGCTTGGCATTGTTACACAATCCTTGGCTACTAATAGTATCCTAGTTGTGACTATTTTATTTTTGTTATCCGATTTCTCCAGGTCCTTTCACTCCTCTAATAACATAAATACCTGAACATTTCAGTTTACTTTCTGTGGCATCTTCTCAGGACCTATACCTCCTCCTAGCTCTTTTCTCCTTCAAGGCTATTCAAAGCAAACCATTCCTACATCTTTATTCACACCCTGAACAAAAACACTATTTAAGAAGGATCTTGGAGACAGTCCCATGTACTATCCTCTGTTTCTCCACTGTCTTGCTATATCATTTTGCTCAAGTAATGTCTCTAATCTTCTGTCGCCAGAAAATTTCCTGATCCCTGGCAGTAGAATGAGAAGTTGATAGTGATTATAGGACCATATAACTATCAAATGATGTAGGCCTTGAGAGATACTGGGTTAAAAACTTGATATTATTCTTATTCCGTGCCCTAAGGGTAGCAAAGAGAAAGGGAGCTAAGAATTCTTTTCCCAGATGTCTCCAATCAGGATTAGGTTCATTTCCAAGTCATTTCCAAGATAAAATCTAGATTGCCTTATCTCACACACCTTGAGATAAGCAGGACTACCTGAAAAACAATAGCGTTTTGGTTTGCGGGGCAATATTTTCCATTCCTTGCAAATATTTCTCTCCTTATGATTTACTTGTTGGAAATCAACATTTCGATTTGCTCCAGATAGCAGATAGATCAATAGATTAATAGAAGGTACGTTCTCATTAAAGGAGCATTAGTAGTACATAATAAATCCATTTTACCCTCTTTCTTATAAATAAAGCCATGTCTTTTGCTTAATTAAGGAATATTTTTAAATTTTGTATGTATTTATTGACATCTGACAAGAAATCTATACAAGTTGAGCAGAAATGATTTAACATAACTCAATCAAAACAGTTCAGGAAGAGAAACAAGTAGGTCTTTGGGATATTTCACCAGAGCAGAAATTTACCCACAGATAGGCTAATTTCAAAATCAGCATTTTAAAAAATCTATGCTAATACCAAGCTCCCACCTCTTTCTCCATAATTTAAAATCCTCTCCTCAAAGGTGAGAGATAAAAAAGGGAGGAGGTGACAGGTTTGACAAGAAATGGACTCACTGCCTTATGTATATAGCTGTAGCCCCTCTGTGAGTCACCTTGACAATAAAATTAAAATTTAAAAAACTTAATTTGTTTTTGTTGTGAAAGTGATGTACAGAGGGGTTACAGTTATACGAGGCAGGTAGTGGGCATGATTCTTTTTGAATAGTGTCACCTCTTCCCTCAAAAATTTCTTACGTTTACTCTGCAAAAGAAATTGACATGCTATGGTGAATCACTTCCTCCTACTATCCTTTTCTGTGGCTAAAGTAATAAATGAAAAACAGTGCAATTCATAAAAAATAAAATCCCCTCCTCCAGTTTCAGCCTCTTCCTCAAGTCCCAGGACTACATTCCTAACTACAAGGCACCTAGAGTTAAACTTGGGAGTGTGTATCACAAACTGAACTGTGAATTGCTCTTGTTCCTTTCACTCTTTGGATAGCTTGCCATTGTGGTCCTTTGCATGCCCAAATTGAATGTGCTGTCTTGTGTCAATCATATTTTCCAGAACATGAACTCTAAGAATTCCAAGAATGTAGAGATCTTTTGAATAATCTGTACCTTCCTAGTTTTAGCACATGATAAGTACTTGAGAAGTAAGTATTCAAGGAGTATCTGACATAGTAACTACATTTACAACTCAGGTCAATAAGAAAACAGATGGGGGCCAGTTGGCTGACGAGGTAGGGGTAGAGATGAGGGATAAACAGGTGCCACAGTTCATGGGATAGTAGCCATCCCTACAGGTGTCTGACCAACTTTTATCACAAAGTTGATAGTTGGGGTTGAAATCTTACGAAGCTCCAAAATGTCATCACCAGCTTTGCCACTTTTATGGTCTTTCTCTTGGAGGTGGGATTTTTCCCCACTGATGTGAGATAATTTCATCTGCAAAAAACCACAGAGAGGGCTGGGGATGTGGCCTAGTGGCAAAGTGCTTGCCTTGAATACATGAAGCCCTGGGTTCAATTCCCCAGCCCTGAATATATAGAAAATGGCCAGAAGTGACGCTGTGGCTCAAGTGGCAGAGTGCTAGCCTTGAGCAAAAAGAAGCCAGGGACAGTCCTGAGGCCAAGGCCCAGGACTGGCACAAAAAAAAACAAACACACACACACACACACACACACACACACACACACACACACACACACACAAGGAGAGAGAAAGCTTCCTTTTTAAGTGAGTCAAATGGCAAGCTCCAATTTATTTTTTTTAAATCACTAAGACGTTCCCCTGAATCTTACTAAAGTCCGAAACATCTCAGCATTCTGAGGAAACCAAGAATGGCATCCTCTGAAGTTGTCATTCAACTCTCTCACAGCTCTAAGGTGTGTCTACAAAACAACCCACATAAGGGTTGTCCCTGGTTGAAAAAAAAATCCTATTCCAGAATCTCACACTCTTCGAAAAACAAGTAAGGTTAGGACTGTGGCATTGTAAAAGGTGCTATAAATAAGGTGAGCATGTAATTTAGTATTCAAATGGAGACACCTTTGAAATGACACAATAATAATAACTGCACTGAGGCAACTATAAATGGGGACAGTCAGAGGCACAGCAAGTCAAAGCCATATGAGCTACAGGAAGAAAGAGAGGGTTAGGAGGATAGGAACAACTCTGTTCTTTCCCAGTTGCTATCTGGCAAGTAAACCTGGGAGGTTCTTAACACATTAGATTCTGTGAACTCAGACTTGGTGATAAATGCAAACCGTTGCAGTGATTTTCATATAGCAAATTAGAACAGATGGGAATAGAGGCATGATGGATTTTTGACAGGTCTATCTAAATATGCTCTATCCAAATATTCACTTAGTTATTCAGCAAACTTCTGTTTAAGTATCAAGAACAATTTGAGAACTAATTAGAGCTCTAGGAAGGATGATAACAAAAATGAATGGTACATACATTCCTCACAGAGTTGACATGCTACTGGGACAGATACATGAAACCAAATAATTGCAGTGGAATATGATTCGATGCCAAAAGCACCTATTTCCCCAGGGGACAATACAGGTCTAGTTAAAATTATTAAGTGTACTGGCATCTCTCATTATTCTTTCCCTATCTTATTTTATTATGTGAAATGCAGGTAAACTGTCATTCTGCCTTGCTTCATATTTCTTACTGAAGTCTATTTGTATCATAGTTTACAACATGTACTTAAGATTTATAAAATTACATGTATTTAAATATCTTCCATAATTCAAGTTGTTAACTAAAAGAAAACTCTCCTGTTTCCTCTCTTTCTTCTGACTTTAACTTACATGGTTCTCTGATTCTCCTTTGCCTTTTATTCCACATGAGCAAATGTTTGCTTTGCAGGAGTACTCATTAAGAAAGTCTGGCTTTCTCAGCCAAATTGCAATATACACCACACAGGTTTGAGCAGGAAGCATGGGGAAGGAACCATTTGAAATTCCCTTCATTTCACTGTTGCTGTGATGCCTCAGCTGCCAAGTGGTACTTTGATGAACTTCTCTTTGGAAGAATTTAGAATTCTAGTATGTACAGTAGATCCGCTTCTTTCTGAGAGTTGCTCCATATGCTTCTATTTTCTCTACTGGTTTTAGATAAAGTAAATACCTCCCCTCCCTTTTTTTTTTTTTTTTACTTAGTTCTCCACAGATTGCAAGACACATTGCACACATTGGCTCACTTATCTGGCTTCATTCACTTTCAAATCAAGTGAGCTTTCCAAATGGATATGTTTACTTGAGAAAGATGGGGAATGAAATTAACCCGTGCATTCCAATGTCTGATGTCTTTTCCTCTTACATGTGGTAAAGTACAATTTGGTGGGTGTCTGTGACACTGTCTGCCCATAACTTCCTCCATGTCCTCTTGAGTAATCTCTTGCTCCCTACCCCACCCTCTTACATCATTTTACCTAACCATGAACCTTGCCATGATGGATGGGCTCAGAGTAGGCTTCTACCCCAAAGAGATCTATCTCAAAGAACAAGCCAGTTGTGGTGCTAGATGTCTATAGTCCCAGGTACTCAGGAGGTAGAGATAGAAAAACCAAGGTCTAGTGTTAGTCTAGGCAAAAAGCATCAACACTATGTAAAAAATAAGGCTATGAAGAGGAAAAGGAAATGAGAGAGGGCTCACAGGATGAAGGAAGGAAGGGTGAACACATGTAGTCATTATAGTCAATGCACAATAGGTAAAAATTAAACTAACTTGAGGGTACAGATGGGAAGGGGGAAATGGGGAAGAACAATGGAAGAGGTGACACTGCTCAAGATGTATTGGGCTCATAAACTCTCATACTGAATTGAAACCCCTTTGTACAACTACACAAAGATAATTTTTAAAAATAGAATTCAAAAGAGAAAAATAGACAAAAAGCCAAAGCATTTCATAAAAAATAGCAATCTACAAAAAATATATAAAGGGGCTGGGAATATGGTCTAGTGGCAAGAGTGCTTGTTTCGAATACATGAAGCCCTGGGTTCAACTCCTCAGCACCACATATATAGAAAATGGCCAGAAGTGGCGCTATGGATCAAGTGGCAGAGTGCTAGCCTTGAGCAAAAAGAAGCCAGGGACAGTGCTCAGGCCCTGAGTTCAAGTCCCAGGACTGGCAAAAAAAAAAGAATATATAAAAATAAAGGATAATTAGTCTTCATAATATGTTAATGGCTATGCACTTTGTTTGTGGGGTAGGTTTATGTTGTTTTTAATACAGAGAGCACACATTACAGAAAATGCAAACATAATTGTGCAGGGAGATCTGAAAATACTTACACTGTAAGCAAAAGACCACTTAGAGGTCCAAAGAAATGGCCAGAATGTTTTACACCTAACAAAGGAAGAAAATATATGTTTTTCAAACACATATTACATACTTATTGAAGAAAATCAATCTCAAGCTATAAAGCTAAAATTCATTACATTTTATAAACAACAAAGTCAATAACATTAAGAAATGAGTGAAATAATATCTATGCTATTTAGAAATTTTAAAACACTTTTTGAAATAACTATTGGAAACCACAGAAGTCCTGGAGATCAAATCAGAAGTCTTGCTCATATTAAGCAAGTATTCTACTAATACCCCCTATGGAATCTACAGATTACTTATGAACATGAACAAAGAAAGCAATATTTCCAAACCATTGGGAAGCAGCTCAAATGTGTGTGTGCATGCATGCGTGCATGCATACGTGTGTGTGTGTGCACGTGCACTAGTCCTAGGGCACTATCCCTGAGCTGTTTTGCTCAGAACTAGTGCTCTACCACTTGAGCTACAGTTCCATTTCCAGCTTTTTCTGAGTAGTTTGTTGGCAATAACAGTCTGTCAGACTTTACTGCTGGGGCTGGCTTTGAACCATGATCCTCAGATCTCAGCTTCCCGTGTAGCTAGGATTACAGGCATGAGCCATCAACAAATGCTGACGCTCAAATGCTTTATATTATTTCTTTTGTTTTGTTTATATGGTACTGAGAATCAAACCAGGGCCTCATGAGTGCTAAGCAAGCACTCTACCACTAAGCCACATTCCCAGCCCCACTCAAAGGCTTTTTATACACAAATAATCCCATTAAAAAATAAGAAAGACCAAATACAAAAACCTACTCATTCAATAAGTGTGTTCAAAGTATGTACAAATTAAACCTCAAGAAGGAAAATAATATCTGAGTATATTGGAAACCGTGTATAGTGGTATTAGAACTAGGAAATTGAAAGGGAATACCAAAATTGAGGGTAAAAAAAGACAAACAACTACAAAAGCAATACTTGCAAAACTGTTTGGTGTAAGTGAACTGAACACCTCATGGGGGGAAAGGGAAAGGGGGAGGAGGGAGGGGGGTACGAGGGACGAGGTAACAAACAGTACAAGAAATGTATCCAATGCCTAATGTATGAAACTGTAACCTCTCTGTACATCAGTTTGATAATAAAAATTTGAAAAAAAAAAGAAGGAAAATAATCAAATATAAACCAAACTTTCTTTAAAAGACCAATATAAGAGACAAATGGTTGTAAGCAAAAGCTTGAAAAGACTCAAACATTATTAGAACTAAAGGGAGCTACTAGATAGATAATTTATTTATTTCAAAAATAATTTAAAAGAACAATTTTTCTACAATTTGTTTTCAAAATTAAATCAATAAAATTTACAAGTGAAACAATCCCTATTGAGGAATGTTTTAGTTAATAGGCTCTAGACATTATACCAAGCCTAGGCTATTCTTATAAATGAATTTTATAAAGGATTTAATAAAGAAAGTCTAATGCAAACTGTCCCAATGCATAGTAAAAAAAAAAAGATAAAAGATTCTAATAAGACAAATACCATTCTGACATTAAAAACTGCATAATTAAAACACAAAAGAGAAAACTATCGGTGATTCTTCCTTATAAATAAAAATAGAAAAAAATCTTAGTAAAACAGCATGAACTCAAGGTCAGCAATGTATAGAAAGCATTCAAAAAAGCCCATGAGAAGAAACACAAGGTTAAGCAGTCACTTTAATCTGAATTAGTGTCTGAGAATTAAGGAGGGGGAAAAAATCACATATACCTTGAACCAAGCACGCTTATGGACAACAGGGATGCAGTAATGAACAAAACAGACCCTGCCTTCATAGAGTTTATGTACAGTAAGGAAATAGAGATGAATAGATGCAAAATAGAAAATGGCAGGTGCTAACAAGAGCTGTAAAGAAAAACCAGACAGGATAAGAAAATGTGGCAGAGAAAGTGTTTTGGAAGTTTGACTGGGGCAACTGGGAAGAGGTGATTGAAAGCTGTCATTTAAGCCAAAGCCTTACAGTGAGAGGGAAGGAGGGAAGGTCAAGGTAAGCAAGCATAGAGGTTCTGAGGAAGGACTGTGCAGAACCCCAGAGTCCAAGGGAAGGGCATTTGCTTGTGCTCTGGATGGGCTGAGAAGACTCTGGATGGATATAAGCAGATTCGAGTTATAAGCTCAAATAGTTTTTCTGGTTTCAGCGTTTATTAGTTATTTCAGTGATTATTAATTCAACATTGCTTTTAGTCTTCTAACTATTGTAAGAAGGTAAATATGTATATGTGCATATATACATGTATGCATATATATGATTATGTATATACATGGAATATCATGTAATGGAAATAAACTTATAATTGGTTTTATCTGAAGACAATGTAACCATCTAGAAAATAGAAAAAGTAATAAAAACTAAGGAAGTTCATCAAGGTAAATGGACATGAGATCAATATGCAAATATCAATAGTTTTTGTTACTTCAGCAATAATCAGTTGTAAGATTTGATTGAAAAAGAGATAATTTGCATCAGTAACAAAAACTACAACCTGTGTAAGAATAATTTAACAAAAAATAAATAAAATCCATAGGGGGGAAATATTTTTTAAAAACTAGCAAGATGTAAATCTTGATATCATTAAAAGGTTAATTGCTTTTCAAGTGAATGAATTCACTGAAATCACTATTAAGATTCTAACATTTTTGTCTTTTTCATGGCATTGGAGTTTGAACTCAGGACCTCATATTTGTTGGGCAGATACTCTTAGCTCCAGAGCCATACCTCCAGCCCTTATTCTCACTGGGAATTTCCAGGATAGTCTCTCCTACCTGAGCCCCACATGCCTGAGCTGCCATCTGTCTACTTTAGGCTTCCCTAAAGGGGAATTGCTGGAGTCACAGGCATGTACATTGTGCCCAGTTATGAGTTGAGAGGATCTTGTTCACTTTTTTTCCCCCAGTCTGGCCTCAAACTGTGATCCGCTCATTCTCGGCCTTCTAAGTAGTTAGGATTAGAGGACTGAGCCACCAGAGCTTGGCTCCTGGTAGTTACTGGGCAGGGCAGGCAGGTAGGGAGACTTGGAAAACTATTTTCAAACTTCACCTGGAAAGAAAATCTATAAAAGGAAGAAACAAATTCTGCAGAAGAATGACAAAGAAAATAAATGCCTTCTTTGCAAAATAAGAAATCACTTAAAACATGATAAAATGGCTCAAAAGTAAGCAAAAGAGATCAATGAAATAGAGTGCAGAAGTATTTATATACATGGGACATGGGAAATGGGCATACATATGGTATGATTTTTTTCAAATCAATGGAGGAAAAATCAGGATAGTTCATAGCAAGTGAACATTGAACATTCCTAGAGAAAAAAAGTTCTACTCCACACAGTACATATAAAACCAAATGTTAGTGAGATTAAAAAACTGTCTATGTTGTTCAATTCATAACCACTACTACATGCAGCTCCATAAAAATTCTATTTTAATAGATTAGAATCTTTTGTCTATGTAAATGATAACATTCACATGTTTGTAAGTGACTGGGGCTCTTAGATTCAATAAAATATTTCTGCTCTAGCCTTTTTCTTCAGAGATTCAGAAATGACCCTTGACAAAATTATTACAAACTTTGAATGTGATTCAAATGAAAAGACATTTCTGTATATCCAATAACCAATATCTTGTTAAGAGCAATGGTTATCTTCCTTTGTTTGGTCTCCACTGGGGAAGGGACTGTGTTTTTGCTTAGCACATACCAAGAGGACAAATCAAAATCTTGGGGAGGAAGGCTGGGCAGATGTTGCAGAAGACTTGTAATTTGAAAGGGTCTAGGTTGGAAGCTGTACTTATCTCTATGGAAACATTCCTCTGCATTTAGCTGAGAACAACCGAGTAAGGGGATCTACTTTCAGCCAAAAGAATTTTTTTTATCTTTTATTTGATACTAACACTGAAGTGTGTCTCCTCAACTTATTTAACTAGCCTATTTTGCATGCAAGGAAAATCGAAGGTTTTAGGCTATGATTTATTTTGTTCATTTTTCTACTCTGAAATAATAGAGAACAGTAATCTCTAATATTCAGCCTATTCACAAATATGTTCTTATTTTTATAAAAGCTTCATTTTTATCTGTCAAAAGGCATGTTTCCTAGTTTCCAGAACAATTTTTGAGGTTTCCACTCAATTACTCTGCAAACATTCATTACCTTTGTAATTTGACAGAGTGGACGTTTTTAATTCTGTCTGCTTTCTTTATAATTGAAGTAGAAAATTCCATAATCACACTTGTTGTAAAGCTAGTTAATAATTTCTGACTCCAGTAGAATGAAAATAAATTGCCAATCTAAAAAATGGTCTCATGGAAATACAAGCATTCTGATATATCCACATAGAAACTGTAGAATGTTAGGTATAACTGGACACACTCATGAATGAAATGCAATGTGGTTAATTTTATTCTCATTCTTTTAGGATGCTAATCCATTAATCTTATTTTCAAAAATGATGACTTCGTGTGCTGGAACTCACTGAACTGTACACTTTAAAGTGGTGAAGAGTGTGGATTTTATGTTATAAAAATATGACTTCAACTTGAAAGAAAACGATTACTTCATTATCAGCCCAAGCTTTTAAAATTAGTTTAAGATGTTAAGGACAAACCAGCCCTCCCTAATAACTGATTTTGGTGCAACAGGACGTCCTTTTTGAAGTCCCAAATGGGGCTCCATCCACCCCTCTCACCAAGGTTCCAGAAATTGCAAGCTGTTGATTACTCATTAAACTCTTCTCACAAATTCCCAATTCGTGGATATTCAGAACTGTAAAACAACATTCTTCACGTCTGATGGCAAAAGCACTGTCCTAATCTGCTGTGCAGGTTAAAATCTGATAATAATGGTTCCTTTACCTCCAGAGAAATCCTACAGGCAAACATGTCATGAGAGCCCAGTTTGACTGAGAACAGATCCACGCCACTGGTCACAAAGGGTAAACACTTCAGACATTTAACCCAGCCCAGCGCTACTAAATGGAACGGGATGGTCATCTGGATTATGAATCACCTAATTGACATGTCAGAAAATACGTATTTTATTGACAGAAGGTGATTGTAGAGGAGAGTCATTTTTCATGTAAGTACCTTCCCTCCTCCTCTTTGTATTCTGTGGGTGGCAGGAGGAGGGGGGTGAGAAGAGAAATAATCCCCTGTTACAGTTCAGTATCACATGATACATGAGTTTATTTCTTGCTTTGCTTTCTATTTCAACAACTCTCTGGGAATCTGTAATTGTTCACAGCTTCTAAACAAATCTCAAATGTTTATGAGATATTTAACTTTCTTTGGACATTTTATCAGAAGCGGAGGGAAGAATTAGCCCCTTGCCCATCACTGTCTCAGTTGGATACTTTTCACTTCTTAGGATTTCAAGGGCATTGTAAACATGTACATACTACAAATGCATACACACATATGCACATGTTTATATGCTACCCACACCATTTGTCTGCCATAATGGGGTAGAATGAACTGATAATAACCTAATGTGTAAAATACTTAAAATCGGGAGCTTGTTGTTATTCATTTTTATTCCATCTATATTTATATTAGCCCTCTGGTTTATCCCATATATATTTAAAATAATTGCTTATACATAGTAAGCATTAATTGTAATATTTAATTTTTAATTAAATGCTTACTAATGTATTTATTTTATTTCATTCAGGTCCTGGGGCTTCAACTCAGGACCTGAGCCACAAAACCACTTCTGGCTTTTTTGGTAGTTAGTTGAAGATAAAGAGTCTCATGGACTTTTCTGCCTGGACTGGCTTTGAACTTGAATTCTCATATTTCAGCCTCCTGAGTAGCTAGGATTACAAGCATGAGCCAATAGTGCCTGGCCTATTAATTTAATTTTAATTTGCTGATACATTAATTCCTGAAAATACTATCAGGCATCTTCATGGCAGAGTTAATAAGTTTTAACTGAAAAAATATATAATTCATATATATATATATGTTAGACAAATGTAACTAAATTGTTTTATCAGATCCTAGATCTGCAAAAAGTATGTCTTATAGTTATTCCTCAATCTTAGATACTGAAGAAGCAGAGATCTAGAGGATCTAAGTTCAAAACTTACCTAGACAGAAAAGTGCCTAAACTCTATCTCCAAAATAGCCAGCAAAAGAAAGGCCTAGTGGTATGGCTCAAGTAGGTAGAGCACCAGCTAAAGAAGTAAGACAAGGGAATGCAAGATCTTGAGTTCAAACCCCAGTACCTCAAAAAACAAGCAAAAAAGAAAAAACAATATTGTCTAGGAAGATAACTTTAATCTAATTTACTTCTTTATCACTGTATTCCATTTTACCTGGTAGAAATAAAAGCCCTTAGCATTCTTAAGAGGGAACAGATCAAAGCTGAAACTTCAGCTTTACTGCATGGCTGATAACATAAAAGGGAGAAGCCCATTGTGTAAACCTCTAATTAATAAAGAACAAATGAAGAATTACATATGTAGAAATCAGAGATAAGAATAATATGTGTAGGAAGAACTATCTACCATTTTGCATTACTAAGATGTAAGTATTATGCTAATATTTACATTGTACCACATTGTCTTATTTCTTTTACAGTTTATAAAATTAGTTGGATTATATTTTTCTCTGTCCCCCACTCAGACCCCTAAAACTCAACCCCAAATGAGTATGTCCAGCAGCTTCTATTTCTGTATGCTTATGGAAGTTGGGATAACATTAAAACTCCTCAAAAATCTAGATCTCTTCAGAACTGGCAAATAATGATCTTAAATAATGTTTGCACTTCTCCAGCACTTCCTTCCTCCTTTAAAGAATACATGATTCAGTAATATGGTCTCTCCTTCCGCACTCTTTCCCCCTGCCAGCCCCCCCCACCCCCCATCAGGCTTTGTACACGTTAGCTCTTTCACTGAGCTACATCTCCAGTAGAAATATGCCTCTTAAAGCAGATCTTGAAGAAATAAATCAATCCTCACCTCAACCTATCCGGAGAAAATAAAATAGACAAAATACACTGAGGTATAAAAATCCATTAAGAAACCAAAACATAAAACAATTTGAGAATTGTACACAATTAGTACTAAGCACTGTTTATATTCTGTGACTGGTTCTATTAAAAGGACTGCAAATGTTTGAGGCATTTGGTATGAGCTTCTGAACTCTAGAAGTGAGCTGGGAGAAGACTGAAGCCCACCCAAAACCCCGAAGGGAAGGGAGACCCATTTTCCCAACTCACCCAATTCCTGAATAAAAGGAATCTGTAAAGACAATAGCCAGAATGCCCACTAAGGCGTTAATAGTTTCTTCTAAGGAATAACATCTCAAATTTCTTTGTTTTCACTGTCAAAGGCTAGTATAATAAACACAATAAATATTCAGCATTAGTGACTTGGAGATAGGAAGGAATCTGGGACACATGTTATCAAAGATGACTGTGGGAAATTTCACAATAATCCCTATTATGACAGAATATGAGACATATTTCCAAAGGTTACTGTAGGGAAGAGTCCCTCACCTCTGTAACAATAACAACTCTGGACCTCCAGGCACAGTACTGAAGAAAAATCTGGAAGCTTGGAGCAGCCGAGCCATGTGATACAAACTCTGTTCTGAGATGCATCTTCTTTTATAGAGAGCTTCTTTCTTTGGCATTATGGGCCTTTTAAGCTATATAATTCCCCTTTGTGGAGCTTTTCTATGTGTTCAAAATGTTTAACAGTATCCCAGGTATATTCCCTACATTGCTGAAGCATCCAACGGAGCCCCCAGTTGAGGTAGCCTAAAGTCCTCCACACATTGCAAATCCTCCGGGGAGGAAATTATCCCTGCACCCACCCCACCCCTAGGGAACCACTCTTTTAGGTGTCTCCCTTGATTATTTCTGACCTCAGGAAAGTACTATTTATGCTTTAAAACTGAGCCAGGTGTTCCCAAACACTTTGCTTCTGGAATATAACAACAACAAAAAAAAAGATTCACAGATGATCATGAATCTAAATCATTCGGTTTATAAGAGCTTTCATCAAGCTTTCTTCACTGTGGCCAAACACCATCCAATTATATATCCATCAATGGATTCATCCACTGATCAGGTCACAGCCCTCATGATCCAATCATGTCCCCAAAGTTCCACTTCTGAACATGGCACTTAGGGACCAATAAGTCCTTCAATACAAGAGCCTTCTAGGCCATTTCGTACCCAAATTGTAACAAGCAACAAGTGACAGATGCAAAGGAAACCAATAGTTTGTGATGTCTTCCAAGATGCTAGCTTGCCAGACCGTCTTATCAGGCACAGGAAATTTGTGAAGACTCATTCAAGACTTCCTTCTGTCCTGTACATTCTCAAGACTTCCGTTTCAATTCCTGTTTCCCAACTGATGATATTCTTCTTGTATGAGTAATCTATACAGGGATGATGGCAGAGGCACAACTGTGTCTTAGTAAGATAAAGTTACTGTGCATTCACTGAAAGGAACAAAACTATAATTTCAGGAGAACTGTTTACTTGTACAGGATCGCATATTATATTTGAATCCATTATTTTCTGCGGACCATTTACTGCTTCCAGCTGATTCCTGAGAATCACTGTGGAAGATGTGATAGAGAAGGGAATGAAGGGAATCTGGGTTTGGATGCTCTGTTGGCTGTGGTCCGCTCTACACATCTGCACTGGCATGCTGCGATGAACGTGTTAGCTGATCAGAGATGGGCATTTCTTCTGTGAAGTCTTGCATTTGTTTTCCATCACAGTGACACACAATTTCCTGCATTCTCTGCCTCTGGGGTATTTCCTGCAAAAAGAAAACACTATTTTTTACTTTTAGCATATCTGACCTAAATTATTCACATAAGTTCTCTAAAACCAAGGAAGAAAACCTAATGGAGTAAAATCTAAAATTAGGTAGAACCAACAAATGCTGTATTTCCTGGAGAAAGTCTCTGAGAAGATGGTTCAATTTGATTGGATGCAATTCTCCAAGCAGAAGCCAGTATGTTGTTTCCTCCACATAAAACCTGCTCTATCCGGGGTTTGAGAATGAATCTATGAAGAGTTTAACCATCCTGAAGTTTCCAGAAATAGTTGAATATACTTTTGGATTCAAAGTGATAAAGAAACCATCACACCAATCTGTTTATCGTGTGGGTGAAGAAGGGTTATTTCACAACATTGGCTCAAATGTCACTCATTGGTCCTTAGTCATTTATTTGTTATTGGTGTAGAATAAAACAGCTTCTGACCTCAAATCCCATATCTGTCAAAGGAGGGCTAGACCATCTCTTTCCGTACCAAGATCGTAAGCATTTTTTAATTGAAAGTTCTCATACATGAGTTAAATATGTGAAATGAGAGTTTTGCCATGCAAGTTTCTTTCCAAAATATTTCCTGATATGAAATCTCTACCTTCCAGTAGCTATAATTTTCACTGATCTGACACTATCCACTCTGCCTAAAGATCCTTCTGGCTACTTTCTTCCATTTCACCTGCTCCTATACCAACCAGCTTTGACTGGCTGTCTTCCTCTATGTTAGCTCTTGGTACATAGATGGTACATACTATCTCCTCCAGATAACAATGTGTCTGATCAATATAGAGTTGTATTTTTATGCTTTCTGAAGCATCATCTACACACATTTATCACTGCATTCAGCACAATAGGTTACAATGATCTGTTTACGTTCTATAATCATGTCTTTAGGCATCTGAGACAGCGTGTTACCATACATAGCCAAGGCTTCCACATATTCACTTCTTAGTCCAGACTGGACTTGAACTCACAGTTTTCTTACCACTGCCTCCCAAGTGCTGGAATTACAGGTGACACCAACACACCAGTCCAGGCATGTGGTAAATCACTGCAAATATAAATATTTGGTCACTTCTTTTAGTATATATTACTTATACAAAGGAGTTTTGTTGTAATGTGTCCATTCACACATATAATGTGTTTTGATCAAATTTATTCCATTACACTTTCTTATCTCATTCCATTATTTTTAAAAATTTAACGGGATTCTTTATTCTATTTTTATACATGCACATAAAGTACCTTGATCATATTCTCCCACTATCACCCTTAACTTTTGCCCTCCCAGTAGTTTTTCCCCCCTACGAACCCTCCCTCTTTTTCATTTATGATATTTTTAGTCTAGTATTTGATCATTTTTTACTGCATCTATGAAAATGTAGTATCTTAACTTCATATTTTTAATGTGTTACGATAAACAAAAATGATTCTACCTGCCTCATATTGTCTCCTAAATAAGAGAAAGAACAAATGAAAACTTGGAAAAACCAATCATAGTGGTTCATACTTGTAACCTCAGATACTCCAGAGGCAGAAATAGGAAGAATTACAGTTTGTCACCAGCCCACAATAATGCCAGCAAGACCTTATCTCAAAAACAAGCCAAGGGTGGTAGTTCATTCACATTTGAAATCCAAACTATTAGAGAGGAATACATAGAAGGATCATGTTTTGAGGCTAGCCCTTCAGAAATACCTAAGACCCTATCCTAAAAATAAGTAAAGTAAAAAAGAGCTGGAGATGTGGGTTAAATGGTAGAGTATCTACCCATCAAGCATCAAGCTCTGAGTTCAAATCTAAGTACAACCAAAAAGTAATAAAGTAAAGGACAAATAACAAATTCCATGGCTAAAGTAAAAGATAAAATCCTTACAATGGCCTGTAGGTTTGTGTAAGTGGCTCAATTTCTACCCTCCACTGCTATGGCTTCATCTACCACTTCTTTTCTCCCTCTCTCCCCTGGCCTGGCCTAGTCAGAGATGCAACACAGTCAGCATTTACTTGTATTATTTACCAAATCCCTACCCTCCAGTTAACCACAGGTCATGGTCTTCACCTACTCTAGATCTTTGCTCAAAATTATCTTCACGAGATCCTCCCTAGACATCCTATTTAAAGGTAGTCACTTCACTTCACTCCCTATTGTCTTTCTCCGTTTGATTATTCTCTAGAACTCATCACCATCTTACTTAGTTCACATTTTACTTATTATCATGCTTATTGTTTATCTGTCTCCAGGAGAAAACAAAAGCCCTAAACCATCATCTTTTGTACAGGGCTATTTGCCCTGTATGTACCCATAATAGGGTACATAATAGGTATTTAGTAAACATTTAATTAGTTGATTAAATAATAGCTAGGAAATAAAAGTCAATATGCATGACTTTGCCCAAATTATCTGCATTTTTCCTACTGCCTTATATATCTGGTCCATACTCTCACCATCTGTTTACCTATACTGGGCTGTGATTTAAGTCCTTAGCCAAATTCTGAGAACTATAACAGTATAGCTTGAGTCGTTTCCTTTTCCCCTTCTTCATTGCCAATGGTCAAGTCCAAAATTCTAGTCTTGCTTTGACATCTACACAAACCTATTTTCACTCTTGTGATACTCCACTTTATCTTCCAAATATCCAGAAGGATCTTCAATAGCTTCCAGTGCACTTACAATTCGATCTTCTGCTCTCCCGTGACCTATGTCTGTCTCCCCAGTGCCTGTCTTATTGCTCTTTCCATTCACAAAACTCTAGTGTTGTTTATTTTTGCTTACCATCACGAGATCCTTGCAGGTCCTGTTGTCCTTACCATCTGAAGTACAATTGCAGTGACTTCCAGAATAGTCAGTCAGTCTCTTCTCATCCTTATCTTAAGCTTGCTTTGTCAAGGCCTACTTTGAGTGCTCAGTCTAAAGTAGATCCTCAGATGACTGGAAGTCATGACACCTTGCTTTTGTCTTCCTACCATTTGACAGTTGGTAATTATGTTTCTATTCACTTGTTTAAAGACCATTAATTGTACAGGAAACTCCAAGACTCTAGCATTCTTGTCCCTTGTGGTCACCGCTAATCACCCAGGGTGTGCACAGTGCCTGGCACATGGTAGGTGTTCAATATTTATGTTTCAATAGATGAATGGATTGGTATAACCAACAAATTACTTTGTTTGGAACTGATCATTCTCTTTTGCTCCCAAAACATCTTGTTCCCCCAAAATCACCTCTTTCATCATTGTAGGAGCATTTTGCTTTTACATTTTTGGGCTCACATCCAAATGTACCTTTTTTACATTTACACAGATGGTAATAGGATTACAGCTGATTGGAAACATTTCGAATAAGACAAAATTATCAATGTAATCTCATTAGCATAGCACAAGACCTACTTTTGTTATTATTGTAGTATAAGGAGAGCTATGCAAACATAGAAGCTGGGGAATATATGAGCATCCTTCACCCTAGGGTGGGTTATTCTGTTATTTAAGCAGTCAAAGAGACTTGGATAGCATGCTTTAGAATGCAAATTTAACTGTTTTCCTTAAGGGATTGTTAAGTTCCTGATTACTTTTTAATTTACAAATAAAACTGCAAGCAATCTTTTAATGCATGAGGCCCTGTTCCTCATTGCTATTTCCCCAAAAGTATTTTGGTTTTCCATGACTTATCCAAAACACCAAATTATTCTTCTAGTTACTGTATTTCCTGCAAATAACTGGCAATCAGAAACCAAACTGTTCAGCTTCCACTGGGGCAGCGTTTTAAGTAGCAGAAAAGAACCCCCATTTAGAAGGTAGAGGGGCCTTGAATTCTGAGGTTGGACTCAAAGTAAACAGGTAGGTGAAGAGGTTGGGATGATGAAAGACAATAGACCATTACCCAAGACTAATGGTGTTGTAAAGGAGATAAATGTCTTTGAAGTAGCACCCTTAAAACCTGTGACCTTTAGGTTGACCTTTCCTTTCAGATTATGGTATGCAGACTGTTACAGAGTCTGTACAAAGTCAGCAATTAGAAAGATGGGCCTAGAGAGAAACAGGTCTCTGAGGCAGTGGCCTACCCAGAGGCAGGACTGCATTTCTCCTGCCAGCTACCAACAGACTTCCACATTTGCAGTCACTTTCAAAAGGTTAGAGGTCTGTGGCTCACAGCTCACAGGTGTACTTTCTCCTACAGAGAAAATGCACTTATCCCCTCTGCATCATTACAGTCTATACTGCAAGCACATTTAAAAAAACCCTGACAGTGGAATTTGGACAAATTGCCCATTCCTCATGGGGAGTAATGTAAATGGAACAGATGGTTAATAACATTAAACACCAGTCACCTCCAAAGAAAATGGTATCTGTAAGAATTACTTATTTTGCTATGGGCATTTAGACTGGTGGTTTTGCTACAAGCCATGAGAAACCATATACTTTTGATCAGAAAGAATGATTTAGTAGGTAATAATGTATGATAGAGAGTATTTGAACCAACTCACATTTATACAGTATGTTAAAGTTTTCAACAAACTTTCCCTTATGACAATAGTTGATCTTCATACACCATCATGAGAGGAGAAAGTAGATAATGAGACTTGCTATAATGTTTAATATTTATTGAGTTAAGCAGTGCCCTCTGGACCATACTGGAGTGAGTGTAAGAGAGGAGAAAAAATACATATATATGTATCAGTAATTCTGATCCTGCCTTTATTTAACATCTTGATATTTCATTCATCATAGATCTTTTGGGTTAATTTGGATACTTTGATTTGAAATATATCAAATCTAAATGTGATTTGTTTTTATTGAAAGTTTCATGGTAGTTCTCCCTTGTCTATTCATTTTCATTATAATACCATTACCCTTTTAAGTATTATTTTAGAATGTCACTATCCTTATAAACCAACACAACTAGTTAGTAAACTTAACTAAATACTATACAAATTTGCTTAAATTTTATACCAAGACATATTCTGTTTTACCTGTTATCACTTAGAATGAATGGACTAACTTTTCTTACTTGTCCCTGGGAGAAGTAGAGAGTGATAGGAGATATGGTTGATTTCTGTTTAATACATATAAGAACACATAATGAAAAATACCAAATTCTCCATTGTTTTAAATTAGATTGTGTGGTTCTATTTATAGGCTTATCAAATATATACATTATTTGCCACTGCTTACATAGACCAAATTCCCTTGCCCCAATATACTTTTTCTTCTTTGCTGTCCCAATAGAGTGATCACATATGCAATATAGGCTGTATTTGACCTTTTGCATATATAATAACTATATGTCTAGTTACTTTTGCTAAGAGGCAAGACATGATCAAGTTTAACTTTTTGGGTGCTAGACATTTTTGCATCCCTATAAATAGTTTTGTCTTATTCTGTAAGTTGCCTTAAAAATGATCCTTTTGGGTATTGCTTTCCATATTTGATAAGATCAGAGCGCACTTATTTGAAGGTAATTAATTGCACTGATAAGGAGAAATCCTCAAGAATATTCTACCCCATGAGATCATCTCATCTGAAAGGTAGAGATAATGAGCTATTCCCAGAAGTATATGAGCTCAAAGTTCTCTCAAAGTCTTTTTATTCTTTTTCAGTTTCTTTTCCAGCCTCAGTGGGATGTTGATCAGTCCTGGACTAATTGCCTTAGGGGTCTTTTGGAATAGCTCTCTGAAGCTGTGGAGTTCTCTGTGTGTACAACTCTGTTCTCTTCAGTTCTCTGCCCTGTGAACTCCATTTGCCTTGGTTTCTCTAGACTTAGCTTAATCTCTTAACCCTTAGCTTAATCTCTCTAAAATCAGTCCCATGGCCTGAAAATGTTCTCAGAACAGTAAGCTGAAGCAACCTTGTTTGTTTTCTATCCCTCACAGATCATTGTCCTTAGTTACTTGGTGTCTTAATGTCTTTAAAACATTGTTGTATATATTTTGCTTGTTTTGTCTTCATATCTGGAAGGGTAAGCCCTATATCACTCTGTCTTAGCTGTAAATGGAAGTTCCTCCTTCCACTGCCTTTTAGTGTATAGCAAGTCTATTTTCATTTTACTGTGCTTCAATCTCCATGGGCTATCTAAAGAACTATAGTTTAAAAATTGGAGAGTTTTTTTTATTTTTATTGTCAAACTGATGTACAGAGAGGTTACAGTTTCATATATTAGGCATTGGATACATTTCTTGTACTGTTTGTTACTTCCTCCCTCATTCCCCCCTCCCCCCTTTCTCTTTCCTCCCATGGGTTGTTCAGTTGATTTACACCAAACAGTTTTGCAAGTATTGCTTTTGTAGTCATTTGTCTTTTTACCCTGTGTCTCTCAGTTTTGGTATTCCCTTTCAGTTTCCTAGTTCTAATACCAGTATACACGGTTTCCAATGTACTCAGATAAGATACAGAGATCGTGCAGGTACAACCACAAGAAGGGGATACAAGAGGGTCATCAATAATAGAAGCTACGGTTTCACATCACATGTTGAAAGTAATTACAACAGTGATATAACAGTCGTTTTCATAACATGGAGTTCATTTCACTTAGCATCATCTTATGTGTTCATAAGGGTATAGCTATTGGGCTCCTGTGATCTGCTGTGACTAGCCTAAACCTGTGCTAATTATTCCCTATAAAGGAGACCATAGAGTCCATGTTTCTTTGGGTCTGGCTCACTTCACTTAGTATAATTTTTTTCCAAGTCCTTCCATTTCCTTACAAATGGGGCAATGCCATTCTTTCTGATAGAGGCATAAAATTCCATTGTGTATATGTACCACATTTTCCTGATCCATTTGTCTACTCAGGGGCATCTGGGTTGGTTCCATATTCTAGCTATGACAAATTGTGCTGTGATGATCATTGTTGTGCTGGTGGCTTTAGTGTGTTCTTGTTTGTGTTCTTTTGGGTAGATGCCCAAAAGTGGGGCTGCTGGGTCATAGGGGAGCTCTATGTTTAGCCTTCTGAGGAACTGGAGAGGTATTTTTATGTCATTTCCTTCTTTTGTTTTTCCTCTGATATTTCCTTCCAGTTTTAGGATTAGTTGAACCAAGAATCTAATTGTCTTTATTTTTTTTAATCTGTTTTCCTTTTTTTCCCCACAGAATGTTTTCCCCCTTTATCTTCCATCCTAAACATAGCAACTAATCACAAGAGAAATCTAAAGTATATTTCAAACAAATAACGAAAACAAACTATGACTTTTATAAAACAACTGAAAATTTTAAACACTGATGATATAAAGGAACCAGTTTGGATGAGATTATTGCAGTTACTTTTTAAGAATCAGTATAGTTTAGAAAATCATTACATAGCACTTAGTATATTTAAGAGAGAAATAATAAGACACCTGGTATTTGCTTTAAAATAAAGCAGGAGAAAGAAATGGCCAAAGGTGTAGAGGATTCATGACTGGCTGCTAGTTGCTAATCATTGACACTGAGCAATGAGTATATTAAAGTTTACCCCACTCTTCTCTCTATATTTGTATTTACTAATGTAATGTGTTGAGACACATTAAATATGTTTTCTATATAATTTTCTATATGAGTTTTCATTTTGCTGTTTGGAAATTCTACAAGCAGACAGAGCTTGCAGGTAGGCAGTCTCTAGTATAACAAAATGAATTCTTCCAGTATAGTGGTTTGCCTCTAAAGAGGTAGAGACAGGAGAACATCAAAGCCAGTCCTGGAAAAGTTATACAGACTCTGTCTCAAAAGAAGAAAATACAATCTTCTCTCCAATGTTTCACACCTGTAATTGTAGCTACTCACAAATTTGAAATCTGGAGAATCAAGGTTTGAATCAGTTCAGAAAGCAAAGTCCATGAGACTACATCTCCAATTAGCCAGCAAATAGCCAGGCTGGAGGTATGGCTTAGGTGATAGAACACCAGCCTTAAATAAGCAATGTAAATAAGCGCAAGACCCTAAGTTCAAATCCCAATACTGAGGGAACATGTAAACAAAAAAGCTTGGGCTGTAACTCAAGTGGTAGAGTGCTTTCCCAGTATGTGTTAGGCCTAGAGTTCGAACCTCAGTACTAGATCAATAAACAGAATCAGTCAGAAAGCCAGTATTTCTTGGGAAACTCCCAATTTTAAGTCTGCGGAAATATTTTCTCTGGAGAAATTCAGCCTCTCAAACATGAATGTTCCAGTCTCCTATTTTAGACGTACGTTGCTAGATACTCAGATTTACAGAGAAAGAGGAAATATCGGTAGGGCCCCCTAATACTTTACAGTGAGGTCTTTACTGTCTCCTCAACTTCAGTTCAATGGCCCTTCTGCAATCTCTATATTCAGCATCCCAGAATCATGCTAAATGTTAATCATTTGGGGGTCGTTCAATGGGGAGATCCAAGATCCCTTTATAGAATTTCAGTCTAACAAGATCCCACTCTGGTTTTAGCTCTGTGCTTCATATCTATCTTCAGCCATTTCTGGGGCCTCTGAGTTCTTAAATACTGCAGTAAGTTACATCCTTGTCATCAACATCCTTTTTCATTCCTCTCCTCTGCATCTATCTCAGTGGATGATTTAGGATTTAACTTCTCCTGAACTACTAAGTCATAGGCCACTTTTTGTCTTGTTTTCAGTATTTCAAAAATTAACTTAGATCTTTTACTCTTTAAATATTTCCTCCTTCAGGATATTTTTAGGAGAGGATCACAAAGATTCAATAGGTATGGCTATGATCATCTAAAATTATGTTTATCGAAATGACCTCCAGGAAATGGAAAAAAGAGGTTTTATGTTATTTTGATTCTTGTTTTTTTTCCTCCTTTGTCATTGTTTTTTATTTCTGTATCTTTTGTCTTGCAGGTAAATTTATCTGTTTGGGGGAGGGAAAGGGGGAACCTAAAAATGGTGGTACAAAGGGTGAACTAATGCAACAGTGATACTCACTACACTCTATGTTGAAAATGAATTATACAGGGGCTGGGAATATGGCCTAGTGGCAAGAGTGCTTGCCTCATATACATGAAGCCCTGGGTTCAATTCCCCAGCACCACATATATAGAAAATGGCCAGAAGTGGCGCTGTGGCTCAAGTGGCAGAGTGCTAGCCTTGAACAAAAAGAAGCCAGGGACAGTGCTCAGGCCCTGAGTCCAAACCCAGGACTGGCAAAAAAAAAAAAAAGAAAGAAAGAAAATGAACTATACAACTTGTGGGGGAGGGAGAGTAGGTAGGGAGGGAAAAACTGGAAGAAAACTGGGGAAGAGATGACACTGTTCCAAAAGAAATGTACTCACTACCTGACTTGTGTACCTGTAACCCCGCCCCCATAATCACCTTTAAAATAACAATAAAAAATTTAAAAATTTAGCACATAATTATCCCCCAGATTATTGAAAAAATAGTATTGCCTTCCTCCTTCCTTTTGGGCCTCCAAGGAGAGAAAGAAGAAGGGAAACAAAAAACACCTAAAAGTCAATGCATCAATTTAGTAGAAGACTAGTTAAGACTGGTTTTAAAATAAAGGCTACCTCATGAGAGATTGTATTTATTTACCTTTCTGACATCACATCAAACATAAGGTATGTGCAGAAGTAATTCTGCATATGGTAATGGTGACAGTCACAAGTTCATGTATTTGTGATGTGGGGTACGAGGTCAAAGCATGAGAACAGATTAGAACTCTTTCTGCTCTACAAAGAAAACAGGAAGAGGTCCAGAGCCCAGAAATCAAGCTGTGATGTATGCACTGTCATCCCTTGTAAAGCTACACTTGAAATATCTCCAGCTTTAGCTGTCCTTTCCTTATACCAGTCATCTCAGTTGTTAAGTTTGTTTGGGAAGCAATTTTTAAAAGATTACACTGATAACCCCAGACCAGTTGAAGCATGGTAAGTCCATTAGTACACCTCTCTTGTCACTTACTACCCAGCGGGTCAAGCCTTTGCTACAAAAGTTGTTTATAAGCTAGTAGCTATATTTTTAAAATGGAAAAGTGGAACTGGGCAAAATATGACACAGTGAAAGTTTTCAGAGACCCATCCCATTATCAAACAGCCCTGGGTTTGTGAATATTTTATAACTCAGCCATTACCACTAATCTGCTGTTGGAATGTACAGAAGATCTCAATCTCTCACTAAAACCATAAGGTATTGTTGTCAAGCCAATGTTTTTCTATATAATCCCTCAACAAAAGACATAATAATAACTTTTATTTAGATGACACAATTCCATGAAGCTATGATTATCTACTTCCCAATTATTCTGGCATTATGGAAATCTTGGATGCTTTCTATGTTTCAGAGATGTCAGTTCAAGATAGTAAACTGACGTAACATAACCAGCCTTCCAGAATCACATCTTTCTTAAGAGCAACTTCCCTCTTGGTTTGCAATGGATATGTGTTATGTGTGGACGCACACCCAGTCACACTTGAGATTTTCATTTGTGTCATTGCCCTTCACCTGCTGGCTAGTCATTCTAGAAGCTGAGTCCTCAACTCTAACTTTCAACTTCCCTGACAGCCATTGTTGATTCAGGGTTGGGCATGTGACCTATGTATGTGACATGCTAGATGGATCAGCCTGAATCCAAAGACAACTGTTTCAGATTGAAACACTGAAATTCTTCCATCATGTTCATTTCCTTGAGGATGCTCAGGCTGAGAAGGGAGCTGTTACCTGATAGGAAACAAACCCACCCAAACCATAGCAAAATAAAACTAACACTGTGAGTATTCATTCATTTTTTTAAAGCAATCTACTGTGAGTCAGTGGCTTATACATGTAATTCTAGCTACTCAGGAGGCTGAGATCTGAGGATTGTAGTTCTAAGCCTGCCTGGGCAGAAAGTCCATGAGACTCTTATCTCCAATTAACCACCAAACAGCCAGTCATGGAGCAATGGCTCAATTGATATAGCAGTAGACTTGAGCAAAAAACAAAAAACAAAAAACAAAAAAAAAAAAACTCAGGGTCAGCACCTAGATCCCAAGTTCAAGCCCCATGATTAATTTTTTTAAAAGGTGACTTACTTCTGGTCATTTTCTGGGTTGACGAAGACAATTTGTGTTGGTTTTCTGTCCCAGAAAAATGTCGAGTTTTACAGCCTACATCTCAGAACACAGTATTCAAAAAAAATGAATTTATTTTGCATGTGTAGCTAAAGTAGTAGAAGAGGTAATACTCTGAAATGACCATGGAAAGTTATAGAATGGTTTCTTGCAATAGATGTGGTTTAGTTGGCTCTTTCTCACACCTTTATGTGTGATAGTGAACAATTTTCATTCTCTCCTGAAGATGCAGGCAGAAAACAGTGGTGGACTTGTATCCTGTGTTAGATACAAGAAGGCTGTGATCTGCAGATCACTATTCAAAGTCAGCCCAGGCAGGAAAGTCTCTAAGATTCTTATCTCCAATTAATCATCAAAAAGCTGGAAGTGGAGCTGTGGTTCAAGCAGTAGAGCATTAGTCTTGAGAACAATAGTCCCAGGACAACACCCAGGCCCTGAGTTCAAGTTCCAGGACCAGTACAAACAAAAAGAACTATCTTTAAGCTTGGAAATATTTCTTTTGTACTCTCTGGTAGATCCTTCAGATTTGCAGAGGACCTAAAGAGGCTTTCATTATAAAATGCAGACACATCTCTTTTGTAAGATACTATTCATGCCTGGTTTTTTTGTATTTGATACTGTTATAAAGCTTTGTCATACTGAGGCTTGTACTTCTTCATTTGATAACAACTGCTACCTGTGAACAACTCACAGAGACCCTACTAAACACTCTGATGACATGGGAATTCCCAGAATATGTCCCATTTGATACCTAGCTGAAATAAAATGAATGAAGGCTGGGCACAGTGGCTCATACCTATAATCCTAGCTGCATGCATGGCAGAAGGAAGATGCCCAAGCCATCCCTAGGCCAAAATTTAAAAAAAAAAAAAAAAGCATGAGACCCTGTCTGAAAAATAACTACAGTCAAAATAATTAGATATGTGGCTCAAGTGTTAGTGCTTTCCTAGTAAGAATGGGGCCCTCAGTTCAAACCAATTAATGCAGCAGCAGCAGGAGGAGGAGGAAGAGGAGGAGGAGAAGGAGGGGGAGGAGAAGGAAGAGGAGGAGGAGGAGGAGGAGAAGGAGAGGGAAAAGGGAAGGAAGGAAGGAAGGAAGGAAGGAAGGAAGGAAGGAAGGAAGGAAGGAAGGAAGGAAGGAAGAAAGAAAGGAAAGAAAGAAGGAAGGAAGGAAGGGAAAAAGAAAGAAATAAGGAAGAAGTAGGACAAGGTACTTTTCTACCTTAGCTGAACAGTGGTCAAAGGACATCACTGAAAAGAATACCTGTAGCATGAGAAGGATGATGCTGAGTCAGACTGTCAGACTAGCACAACTGGAAGATGGCTGACTCATGATGATATAATCTACATATCTACATAGAATTTACATAGCTGTGCTTTAGACAACAAGGAGGTATTTATTGCAGGTATTTATGGGCAGAATATGCTCCAAAAGGACAACATCTATATCTTATCCCTTTTTACCTTTTCCAACATCCAGCAAGTGTGTGTAACCATCTCTAGTAATAAATGCATGAATGTTGTGAAGAACATGGAAGCAAGAAGGGGGAGGAGGAAGAGGAAGAGGAGGAGGAGGAAGAAAAGGAAAATAAGGTAAAATTTAGAAACAAAGTCATAAAACCATTTTATTATGCTTATCTCTTTTTAAAACTCATCACAGGGCTCTCAGACATCAGTCAATCCAAGAAAAGAATCTCTGCCAACCCTCAAAGAAAAGGACTCTATAAGCAAAGTGACTCATACCAACCTCTTAATTGTGGGAACCAAACAGTGGTAGGCTATAAAAGGAAAATGCAGTGTGTTCCCATCAGCTGGGAGGTAAGCCCAGGAGACAGAGGTAGCAGGATAGAGATGTTCACTCTCTCTTATCACCTTCAGTACTGCCGATCCTTGGTAGGATCCTTGCGTGGTTAATAGGAAAAGGTGTGCACTCAGTTCCATGAGTTTAAATCATCCAGAAAGCCACATCCAATCAAGAAAAAAATAACAGAGTGGAAACAAGGAAGCAAAGACATCTAGAAACAAAGGAAAGCTTTTCCCTTCTTGGATAGATAGACCATCAGCCAATAGCCACAGGACATCTTTGTCCATCTACCCATTAAAGGCAACTGGCTAGTCTTCCCAGTACAGATTGTTTGCTCCAACACCTCCACACTCTCATCTGTATCCTATGAGCTCACAAGTTTCAGAAAGGCCCACTGGTCAATTTTACAGGGACAAACATTTTTCCTTCTTGGAATCCATTTGTCCTCTTGAGAGATCAAACCTTGGAATTCCACCTAACTAGCTTCCCAGACTAGAAGAGAAGACAAAAAAGCTACAGTAAATGAACTTGGACTTGCTGTCTTCTTGCTGGAGCCTATTGGAGAAAATACCATGGAGACTCTGGTTAACATCAGAAGTGTGGTGCCAGGATTTTATGTCTCACCTGGTTTGTTTACACACAGGTGACCGCCTATTGGTCAGAAACAACTGCAACCATTCAATCACTCTGCTTTGTGCCACATTCTTTGCAACACCCTGGGGCTGCAGTCAGACTCACTGGGTTTGCTCTCCTAGAGAACGCTTCACAGGGTGTGGGCTGGGGGAGGGGACACCCCAGCAGAAGAAGCATCCTGGGGTCCCTGTGGGATTAGGCTCTTAAAAGAGAAGTGCCACAGGCCTGGGATGCTATAATTATCTCAGCCATTTAAGGATTATGCTCCTGGGAGACTATAATTATCCAAATATTGTTGCATTCAAGGATATTTTACTTACAAGGGAGTGCCTTCATTTTTACAGGCTCCTCCAAGGGGGCCCAAAGGGTGTGTCCTCTCTAATGTGGTTCCTACAAAATGTTAGGAATAAACAATTGCATCTGGGACAAGGGTGGGATCCAGTTGAGTCCAACCCCAACCATGGGCTTCAGACATGGGCAGAAAGAAAACAGCTTCCTTTTGGCATCTTAAAAAAATAGTTATCAGTTATTTGAGATCTAAACCCAAGACTGCATTCTTCCTGAGTCCCATCGTTTTTCCTCCCTGCATGCACCCCACTCACTCACAAATAGGACTCTAATCTGAATCAGTGTATCTCAAGAAATTGTTAAGGAGTGTTTAAGATAAACTACTGAAATTTATGTATCATACTGTTCACATCATATTGCCCTGTTAGGGTTTATCTCTTGCTATTACTGCCAACATAAAATATGGACTAGTCCAAGTGCTGTAAGCCTAGCTACACAGAAGACTGAGATTTGAGGATCTTGGTTCAAAGTCAGCCCCAGACAGGTAAGTCCCATGAGACTCTTAATTAACCACCAGAAAACTGGAAGTAGAGCTGTGGCTCAAAGTGGTAGAGTGTTAACCTTGAGCAAAAGAGTTCAAGGACAGTGTCAAGCCCTGAGTTCAAGCCCCATGACTGACAATAATAATAATAATAATCTATACATTATAGATAATATGCACACATTATCTATATTATATATACTATGTATGTATTAAATAATATGCATATATATATGTGTTATATATACTGAAATAGGGAGTGAAGAAAAAGAGAAGGGACACCATAGTGTGGACAAGAGATGCTCAATGAATTCAGCGAGCTTTCTTGATTGAAATATTTAAGACATATGCTGTTCTTACTAAGTGATAAGAATTTATTTCAGCATTTTGGGCTCCTGATGAGGTGGATGCTGCTATTAATCCCATTTTAGAGATGATGAAACCAAGAAACAGAGAGGTCGGGTAAATTGCTCAGTATCACACAGCTAGTATAGGTGACAGGAACAAGGACTAGACTCCAGAAATCAGACTCCATCTCACATGCTACTGTGCCATGCTCCCTGCTATTACACTGAAAACAATGTCATAGGAAAAGCAGAGCAATGAGAGGGAGCAGCTCCTGCTTTCCAGGGCTTTCTGAGCTATTAGGAAAAAGCTAGATCCATGAATAAAAATGATCCCCATGCAAGACAGAATGTGACAAAAATAAAGGTAGGCACAGACTACTACCACAGAAGCTTGAAGCCTATGTTCATTCTGATGTGGCCTGAGAATGGCTTCAGAGGACAAAGATGACCTGTGTGGTAAGCATTCCATACAGACAGGAAAGAGCATCAGCCTGGGCCCTGGGAAGTTCTAGGATGGCTCAGGACATAGCATGAATGAGAGGCAGCTGTGCGAAAAGAGGGCACAAGAGCCTGAAGAGCAGAGGTGGTAAGGAGGGGTTATCTGTGGCTGGGAGGTAGCAGCAAGGAAGAGCCAGCCATTGACCTGAGGATTTGGATCCAACTTTAATCCAAAAAGAAGCCAACAAATATCTTGTGATTCAGTCAGAAAGCTTTTGCTTGTTCTGTATCTCCTACCATTTTCCACACATCCTCTATTATTTGTTTATTTCTTTATTGGCAGTGCTGGGGATCAGACCTAGGGTGTCAGCCATGATGGAGGGAGGGAGTCTTATCAAGATACATTGTATAAAACATGCTCAAAGTACATTGGATGAAATATGGACGCTCAAGATGAAACACTAGTGCAACTTAGTAATGCTAATTAAAATGTGTTTTTGAAAGAAGTTATTAGAATGAAAAGATAGTGGCCTACACCAGACATGGGGGTACACCTATACTTCCAGCTATTTAATATCTGGCAATCAAGAGGACTGCAGTGCCTTGCAAAAACTTAGTTGGATGTGGTGTAATGCCCCAGCTGTACAGGAAGCTATAGGTAGGAGGACTGCATTATGAGGCTGGGCCTAGACAAAAAGCATAGACTCTACCTGAAAAATAATTAAAGCAAGAATGACTAGGGGCACAGTTCAAAGGGTAGAGTGTCTTCCTGGTAATAAAAGGCCATGAGTTCAAACTCCAGTACTACCAAGGGGAAAAAAAGGAAGTGGTCTCATTTTGACTTCTCCATGCAAAACTTACCTTGAGTGAAAACTGAGTTCAATTCAGGAAGAAAATATATTGAAAGCTTTAAGCTTCTCACTGACTTAGACGGTTGCTGTCAGTTAATTCTGTGTTCCTACTTAACTTACCCTCCAGAATGCCTGGGGTATAAAGCCAAAGGGACCATAACATGTTTACCTATTTCCCTTTTTCTAGTATAAAGTTTCACCATCTGTGGCAGAGAAATATCATTTTTATAATAATTCAATTTATTTTTTATTATTTTTAAGAAATTGTACAAATGAGTTGCCATTTAACAAAGCAGTTGATGAATACTGTGCATCTTGATGAATGGCCCCCCCTTCCACATTCTCACCTACCCCTCCCCTACCTGGGTGCTCAAAAGGGGTGAGGTGGGATCAAAGGGGAACAAGGTAGACAAAAGGGAGAATGTAGTCAAGAACTGAATGTATATCATACAAAATTAAGAAATGTCATTTTGGGGGAAATGTTTTAGCTAATAATTCAGGAAGAATAAGGTACCGCATTTGCAGGCATGAAGAAACACATGGAGGCAGGCAACAGTCTCCAGTGAATAGTGGCACAATCAACTGAAGGGTGAAATGGTAAGGTGGATTGTGTCAGGAATGAATAAGTAAATAGCAGTCCTGCTCACTGCTCACTCTTAGTCCCTTCTGGTATTATAGACTAGAAAATATGCTACCTTTTTCTCACACTTGTCTAAATAAAAGGAAGATAAATGTGTGTATTCCTAGAGCTAAGGACTAGCTGATAGGAAGATAAAATAACAAATTGAAGGACATCAAAATAAAACAGTCAACTGGATCTAGAATGTGAGAAATTCTACAGAACAGATTTCCCAGTTCCTTCAACAAAGACACAGCATGTCGGGAAAGAAGAGAGGCCCTGGTTGGAATGGAAGAAGAAAAATGTCACAACAACTCAGTGGACTTCAGATCCATATAAGACAAATAGGGAAATTTCAAAAGACAGTGTGAATGTTGTCGATGATGACAGGCATGGTGATGATATCATGGTTATGTCAAAAAAATAATATTTTGCTCAAGTGCTCTGGAATTTGCTGTCAATATCCAAGTAAATGTATGTTGTTTTTTTAGCTATCATCTACCTTGTCTTGTGTTCTGCTTCCTCTCCTAATGAAATATCCGCAAACATGGAACAAATCTAATACCATGTGACAAAACATAACCAGAAAACATCCTGTAGAATGGGGCAGGAAGCACAGTGAAGCTTTCAGGGGGGGGAACTGAGTTATTTTTGGATCTGTATAAGGACAGGTATCTCTCATGAGTTTGCAATGTGGTTCAGCCAGCTGGGACTCCACTGAAAGCAGATCCGGTCCGCAGCAGTGTCCATGAACCACAGATGAACTCAGATACCTCTGGTGCTGTGAGTGATGGCCATGCACATAGACCTTCCCGCCTGTCATTTCAGATTTTTTTTTTATTTTAATGAGCGGTTGTGAGCCATTTCTGTGCAGGATAGCAGGCCTCCCCCGAAGAAGCTTTCATGCATGGATCTTGCAAATGAACACAGGATATATAGAAACTACAATTCCTGGAAACAGAGAGTATCTTTGGATATCACTCCATCTCAAAGTATCTGAATTGCCTCCAAATTATGTGAAACTTTCCAATGATACCATCTATTAAAAACCAAGACCACAAGAGTCAAGCTGATGTGAAGGCATTTAAAACCACTGCTAACATAATATCTCCTTGCATACCTACATAATTCATCTAAGGCTTGGGACCCACATGGTTCCACAGGTTGGAGGCCTTCTGGGTTAAATCACAGTACGAAGTGGATCCTTTGAAGATCTAAACACATACAGATTGAATAAAAATACAGGCCACAGTTGCTCATTTTACAAAACTGTGATTCCTGCTTATGCACTCATTTTATTAAAGTCATATCTCTGTGGTTGAAGCACTTCCCACCAATAAATATTTAGCTAATGAATGAATAAATAAATGAATATTTAGACTACTATGCTAATTCAGACTTCCTCAGTATCTAGTGATTGAAACAAGTCATCACACTTGGCTTAAGAAAAAGCTGAAGAGAAAAAAAGAGACTCATTTCCTTAAGTAACTCAACCCTAGGACAAATATGGTTTCAGGCCCATTTGAATAATTAATGTGCCTCCTGGTAATGGTTCTTCTGAATACTCTCTTCAGCCAAGCTCTCTGCCCAGGGCTGTGAGCACTGAGGACTCTGTTCCTCTTTGAAACCTCAGAAAGAGAGATTATTACACCAAAGCATCGGATGTATTCCATGAAGTAGATTTATAATCCACCAATCACAGAGGTGGAGGCTTTGTCCCTCCACCAATCACAAAGATGAAGAGAGTTGGTCCATCACATGACAACCTTAGGCCAATTACAGAGAATAAGGCCATTTAAATTTCCAGTTAACTGGTCTGAATGTTATGTCCTGTCTAGGTCTGGTAGGAAGTGGACCCTTACTAGAATCACATGGTGGCAAAGGAGGGGTGAGAACGGGGTGCTGTTGCCAAAAACAAGGGAATCATCCAGGGAAGCTTATTTCCTTCATGTGACATACGTAATTTCATGGTTTCGCTGAGGAGGGGAAAAGGTTCTGCTAATATCAGGTTATTTTACTTATCACCCTTGTCTAAGATTACTCCAAAGTAACTTGAAAACTTTGGATGTGATGGCAGTACATTTCACCACCTGAGGCACAAGAAAATTTGCTCTGAAACTTACCGAGGTACAAACTCAGTGTGGCTATCTCCCTCCTGCGGCTTAGAAGCACATGCTTAAGACAATCCAATATAGGGAAGAAAGAAAAGAAAGGCACAGTAGGAGATCTGACTAAAAGGTAACAAACTGTCAAGAACTTCAGCCTCTAAATGGGCACTGTCTTCAAAATACCGCATCAAGTCCACATTAACCCTGTTTGGAGGACAAAGATCTTACCAGTTCACTGCCTGTGGAAGCATAGTAAGTACTCACTAAATATATCTGAGTAAATGAGAAATTCCCTAATCTCTCTAGGTTGGCTTTCCATTTCTATCTCTCTCCAAAAAGGGGTAAGTGTCCCAAATTCTAATGAGGATGCTTCATACCAGTATCTTTTACAGGGCAAGCTGTCACTCATATCCCAATCACAATGACTCTCAGCTGAGGAAGGGGCATTAATATTAATATTATTAAGACAAATCAAGATCCCATTCTCAGTTGCGCTCTACCACCCACCTTTCTAATCCACATATGGTTATAATATGTCTATATGATTTGCAATTATCCTAAATTGATAGCCCATCTCTAAAATAAAATTAAACTAGGTTTGGTAGTTTTCAATTATTTATAGCAAAAAACAAAGCTTTACAATAACTATTACCCATACCCCAATGATTAATTAAATAAGTAATCCAGAAGGGTTCCGGGGGGGTTGCATTTTTTGTTTTTGTTTGTTGGTTGCTTGTAGGGCTTGAACTCAGGACCTGGGTGCTAGCCCTGAGCTTCTTTGTGCTCAAGGTTAGTGCTCTACCACTTGAGCCACAGAGCCTCTCCTAGATTTTGAGTGGTTAATTAGAGATAAGAGTCTCCCAAGGATTTTTCTTCTCGGGGTGTTCAAACCATGACCCTCAGATCTCATCCAGGAATTTTTTTTTGTATGTATACCCATTCCGAGGCTTGAACTCAGGGCCTGAGTGCTGTCCTGAGCATTTTTGTTCAAAGCTAGTGCTCTGCCACGTAAGCCACAGCTCTACTCTGGCTTTTTGGTGATGAATTAAAGAATTTCATGATCTTTCCTACCCAAGCTGGTCTTGAACTGTGATCCTCAGATCTCAACCCAGCTAAATAAGTAGTTTTTGACTAGTTGAAGAAAGAGGGGAATCCCTGGAGTCCTGAGGCATTCTGCCAAACCCAAAAATTACCGAACAAAATGTGATGATCCTTCTACTTCTTTCCAGCCCTTGGCAGAGGATATTGAGAAGGAAATGATCTATTATGATAAAAAGAATTATCAATGACCATTACTGGCCAGTACTAAAAACTACCTATACTGGGCTTTGGATAAGGTTCCATGGACTCCAAAGACTCTATAAACCAAGGTTGGATCCAGGGTAAGGTTATTTTTTAATTTGGATTTTATTTTTATTTAGTTTTTAGTATGCCAAGAGAGTCTACACTGCCTCAAAAGTTGAGAATGCCTACCTTAAGCTATTCCACCTAACATTTGATTCCTGCCAAGCACCCTAAGTCCTTTAATTCCTTTGTCTTGACTGATTCTCAGTCAAGGTATATTCTGGGCAGTGTAGGCTTCTCAGTTGAGCCAGCTTGCCTTCAGATCCCTTCAAATGACTTGCATAATTACTTCAATGTATCTGGTGATGTGTCTTGGAGCCAGAGGGTCTTGAACAAGATATGGCCAGAGTCAGCATAAAGAAGTGGATTTTTCACATATTAACCTTAGCTAGAATGAAAGTTAAGAATGCCCTCGCCTGTAGAAACAGCAAGTAACTGAAAGAAATGACACAGCTGCAAATGAAAAAAAAAAGTAGAAACAAAATATTCTCCAAAGACAAAAGAACATGATCCAATGAACATTGAAAACCAATGAGATTCAAAAACACTGACTAGTATGGAAAATGAAGGACATGGAAACAAACCAGCCTCAAAACTGTATCTCCTGTTGCCCTTAACCCTGTTTCCAGTCAATTTCAACCTACATTACTGTCTTCCCTAAATCCAAATGGCTAAACATACTTATTCCTGGATCCTCCATCAAACCCTATCATTTTTTTCACCCACCCAGACTCCCCAAATCCCTTAGTACCAGTTTTAAAACAGACAAAATTTGTCTCCTTAGGTTTTTTATGTTGGTACAATCATAGATGCATTCATCTAGAATGTAGTCACACTGAAAATTTACCCTGAGAGCCCATTCAGATCTAGGCACAGGTTTACACCCTGAAGATTCCGAGAGGCAGACACTGTGACATCTTCTGAACAAAATCTAGTTTAATGGGACAGAGTGACCTACAAACAATGATAGCTTAGAAGGACCATGAGAAGGGATTCCACAGGAAATCTAAGGAAAAGGCCCTTAATTTTGACAGAAGAAGCCCTTCAAAATGCAAGGATCCAGTTGGGAGCTGGTGGCTCATGCCTATAATCCTGGCTATTCAGGAGGCTGAGATCTGAAGATTGAGGTTTAATGCCAGCCTGGGCAGGAAAGGCAATGAGACTCTTAGCTCCAATAAACTACTCAGAAAAGGTTGGAAGTGGGCACTGTTGCTCAAGTGGTAGAGTGCTTGCCTTGAGGAAAAGAACCTCAGGGACAGCATCCAGGCCCTGAGTTCAAACCCCAGGATTGGCACCATAAAAGGTGTGGGGGTGGGGGGTCCCTTCTAAGGGGAACATTAAGCAGGAATTCTCCAGATGAGCAAAGATAAAGAACATCTCAGACTTGAACAATCACAGGTACAAAGCTATCCCAGGTTGAAAGGACAGCTAAGAAAAGGGATGATATGGAAAGCATGGAGAGAAGATTCTGGAAGATTTCTTTCTATGCCATATTAAAAATTTGAGTGAGACTTCATCCCATAGGTAATGGGTGAGTCAGAAGATATGGTGATCTAATGTCCCTCTTGCATTTTTTAAGTATGGAGGACAGATGGGGCTTGCTTGCATCAGTGAGTCATGGAGCAGGACTTCCTCAGGGTCATTCATATGACCTCTCCTTCCTGAGCCCACATGACAGCTATAGGCCTCAACCACCTTGAAGGTGAAATGAGAAGGGATCTATGTTACTTTCAGACTGGGGTGGTTAGCAGTGTCAGCCCCTCCACTCTGTACTCTGCTGGACCTTGGAAGGCCCCAGATGAAATGATGCCAATAAAACAATAAGGACAAAAGACAAAACGATGGGGGAATCCTGAGGAACACTCCCAACATCCCTCCATCTGCCTTTGCAAACAGTTCCAGCATCTGTATGAGTAAGAAATAAGTTTTAGACTGGGAATGTAACTCAGCAAAGCCCTGGATTCTATCCCTAGCACTATAAAAATATAAATTAAAAAATAAACTTGGGCTAGTAGCTGATGCCTCTAATCCTAGTGACTTAGTAGGCTAAGATCTAAAGATCGTGGTTCAAAGTCAGTCCCAGCAGGAAAAGTCCATGAGACTCTTTCCTCCAGTTAAACACCAAACCTCTGGAAGTGGAGTTGTGGCTACAGGGGTAGGGGTTTGGATAGGAAGAGCAAAAGGACTGTACCCAGGCCCTGAGTTTGTCAAGTTCCAGTACTGGCAATTAATTAACTAATTAAAGTAGATAAATAAATTTCACTTGTGTGAGGATAGTAAAAGAATTAAGACTTCATTCCTTCTCTCAATGTCCTTCTGTACCAGAAAGATGGGTGGCAGGGAACAACAATGCCTGATTCAGGGGTAATACATACCAATACACAACTGAGAGTAAAGCTGGATGGATTGATTGTCAGGTGAAGAGTCATCTGGAAGGCTTCATGGAATAGGTAGCCTCTGTCAGAGCCCTGAAGAATGTCAAGGAGAACTCAAAGAGGTCATAAAGGTCACTCAGCAAGTTGTTGAAAGGAACATGGCAACTGTGCCTGCTTTAATTGGGAAGTGCTTGACTTCTCATGGTGCAGGAATCTATAAAAGGATGGCCATAGCTCAAGTTCCATCTGCTTGTTTTTCCAAGTGAGGAAGATCGAGCCTGGTTTGTTTTTTTAACAAACCATATTTTTAGTGGAGTCCATTATGAATCTTACATTTTTCAAGCTGTCTCAAAGCTTATTTTATGTTGACATATTTCAAAGCTTGCAAAATCCTTCCTCAGTCTGAGATGGGGAGTTCACACTGAAAGGAAAGTGCATAGACAAGAGCATGACTTCATAACCCATTTAAGAGGGGAAGAGCTTCAGAGAGAAATATCATGGTAGAACCCCTCACGTTATCATCCTGCTATTTTAAAACACTCCTGTTTATAGAAGACCCTGCTTGGTGAGAACCTGTTGCAAACCAGGCGGCCACCTTCGGCACAGTCCCCTTCTTAGTACCTCCTTCAAAACAAGTCACCCACTCTGCCAGCTGCTGCGTACATCTGAATGACAGCACACAGCAGAGAGCCCAGAGGAATGGTTCTGTTACCTTAGCATCTTGTGGCTTTATATACTTCAGGGAAAACAGATACCCCAGACTTGACATGAGACCTGATTCATTTGATGTGTTTCAGCTTCTAATTCTTATTCTTAATTCGTTTGTTTAATCATTTATCCAATCCATGTTCACTGAAAAACTGCCATGTACAGACAGAGTGTCATTTCTCTCTTGACAGTCCTGAGTATCAAGAAATCAATGAAGACAAAGCCATGTCAAAGAATCCAGACTTTTCTCTCTTTTTTTTTTTTTTGACTTGATAGTTTGGTCTAGAAGCTACTATAGATATTTGTTTAGGTAAATTAGACTTTTCACTGGAAGTGGGAGAAACTAAACTGATTGGGAATGAAGCCTCTTCACTAGTTACTTTCTGCTTTCTTCCTCCTCCTTCTCCTCTACTTCCTACTCCTCCTGTCCTCTTCCTCCTCCTCCTCCTTTCTTCTTCTCATCCTTCTTTCTTCTTCTGTTATCATCACCCTTGACTAGGTAGTTGCTGTTCAGTGAGCTACATGTCTAGCCTCAACGAGTTATTTCTTGAGCCAAAGCCAAACCAAAGTTTTGGCCCTGGTTAAATTCATGTCTTTCTTTTCTTTTCTAGCAGTTAGAGTGAAAACATAAGACTACAAGAGACCCAACGACTTCTCTGAAGGTCTAACAAGCCTGCTGATCTATTCAATCCATTTAGTCACCCTGGATTTTCATTCAAAAAGTAACACCATAGAGGAGTTTTCCCTGGGCTAGCTGACTAACAAAAATTTAGAACCAGGCTCGTCAGCCTGAATAAAACTGACCCAAAAAGAGCTGTATTATATCCAGAGTGAAGAAAATGTTCCCTCTAAAATCTGATAACTGGAATGCTTGACTTAATAATCAGAAACAGCAGGAGCAATAATTTATTTTTTATTCTTCCATTCAGCTTCCAAGTGCACCTGGCTCTAATATTAGCAGGAGAGTAAGGCCGAACCCAGAATGGAGCCATGCTCCTCTTAGAAAGTATCAGCTCAACAACCCAAAATGTTGGCTTCTCACATGAAAGAACATAGGATTTTTTTATTGATTTAATTTTTGCTATTTTTAAGTAGTTGTACAAAGATTTCAATTCAACAAATCAGTATGTAAGTATAATGTACCTTAAGAGTACTGACTTTTCCTTTTAGCTATTATTATTTTCATGAGCTCTATGAATTCATACATCATTTTTAATCGTGACAATAGAGATATTAACTTCACAGAAAACCTAAAGTCAAAACTGAAGCCTTCCTAATGGAATAAAGGATCGTTAGAGGTATCCTGTTGGAACTCTTTCTCTCTTTGTTTCTTCAGTACATTTTATTTTGTTTTATGGTTTGTTTTATATTGAATGTGACTTATTTGTAGATATTGTTTTCAAAAGTGGAAAAAAATTGCTTCTACTTGTCAAGGAATTGCCTGGCAAGCCATTCTGAGATATTTGATTGAATGGACATCATCCTGTCTTAAAACATCACAGCAAGCGGGTGCTAGTGGCTTGCACCCCCTGTGATACTAGTTACTTGGGAGGTTGATATCTGAAGATCATGTTTCAGAGTCAGCTAGGGCAGAAAAGTTCATGAGACTCTTATCCCTAATAAGATTTAAAAAAAAAAAAAAAAGCTGAAGTGGAGCTGTGGCTCAAGTGGTAGAGCACTAAAACTCAGGGGAAACACCCAGTCCCTGTGTTCAAGCTTCCAGGACTGGCACACACACACACACACACACACACACACACACACACACAAACTCAGTGCTAAGTAAACTTGATCTGTGGCACCAATGCACTTATTCTTCCCTAGCATGCCAGGCCACTGAAACATACTCAGACATACACCATGCCATAACTTCTCTACCAAGGTAGATTAATCTTCTATCTGAAAATAATAGAAATGGTCTCCCTGCTGAAGTTTCATAATCTTACTCTTTATGATGGCAAAATTATCACACAAAAAACAATTATTACTACTTCCTGAGCAAGGCATTTTCCCTAGAATTAGCAGCTAGATGTCAATGCTCATCAATAGAGTTCTCTACTGTCCTATGGGGTTGTATGTAAAACAGGGGAAACTGGCCATGGTTTTTGGAAAAACATGTTTATCAGGATGTTTTTCTTAATTGCAAAGGAAAGGGGGAAAAGAAAATCCAAGATGTTTAACATTGAAAGATGGTTGAATGCATTTCATTGTAGTTCTTACAATAGAATATTATACATCCTTTAAACTTGTGCTGATATACAAGGCAATGTAAAACACAGCCAAAATAATAATAAAACAGTATCCTGGGAAAGAGAAGCAGAAGATCTAAACAGGAAATATCACAGTTTGGAGCTAGGCATGAAAGCTGGGAGGACACAATAGTCAAGTCTGTGTGTAGTCACTCAAACAAAGCAAATTCTGAATTCATGATTAACACCTACATGTCTAAGCAAACAATAAACATCCAGAAAAATGCATGAGTCTCACTCATGATCCCCTTGATTATAAAGACCAGTTTTTTTCTTTTTTAAAGGTGTCTGCTTCCAAGATTTCCAAATTGATCTCCCATACTTCATGTATAAAGTGATCAAATAAATCTTGACAAACTCCTACACTATAAAAAAAATAAAACCACCCTGACCTTCCTCTATTTAGACAGGCAAATGGCTAGACATTGCCTAGCCAAAGACCAGCTGCTCCTTTAGCAGAAAACCCACAGTGAGAACTGAGCAATGCACTCCCAAGTTGCCTGAAAATTTCCCAACAGCAAAAAGAATAAAGGGTGGGGGGGGCAGATAATAATTTCAAGAGCAATACTCCATTCTAAAATTTGGTGTACCTCTAGATTGTTAGGCAACTTTAAAAAAAAAAGAAGAAGAAGAAGAAGAAGAAGGGGGAAAAACACAGAAAAGAGCCCCTTGTGGTTACAAAAATCACATAGCTATGTTATGAGGACTAATAAAACTATTAGCTATTGGCCCAAAGCCAAGAATCCATTAATGACAGACTGGTATCTATCCAGGAATGTAAAATGTTTTTACTAAATAAACACACGAGCAGGAAACATTCAACTTCTGTCATTATGTAAAATTCAAGTGTGATTCTATCAAGCAGTAGAACAGCCAACAGGCCAGATCAAAGGGGAGAAAAGAAGTAGAAGCAGCAGTGTCTTCAGTTCTTATACCAGGAAGAGTCAAAAGTTAAAGTTATTCTAAGGTGCAGCCTAAGGGGCACTGTACTATGGTTAGAGAATGCCAATGGTGGCATTTAAAAAGAAATGAAGGAAGGGCCTTGTTTAGAAGGAAGTGGAGTAAGCCGCCTGGGATAATAGTTAGTAATTAAACTATAATGACTGATTTTTTTACAGCTTTCCAAGGCTGTACAAACAAAAGATTAAGGCTAATTGAAATATGAGATTAAAATAACCATTACTATTTGTTACTTGGGGCAAAATACAGCTTTCTCATACCTATATTCAAGTATCTTCCATGTAACAGAATCTTGTGAAAATTAGCAATATATAACAAATTTTCTGAAAGCATGAAGTATCTAACAATTAATAATAATAATTTGCTGCATCTAAACTTAGGACTCTGTGGTATCCCAAAACACTCAGTATTCTGCATATGTACTTTATCTGCACTTATATAAAGGCGGGGGAATCATTTTCAATCTGATTATGCTAATATCAGCATTCTCTTCCACTAGGACTGAAACTTTTATCTCACTGAATAATCAGTCAGGTAAGGAAGTCCAGGAGGGGGCTATACAAATTTAACTGTCATTCAAATATTTTAAGACGGACAAGGTAGTTCCGAATAAGCCATTATAGCAAAAATAATCACGTTTAACTAAAGAATTCACAGCATGCTATTTCTCTTGACAATCTCTGTCTGTTTTCTGACTTGAATCTGCTGAATAACTTCTATACTATCTCCATGTCTTTTAGCTGGATAGAGAGAGCCCAGACAAATGTAAAAAACAAATGGGATGCAAATTATACTGGTAAAAGCAACCTGGGTTGACAGTTCATGATGAACTGGCTCAGACATCTCCATTTGTAAGATTAAATTATTTTCAGGGTACAGATTTGCAGCTCCCATTGTCAGTGAATTAGAAAACTATCAGGGAAATGGCTATGGCTACAATCAGTTTGGCCAGTGAAAGAGCCAGGAATTCTAGGGGTAGCTCTACCAAATAACAGGTTCAAGTTACTAAAGTAAGAGCCTGTGTCTTTCTAGGTCACACAGGCCTAGTCCACAGTATCATACCAGTAAAGTTGTCATAGCAACAATATTTACCTGAACTCTCCTAACATGACCTGTATATCCACTTAAAAAGACTAATGTTTCAAAAGAGTATTTAGACAAGGTGAATTTGATCAATGTACATTATATAAATCATGTAAACATCACAATAAAACCCCTCTGTACAACTAATTTATGCTAATAATAACAAGCCCAACCTCTATATCGTTTACCCTCTATGGAAGGAGTGTGGCAGAAAAAGTGCACTTTTTTTTCTTTTTTTGTTGCCAGTCTTGGGGCTTGAACTCAAGGCCTAATGCTGTCCCTGACTATTTTGGCTTGAGGCTAGCACTCTATCACTGGGGCCACCACTGCTTCACTTCTGGCTTTTTGGTGGTTAATTGTAGATAAGAGTCCCATGGACTTTTCCTGCTTGGACAGGCTTCCAACCACAATTTTCAGATCTCAGCCTCCCAAGTAGCTATGATTACAAGCATGAGCCACTGCCATCTGGTCTGAAAAATCCACTTTTGAGATCCACCCTCTCGCACATTAATTATTCAGGCAAGCATTTTAACAGGAAAAATAAATTCTAGATTTGTTTTTAAAAATCTGAAATGATAGACCTTTTAAAGGATAAGTGTATCTATTTCAAGTAGATTAAAGAAATGAATTTGAAAATAGAGAATCTGTGTGATTTATGGACCTATAACCCAATTTTCACAACTCTTGACCTTGTAGATTTTTTTGTTCCAATCTACCTAAGGTTGCAGAAATGAATTGATTAAGAAGACTCTAAGTCTGCACTAGAAAATGTCTTCAAATACTTCCATAAATTCAGTATCCCAATTATCAACATTTACTCACCTTGATAGTGACCACCATGGTCCAGACACATTTTTAGGAATTGAAATCTCCATAATTAAATTAAATCACTATATTAACAAAAATAGGAAAAGAGAAGACATTTTTGTAGTATTTAATATCACCTTTTTTTAATGCCAGGAATGGGTCTTGAACTTAGAGCCTCATGTTCTCCCTTAGCTTTTGTACTCAAAGCTGGTGCTCTATATTTGAGCCGCATCTCCACTTCCAGAGTTTTGCTAGTTAGAGATATTCCCTGGCTGGCTACAAACTAGGATCCTCAAATCTCAGCTTCCAGAGTCTAGGATTGCTAGCATGAGCCACCAGCACCCAGCTCAAAAAAATTATGATACAAAAAAAGTATATTTATCCTATAGAGGTTTTCTTCATGGCATACTTACATTCTCAGAAATCTTGCAATGTGACTTACACTAACATTTGCTTAGCATATTCCTCATCTATGGCAAGGTCATATTTTCACCCAATTCAGAATGAATTACCACAAAGCTCAATTAGGAAACTTTATGGATATTTTCACTTTAGCTGTAAAACGCTTCCTACAATCTGTTTTCTCTAAAACTCTATTGTCAATAGCAATCATAATTGATTTGACCTCAAAGTTGAAGGGAATATCTTGCCACATCCTATAACATCAATGTGGTAATAAGTGAAGATATTTCAATCAGCTAAAAATGGCTCTTCTAAAAAATTAACTGGAGAGGAAGAAAAAAAAATGACATACTTAATAGTTCAGAATTGACAGTAATTAACCAAAAAAACAGTGGAGGAGAGATTAGGCTAACTCGAGAAACTTTGAAGACAAATGTCTGCGATTAAGAATAGAAGCAGTTTAGCTATTTGAGATAAAAAGAAATAAAATAATGAGCTGCATATTCTAGATAAGACTTGGCAAGCCAAAGTTTGGTCGAGGATATTTTAGATTCTCTAACATCTGGGATCTAATTATTGGAGAAAAATCAAAATGTGAACAAATTCAACAATTTTGTAATGTACACTGAGATGTTATTAAAATAACATTATTGGAATTGATTGTGATGTGCTGGCTTATTCTTATAATAATTTAAAATATGTGTGAAAGATATAAACTAGTACCAGAAGATAGCAATGCCTTTCTTAAGTCTTGGAATTGTGTACACATGTACAATGACAACCATATCCCACAAATACACAAAATGCTAAATGCAGGAAATGTGAAGGGGGAAATGTGATAAAGTCCTTATGACTCTCTTAAATGGTTAAGACCTATTAGGTCAAACCCTGCTGGGTAAATAAACTGTTCCCTGGTGTAAATTAGAAACTTTTGGAGGTGTATTAGCTTTTTCAGGCCCCCAAGGTACAGTTTAGTAAATTACTGTTCCAGTGAACTAAATGATTCCCTTGGGGCCTGAAAGAGTTAACACGCCTTCAGAAATGAGCAATTGACTCTCTTCTCACCAGTAGGACATCCCACACCTGCACACCCCAACTGAGAGGATTCCATGACTACTGAGCACATTCATTCCTTCTGTCTTCACTCCTTCCTGAAGCTCTCTGGCTGGGGAGAGTTGGTATTCTAGTCAATAGGAAGACAGTAAGGAGAAAGACAGACTTTCACAAAGATGACCTTGTGACAGGGGAAGGCAAACACTAGGTAAATAAACAAAGATGTCACAGTGATAACTGTGATGGCGAAAATAAAATAAGGTGATGTGTTGGAAGAAAACAGTGGTCAGGAGAGAGTCCCCCAGAGGTCGGCAAATGCCAGCATGTGAGCCAAGGCCTAGATGCTGAGGAGGAAATGGCTATGAACACCAGGGCCTGTTGTGAGGGACTCACTTCATGGTACCTGAGGGCTACTGGATGTTGACTGTGGGGACAATAGGTGGCAGGGCAGGTAGACCAAGCCCAGGCACTCACCATGGAGCAGAAACTCACTCTCTTGTCAAGTTCACTCTTAAAACCAACACTGGATCCTGGTGCCAGTGGCTTGTGTTTGTAATCCTAGTTATTCAAGAGGGTCAGATCTGAGGATCAAAAAAGTCTCAGAGACAACACCCAGGCTGTGAGTTCAAGCCCAAGGATTGGCACACACATTGAAGTAAATAAATAAACAAAAAAACAAACATGGTGAGAAGGCAGAGTTCAGGACAGATGAGTGGAAGAGAATGATGGAAGGGGTGACATTGATCAAGATGTATTATGCTCATAAACTGACATGTTGAATTAAGACCCCCTTTGTACAACTACTTAAAATAGTAGTAGTAATAATAATAATAATAATAAAGGCTTCAAAAATACCTCAGCACAATGAAGGGGGGGAAGCAACATGTGTCTGTGGGACAGTGGAGATAATCAAAATTTTTCAAAATTGGAAGAGAGAAAAAGCTAAGCCCTTGAAATGTCACTGGTATGTGGTGGGCAGGGCTGTCCATGGGGAAGGAAGTAACCAGCTACAGGCTATCCCAGAGAAAAGCTCCACCGGCACTCAGAGGAGTTTCAAAGAGAGCTCATCCTGCATGGAACAGGTTCTTCATGAGTCAGGATTCTCCAGGGAGATGAAATCATTAGGTTATTGATTCAAAGAGAGAAGGCAGAAACGAGGGAAACAGAGACCAGAAATTTAGGAAATTGTCTCATGAGATTACGGAGGCTCAGTGGGTCCTCTATCCGATGAGGATAGTAGGTTGGTGACTCAGGGAAGGACTAATGTTGCAATACAAGCCCAAAGGGCATTTGTTAGTAAAGCCCCTTCCTACTATGAAGGACAGCCTTTATTGTATGAAGACATTCATCTGATTACCTAAGATCCACTCACTTTATGGAGAGCAGTCTTCTTAACTATCATACCCACTCACTTAAGAGTTAATCTCTTGAGGTGCCAGTGGCTTGCACCTGTAATCCTAGCTACTCAGGGAATGAGCTCTGAGAAGCATGGTTCAAAGCCAGCCAGTGCAGGGAAGTCCATTGAGACTTTTGTCTCCTATTTAACCACCAAACTACATGCCTGTAGTTCAAGTGATAGAGTACTAGTCTTGAGAACAAAAGCTCTGGGACAGTGCCCAGGCCCTGAGTTCAAATCCCAATAACATAACAGTTACAACAAAAAGTGAATCTTATCCTAACCTAATAGATGCAAAAAAAAAAAAAAAGAAAAATAGAACAGATGATCCATATTAGAAGGATAAGCCTGCCTTGGGGTACCTCAGGGCCCTAAACATCAATGTTGTGTCAAACTCTAGTCAGGATAGAGTCTGAGCATCTTAGAGCAGTTTTGCAACCCTTCAAGGTCTAATATCCAAGAAGCCTGAATTCATATCAATTCTGATGTGAAGCTGACTAAAAGTCAGCCAGACTTGAGCTTGAATTTTGTCTCTGTCACAAATAGCTACATGAGTTTGAACACGTATTTCCATCCTGTGTGTGTGCACATATGCGCATGCCTGTGTGTGTGTGTGTGTGTGTGTGTGTGTGTGTGTGTGTGTGTACGCCAGCACTGGGGTTTTAACTAAGGGCCTTGAACTCTCACTTAGCTTTTCCACTCAAGGCTGTGGCACTCTACCACTTGAGACACACTTCTGGATTTTTGCTGGTTAATTAGAGAAAAGAGTATCTCCGTATGTCAGCCCAGGCTGTCTTTGAACCATAATCCTCAGATCTCAGTCTTCTCAGTAGCTAGGAGTGCAGGTCTGAGCCACTGGTAAACTGGAGCTGGTTTAATCTTTTTTTTTTTGCCAGTCCTGGGCCTTGGACTCAGGGCCTGAGCACTGTCCCTGGCTTCTTCCCGCTCAAGGCTAGCACTCTGCCACTTGAGCCACAGCGCCGCTTCTGGCCATTTTCTGTATATGTGGTGCTGGGGAATCGAACCTAGGGCCTCGTGTATCCGAGGCAGGCACTCTTGCCACTAGGCTATATCCCCAGCCCTGGTTTAATCTTTTTGAATCCAATTTCCTCATCTGTAAAAGAAGGCAATAATAGCAATCAATATCTAATATCCATTACTATAAAAAGCATGTCTTTAAAATGAGATAACATCCCAAAAAGAAATACACTCATTGCCTGAACTATGTAACTCTAACAGGACAAAGCACTCTCTTGATGTTATCTCCTTTTTCAAAAAAATTTTAAAGTTGTTTATTGTAAAGGTGATATACTGTTCTCAGTTCATAGTTAAAAAAATCAGGATGTATTAATTCTAAAAGTTTGTTGAAGAGTATTTCAAATCATTCTGTTATACCTTCTTACTTCAAAACCCTTGTGTCATTGTGTATGTGTGAGTATGTGCACATACAATAGAAAGAGCAGAGATATGTCCACAATAAAAGCCCTTTTAGTGGACAAGGAATGCACAGTTCCCTTATCAACACATTGTATTTCATCTGCCAAGGAGAGCAACATCTTGCTGCCAAAAGACCACCAATAAACCGGTTGAGTTAAACTCCTACTTTTCTCTGATATTTATCTCCATAAGTTTGGGGCCACTTCTCATGCCACTTGCTTATTTATTTATTTATTTATTCATTTGTTGTTTGTTTGTTTTACTTGATGCCTTAAAAGAGGCACTGCCGGGGCTGGGAGTATGGCCTAGTGGCAAGAGTATTTGCCTCCTACACATGAAGCTCTCAGTTCAATTCCCCAGCACCACATATATGGAAAACGGCCAGAGGGGGCACTGTGGCTCAAGTGGCAGAGTGCTAGCCTTGAGCAAGAAGAGGCCAGGGACAGTGCTCAGGCCCTGAGTCCAAGGCCCAGGACTGGCCAAAAAAAAAAAAAAAGAGAGAGAGAGAGAGAGATTGCCTTTAAATGAGGACAGTAAATATACCATGCAAGTTGGGTCAAGTTGAGTCAGGCAGAGAACATGACCATGTTCCATCCTCATAACCCAAAGCACCCACACACTGCCACACAAATCCCAGCAAGGTTTTGTGGTAACTGGCCTGGCCTGCTTTGTTGGAGGCAAAGCAGCCTGTTTAGAAGCTGCTGTACATAATGGGCTAGCTTTTCTACAAAGGCCACCCCATATAAAAGTGAAAGGAAAAGACAATTACCTCCAAGAATTGAGTATTTAACAATTGCCTATGGGTATAGTCAGTTGAAGAAAGAGATAGGCCGACAACTCATCTCTGAGCAAAGATAACCTGGTAAGTCAAAAAAAAAAAAAAAAGATTGGCATCTAGGGTCAGGTCAAGCTGTAATTGAAGTCCTACTAGCACTTTGTTACACTGCTAGATGGAGAGAGAGCGAGACAGAGATCCTGAGATGCTTGCTGTGTCTCAGTTACTTCATTAAGTGTTCTGAAGGGAGAATTGCTGGAGGTGACACCCAGAGCCTCACCTTTGCTCTACCACTTGAGTCAAACACCCAGCTCATGAATAACTTTAATGGAGAACACAATATATGAAGCAATGATATCAAGCCTAAAAGCTGTTCCAATACGAGTCCTATTCACATTCACTATAAACTCCAAATATAAAAATAGGCTAAGGATTTGCTGACTGCCAAATAATGGAATTCGAATCAAACCCCTTGTCTTCCAACTCCAAAGTTAATGCTCTTTCCACTTACCTACATTCCAAAATAATAATACATTCTGAAAGGCAGAATTTATATGACATCGGTGTGTATGCCTGCTTGTGTTTGTATGTCTCCATGTACACATACTGAGCCCAATCCTAAACAAGCAGAAGTAAGCAGTTATAAAACACAACAGGTGGATAGCTGGGGCTATAGCTCAAGTGACTATAGCCCATGCCTAGTGAGAGCAAGGTCCTGAGTTCAAACCCCAAAAGTAAGGGGGGGAAGGAAACAGTGTTTCTGTTTGATTGGAAATCCTAGGTCTGAAACTCACCTCTCAGTGCCACTTAGAAATATTATTGGCCTTAATTTGCCTGGTGTCTGTTAGTACCTCCCGACCACCACTCCACCACTGCTTTTTCTCGGGGTTCAATGTGCCACTTGATTGTTTTTAATAAGCACTAATGGGTTTTATAAAGCAATAAAATCCTGTAAGCCACAACAAAAGAGGCTGCTTAATTTAGCCAATGAAGACTATAGACATGGTGGGCTGAGTGTAGTGATACACACCTATAATCTCAGCTACTTGAGAGACAAGAAGAGGCAGAGGGAGAAGGACTGAGATCTGAAGCCACCCTTGGGCAAAATTGGAGAGCCTAACTGAAAATAAACTAAAAGCTGGTGGTGCAGCTCAAGTAGTACCTACCTTCTTTGCCTACCTAGCATTTCTATTAAGCTTTCTAAAACACTGAGTAAGGGCATTGAAGAGCACCATGAAGCCTTGGAAGGTCCTTCCAGGGAGACTAGGGAAATCACAACAACTGGCATTCAAAGAAAGGAGGAGGATTTATTTGATAAACACAGAGCACCCTTGCTCTCCATGTAATGGAATCCATCTGAAGAAAAGACATGGCAAAGTATTTATAGAGAGGGTATCTACTGTCTGCAACAATAGCCATGTATATTCAGAGGAAGAAAGACAAGGAATGACATTCTTATATGATCAGTAGCTATTTTTGAATAATGGGTTATAGGTGACTCTTGACTGCCCTTTAAAATACATTTCTATATTTTAAATTTTTTCTAGTGTGATTTTGACTTTACAGTGAAAGGAAAAATCATATATGTTATTTACATGACACTGAAAGAGAAGAAAATTGAATAGCTACTCCATTTTACCACATTAGCATGTTCTACCTGGAACCTGTAACAGAGTCCTTCACTATCAACTCTGCCAATAAGCCTTAAGTAGTTGCCATCTTCCTGGTGAGTAGTTTTCATGAGCCTTGGATCCCCTTTCTGAACAGAACTGAATAGGAAATGTCTATCCAGAATCATATTTGTAAAGCTCAGCCTCAAACTGTAAGCACTACTCAACTCTATGAGATCATCAGGATGCACAGGTAACTTTTCTTCCTTTTGGCTTTGTTTATTATATTGTCAGTTTTATGGCACTTGTAATGTACTAATTACATGCTGGCTTAGCTGAGCTTCAAAGAAAGAGCTTTGCTACTTGACTGAAAGTTTGGTCCCCACCCCCTTAAAATTAGGCCTTTGTCTCTGATTCAAGAATAGGAGTCTGACTCCTATTCTTGGATATACTCTCAATTACTCCAGGTATGTTCTTACCTTCAAAAGGCTCCCATTTTAGAGGTTCTTCAAACACAATTACTGTGGGCCCAAGAGGTAACATCCATCTGGCCTTTGAGTCTCCTGTTCCCATTCCTTTTTTTTTTGCTGGATCAGATCACAGGATCTTGGGTGGATCTCTGGGTCTGGTACAACTCTATCTAGACCCACTTTGTAAGCCTGGTCTCCTTCAGATCCATAGCCTTCAAACTATACCACTTCTCTGCTCATGATTCAACAATTGATGCCCTCACTTAGGATCTCTCCTGTGAATTCTAGACCCATTATCATTGAAGTCCTTGATGAATGTGTGATTATATCTCTGACTTAAATCGAACATCTGCTCTTCCCACCACAAGTCATTCCACCTGCTGCTCTGACAGTTTAGTTAATAGGAACTCCTTCTGGTTGCTTAGGACAGAAATCTTGGAGTCATCTTTGAATCGTTTTTCTCTCATACATCATTTCCAACCTATCAAGAAATTCAATTTATTCCAGACATTACCTTCAGGGATTCCTTCCTTCCTTCCTTTCTTATTTCTTCCTTTCTCTCCCTTTCTTCCTTCCTTCCTTCCTTCCTTTCTTTCTTTCTTTCTTTCTTCTTTCCTTCCTTTCTTTCCTTTTGTCCTAGTACTGAGGCTTGAACCCAAGGTTTCACAGTCTCTCTTGGCATTTTTGCTCAAGGCTGGAGCTCTACCACTTGAACCATAGATTCACTTCTGGCTTTTTGCTAGTTAATTGGAGATCACACTCTCACTTTTCTGCCTGGGCTGGCTTCAAATTGGGATCCTCAGATGATCTCAGCCTCCTTAGCAGCTAGGATTACAAGCTGAGGCACCAGTGGCTGACTTTATCTTCAGTTGTTAATCTAGAATCTAGCCAGTTCCCTATGCTTTCTGTGCTCTGCTCTGGGTCCAAGCCGCCACGATTCTCTCATTTGGATTGATGTTGCCTCTGCTGATCTCCTAACTTCCTTTATTGCCACCTATAGTCTTTTGTCAGCACAGCAGATGGAGTGATGCCATTAAGACTCCCATCAGTCACAACGCTGTTCCTTTCTGTTTCAAGTCCTTAGTGGCTTGGCCCTCACTCAAGATGAAAGATCCTTACAATAGCTTCCAACATCCAGCACAATCTGCTACTTCTCAACCCAAGGTTTTATTTCCTTGTTCCTCCAGATTGGACCCCTTGGCTCTCAAAACACCTCATCACCTTAAAGCATAGCCCGGGCTGCACCCTCTGCCTCAAATGCTGTTCCTCATATCCAATGGCCCCCTCCCTCACCCTTACAAGTGCTCACACATATCACTCTCTTGATGATGAACCTTACCCAGACAGCAACACCAGATCTATCCTGCATGCCTCTTCCCTTTCATTTAGCTTCATTTTGCCTCCACAGCACTCTTCACCGTCCATCAAACCATTACCATTTACTTATTTTTATGCTTAATTGGAGTAAATTATATGTAACAATAAAAAGTACCACTTCAATGCTCTGTAAGTATGCTAGTGTTAAGTGTACATTCATTGTTACACAAGCAAGCTCCAGAATTCTCTTCATCTTGGAAGACTGAAGCTCTAACCCCATTAGAAAATTCTCCATTCCTTCCTTCCCTCTGCCCCATTCCTACCAGCAGGGCTCAAGGATTCCCATTTCCACACATTCTTGTCAAAACTTGTTATTCTCTTTTTTTTCTTATGCTATCCATTTTAATGGTGGCAGGTATCTCGTTGTGGTACCCATTTCCTTAGTGGTTAGTACTGTTAAGTAATTTCTCTAGTGCTCGTTGGCCAGTGATGTGTATTCCTTAGAACAATGTCTATTTGCCTGTTGATAAAGTTTTTTGTCATTCAGCTGTAGGAGTTCTTTATATTTTCTTCATATTAGCCTTGAAAAGATAAGTGAATTGTGAACATTCTCTCCCATTCCACAGATTGAAAAGGCAACTTGGGTCCTTTGAGGCACTGAAGTCATTTGATTATTGTGCTTGATGTTTTGCTCTCTCTTTCCACTTTATGAATGAATGCAAGCCCACAACGGCAGGCCATATCTATTTTGTCTACTGCTGTGTCTCACTGCTCTACTCCAATAGAGCCTGACAATAAGATCTCAATGGATACAGGCTGAACAAATGAATGCATGAACAGAAGGCTTCCTGAACCCTATGTGCAGTGCAATAGAGTGAATCCTGAAGCATAATAGCTGTGAAAAAAGATGATGGTGGTGAGGATGATGATAGAGGAAGAGGAGGAGGAGGAAGAAAAAAGATGACAAAGAAGAGAAAGATGCCTAAACAGAGTGAATTACAGCTAGATTCTTTTAATGAAAGGCTTTTTAGAAATTCTTTCCTCACATGTGTCTGTTTCCCAGGCTAGTTGGAGAACATGTCTGTCTTTCTCTTGGGAATCCATTAAAGTGACAACCCTGGGTATGTAAGAGCACAAACATGGCTTTCCCTTGCCCTATTTACCCCACTCTGGATTATTGGCTCTCCTGGCCCTCACCAGGCCCTTAATGCCTGACCTCTCTCCTGTCCTGGTCGTCTTTCTGCGCAGCTCCTCGAGGCTCCCCCATGCACTGCTCCCATATCTGCTTTATGTCCAAGGTCCCAGGCTGCTCTGTCAGGCATTACTTTGCCCCCATTGTTTGGCGGGGACCACACACCGGGGCAGACTCAGGTACCTTTCACTCTAAGGAGGCCTGTGGGAATCTCGGGGAAAGGAATGAGAAAGGACAATGATTGAACAGTACTTAGGAGAGGGAAGTTAAACGTCAACCCCGATTAATGATAATGGTAATTTAGAATCTGCTTATGGTTTCCATTGTGCAGTTTCACCAACAAGTGTCTAACATGATATTTCAAAGGGCTCCGGAGCTGGCTGGTGCCCTGGACTGACTTTCCATGGCATGGGAAGCCAGAATGCTGGGCGTGTATGGGTTAGAAGGCAGTGGCATACTGACAGTGGGCCCTGTCATTAACGCAGGTCCTGTCTGGTCTCATTCACATTCACTGGTGTCCACCCACCCTGCCCAGCCATTTAGAAATAAGAAATAAGACAGTTGGAGGATTCTCATGACAAAGAGAAATTGTAGAGTAAGCCTCCTTTCCTTGCATCCCTTGTCTGGGTTGCTATGTTAGCCCAAGCCACAAAGACTACTATGTATCCCCACTTAGAACAATGCTGCTGCCTTTGTTGTCCAGAGGCTGAGTTTAAAGTAGGTAAAGTATGTGAGCCCTTGGCTTTGAACTTCTGAGATCCCGACCCTGATCAGGATACCTGCTAGCACTGGAACGTGCAGCAAATCATTTCAACTCTCCAAGTCTTACTCACCACATCCAAAAAATGGGGTGCTTCTAGGAGCTGGAATCCATTCTGAGAAAGGAATGAAACAGTGCATGCAAACCCTAGGAGCAATGCTTGACTTATGCATCTTGTGAATATTACTGAACAACTAGGGGAGGGTCAGAGGTCTCTTCCTTCAGAGCAGGGTTTCACAGCTTCATCACTGTTAACACTAGGGGCCTGGTATTCTTAGTTGTTGGAGGTTGTCTGTGTTAAAGGATATTTAGCAGCATCCCTGATTTCTACCTAAGAGAAGGTGACCTTCTCTTACCTGTCTCCTGCCAAGGGTCCTTGGAAAGAAAGGAGGAGAGAGAAAAACAGGATAAATCTCTTCAGACATCTCTCTCTCTCTCTCTCTCTCTCTCACACACACACACACACACACACACACACACACACGTACTCTATGACTTGGATATCAGCAAAAACCACATCAATATACATGCTGTCACTATTGCTTACGGGGTGAAAGAGAGTTTTTCAGAACCTGGAAATTTCAATAAGCTCAGAAGGGCCTTCCTTGAAAAGGAAGGAGTTGAGAAGAAAGGGTTCCCCCAACCTACTTCTCATCTTTGCAATCTCAGGAGGCCTCTTCTAACAGGTCCCTGTGGTTGCTCTCTCAGCCCAACGAAGGCCCCATACTCATCAGCTTCCACCTGGCTCAGCTCCCACCTACAGAGACCACAAGGCTGCAGCTGCAAGCAGGGTCACGCCAGTATCCCTCCAACACATGGTGCATCATGGAAGTTTATGGATTGAAAGCCAAAGAATGGGGTCTGATTGCTTTAACTCGGTTCCTTTTCGCTTTTCAGGCTTACAGAGCAACATTTTTTTTTGTTTTTTGGCCAGTCCTGGGCCTTGGACTCAGGGCCTGAGCACTGTCCCTGGCTTCTTCCCGCTCAAGGCTAGCACCCTGCCACTTGAGCCACAGCGCCGCTTCTGGCCGTTTTCTGTATATGTGGTGCTGGGGAATCGAACCTAGGGCCTCGTGTATCCGAGGCAGGCACTCTTGCCACTAGGCTATATCCCCAGCCCTAAAACAGGATTATTGACAGGAATAATGAGGAAATTTTTCTTGTCTTTATAGCTGTCAATATTTCCATATTTGAGTGCTATAATTAGCAAGGAAAGAGATCTTGTCTAGAGGCCACTAGACTAAGGCACTTCTTTCCCTCCCTTTTTTCTGGCTGCCTAAGAAAAGTTACTTCCACAGAGGGGGACAATCTCCTTCTAAGGAAAACAAGAGCTCAGAGCAGGCCTCAGCAAACAACTGAACAAGACTGTCAACATCTCAGCCTGAAGCCAAGGTGGGAGAGACAGGGGAGGGGACACATGAAAACCAGAAGGTACCCACAGATGGCTCATAAAAGAGAAAATCAGGATTGGCCCACCAGTGTCTAGTCCCTAAGAGTTCTTCCTCCAGATCCTCTTTTTCTCCTGGCTATCATCTGAGCTCTAATAAATAGCCATTTGAGTTATAAGCACTTTGTAAGTAAACTTCTACATGACTACCAGAAATCTCTTTCTCCAGGAGAAGAGAAAGATGGGCCCTCCTTTCTGGCCTCAGAAAAACACATAGATTTTTTTTTAAGTTATTTCTGGAATTGGGAAGTTATGGTCATATTGAAAGCAAGGTGAACTTAAAAGACTAAGGTTGGATGGAAATACCAAGACTCCTTATTTTCTTCATGAAATTCTTCTTTGTGGCATCCTGATCTTGCTGTCTTTCTAAGACTAAGATGTCCTAGATCTCTCAGCTTCCACGTATTGCCGCTATTGTTGTTGTTATTAAATGTTAAATGTGCAATTTCTTCAATTTCTTTTTTCATCCTCTTTCCTGTGTGCTAGCATGGACAATTTCAGAATAGGTACTATACTAAGCTAGGCGATTCTCTCAAAAAGCTGCTGGATGGTGAATTTTCTAATGGTCACCTGGAGCTTACGTATTGAATTATCCACATCCTTCCTAGTTGTCTGTCCTCAGAAAATGATGGTGATGGTGAGAACAGCACGGCACAGGTCACATACCACCATTTTGCCTTGGCATAAAGGGGTTTCTTGGTGACCTTTGGTGCAATCAGAATTGCGTACTACTGTTTTCCTGCTTACAAACAGGGCAAAACTTGGCATAAGAAAGTAAGGTAAGAAATGGGCACAAGATTCGATGCCTTCTCATAAAAGTACTGATTTAGCCAGGGAAACGGAGCCTGGCTGACCAAGAGGAGGTGTCTTTGGCCACTGTCTGTCAATGTGGTGTTCCTGATGCTTCCGAAGCAAATTGGAGCACCTCCATTCTGATAGTCTCCACCAAGCAGTGGCCAGAGAAGATAGATATTTGTCTAAGCAGTCAAAGAATTGGTTAGGGCACCACACTAAAAGTTACTAGGAAGTGATCAGGATCCTAGTGATAGATTTTACAAATGAGAAGTGTTTCTTTATCAGAGTTTCATCCAATGAGTCCAGAGGAAACTGTGAAGTCTATAATAGCTTTAGATGTTTTATGATAACCTTATTAAAATGAGGTCATACCAGTTATCAAGACAACCTCAGATACCAAATCATGATGGATGACCTCAACTCTGCCTTCTTTCTGGAGCCCAGGCCTGCTGCAGAGATATTTCCTGGCTTGTAGATCTAGTCAGAGGCACCTGAAGATACACATCCCATCGTCCATGGTTTACAATGACTCTAGGATTACACGAGAACAAATTATTTTACATATAGCTTCCCTAAAACACCCAAAGACCTAGTCTGGCTACAGATCTCTGTTCTATTGCACTTGCTGGTGAGCTTGAGACAAAGCTCATCACCGAACACCAAGAAGAATGTGGCCCCCAACTTGCCACACAGGACAAGAATTTCTCTCAGGCGTAGAATCACTTGTTATTTTCTCACCTGAAAGTGTGTGTGCAACGTTCAAGAGAATGACCCATACTTGCTGCATACACATACTTTGCAAATGCCACAAAGCTGGGGAAGCTGCTACATCTGAGTGTAGAGATTTTGAGACCGGGAACTTGGTTCTTCAGTTACTTTTCTTTCAAATTGTTTGTGCCTATTTTAGTTTAGAAGCAGCTTCTGAAAGGCAAATAATAATAATAGCAATAATATTATTGTTATTATTATATATTATGTTAGCATTGTTATAACATAATAACATTATTATTGTTTTATCACTATACCTATAGGAGTGCTCAAGAGTGCTCAGTGATTCAATTATCACTGATTACTTAAAAGAAAAGAACTTTGCAGGTTGTCAATTTAACAGCTATAACACTCACTCTTCATTTTTCAAACATGATGCATGGATGGATTTGGCTTGAAAGAAGAAAAACTTTTAAAGTTTCAGGACTCCATTATTTCTTGTGGCTCACTTTTCTTGGTCTTGTCAGAACTGAAGAAGCTCCAGTCCCACATATATCAAGATAAGAACTGTGCTTCCATTAATGAAAGGGGAGAGTTTGCTGGGAAGCAAGGAGGTTGTTGTTTTTTTTTTTCCATTTTAAGTGGTAAAAAGGGAATCTGTTTCAAGGCTTTATCTGGCTTTTGATCATCTGGACAGGTTTACAGAAGGAGAAAAGTTGGTATTTATTTTAAAGACCAAAACTGCATCAAAAATGTGTTGTATTTGCTTAGATACAGGATGCTGAGAGGCAAGCAGGCTGAGCCCATGTACCTAGCCACTCCACACACAAAAGACAGGTAGTATCCTAAGAGAGAAAAGTGTACTTAGGGTAACCAGTAGATAAAAGTCAAGAGAACTCTCGAAATCTACTGCCTAAATGAACCGCATATCACAAGAACCAGAGAGTAGCACAGTTAATAAGCAAATGTCCACTTACATTAAGAGAAATAGAACAGGGGAAACAGAGAAAACCACATTCATCTGGTTCCTCTTTTCCAGGGTGAGACCTGGACTCCCCCAGAGAACAAAGCTCACCTAGACCACCAATACCAAACAGCAGTCACGTCAGGTATCCACAGCTGCCCAGTTCTTGTGAACTTATTCTGGCCATGGAGCTACCTCTCTGAGGCTCTCTCTGATTCATAGATTTATCCCCAATCTACAGACCACCTAGCATGAATCATATCTGGCTGTCACCTTGCTCCAATCAAGGGGATCTAGGAGGAAGATGGCTTATTCTCCACCTTCTGATTCTGGGCGTACTGAGTCTTTCCGCTTGGGGCTTCTTAAGAGTCTAATGAACCTTCTGTACAAAGATGAAGGAGGCCATGAATTATAAACAAGTGCACATCTACCAGTATTCCAGAGTATGAGTACAGTTACTACAAGCTGTTCTCCTTGTATGCCTGAGAGGAAAAGGAGTAAACCCCCAAGTAGCTTTAGTTTTTACACTGGTGTCCATTGATAAAGTATTCTATAATACAAATATACTATAGTACCTGTGTTAGTCAGCAGTCTCTTACTGTATTAAATACCTGAGGCCAAGTTAAATAAACTTCTAAGTGGGGAGAAGTTTCTTTCAAGTTCATGGTTTCAGAGGCATCAGTCCGTGGTTGCTTGACCCCATACATAGCCTTTGGGCTCGGGGCCAATTAGTACATCATGATAAAGAGGACATGGTAGAACAAGCTCCTCTTCACATGGCAACCAGAAAGCAAAGAGCAAGCGATCTGATTCCCACAATTCTCTTCAAAGGCATATCCCAAAGCCCTAAAACCTTCCATTAGGCTCCACTTCTTAAAGATTCCACCACCTCTCACTAGTGCCACAGATGGGCAACTGAGCTTTTAATGCAGGAGACTTTATGGGGTATCTATACTCCAAAATTATAGAAATACCCCTTCACAGACATTAAATATCTGTTCAGGTAACTATTACCTTTTGCTTCCTATTAACTTTATCTTCATGGACTCCAATAACCTCCTGGATTCTTCTTCTATTCCTACATAAAAATATCTCCCTCCTCATTTGCTTTTTTTGTGTCTGCTCAACTTACATCTTTTTTTAATCAATTGTAACTCTAGTGTAACTAACAAAAGCCAATCCAAATGCCTTCAACAAAAGGGGAAACTATCAATCTAGTATTTATACTACTGAAAATCCAAGACTAGGACTGGCTTCAAGCTTGGTGCTCAGCTAACACCATAATGATTCAGTTCCTCTCTTTTTTGTGTATTAATTGTACATTCTACTATGGGATCAGTATTCTGTGATAAACTCTTTCCTCCAGGTTGTAAAATATTTTTAGCAGTTCCAGTTTGTATCTCCTGAGTTAAAGTGCAACATTAAAAAAAGGGTCTTCTTTGCGTAGTAGCTCAATTCTTTTTTTTAAATCTCAGAATTGATCTGCCCTAGATCTGACTTGAACTAGGTAAAATCACTATGCTCAGGAGGGAAATACAATATTATTGATTCAACCTGGATTGGACCAACTCCCTCACTACAATGCTGGAGTTCAGTTCAATCAACTAAACTCTAAAGCACTTAGGCTAGATAAAGTTAACTTCTCCACAACAACAACAACAAAAAAATCAGGGCTTCCTTTTCATAAGAAGTGTGAACAAATATCAGGTCACCAAAACAACTAACCCTCATGATCATCTTCCATTTGTGTTCTGCTTCTCTGGTCTTTTCTATGTTATCAACACCTACCTGATCCCACATACTGCTCTTCTGAAGAGAAGCCTGTTCTCTGATGATACCTCTACAGTCACCTTCGTTCCAATATCAAATACACATTAATGCCATCATTATGTTTGGCAGTTCCTTCTTTCCCCCCAATTTTTACCTGGATTTTTACTTGTCACCACCATCTTCAAGAATCAGGGAACCTGCTAGTAGTATGCCTAGGATCAGAATGGTAACATCTGCGGGAACTGTTAGCTTTCTCTGGTGACCACAGAAACGCCCTCATTTTTCATCAGCTTTTTCCTTCTGTTTCTATAACCCCATCAAAACAAAATATACCCAGGCTTCCCCATCCATCTTAGGAAACAAGACAAAACCACTTTCATTTAGCTCTGGCAGCCTGCCCACCCCCACCTTCCTTCTTCCTGTTCCCTGTCCCCTCCTCACCATCAAACTCTCACTCCATCTCAACCCTCCCCTCCAGGCTTAAGCACTCCCAACTTGTCTCTGCTTTCTTTCACCAAACTCATTTCTTACATCTCTGAAGTTCTGTTTTCTGGGGCTGTCTCCTTTCACTGCCTCCCAAAGATTTCCTCATAGTCAAAATATTTGAGTCTTTCCTCTCCCTCACCTTCCACTTCCAAATTGCCCTCAAGCAGATCAAGCAAGTGTCCTTCAGCTCCACCCCCCTCTCTATTCTTCTTCATCTGCCCTAGTGGGATTTTTCCTGTTGCTCCTCCATCTCCCTTACCCCATCCAACTTCCACATCCTTTAAATTCTTCCATACCAATGCTCAGAGTGAATTTATGGAACACTGCTTTTTGAATGAGTGGCCATGGTAAATCATGGTGGATCATCCCTAGACTTCAGCTTTGCATGTGGTCATGTATTTTCACCTCACCATAGACCTGGCTGTACTGTCTCTCTACATAGGTACCCACACTCACAGTTTTCTGCCTGATATTCTTACCCACCTGCCTGTCACTTCTGCAACTGGGAAATTCCTGTGCTTTCTTTCAGCCTCCATCAACCATCTCTGACATTAATTTGTTTTTTTATTTATGTTTTATTGGGGGGGGGGGTGTATGGTCTTACTTTATGGCCCAAGTTGGTCTCCAAAACCTGGGCTCTAGCAATCCTCTTGGCAACCCCCAAGTGCCGGGACCATAGACATATGTTACTTTGTGGAGCTTTGATCCTGGCTTAGAGCCTTCCCAGCAGGACCCCTCTCCCCACTTTGAAGCAGAATAACCATTATTAACTATCTGAATGTATACTATTGGTCTGTGGTTGTCTTAAAGAGCCAGACCACCAGCCTCTTTGCATAAACATTTTTGTCCTTCCTTTTTGTCCATCCCTTGCAGAAAACCTGACATCCTTCACAAGTAAGATCTTAACCATCCTTTTACTCTTGCAGTTTCCTCTACCCTACATTTCTTCCATTACCAAAATAATTCCTTCTCCCCTACCCTGTTTGTGCTCTTTGACACAATCCCTTTTCCCTTCTTCCTCTACATCTTTTCCATGGACAATTGTCCCCAGATGTCCATTCCCAGGCTTTGTTGTTTGTCCCCCATTTGTGTTAGTTTCTACTTCCTTTGCCTGTGCAGTTTCATTCATCAGACAAGCATTGGTGCTAGCAGGTGCAAATCTACATTTTTATGCAATACAGGTCTGACACCCTTGGCATCTTGCATTACAGATTTTCATGGTCCCCTCACTGACTGCCTTTGAGACAGGGCACACTCATCTACATCACTTTTCCCTGCCTTTGTTTTATTTGTCACACAACCACCTCTCTTGCCACTAGGCCATATCCCCAGCCCAACCACCTCTCTTAAATGTATATTTCCTGTACCCTATGCACTGCTAAGTGAATGGTTTTATTTCCTGACCGTCCTCCACATATAAACTGATGTGATGGTGAGTACTCGTAATTTGCCAATTGAACTAGGGCAGTTGAACAGTGAACATGGGAACTACCAATACTTTCACATGAACAACAGGTGCAAACTGGAGTCTTCCCTGACCAATCAAGGAATGTGTCCTTATTGTTTGAATTCTCCAGTATGATTCAGTATTTAAAGGCATCACCATTATATCACCAGAACCATCTCCTCATGTATGCTTCATTTCAACCCCAGTACTTTTTACCCTCAATTCTTCCTCCTGGAATCTGTTCCCAGTTTCTGTGGTCCAAATGCTTTGTCTCATCAGCTGTAAAGCAGATACAGATTTCAGACTTTCTCTTTTCTCTTCCCCTTCTCTCTCTCCCTCTCTCCCTTTCAACTTTTATCTATCCCTCATCTACAACTAGTACCTTTTTTGCCTAGCACAAATTTACTTTTTTTCTAATTAAGTTCCACCTCAAACTTCATCTTCACCAGAAATCCTGCCACAGCTTTGAAGTCAGGGGAAAAAAATATTCCTAACCGAAGCCAAATATTAACCTCTCAATTTGTTTTTATTCTACATTATTTACAAGAAGAGCTGAGAAAATGAAGCGTGAGGGGAGGAAATTATAGTGTTTCTCCACATAATCTATTTTACATTTTAACTTTATTCTTTGAAGATAGAATTCATGCCATCTGTTTCCAATGCTAGCACCTGTATTAACACACATAACTTTGTTTTTGTTTAAGAAAAAGTTTATTTGACTACAATTTTAGAGGCTCAAGTCTCATATTGGATGATCCTATTGGTTTGGTCCTCTGGTGACAGTGACATCTCATGATAAGTGGGTGTGGCAGTGCAAAGTGCTTATATCTGAAGCCAGGACCAGAAAGAGATTGAGAGTCCCATAATCCCTTTGAGGACATCCATGACCAATGGCCCAAGGTCCTCCCAATAAACCCCACCTCTTAAAGGTCCACAGTACTTCTAGGTAGTTCCCACCCTGGGAACCCAACCTTTACAGGTTAAACTGGCATAGGACACTCCAGACTTCAGCAGGAGTTGAGAAGGCTTCCTAGAGAATATATTTAATCTTCTGAGAAGGGCTGGCTGAGCTGAGGAAACTACCTGTGTGTCTTGACAATAACAGCATCAAGGATGTTGGAGACTTTTAAGTCATTAATACGTGTTATTTTCTATCTGTTTTGGTGAGTTCAAAGCTGCCAAAAAGGGGGGCGGGGAACGCTAGTATTTTCTATTCTGAGCAGTACTTTTTTTCCCATGTGAATCCAAGGCATTTGAGCAGTTTCAGATACAGGTGCCGATCGCACCTTTCCACAGGAGCGGCTCCCTCTTCTGGCCAAGGCCCAGACGGCGCAGACAACGTCCTCTCCCCAGTGGAGCGGCAGATGGTGAGAAAGACATTTCTTCTTCCTTTGCAGGATAAATGTGAAGATGAGAGATAAGCTCGGCCTTCAACCCAATGATCACATTTGGTTTAATCAGCTTGTGAGTCTTTCATTCTAATCAGTCTGAAAATCGCCCACCCTTTTTTCCCAGCCACTTTCTTTCTCCTGAAAGCCAGCAGCCCTGGCCAGCACTGTATCAGTGATGCTGGACCCAGCTTGGCTGCTGGCTGTCAGCTGACACCAAGGAACCCTGCCAAGCCCAAAGAAGAGGAAGGAGCTGGCGGGTTGGGGTCATGCGAAAGATTTGCCAAAAAGTGCTCAGAAAGTGAACAATTAATTTCGGCTGTCAAAACAGACACTAGAGGAGCCCAGTTAGATTTCAGGCATTTTTTCCTCCACCAGCAAACCCAAAGCTTTGTTAGTGATAAGACATGGGGGCAGATTCTGAGGATGTTTGTGAGGCCATGTTACATAGCGGTTAAGACAGCCCTGAGCTCTGGGGATCAAATGGCTTGGTATGTGTGCAAATTTACTTTATTCTGACCTTATCTGCAGGGCTTTTGTTTAACTTCTCTGAGCCTCCGTTTTCCCACCTGCGAACTGGGTAGACAAGTGCACTAGAGGAATTAGTGGTCGGTCAGCTGGGATTCAGGCAAGCAATAGGTAGCATTGTGAGTAATCACTAATTGCTGTCCATGGTGACATTATTGTGCATTATCTGCTTCTCTGGAGCCTTAAGAGATTGAATTCATTTATTCCCTCTTCCCCAATGCCTAGTACCTTGCTTCAATTTTTCTGAAGATCAGCTCCATTGGGAAACACTCACTGCTAAGCAGTAATTTATTGACTCAGTAAAAGTGTTCCACGTGAATATAAAACCTCAAAGTGAAGAGCGTTGTTTTGTTGTTCTCCCCCCAGTGAGGCTGGAGGGTAGATAACACATACATAAGTAAAATGGAATTCGTAAAGCAAGAAGCAGAGTATTTTGAAAAATTAAAAGTTTCTTATAAATCCGTAAGAAAATGCATCTGTGTCAACATAATAAAAATAATATCCCAGCCTACTGGTTTTCATCTTCTAGCTCTGGGTAAGCAGTCACTCCTTAACCCTTCCACTGCCACTCGGTGGCTAGGAAACCAGCTGCCATTGCTCTTAAGGGACATAAATAAACACCATGCCCTCATCTACCAAAACAGACGCTTTCTCCTTGTATGGGTTTATAATTTCCCAGATAGTTCAAGAAAGCAATATCTTAAAAGCATATCACATAGGAGCAATTGTTCTTTGTAGTTGAGAAAAGTAGATAATTACTGAAGTTTGTTTAAAATAAAAATAACCTCACTCTGTATTTTTGACTCTTCCTTCTCTATTCACATTGACCTGTCCTATACTGCTGGGAACAATTTATGTCTGCATTCTTCTTAGGAATCATGGAGTCTGGCAATCTGCATACAGGCCCAGGGTCTAATAGAGCGCCAGAGTCTTTGTGGCATCCCTTCATAGCCAGGAAGAGCCCAGTGATCAGATTTTAGCCAATGAGATACAAATGAAGCTGTTAGGTGAGATTTCCAGAACGGCATCTTCCATGTGGCTGACACTACTCGGATGGGAGTGTGTTCTTTTTTACTTCGCTGTTTTCTCTTTCTTGTTCACTGGAACATGGGTGTGATGATCAGAGCTTCATCAGCTATCTTGGACTATTTGAAGATGACTAAGAAATCATCATTGCCACACTGAAATGTCAAACTCTTGTTGCTGCTGTTATCTTGAAAGAGAGAAATCAGTGATTTAGTTGAAGCTACTGTTATTTTAAGCTTTCTGTTTTAAGCAAATGAACTTGTTCCTCACTGACATACCTACTTCTTTCTCTTTGGGCCCCAGGGTGAATGTTCTGCTTTGACTCATCTGAGAACCTGTTCCAAGAGTTCATTCTGACAAGGATAACATAGTCAGGTTGATCATTGAGCCTCTCCAGAATCTTTAAGATGGTTTACTAAAATATAAAATCTAGATGACTTTGGTTAGCACAGTTAATAATGTATGTGTCTAAAAACTTGGATTATTCAAATATATAGTTAGCTTTAGATTAAAAAAAATGATTTGGTGATCACTCACTACACACTAAACTTGACAATCTATCTCACCAAGATGAGAGGTTAATGATGAGGATGAGTGGCTCCCTAGAAACTCAGAGAAATGCCACCTTTGTGCAAAGGTATCCTCACATTCTTTTCCTTAGTAAGTTACTGGAATCTGTATATTGTCCACTATACTGTACAGTGAGTTTAGCAACTCTTCCTTACTTGCAGAGATGCTCTCACTTAAGTCTAATTCTTAATGCTTACACAGAATATCTGCTTAAGGGTAGATGCACGTGAATGCATGCGAGCACGCGCACAATCTTCACAGCCATTTAATGAATAAATAATACCTCTTGCATCTCAACTGTCACTTTCATTACCAGTCAAAAATTAGTGTAGGGCTGGGGGTGTGACTCAGGTGTTAGAATGCCTACTGACCCTGAGTTCAAACCACAGTACTGCCAAAAAATACAAAATAAGTGATTGTAGCTTTCAAAAGTCTATCCCAAAATAGCATTAGAGTAATGATAATGATTAATAAATGCTGAGTCCTTTCCATATACTAGGTTTTTCCTTAAGCCTAAATAAAAGCTATGTAAGGTATGTATATATATAAACATATATATACTACATATATGTTTATGTGTGTATTTCTATATATGCCATTATCTATTATCTAGATCTCATGATCCTAAAAAGAAGCCATTTAACTTAGTGTTAGTGTCATGAAAAGACCTTCCTCTCCTTTCCTCTCTTTTCTTCTCCCTGCCCACCAGTGTCATATCCACACAGCCTGAACTGGCTTCTGAATATCTTGTTGAACATACTTTTTGGAAGAAATGCTTTGATCTGTAGCTTACCTCTGGGAAGCAAAATAACATATGTGGTGGTTTCGGGGCATGCAAAGCTTGGTCCATGAAAAGAATTTCACTGCTTACCATGTATGTTTACCATTCATACAAGTTTGCCATTTCCCCACACCCCACCCCCTGTGGAAAAAGATCAAAGTATTGAATAAAGAACAAGGCAGAATCATTTAGGTGTGGGGCAAAAGAAAAATGAACCAAATGTATTGAAGCCATTGCTGCATCCCACTGCTAGATAAATATCCAAATTTAAATATTCAGGATAATGTGGAGAAACACAAAGATACTGTAGATTTTCAAAGTCTGCCTCTACGACCTCTCTAGCCATGAGGCTGCCCCCTCCCACCCCCTGCTTTACCTAAGACACTCTCAGTACACAGGAAACCACATAAAACAACATGCTAGCTAAGAAGTCACTTTCCAATTCATATTATCTGTTTATTTCAAAAAAAATGTTTATTCACTGAGATGGCAGGGATTTTTCCAACTCATTCCCAACAAACAGCAGCATCAAATGCTAATAAAAGATAAAACTTGGGATGAGTGCATACAATTTTCTTTCACCTTAAAACAAAACATTCTTACAGAGTGATGTCCATTTTTTCTTGGCAGCAATTGTAAAGTGAGCAAAATTAAAAGTTCTTTCTGAGGTGATTAAAGCATGACGACAACTGTCTAACCAGAGGTCTTGAAAACCTGACATCTATCTTGATTTGGATACTATTGATGTCCAACAAATATGAATCACTACGAAGGGCAAAAATAATTATGTATCTCAGAAGCTAGTTCTCTGGGTAGTTTTCTTAGCTTATATATTTTAAGTTTAACACCGGAGACAAAGGAAGTTGCAAAACAGAGCCTGAACCTCTCGGGAGTTATAGAACTATCACCACCTGGCTATGTATGTATACATATCTCATATAGATACCTTAAGTGGTTCTCCAGGAAAGAAATGAGACCTCTGACAGCCCAGGTGCCTTTCTTTCCAACAGCTTGGACCTATCATTTCTCTTGAACTTGCAAAAGAAATCTTAACAAAATGAGATTAATGTAACTGAAGGGGCTAAGTCCCAGAAGCCTAGGAGATCTTAGAAGTTCAGCTTCTGTTTTGAACTTTCTTTATCATGACTTCTCCATTTCTCAGAGCTTCAAAGAATACCTGCCATGCAATGGTAGCTCACAAAAGAGCTGTGGGATGATAAAGCCCCTAGCTTCAACCACTTTAAATCCCAGCTCCTAGCAAGCAAGCGTCTAAACTTCTCTAATGCCTCAGTTTTGTCATCCAGCAGAGAAAAGACAATAGAGCTATTATAACTATTACATAACAAACAATATAGTAGTATTCCCATGAACTCCTCAAGTATAGGAATCATATTTTCATTAATACAAGTTTAACATTGCAACTGTAGGAGTAGACCGGAAGTGAGAGGTGTGCAGTTCCTGTTATATATCATTTTAGTATCTATGGGAGTTATAATCCCCCCCAAGAAGAATATAGGGATTATGGATTTTCAGTGTTTAGTGATAAAACTTTAAAAAGCATGGAAGAATTAGGTAAGCAATTTCAAAAACAAAGCAATCTCCTAAGAAATCCAATCAAACAGTAGGGGAAATCATCTTAATGGAAAAGGGAAACTCAATGTACGCAAATCAGGAGGAAGGTTAGTTAAATGTTCTGTATAGAACCCAGGTGAAATGAACCCATAAAAGATATGGGTTGGGGTTCCTTTTGTTACAGTCATTCTTTGAAAGACTTGATATATTGGACAGTCTCCCAGGGAAAGTCCATCTCTGTTTTTGACCAACTCTACTGGCAGATTCACAATCATTGTCTGCTGAGATGGTCACCTATCTTGCTTGTGACACTGAAAGAAGTGTCATTAGAAGATTAGTGGGGTTTATTGGTGGTGGTTATTGGTTGGTTTGTTTTTCAAAATATTTATGTAGCCCGGGCTGGCCTTGGACTCTTTAATTCTCTTGTTTCTGCCTCTCAAATACTAGAACTAGAGGCCTGTAACATCAGACCCATTTGTTAGTGTTTTATTAACTCAAAAGGATTTTCCAAAGAGGTCCAGAGATCAACTGAGTGAGACTTAAATCATTGATATTTTTACATTAAGTCAAAATAGATTTTTTTTAATCATTGGAATGATCTGTGTATATTTCCCATTTAAAATGTTTGTTAACTATAAGAAAATGTCATTTATTAAGTCATTTAGCATGATCATCTCTGACATGCACTTAAATGAGTTATCTGTTTAGGTTCCTGATATCCAGTTTAAAGGTACAGATAGTACTGGGATGCTTAGCAGAATGTAAGAATCACTACCTTTAACAACTTAATTTATTAGATACACATAGGGTGATTGAAGTATATGGGAAGTTTTTTTTTTCTGCTACAGAAACTCAAAGGGCTTTAAAATAAAATTGAATGTATTAAACTGATAAAAGCAACATGTAATATTTAAATGAATCTTAGTCACCAAGTTTATAAAAACAATTGCTTATTACAGGAAGTTCAGCTATTCAACTTGAGTTGAAGAGAGTACTCAATGGTTTCCTTGAAAGTGATTGCAACCATTACTGGATTTATATATAGAATAAGTTTTGTGGATATATTAACTGAGTGTATTTATTGAGTATCTGCTATACATCAGGCACAATTTTGGTGCTGGAAATAAAGGAATATCAAAGTGAGTACAAAAAGTTATCTCGATTAAACTTAAGAGATTTGGGGGGGGGAGCTAAGTTCTGGAATGTTTTTCTTTTAAAGGTTATTAATATTAAAACAAAGCAGCCATAATGAATCTCCTCCTTAAACAAAATTTTCCCTAAGAGACACCAAAACCTTCACATAAAATTGACAATTGTCTATATTCCTCTTCATATCACCAGTGCCTATTTCAAATAAAACTCCCAAGAAGGTGCATGTATGCCTTTAGTGCTGAGACTTCCGTAATTCTCCACCACGTATGACAAATATAGGTTAACCAGGACGGTCTTCTTAAAATAACAAATGGCTCCCAGGTTAAGGGCTATTTGCATCTTCAGATAATTCTATGAGATTGTGTTTCTTCTTCTAACTCCTGAGCTAAAGAATAAGCTTCCTAATGGAGAGAAGAAAGGAAAATAACTTTGAAGATGGAAATATTTATTCTGAAGAGGGATCAGGTTGTGGGTCTGGGAGTCCTCAAGCAGATAGAAGGGTTAGAGAACCGGGGATGTGGAATGCAGAAAGAATAGTGAAAATGTAAAGGATTTCTCAACTATTTCCAAAGCAGCCTCTCTGCAGAGGAAAACAAAAGAGTCTCTTTTTTAGCTTTCCTGGGTTACTATCTGTTCCTAAAAACCCAGAAGTCTTCTGGGCACCAATAGCTCACACCTGTAATCCTAGCTATTCATGAGTCTGAGATCTGAGGATCATAGGTAAAAGCCAGCCCAAGCAGGAAAATCTGTGAGATTCTTATCTCCAATTAATTACCAAAAAGCTACAAATGGGGCTGTAGCTCAAGTAGTAGAGCACTAGCCTTGAGAGAATAAAATTTTTAAAAAGCAACCAGACTGAGTTCAAGCCCTAAGACCAGCACCAGAACACAAACAACAACAAAACAAACAAACAAACAAAACAGAATTCATACTATTTTTTAAAGTCTCTGTTGGGCAAAAGTCTCATTTTTCTTTGGCAAAATGTCTTAGAAATTCACTAGGTGCTGGTAGGCCATGCTTGTAATCCTTGCTACTCAAGAAACTGAGATCTGAGACTGAGGTTCAAAGCCAGCCTTGGCAGAAAAATCCATGCACTGCTTATCTTCAATTAACAACCAAAAAGCCAGACAAAGGGCTATTGTTCAAGTGGAAAAGTGCCATCCTTGAGAGAAAAGAGCTTAGGGCTGATAATAACACCCATCCTGATGAGTTTCTGAGTGATTTAAATGAGATAACATATGTATAACAACATTGTTCCTGGCACAGGTTGATGCTCAGACTTGAACTGAGTAAAGGGTCCTCCAATTTACAGCGAACAGAGAAACACTTCCTATCTTTCTGCTTGTCGTTTTCTATAAATGTAAACAGTAATCAGTAGTTAAGAAACTACAAGGAAGGGGCTGAGGATAAACTCAATGGTAGAGCATATGTGCAGCTCACAGGAGGCCCTGGGTCCAAAAAAGGAACTAAAACATCTCCCATTCCTATTTGGAGTCTTGAGATATCATGATGAAGCAGAGGCTTATGAATGCTTTTCTAAGAACTGACCAGAATTCCCTTTAATTTGGTTACTAAAAATTCATTTTTTAAAAAATTATTGCAAATTTATAATGGAAAAGCACAATGTTCTCAGTGATGGATTTTAAAACATTCAGTGTCTTTTCAAACATTCAGTGCCTTGCTGGAATGAAATACCATGGACAATAATTCCATAAGTAAATGATTTCTTTAAATAGATACATATAAACGAGACTGAGTTATTGAAGGGGAAATGAATTTAATAAGATAGTATTATTCAGCTTGCGTATCATTCAGAAAAAGTGTACTGTTAAAAATGTTTTGAATATTAATTGATCTCTGGGAACTTTAATGTTGTAAATACTTGTATTATAGTGAGGTAGACAGTTTTTTTAAAAAAAACTCTCCATTAGACAGACTTAAGGTTTTGTAATAATATTTAAGAAAATGTTAACATTATGTAAGAATGAAACATCTGATTAATGCTTAATTTTGTACAACTCGAATATAAACTTTAAAAATATTAGAAATTATAACATTTGAGTGCATATAACGTTTTGTACATTAGGATGAATTGCATGCTGTCCGTTTCCTTTGCACTTTCAGTCACCTTAAATAAACAAATATATACAGCCTCAACAGAACAACAGTGCATCCAAAGCAAATGTGCATTTTTAAATTATTTCTCCTGGCCAAAGTCTTTTTTTTTCCTTTTTCCTTAGAATTTTATATTAGCATTTACTTTCATTCCCACCCTTTCTTGAACAGTTTGTAATTCTCTGGACCAAACAAGCAAGCAATAGGTTTAGATGGGGAGAGAACAAAACCATAAGGATAAAAACCAAAACTTTCTGTAATGGATGGTACGAGTGCCCTTATTCAAACCATTTCATGGTCAAAGTTGAGGAGGAAACCCACTCTTCAAGGGCCTTTTTATGGGCAATGCTTGCAAATCACACTAGTGCAGGCTAAGGCAAAGTTCCTATTTTTTTAATATCTGGGAATAAATACTTCACTTTGGCTATGAGCTCTCTCCTCAGACTTCCTGAAGATAAATTCCACCCCTGCCTCCTCCCTTACTGCCCTATTCCCCAACCTCCCTCCCCAAGCTCCATGTAACACTTGGCTCTTCACAGTTTCTCATTACTAAGTTTTTAAAACATCACCTAACTGGTAATTACAATCTGAAACAATTCTTTTGGGGGAGCCCTGGGCTATTGCTGGCTGGTAATCTTTCAGGAATGTCAGAGAGAGGGGAGGGAACATAGATGTTAAAGAAACTTCAGAGACAAGGGCTCATGTCCCCTTTCATCCTCTCCTTCCTTACTTAGGGCCTGGCCCTTTATCCCCATTCTCCCCTCCTAATGCAGTCTTTCTAATTCTAGGCCCTTCCTCTGTACCCCTTAGCTTAATTATAGAGTTCCCTACCCTTATTTTTTTTAATTAGGAAATCATCTTCACCTTAGGAGGAAATGTTGGCATTTTGGCCAATTCTGCTTAAGGCAATCAAGTAGAATAGATATCACCAAAAGCTTTGGGGTGGGCTACCTCCAGCGCAGACTCTGCCTTGTCAGGGGCAGGCCTTGTGGTTTCTCACCATCCTTCAGGGGATTCCATATGGACTAATTCTTGTCATTCCATCCATACCAGCTCCTGGCCCCCTCCCCTGCCCCCCCTCACCACCAGCACACCAGCCACAGTAAAGACATCCAGTGCCCGCAGTGGTGAAACAGAGGTTCCCAAAACCCAGTGTGGGAGAGGCCAGGGCAGTTGGTAAATCCATAGGAGCACACCAATTTTGTAGAAGGTGGGAAGGTGGTGTGGCCCATCTCTCCAAAACAAGCTCTTCTAAGGGCAGGGTCCTTCCTGACTTTCCTATTCCTTCTCCCAATTTCCCTAACCCCGTCTGTTTGGGAGGTCACAAGACCTGAGCTGTGACATGGCTGGGAACCTTCTTTTCTAAGTAGAAACAACCAGACCAAAAGATATGATCCTGATCCGAGACGATTGATTCGTTTGTCCACATTGTTTCCCCCTTTTATGCCACTTTTTTTTTTCAATCCATCGATCAACTGAGAAACAAATATGTGCCTTCCCTCCCCCCACCTTCCCATCCACACCTTTGAAGCACACAAGGAAATGAAAAGCCACAACGACTAAAGAAAAAGAGAGAAAAGAGAAATCCTCCTCGGCGTGTTTCTTCAGGGTGAACCCAGGCAAGGTGTGACTCTAGGCTGTCGGTGGAAGGTTCTGGGAGGCCTGTGCTCCCCGCTCGCTCATCCCCTTTCCCTTGTCCCCCCCTTTCTCGGGTCCAGGCTGCATCCTCGCGTCCTCACCCGCAGCCTCTTCCTCCAAGGCCAGCCTCTCTCGGCAGTCCGGCCTCCCTGTGGTCCGGGGCCAAGGCGGGGCGGACAGGCACCACTGCTACCTGCACCCGCACGACTCCACCACCATGTCCTCGTACTGCTTGTAGACGACGTTGTTGCCCGCGTCGATGTACAGGATGCTGATGGGAGTCAATTTAGTGGGCACGCAGCAGCTGGGCGGGGTGGAGCCGGGATCCATGGAGTTCATGAGCGTCTGAATGATGGCGTGGTTGGTGGGCTCCAGGTGGGAGCGCAGCGGGAAGTCGCACACGCCCTCGCAGTGATAGGCCTCGTACTCGAGCGGCGCGATAATCCAGTCGTCCCAGCCCAGCTCCTTGAAGTTCACGTGCAGGGGCTTCTTGCTGCAGCGCAGCCTCGATTTCTTACCGTGCCGTTTGCCGTGGCGGCTGGCGAAGGCCGTGCGCCTCCGTCGCCGGCCCGGCGCAGGTAACCAGGGCGCGGAGGCGGCGGCGGCATCCGGAGCGCCCGACGGTGGCGGCCACGACCCTGCGGTGCCCATCCCCGGGCTGGCAGCCTCCGCAGAACCCAGCTGCTGTTCGCGCATCTCGGCGAACAGGTTCTTGCGCTGGGATCGGGTGAACACCACGAGCAGGGCGCGTTCCTGCGGGGATCGCACCCTCCGGCCGAAGCCCAGACTCCGCAGGTCCGGCGGTGGCGGCTGCTGGGGTCCCCCCGCGCGCCCCTCCTCGCTCTCCCCAGCGTCCGGCTCGCCCCACGCCGCCCGCAACTCCAAACACAGCTGCTTCCCGGGCGGGTGGCGCAGGCCCTGCCACACGTCGAAGACTTCCCAGCCGGCCGGGGGCGCCCCCTGCGGGTCCAGGGTCCTCGCGTCCAGCAGCAGGGGCGACAGGCAGGGGAAAAGCTGCACGTGGAGCGGCCCAGCCGGGGGCCCCCGGGGCGCTGCGGGCGCCTGGCGATACAGCCGGAGCTCCGCGCCCACCAGCTCTTCTTTGTCTGAGAGCGTGGACACATCAAACAAATACTTCTGACTCCGGAGAGGAGTGTGCGAGAGATCGTCTGCGAGATAAAAAATAATTACAGTCAGTTTCACTTAAGGGGAGATCAGCCAACCCCCGCCCCCCCCCCAACCCCAGGAGGAAGAGGGCTCGGGGAGGGAGGAGTCCAGCTCGGCCGGATCGCAACCCGACCACCCCCAGGCCTCCTTGGCCTGAGGCGTGCCCAGAGTGGGGAGTAGGAGAGACGACACCAGACCAAGCTCCCTCCTCCAGGTCAGCTCCGGACTCCCGGGCGGATGTTGGTGGCTGCCCGTGGAAGCAACTCGGGCAGCTTTGGCAGCAGCTTTCCTCCGGATCCCCCCCTTGCCTCCCCCAAGAGGCTGTGTAACTACTAACATGCTTCTTGTGGTCTCCAGTCTGGGCTGCGCTTCCCCTCAAACCTCAGGCTCCTTCTCACCATTCACTTATGGCGTGTCACCTCCTCCAGGAGGCCGTCCTAGACCACCCTCGTCTAAAGCGGCTTCCCTGGGAGCACTACCCCCTGGTTTATCATCTCCCTGGCATTTAGGATTATCTCCAACAGCCGGTTCCCAGTCTTCTTTTTAGTGTTTTGTCTTTCCCACCAACACTCACTCCATCACCCTCCACCAGCCCAAAAGAGCTAGGACAATGGCTGGTCCCCTTGCTCTCCACATCCCGGGCTTGTCGGTAAGTGAAAAACCTAGGCAGCAAAGCCTATAGCTGTCCATTAACGTCTTTCGGAGATGTTTTAAAAAAAGAAGAAAAGAAAAACCTGCCAGTGGCTCATTGAACCAACCTATAAGGACAGGGAGGGCAGAGGGGTTCCAACTACATGTTAGGAGCTTCCTTTCTGTATTGAAGCTCCAAAATGATTTGAAGGTGCAGTCTTACTAGTCTAGTCTTACTAGTCTAAGGTCACATTGCTGCCCTTCAAGATGCTTTGTAGAAGCACTTGGTCCCAAATGCAAAGAATACCAAGTGCTGATGTGTGACATCTTACTTTTCTCTCTTGGTGTTTTTTTTTTCCTCCTTCCTTAGAAACAATTAAAAAAAAAAAAGCAATGAGGCTTTCCAAAAGTATATGGAGGGATAAACAAATATGTACACCAGTCATCTACCATTAAGACCTGCCATCAAGGAGAAAGAGATAGTCCAGGAAGATACACCATAGCTACTCATCCAAGCAGACATGCACACACCCTTGGCATCCTCTCCCATCCCCCACCACCCAATTTGAAGTTCATTTGTTTTGCAATGGATCTTAATTACAAGGGAGAAAAGAAAGTTGGGACACTTAGAGAGTAGCAGATGTTTTTTAAAAAAATGGCAAATTCTTCGGTACCAAAGCAAAACTGAACTTTTTTTTTTGTTTTGGACACATTTGTGCTCAAAGCCAACCCCACTTCGATGTGCAAGGCGGAAAGCTAACCAGATTTTCCTGGGCTGCTTTCCCATAAAATGTTTACAACCCAGCAAATACAAAAATCCCCAAAGCCCCTAGCTTTCCCCAGAAGCTAGTAAAGTTTGGGTCGATTTCAATAGTAAAAGTGTCACTGAGTCCTGGTCAGACCCTTACTGCTTGCCCAGATGTTGTTCAGGAGCAGCTAGCTTTGGAACCTCCGCCACACCCAGCCAGCACTCCAGGCTGACCCACAGGGCTGGCTGCCTCTCTCACACACATGCCCCGACCTGAGATAAAGCTGAAGAAAGGGTTAGAGAGGTGAAAAGGGAAAAGCTGCTGGAGGCAGTTGATTTATGGAAGCCAAGACCTTCAAACTAACCAGGTCACATTAAAATCCGAGGGAGGGGGGTACTCAGTGTGCTTTCTTCTTCTTAAAGAAACCTTCATCTGACTACACTTAACCACTGCCCAGATCTTTGTACCTATGGCCTTAGGCTTCACTCTTCTGCCTCTCTCCCTGAATCTAGTATGTGATGAGCAGGACAAACTGCAGGCACTTGATGTACTAGCTAAATGTTGTGCGTGCTGCTGACATGGTTCTAATCTTTTTATCTCCTGCAAAGTTTTGTGTGCAAGAGATAGATACATGTTCTGTTCTGGGAAAAACTAAACACAAATTCATTACCTGAAGTCAGTTAATGAGTGAGGGGGCTAAGTTCCAAAGTTTGGAGCATTTAACCACTAAGGCCTATTTCTGTGACATTGGACACTCCCAGAGAATGGCTAGTGTCCGTTTTGCTAGGAATAAATCCTGGGATCCCTTCAGAAATCACTTCCATTTCTGGTTTGGAGAACAGTAGAAAGGTTTAAAGAATAATGATTTATGTGCCTCCCATGCAAAACAGAGAGGTCCACCTGCTCTGATTTTCCTTTTTTTTTTTTTCCACAAGTGCAGACTAATAAATGGTTAGTCTGCACAACAGAGTCAAACCTGAGGACAACATCTGCCAAGAATCTTCTGCTTCTGCAGCCATGGGTTCCTGCTGTCTTTCTAGAAACCCCAGGTCACACTTACCTTCCGAAGGCCCAGGAAAGATCACAAATCAAGATGTGGGTTTCCACGCTCTTTCCACACTGTTTCCACCCACACCTGGAAAGGCCTCACCTGCATGCTAGGACACCCTCACCCACAGAGCCCAACATTCCAGACCTACAGGTGCATACATGTATCAATGGAGTGGTCCTCTTTAGGGAAAACAAGATCTGAGATTTTGAAACAATCTGTCCATGCACTGGATGTGGGCTTTGGATTGTTTGGGCAAAAATTGCATGGCCCAGGTACCAGGAGATTGATCTAAAATACTGACTGTCAAAGTTGTTAAAACTGCAGTGGTCACACAGGAACTTCCTAGAGATGTACATTCTCTCAAGGCCCAGAGCTCTGAGGTACAGTTCTGGAAATCTCCCCGGTGATGCTGATTCTGCGGATCCTGGGACTCACACTTTGAGAACCACTGTCATAGACAGGTGCATCTCTTAGGCTCTTTGGGATTCACCACTGTGGGATCTTTGGAGCAGGGACTGAACAGAGACTGCCCTCCAAAGCACCCAGCCTAAGGCAAGGTGGGCTCCTTCCCAGCCCCTACAGCCACCTCCACATTTTTCTTTAATCTTGCACCTAGGTGTGTCCTCACTGTATCTCCAGAACTTCTGAACAGAGGGTCCAAGAAGGTGGCTGCTCTATACAGCTCCCCTCCAGACCACATTCCCTACCTGTCTGAACCTGCTCTGGAGCTGTGCAACACAGAACAGGTATCAGCCTCAGGAAGGTAGACACCACCATTACCACTGTGACCCTGCACACGGTTTACCTAGCTGAGTTAGCATCAGGAAGCCTGGCCCAGTTGCCAAGGGCCACTTGTGAGCAGGAAACTGGCCCTTCACCATCCCTTATACAAAGCCTCTCTCCCTTTCAAAGAGGGTTGTGCCATTGAGTGGCTGACTCTCATCCTTTGACCATGTGCTTTGCTTTTCCAAATCTGCGGAACTTTCTCACAGCCTGAAAATGAATCCTGTAGTTCAGATCCTTGAAATTGAAAATGATTATGAATATAGCAGCTTTTCATTTTGCTTCTAATTTGCTTAGCTCAGTGTTGGTTGAGCCTTAGACATATAAATCCATCACCTTACATTGCCTAGATTTGCTCAATCCTCTTTCCTTACTAGGTGGGTAAAGAAGGAGACAGATTGAAAGGGAAGAAAGAGGAGGGAAATGGCTAGCATATCTTAAGGAAATCCTTCCTAAATCAGCAAGTTGATAGAGTCTAAGAGTACTTCATATCTACATTGCTGGTGGGTTTGCTTGTATTGAGTCTCCCTGTTTAGCTCTAGCTGGCCTCCAGCTTGCTATCCTTCTGTCTGCAATAAAAGCACACCATACTGGTGTCATTCCATGGCTGTGAGATGTATAAAATAAAACAGGAAAAAAAGATGTGGCTCATTGGACACAACATTTCAGTTAGAATGGATATAAATTTTAAAAGACCCCAAAGTGAAGAATAGTGAGGGGTGAGGGTAATGGAATAAGGGAATGGAAAAGGAATTAATGACTGAAATACAAGTTAAGCCAGTGCAGAAACTGGCTTGGAATAGTAATGGCACCTGTCCATGGTCACAGTATGTGACTAAAGAGAGCTAGAGAAGTGAACACCAGAGAAGAAAGAGAAAAATGTCCAACACACCAAAGAGCTGACACCCAGGAAAAGGGAGGCTGGAGGCAGAGGAGGGGTACACTGCAGAAGTATTTGCCCAGGAATCTCCTGATAAAAAATGGTGCTGTCCATCTATGGAAACTTTCTTTGGTTGGTGCCCAGAAGGGCCCAGCCTGCTCTTTTCTAAGACACCCCTGGGGTGCATGTACAGCTTTAAATCTCTCTTGAGGGTCAAGATTGAATCTTCTATCATTCGCCAGCCAGGAGGGTGCACCTGTTCCAACTCTCACAATCAGCAGGGCCCTGGTGCCACAGATTCCAGGTACCCAGCCTGAGTTCTCCGTGAGCCACATGGCAACTGGCCAAGTGGCTGACCAAACCCTAGTAATGCACTTCACCGCTGGGCCACACCTCCCATCCACATCCCCAGCGAGGCAGGCATAGATCCAGTGATAGGAAAGTAATTCTGAAAGTCTACCCGAAGAACTCCATTAGATAGGGAATCAAAGGTGGGAAGAGGATCATCACCCATCTTTGCAATGAAAATGCACCCATGCCTTTGCTTTAGCAACACCTCCCCCACACCCATTTTAGAACCAGCAGCCACTGGGTCAAGTGCCTACCAGACTGGCTTTTGTGCTCAGATCCTTGATATTCTTTTCACAGAATGCTCACTGCAAATGTCCCAGGTAGGTCTGTTATACACATTTATGATGAGGAAACTGGTGCTTCAAGAGGCATCTTAAGTATCTAAGATCCTAATTATAAATTTGACCCCCCCCCAACCAGGTACTGAGCAGATGGATGCAAGTTTGTTCTTGATGTAATCAACACTAGCTAAATCAGGTATGTTTCCTTCCAACTCTGATTCTTCCCACCACTGCTCTTTTCCTTCTCTCTACTGAAAACTTAGAATTCATGGTGGAAGGTGGACTCCCCACCCTACCCCATATCTCAGCTTCAGCGCTGCCCTGCGGTGTCCATCAAGTTGGAAAGAGCCAGGTGTGCTAGGTGAGTCAAACTGAGCCACCAGTCCCACTCTTCCATCTGTGAAAGCCTTTTAGGATAATAGATGCCTCAAATATTTACCTTGTTCCTGGGAAATAGTGGTCTCCTGGTCATTCCTTAGAGGGTGATATATATGCTAGTCCCGAGTGAGGCACAGTGGAGTGGTGACCCATTGCTGACCCGTTGCTAAGCATCCTCACTAAGGCAAGGGACCCTCACAATCCACCAAAGTGATTCTGTGTGCCCACCTAAGGCTTGAAATAGCCAACACTTCCTGTGTGCTGCGCAATCAAGGGAATATTGAATTTGTAATAACAAATGTAATCCTCAAAAACACCTATACTAGGACTATTACACATTGTATCCATATATTAGAATGTCACACTGGACCCCCAAGAAGTGTGTGCAATTATTAAATGTCAATTAAAAATGAAAGTATATTTTAATACAACCCATCTCTGAAAAAAGTATCACTATCAATTAAAACATGAGAGGTTTAAGAGTAACTTGCCCAAGATAGTAAGTGGTAGAAATGGCAGAGTGGGTTCCATATCTGTACCACAACCCTCGGTTTTCCCAGGCCCAGATATTTGTGCCTGGTGGAAACTCTAAGAAGGATTTAACACTTATACACTACAGTGCCTGGAGGGAGGGAAAGCTTTGATCCAAGGACTCCTGTACTCACTCATCCCCTAACCACTTTTCCTTAGAACTGAAAAGAGGCTGACAATTGGGCTTCTGCAAGATAACTCACAAGGAAATTTACGTGTCTCCTCTACAAAATGGAGTTAATAATCTCTACTTACGGAATACTGAGTGGGGGCAAATCAAACAAGGTTTAGTGAACTTCTGAAGATGTTATACAAGTGTTCATTACTACTGACAATGTGGAATTAAACATAGGAATTTGCAGTCTAAAAGATATACATTTCCATCCTGATCTGTGAGATATGAATTTTCATCTTTTTCTGTAGCATAGTGGTTGAATCACCTCTGGTGGGTAGACTGGGCCACCTAATCTCTCCCAGCCTCATATGCCCCCATCTGTAAAGTGGAAAATCCACAATTACCTTCACTGTCCTGCTTAAAGGTCAGAGTCAAGGCACCCAGAACAGTACCACAGTTCTTGGAAAGCCCCAACAACTGCAGCCATTATTACTGAAACTACCTTCATCCTTGCAGGGGAGGTGCATATGTTTTCCCTTTGGCCTAGTTCTGTCCACAAGATGTCTAGAACTGAGTGAAGAAAAGACACTGCTGGACATAAGGTAAAGAATCAGCAAGTATTTTCACTTCCTGCTTATCTAAGGTCCAGTGAAAGTCAGGGCTCACCCAGACCTTAACCTTGCTCCTATTAGGGCAAATGCTATTTCTGACCCAATGTCATGTGACCAAAACTGGCACCCAATCTCATCAAGGATTGACTCCTTTTTGCCAGTCCTGGAATGTGGGGAACAAGGCAGTGCCAGACAGGTACTAAGACTCCTTTACTGAGTGTAACACTGAGAGAGATAAGCTGAAACTTTCTTCCTCCTCTCTTTGGTACAACCTGCCCACAGAGGCAGCCCTGGAGTAAGAGAAGGGTATGCTCCACAAAAGGCCACTTACATGGGGGAAAGGCATGGAGAAGTCAATGAGCTCTTTGGCTGCATTATGGAGCAGCTAATTGGCACCTTCCAGTTAGGAAAAGCCTTCTGAGAGGCAGGGTTGGCCCCTTCTCATCCTCACCCGCCCAGCTTTCCTCAGGGTTTCTTGGCTTCTCCAGTGCCTTGCCCAACAAACAGCTTGATTCCTCAACTTCTCCTTCCAAAACCCAGAAGTACACAAGGAGGAGTTTTCCATGAACTCTAGGCTTTTGCAGCTTCTCCTTGACTTCTAGGTCTGCACCCTCCTTCTCATAATGAAACTGGACCTAACAGATCCCCAGGAGAAAGCAAATCTGCTAGTCTTTCCAGATTCCACAGAGAAATTCTGTGCCCACTCAGCAAGCTCTGGCTCACTGGGAAGCAAGCAACTTGAGTTTCAGGAGCAGAGAAATGAAGGTAGGAAAGGAAACCCACATCCTACTAGACTGAAAACAGAAACAGCACTGCTTTTGTCTCCACAGCCTGAGGAGAACAGCCAAGAAGATCAAAGACACTTGCTGGGATGTCTCTTTCCAATGCAATCCCAACCACAGCAGCTCAGATCTTAATTTGACCACACTGCAGATCAAAACCAAACAAAAACTTCCACACCGTACTTTCCCTCCCATTTTTCTGCTGTGCACAAGCTACCTGGGCCAAAGATCCCTGTGAGTTGCAGCTCCTAATTTCCCTAGGGCCATGTGTACTGTGCCCAGACCAAATTCATTCCATGGCGGTGACCGTCCTTGTAATGCCCACAAATAGGCCATTGGGGCCTCCAGGAGTCCTCTAGGCAGAGAGTATGGGGTGAGGAGGAATATCAATCATATATCTACCATAGTGGCCAGAATGTGATCAAGTCGCTTGGATTAAGGCTTTCATATCAACAGTAAAATAAAGGGTGTCCATTTCTTATGCGGTTTCTGCTCCTCAGCTAGTGCTGAAATTGCAAGCCAAGGCAGGGGTTCAGATTTGCATGTAGTAATGGGCAGATGACTGGACACTGGGTCCCCACCCTCAACACCAGTCCCTAGCAGCAGAGCTGTCGTTGGTCTGCCCTTTAAAGCGCTGGGCCAGTCCACTGAAGAACAGATAGCCTCAAATCCTCCTCCTCCACGTTGATCTGAGTCTGACTCCCAAAACAACCCAGCAAAATGAGAATCGTGGTGTTTGTTACCTGCGGGACTATGTCCGGCACTTTCCAATTATCCAGCCCCACAGAACCTCGGAGAAGACGGGTAGAAAGCTGGAGAATTGGATAGGGGGCTGGGCCAATTTGTGTGGACATCAGATTTACACTGCGGGGCGGGCCACGGATTCCCCTAGTCTCTTCCCTTACCCCCAAACTTCCCTTCTCCACCAAAGCCAAGTCTCCCTTGCGAGTTACATCTCTAAGCTGCTCTTCCCAAACTTAGCCCACCGCAAGGCGGGACACAGGCCAGTCCCTCGCCTATCTACACGCCCGTCATTAAGTCCCCAAGCTACGCCACGCCCCAGGCGCGCCGACCACTAGCAGCTCAGCGCGCGCATCTCCAGGAACCGGGTTCGCACGCCGCACGCCGCGTGTCGCCTCCAAACTCCTCACCACTAATCCCCAGCACCCAGCCAAGGTTCCCCTAGAAACGGTCCTGCAAGGCAGAGAAGGGCTGGCGTCGAATCCTTCGGCCAACAAGGACCCGTTTCGTTCCAGTAAACTGGAGATTTGAGACGATATTATTATTATTTTTTTTAAGCAACGGCCAGGACTTAGGGTGAGGGTAAGGGAATGTCAAGCATGAGGGTGAGTTTCCATTCTTCAAGGGCTCGGCCTCTCAAAGGCGTCGTTGGATCCGGGTTATTCCACACTCGAGGGGCTAACGAACGGGTGCTGCCCGAGTTCTTTACAAGCCCCTAGGGGGTACTGTTGATTTGCTTTGAGTCTTTCCATACACTCTGCAGTCTGACTGGAAGCAAACCCTCTCCTTTCTGCCCAATTTCTAGCTTACTCCCCCTCCCCCCGCCCCAGCACATCCTCCAAACACCCTAGGGAAATATCACTGCCAAAAAGGGGGTGTTTCAGCACCCTAAAAGTACAGCTTGGGAGAAACAGCTTCTGCCAAGACCTCCTTCAATGCAGCGAGTCCCCCCAGAGGGCCCCAGGGACTTGCATCCTCTCCGGTCAGAACTGAGGGTGGCTCTCACATACTGACTGATTCAGTTTGGGGTCTAGGATTCAGGAGACCTCTCTGGGTCTGAGTTTAGAGTCATCCCTCCCTTTATTGTGCAAAACCGACGTAGATATTTGAGCTCCGTTTTGCTCCTCCTCCCCCACTGGCAAGCTACCGTGCAAACTCCCAAAGGGCCCAGAGAGCCTCCTGCTTGGAGGAAAACTCTAGATGTCTTCTCAGATTGGCCTCCCTTGCCAAGGGCACTGGCCAAGAATCCTAGCACAACCTGAATTCCCACTGCAGATATGTTTTCAAACCTCTGATTATATATATATATGTATATATATAATATGTATATATATTATATAATATGTATATGTATATATGTGTGTGTATGTATATTCCTCCCTTCAAGGCAGCTCTTAAGGCCTTAGAGATGCAGATGACAATAACTGGTACCCTCGCTGTAAGGTTTTGGCTTGAATGTGTCTGAATCATTTCAATCAAAAGAGCAGAGCAAACAAGACTTCCTTCCCTCACCTCTGGCTTTTCCCAGAACCTACCCATTCACCCGGCTTGTGGGAGGATCCGGACTCTGAAACAAGCACCCAAGCCACACCCGCGCTCCTGCTTGGCGAACCCTCACAGGCATCCCTGAACGCTTAGCAAGCCCTCTCCAAGGCTGTTCCTTTTCTTTTTTTTTTTTCCCGGGGAAATAAAGCTTAGATTGGAACCTTCTGCCCAGCTTCCTCACTTGGCCGTCTGGTCTGAATTAGTGTTTTTATAAGGGACTCAAACAAATCGAATACAAGGTCACCAAATAATTAACAGTTGCGAATTCCCTCCGTCCCCATTAAAATACTTCCCTGCTTATATTTCATTTTCCGTTTGCCAGCAACAGGGTCTGGGCAAAAAGCACTGCTGCCGCCGTGATTACACCACTCGGGGGCCCTGGTTCACCCAGAAACCCGCTATTTTGCATATACGCGCGAGGTACCAGGAAAACGTCAACCGCTGGGAACTACGCAGTGCTTGGAATGTCCTCCCCGCACCCCCCTTAGCCTCGACACTAGCCCGCCCGCGGCCCCAGATAATCACACCCCAGGAGGTGAAGGGAGAAACCCTCGCTGGGCAGCAGACAGTCCCCTCCCCTCCCCACCCCCCAGTCATAGCTAAGGTGTCAGGTTCCTCAAGGATGTTCCCATCTACTTTTGTCTTTAGGTTCCTTACCAGTTCCTTGGGAGCACTATTATAACCACAAAGTTAGAGCGTATTCTTACTCCAAAGACATCTGGAAACATCACCCAACAGTCTTAGACTCTGTTTCCCTCATCCTAGAGAGTGGTTTATTTGTTTTGAAAAAGTGGCACTTACTAACATAAGTTGCAAGTCAGAGTCCCTTTCCTTTCCTCCCTCCCGGTGCAATTCAGACATTCTAATGGCCTGCCTTTCCCAGGCCCTAAGGTTGAGTATCCAGGGCCTGCACCATTGACCTTGTAAGAGTGACTTCATGAGCTAACTGTAATTTCACAATATCCAACCTGATCCATTCTGATCCTGTGACTCCACTGACACACAACAACACAGATATGAACACAAAATTATTTTAAAGCACAATATGAAGGATCCTGATAAGATGTTTCACACCTCTGCTAAAATAAGTATGGGAAGAAGCCAGGCACAACACAAATTGTGGACCTTAAAGCCCAAGTTCCATGAGAACTCCTGTCTAGATCCTAGGACACTACAAAGAAATATTGAGCTATGAAGAACATCTCATCTTTGTTGTTGTTGTTTTGTTTTCACTTGTGCTTTGTCCTTAGAAATTTTACCACTCCATGTCCTGGTTTAGAAGGCAGGGTCTACAAAATTTCAAATTTCATCTCTCACTAGCCATGTGACACCTACAAACTTACTTAATCTGTCTCTCTTAATTCACTTGTAAAATGGGTCATTATATCACTTTTCCCTTGGTAGTGGTTGTGAGAATTAAAACAGATATTGATAGACTTTTAGCACAATACAGGACTCACAGTAAAAGTCCAATAAGTCTTGGTTTATTGTTATCCTTGGTTGCGAAAGAGCAAACAGAAAGGAGACATATTTTTCTTTTAGATTGGCAATAGTGCCTCTGTGGAGGGCTAGGAGATTTGGCCTGATTTTACAGAGCATGCTGTCTTCTTGGAGCCGGAGTTCTTCAGCTCCTTTGAGCATGACCATGGCCTTTAGCAGGTTCCAGGTGAGGAAGGATTTTTACAAATGCTATGCATCACTGAACCAGGTTCAGGCGTCCTTCTCTTTCCTTTGCTCTTTCCCTTGAGGGACCCTTGCTGTTCAATGGGGCTCTAACGTGCCACACGCTGGCGATTTAAACTTTACAGGAACAAGGCTCCAAAAAGTAAGCACGCAGGCTCAGCTCAAGGCTGGCTCCTTCTCTTTCCAGTTTGCCAGGCCATCTCTGCGTTGGGGGAAGGGATGTCCAGGGGTTTGGCGCGGCTGAGAACCCCCACGTGAGAGAGGCGGAAGTCCTCTCCAGGAGCTGGGGATGCGCGGCTAGCGGGTTCCTTCCATTACGGGAGACTAGACACCGTTTGATGTGTTATGACATGAACCCTCAATTAGATCGCTGAGTTGAAACACTCCAATCAGGGGCCCGATGCTAAGCAAGCCCCGGAAGGTCCAGCCCGAGGTCACCGCCGGTGACACATCAAATCAAAATCAGTGAGAGGGAAAGTGAGGCTTTCCCTTTATCAAGCTGGGGCCGCAGCCGGCGTCTTACCCGCTCCTCTCCGCGCCCCTCCCGCGCGTGGCTCTCAACTCTTTTATTCCCGCGCGCGCGCGCCTCCAGCCTCAACGCCTCCCTACTCACCGCGCTTCCGTGCGTGTTCTGGGAACTGGTGGGCGGGGGCGGGGGGGTTACCTTGAGGAGACCCAGGGCGGTCTGGTGTCTCCTCCAGTTGCCCGCCCCCCCCAACCGCTAGCAGTCCCCAGCCCTCCATTGCATGCTGAGATGAAGCCGGACATTTGGATCTTGGTCCCTCTGGCCTGGAGACCTTGGCTTGGAAAACAGTCTCTTTCTCACCCGCAGGCCCTTCACGAGATATCCAGGGCCACCCTACACACACCCAGGGACTTACAATGTGGTGCCTAGGGGCGAGCGGGGGGGGGGGGGTGGCGGGGAGTGCAGGGCAAGCGAGGCTGAGATGTCTACATGGAACCTGGGGTCTCCAGAGACAGCCTTTGCCCTCGCCCGAATTCCCAAGGCTCCCATAAACACCTCCGAAGAACCTACAGGGGTTTTTGGTCCTGTGCCAAACTCACCAGGTGCAGTAGACTCCTAAGGGGTGCCTGCCTGGGGAAGGAGCAGTTTCTAGCCACTTTTTGAGAAAACAAAACAAAACAACAACAACAAAACGAGCTTCCAAGTGCCCCCACGCCCAGGCCTCTAGGATTTCTCCTCTTGCAGAAAGGCCTCCGGAGCACTTTTCTCTGAGCTTCCTTAGCCTGTGCTAAGGGTAGTAGAGGCTGCCGAAGCTTAGCGGAGGACTTGAGGGGAGGATCTGTGACTTGGGAGAATCTGTGGCGGGGTGGCTGGTGGAAGGGATTGGCGGGCTTCACGAGCTGCGGCTCAGCGGAGGACCAGCCGGGTTGCAGTACTAAGAAAAAAGCCTCATGTCTTGTAAAGATGACTTTCGTAGTTTTAAAACTCATCACGAAATACCTGATGTTAATTTGCAGTGCCGCCCCCCGCCCCCCTTCAACAGCTCATAACCCAGATGACCTCGAGCTGCAGCTGAACTGTAGGCAAGCAAGGCCAGGCTAGGGGCAGCAGACCAGAGAACCCCAGGCCAATAGGTGAGCAAGCTAGGCAACCAAGGCTGAGCAGTCTCCTTTGGCCAAACCCTAGGAGTTCCAGGTTATCAGAGCAGCCCCGCTTTCACTGATCTGGAAGGGAGAGGGAGGGGGCAAAAAGAGTCCTCCTCTCAGAGCTAAGTCTGGGGTGGATGGGGGAAAGGATGGTACCTAAACCTTGCATCTCCCGCTTCCTCATTACCTTTCCTTGTCTCCTTCTTTTCCTGAATTCCTTCTCATCCTCTTTGGAAACCACTGGTCATGCTGGGAACCAGTCGTGGTGGCAAGAAAGGAAAAGCAGAGTTTGCACAGACCCTCACGCACGTGCACCACCACTGGTGCAGGCCGAGGGAATGTGAGGTGCGACCCTAGATGCTTAGAGAAAGGCGAGTAGCCTCTTGAGAAAGGTGGATGTCCGCACTCCTGTTCATTAAGTACCAGTAAACCTCCAGACCTAGCTGGCCCTGGCCCTGGCCCGCCCAGCTAGTAGCTGCCACAGCCGCTGCCTCTGCAGGCACAATTTCAGGTTGCCACACCAGAGCCGCGGTAGTTGACGCTGGGGCGGGGGTGGCTTCCCAAAGGTCTTTGGGCATCTTCTTGACTGGTGATCCCCGCAATCAGCTCAGGGGCTCTTAGACCTCTGGACCAAGGCACTGCCTGAGGCCGCTCCCACACTCGCTCTCTGGGAAGCAAGAGGGTGGATTTTCTGGGAGAACCCGGAGCTCCTGGCTTCCCAGCGCTCACTGCTCAAGGCCCCGGGCCAGCCCAGTTCACCAGCGGCAGCTCAGGCCTTGGATCTCGCAACCCGCACCGTCTCAAATCCCGAGGCCCATGGTCTGTCAGTCTTCGTCCCAACCCTTCTTCATCCCTGATCATCTGCCTGCCACAGTTTAATCCTCTAGACCTCTTCCACTAGCTACCAGGAGAGCAGCCACCACGCCTATTTCTGCAAAAGAGGAAAAGGAAGGAAGGAAGGAAGGAAGGAAGGAAGGAAGGAAGGAAGGAAGGAAGGAAGGAAGGAAGGAAGGAAGGAAGGAAGGAAGGAAGGAAAGAAAGTAGGGACAGTCAGAGTGGGACAAAAGTTACAGCCATATTCAGCAACTTCCTCGGGCTGGAGAAACAGTTGCAAAAAAGAGAAGGAAAGGGAGAGGTGTCCGGAGTAGGAAGGGGATCCGCAGATGCAGCGTCCCGCGGAGCCCGAGCAGCCCCCGGCTGCGGAGCTCCAGCGGGAGAGGAGCCCGGCGCTGTCTTTGCCACTTACCCAGTCCTCTGTCTACAAAGCTGGTGATCGTATTGGCTGACTTGGAAGACTGGAAAAAGCTGGCGTTGATGCCTAGCTTCTCGGCAATGGAGTAAGTCCTGTAGATGGACAGCATGTACTCGTGGGGCACCACGCGCAGACCCCTGTGCGCTGGCCGGGACTCGTGGTGCGGCCGCGGCTGCGGCTCCGGGCGCTCGCGGGGCATCTCGCCCGCTGCGCTCCTGCGCGGCGCCCGCAGCGTCTTCCCTTCCTTGCTGCTCCGCATGCCCTTGCTGGAGTCCAGCTCGGCGGACGCGGACGACGAAGACGAGGAGGAGATGGACGCCTGCTGGCAGCTAGGCAAATCCCACAGAAAACTGATGAGGAAGACGGCCGAGAGCAGGACCCTAGGCGTATCCATGGCGAGAGAGTTGCTGCGTCTCCCCCAAAGAGGCGGCGAGCGTGGCGCAGCGCGAGGGACTCGGAGCGGCTGGACAGCGGCCGGGGCCCGGCTCCTCGGGCGACTCCGAGTGCGAAGAGCCGGGTCCCAGCCACACCAACCCCGGGCCTGCCACGCCCCCTCCCGCCCCTCGCGGGGAGGGAGGGGGAGGGCAGTGCAGCGGGGGAGGGGGGAGGAGAGGCCGCCGAGGGTGCGGGCAGGAGGTGTGTATGGGGGTGGGGGGACGCGGTGTGTCAGCCTGGCCGCCAGGAGCAGCGCCCCCGCGGGACGCGTGCGGAGTTGCGGGGCGCTGAGCCCCGCGCGGGCCCCAAGGGAGGGAGGGAGGGCAGGCGCGGCGGCCCGGCGACCCAGGAGCCCGGGCCTGCCTGCTGCGCCTGGGGGACCCTCGCCCCTCTGGGCGCGGCCCCGCAGCCGCCGCTCGGGATCGCACCGCGGTGGCGGCGCCCCCCAGAGACGGCCCAGAACTGGCGTCTCCGCCCAGGGCTGCGCACAGGTCCGGGGCGTGGATACCTTCTGTCCTCGGTCCCAACTGTCAAGCCGATCGTGGGCTCGGTTCAGGGCCCAACCAGAGCCGGGGAAAGCCTCGCGGTGGAGCCGGCTCAGGACCCAGCTTTGCTCGGTCCCATTCTCCCGGTGGAGTACGGCACCCTACAAAGACGGGCGTCTATTCCTAACCTTCGGGGTCAGGCAAAGGCCACGAGTCTTTCCAGAGTTTGGAGCGACGCGGAACGCAGCTGCGCTCCCCCGCAGGCCCCCGCCGCTGCGCTCGCACTCCCCAAACCGCTTCTGAAGCTGGCTGCGGTTCTCCGCGGCTCAAGCCCGGGCTCTTCGCGCCTCCGGAGGCCGGTCCCCGGCCTCCACTCCATTCCCATCTGCCCTCTCCCCTTTCCCTCCCGTCTTTCTCGGATCCCCTTCTTCCTCAAGTTCCTCCAGCATTCCAATCCCTCTTTCAGCCGCCTGCTTTTCTTCTTACACTGCCCTCCCATCTCCCCAGCTTCCCACCCTCTCATCCAGGACTCCCCCCTCCTCTTCCAGGGGACCCCTCCCTTTAGCAGCTCTACCCCAATCTGTTTCTCTTCAGCCCAGCCTCGCCCCATCACGAGTTTCCTTTATCTGTCCCCAGATTCCCAGTGCCTGTCTTCCCCGCCCACCGCCTCGCTCAGTCCTGGGCCTGAAGGCTGCTTGCAAGAACGGGCGGCCCAAGGCAGCTTCTCTCTCCTGCCGTGTTCCGAGCCCTGGAGTGCTATAGGCAGACGTTTTCCTGGGCCTTTATGGGAGTACACAAGCTCCAGTCATAAGAGGCCCTCCTTTAATCATCCCAAAACGATGAGGTTGATGTGACTATTTTCACTGTCATAAATTAAAAAAAAAAAAAACCTTCAAGTGAATATGCAACTTTCCCAAGGCCCCTCAGTCAATTTGGGATTTGCCCCCAATCTCAGGGTTCCTCTAAGTCCAACAAAGCCTCACCCAGAGCCTAACATCTCCAGTTCATTTCTTGCTTTATTTCTTGTCCTATGGTTTCATTTGATGCCAGGCAATTTCCTCCTCCTGTAGGCTGCTTTTCTTCTTTGCTTTCCTACTTGTTCATTTCTTCTTGAGTCCTTGCAGGGATCCCTGCCTGACAGCCTGCAGGAGGGAGACTCTGGTGTCTCTGCAGCCTTCACTGGTCCTTAAGATCTAGACCATGCCTCCCAAGCAGGACATGCATCCCCCAGGTAATAGCCACCATTCACAGACAGCCTGTGTGAGACATGGCCCACAAACATTGCTTCATTTAATCTTCCCAGCAGTCCTGAGATAGTGCTGAATTGCCCTATTTTATAGGCAGGAAACTAAAGCCCCAGGTCGCATGTTATCTACAGTCTGTGATCCCAACCACTGGACTAAGGAGTTTAACTGCTTCCTCTTGACTTCCATGAATCCATCTGACTCCATGCTAATTCCGTATCTGCTCTAATTTGAGTTTCGAGATTGCCACGTTCTGCCTCAGACTTGAAGGTGTCTTTTCATCCTTGTCTCCCCTCTCTGAGTTTTAGCTTGGTTTATTATCATTTATCAAGTTAGTATCCTAAAAGGAAATTGCAACTGAAATAAGGTTATTCTATGGGTTTTTTGGTCACTACAACTACATCCCAGATGTTTTTGCCTTGCCTTACACGTGTTTCCCCCCCTCCCCCTTTCTTTCTTTGTGCCAGCACTGGGGCTCAAACTCAGGGTCAGGTTGCTGTCCCTTAGCTTTTTCACTCAAGGCTGGCACTCTACCACTTCAACCACAATCCACCTCTAGCTTTTTGGTGGTTAATTGGAAATAGGACTCTAGAGGACTTTCCTGCCCAAGCTGGCTTCAAATCAAGTTCCTCAAATCTCAGCCTTTTGAGGAAGGGAGCACCTGGCTTCCTTCATTTTTTTCGGATCCACTTATCCCATTACTGCCATCCAGAGTTGGCTTCTCCTTTTTCACTTAACATTTTATACCAAGCCCATTGCCTTCACCATCTGTCTTGGGGTTCCTCTTCTCTGGAAGTCTTCAGCACCTAACTGCTGGTTGCCACAGGCCTCCTCTGCAAATCCACAGGCTCAAAACTGTTCATTTCTTCTCTTCCCATCTGCCTGCCTGCCACCCTTGGCATGCACATGGTCTGCTTAGGCCTAATCAGCATCTGGGGCTGCACATCCACCTTCCTGGTGCCACGAGAGGAAGCTTCCTCTTGTGGTTTGTCCTCATCTCTTTCTTTGGAAAACCCAGTACTTGTGGTTTGTCTTATCTCTATTTTAATTTTTCTCCGTATAGAGTCTATTTAGTCATGACTCATGGTTTTGGACCCTCCATCCAATAAGTATGTTTCCTGTCTGCAAAGGCAGCCTTCTATGCTCTATCTTCATTTTGCCTACAGCAATTATTATCTGCTACAAGTTATCAGTAAACAGGAAACAGTAATGAGCCTGTTCACTGTGGTTTAGGACCCCTCTGACAGATTGACTGGATAGAGGTGTGTGGAATAGCACGGGACACTGGAACAGGGAGCACAGAAGATGTGGTGTGTTATCATTCAGGATTATCCTGGGACAGATTTTATTTGTCTTCATTGCTACCAGCTTCAGATCTATGCAAGAGAAATTCTCTCTGCCACACAGGGCAGCAAGAATCATCTTACAGATAGGGATACATGTTGACAGATGAACAGAAATGTGTTGCAAGTCAGAAATACAACCAGGAGCCAAGACTTCCTGGTTCAAAATCCAATGCTTCCCCTATATTTAAGCAAAAATCAGAATTAAATATCACAAAAATGATCTACAGTGATGTGGAATGCCCAATCATTTCTTCCTTTGCATGCTTTCCAATAGGAATCCACCCCAGGTCACACTAATGCCTTTGGGATCGCCCTCCCTCCCTCCCTCCCTCCATCTCTCTCTCTCTCTCTCTCTTTCTCTCTCTGTGTGTGTGTGTGTGTGTGTGTGTGTGTGTGTGTGTGTGTGTGTGTTGCAGGTAAAGATGCAAAGAGCAAAGTACAAATCAAAATCTGCTTTACATCTTCATACCACACGAGTTTTTGAAATATTGCTGTGGAGTTTCCAGTCCAGACTTAAATACATTACTTATTTCTTCAGCAGTTTCTTCAGTTTAAGAAGAGTCAACATTCCACGAGGTGAAGTGAGAAGGTCTGATGTGGTGGGCGCCCCTAGCAGCTTGACTTGCAGCAGCATTCTTTTCCCTAATTGATGGAAATGCAGACCTCTGTGCAGTGTGGTATCTCCTGCCACCTTGTGGTGCTACAGGGAATTATCTATGGATAATCAAAACAAGTGGATACAGGAAAGTTTAGTTATGAATATGCTTTTAAAATTATTGTCAAAGTGATGTACAGAGGGGTTACAGTTTCATATGTAAGGCAGTGAGTACATTTCTTATCCAACTTGTTACCTCCTCCCTCATTTTTCTCCCATCTTTCCCCTCCCCAACTCCCTCTCCTCACAAGTTGTACAGCTGGTTTACAACATATTTGTCTTCTAAGTATTGTTGTTGCACTGGTTCACCTTTTACCCTTTGTCTCTCCATTTTGATGTTCCCCTTCTCTTCCCTATTTCCAATAAACATATATACAACACCCAGGGGATGAAAATCAGTTACAGTGACTTTAGGGGTAAAACTATGGGGAAGAAAGACCAAATATAGTAATAATAATAAATAAAAAGGCACAATTTCACATGGTATGTTGAAAATAACAACAATGATAAACCACTTATTTCCATAACTTATTTAATTTTTCACTGAAGTGTTACTAGAAAGGCAAGTTTTACAAAAGTGTCGAGGTATTGGACTTTGAATTTGAGCCCCCCCCCCAATAAGTCTTAAAGGGACTCTGGCAATATTTGCTAGCAAGAAATCAAGAAGTGCCTGAAATCTTACACAAACCAGTCACTCTTTAGTCTAAGTTACTGTTTTTATAAGGCTACAGTTATAATACAAACATTATTTAGTATTATCCCAACTCATAATTTGTACTACTATTATACATATCTGACTGACACATCTGATCAGATTTCATAGATATGGTCCAGAAATAATAGGATTTAAGACTGGCAGATTTTGATGCAAAAAAACCTAATGACAACACTTTATTTCTTTGGGAGAACTAAGGAGCAAGGAGAATAAGAAAGAAAACAACCAGTGGAGCTAGAGCTGACTACATTTGCTTCAGCCAAGCACATGTCCCTGTGGCTTGAACTCAAGGCCTGGGCCCTGTCCCTTGGCTTTTGTGCTCAAGAGTAGTGCTCTACCAGCTGAGCCATAGCTCCACTGCTGACTTTTAAAAACTAGTTTATTAGCGGTAAGTCTTATAGACTTTCCTGACTGGAGTTGGCTTTGCACTATGATCCTCAAATCTCAGTCTCCTGAAGTGCTAGGATTACCGGTATGAGCCACTGAATACTAAGCCTCTTACATGTTTTTTTTAATTTTTTTTAATAAAACTTTCCCTGCAGAGAAAGCCTCTTGAAAAGCAAAGAAAATGGAAGCTATTAGAGTAGCGTACTGTGCAGTTCCTCCAAGTGTGGTCAGAAAGAAAAGACATGGAGTCCTGAGTGGCAGGCGAGATGGAGAAAGCTATGTTTGCCTTAGGGAGGTAGAGGAAGGAGAAAAAGAAGAGAAGGAAAGGAAAACAAAACAGAACCTAATCTGGGAAGGATACACCCTAGATAGAACATACTCTTGTTAATGCTCACTGCTTTACTCAATTTCTATTGAATCTGACTCATCCATTCCTTTTGTGTGATTCTTTCTTTGACAGGTTATCCTTAGATTCTTTCTTTGACAGAATGAATTACCAGAGAAGTCAGATGAATGCGGTTGTACAAGATGAGCATTCATAGCCTCTCTAGGCCTTAGTTTCCCTACTCTTCCAGCAGAACAGAGTCCAACCTGAATAGGGAATCATAAATATAGGTGGTTCCATGGTGTTCCAGCTCTGGATGTTGCTAGAATCAGGCGGTCTCCCCGGAGCATCCCATCACCTTTGGTTCTCCTATAGACAAGCATGTAGTGATTTCCCAATGTGTGGGCCCTGGACTAGAAGATCCAGCATCACCTGGAAGCCCCTGAGAAATAGAAATTCTTTGGCCTCATCCCAGATCCACTCAATCAGAAATTCTGGGGTCAAGGCCCAGCAGTGCATATTTTAACAAGCCTGGGGGATTCTAATACACACGGTGGCTTGAAAAACATTGGCCTACACCCTAACATAGGGGTAAACTACCTGCCAAGAACTTCAAGAAATGCTTTGATTTTGAAAGGAAAGCTGTAAAGGAAATAAATTGTATGTGATTTAATTTTCAAATTAATGATTCTCATTCCTAACAAGCAAATAATTTTCATTCCCCATGTGAACCAGGTGTGTTTAATTGCCATACCAAGCCAAACATGGCTAGTGTAGCCTGATCTCTAAAAAGTAAATGGGGTCAGGCCTGCTCAGAACCTGAAAGGAAGACAGCAACCATATGACATTGTGGTTGACTGTAAGCATCTCCTTGTATGATTAACCGGAGACTTAGGATCTCAGCTCTCTCACTTCTTGGCTATTTATATTTGAAATGTTCTCACTTTCAGATGAGACTCCATAAATACCTGCACATTTTTATGTTTGTATCAGTTAAGCAATAAAGTTTTTAAAAAGGAGTCTTCAAGGGCTGGGGATATGGCCTAGTGGCAAGAGTGCTTGCCTAGTATACATGAGGCCCTGGGTTCAATTCCCCAGCACCACATATACAGAAAATGGCCAGAAGTGGCGCTATGGCTCAAGTGGCAGAGTGCTAGCCTTGAGCAAAAAGAAGCCAGGGACAGTGCTCAGGCTCTGAGTCCAAGCCCCAGGACTGGCAAAAAAAAAAAAAAAAAAAAAAAAAAAAGGAGTCTTCAAGGTTTTGTCACCCAAGATAGAGGTGAAAATATGTCCCTTTGGGGTTATTTTTTTGTATACATTACATGAGACAATGTATGTAAACCCTTACAGATACTAACATGTATGGTGATTATCAAACAGCTAATGATTTCCATTTTGAAAATATCAAAGAATTTTGCTCATGCTCACTCCTTCCCAATCTGTATGCTTTTGTTCTGAAATTATGCCCCTCCCCCCATTTCATTAGCTTTCATATTCTCTTAAGAATCTTTTTTGGTAAGTAATTTATCCAGCAGGGCTAAGTTTGTTTGACACAGTGGGTTTTACTGTATTTCACTGTGAATTTGTGGCAACACTTTTCTTCTGTAATGATTTGACATGTTTTATGCCTGTCCAAATATTCTAGATTAAAAACACATTGCTGCTTGCTAATAGGTATTGGGATACTTGAAAGGAGCAAAGTGCCTCCTAAAGGAGCCTAAAGGATGCTTCTGAGAGTGAAAATGATTACATTTTTGGAGTGATTTGATCTTTGCCAAATTTTGCATAGAAAATGGAAACCATATAGGAAATTGTCTTTCCTGTTTAGGACCAGATTTAGTTTGAAAAATTACTACCAACTTTGTAAACATTAAAATAGAAGCAATAAAGATGTAAAATTTCACACAGGGGAGCTACAATGTTCGGGTAATTATAAGCATATGGCTACTTTACATGAGATTCTGTTAAAAAGCATTTACTAGGGCTGTGGGAAAAACAGAGGTTCTCAAAGTTAGGGTTTATTTACATGTAATGAGAACGTCACATTGTTGCCAATTTAGCATAATCTACTTTGCTTCAGAACTCTAAATAGTGTTAGGTGAGCACAGTCTCACCTCCAGTATTGATGTCTTGTCTATTAACGTTAGGTTTTACTCACCAAAAAAATACCTAGAAGAGCAACTGACTCTCAGAAATGCCAAATGCTTTCCCAATAACTAAAAATAATTCTACATATTTAAGTTAATACTTAAGGGAAAGTCCTTCTTTGAAAGACTAATTTCAAGATATTCTAGTCCAACAGAAGTGATAAATGTAACAATTTAATTTCATGTGCTTCTCGAAACACTGTTCAAATGTAGCTGTTCCTAGGAATCACTAAAAGGAATGCAAATATATCATCTATTCATTAAGAACAATTAAAGGAACACTTTAAATCTGAGACATGGTTGAAATTTTATCTTCAAATGAACGAATTTGGGCTCTAAGCCAGTCTGGGCAGACAAAACAAGCAAAAAGTCAGAAGTAGAGGCATGACTCAAGTAGTAGATTATCAGCCTTGAGTGAAAAAGCTAGGAGAAAGTGACTTATCCCTGAGTTCAAGCTCCAGTGCGAACACGCATGCTTGTGCATACACACACACACACACACACACACACACACACACACACACACACACACACTACTGGAATGGAAAATAGGATAGTGGTTTCCAGAGGCTGGGTGGAGGAAGGGAGAGGGAACTGGTGTTTAATGAGTAAAAAGTTATAATTTGGGAAGAAGAAGAAGAAGAAGTTCTAAGGCTAGATTGTGATGATGGCAGCAAAACAGCTTGTGTGCGCTTAATGCTACTGAACTCATCCCTTAACTGGCTGAGAGGATCACTACTTTCATGTTGTATACTTCACTACAATAAACAAAGAGATACAATGGCTTAGCTAAGCAATTTAGCAAGTGTCCATTTACAAATAATATGCTGGAAGACAAAACTTTTAGATTGTTCTGCTGACAATTTATCATCTCTACTACACAGACTCTGTTAATCATTGCTTGTGTGTGATTTTATACCTGTCAATGCAGAAAGATGCTTTATTGGTCTTTTGGGGTTTAAAACTCAATTCTTTTTTCTTTCCAGCTAACCACTCCTCTTTTTCTCTCTTAGATAAGATGATTTCATCAGAGACTAGAATATATAACATTGTCTGCCTCGTTGACAGATTCCTATGCAAAAGAGAATTCCAAGCACTCAATGACAAGTTGATTCCACTGTTTAAATACCACACATTTCGTATTAAAGAATAATCCAGATTACCCAATTGGTGGCCTACCCACCCATCAGCAATTTAAAGGAAGTAAGAAGGGATCGAGCTGGCTAAGGAAGCAGGAGATGATGGCAGTATACTTCCAGCTTTTCATATCCAATCCTACCTCCACCTCCACCCTCCCCCTTCCCCATCCCCACCCAGCTGCCAGAGCCTCTCTTTCAGCATCTACTCTCTCTCACTTCACAGACTGCTGTCACTGTTTTCCATCCTGGTTCCTTTTTCATCCCCTTTATTTTTCCTCCCTGCTCTTCTTTACCCTTGCCTTTTCTTTTCCTCTTCCTCATTCCATCTCTCTTCCTAATTCTTCCCATCAAACTAGCTAGGATTTGGGACAGAAGAACACTGTAAACTTTTCCATTCACATCACTCCTAAGTACCGAATGAATTGAATCTTACATAGTACTACTAGAAACAAATGTCCTTTTGCTTTTATTTAAATGTAGCCCTTGATAGATTTACTTTCCCATAGTGGTCCTAAAAAGAAAGGCTAGAGAAAACCCATCTCTTCCATAAGGATTTTATTATCTGGTAGTTGCTTAAATATGACATCAAATAAATATGGGTTCCTTGCCTGGATAGGTTCATTTTTATGGTTGGGCAGAATCAGCCATTTCCCTTGCTGCTGCTTTCAAGATTCCCATGGCTGGCATGAATCCAGTTTGACCCTTCCTGAGAAGCTAGCTCATATTTTAGCAGTATTTTGCAGTACCTGACTTGCCAAGAATATCACTTGAGGATGACAATATTTGAAATTATCATTCGAATGCTATACATCCTGTGATGAGCAGTTTGGCTTTTCTGGCATCCAAGGCCTGCTACAAGCCAGCCTCAGCCTCATCTCCTCTTTCTCCAGCCACCCAGGCCTTCCTGGGTCTGCACATGGTGTCTCGTAGTCTCCCTCATCTGCCCTCAACCATAACAGAGCCGTTGATGGTGCCTGCCTCTCCCACGGCTCCGATGTGTGTATCCCACAGTCACTGTGGGTTTGGAGCGGCCGGGGAGTGTGGGTGCCCTCCTTGGATAGCTTGCTTCAATTTCCCTGTTCCCATGTTCTCCAATGACCCTTGCCATACATGCACTCCTTGCTTTCAGGCTCTGTCCTAGGGAAATGCTATTTCTGTTGGGAGTGTAGAACTCTCCCAAAAGTGCCCAGAGAAGAAAAGTTAAGGTGACTGGATTTTGAGAAACTCCCATGACAAGCAGAATCACAGAGTGACAAATCTGAGAATGACCCAAAAGATTGTCTCATTTAATTGGCCACAAATGGGCAGTGCAGGATGGTGGCCCAAGATGCTTAGGCCCAACCCCTGGCTCTACCAGCCAGCTCCACAGCCCAGTGCATTGCAGATCCTATCTAGGCTGATTTCTTCAGCTCCAAGTGGAATGATGATACCGTGTCACTCACACGGTCCCAGTTCCTGTAAGAGGAACAGTTGAGTGTGAAACACAGAATACAGCCTGGCCTAGAAAACTATCCAGCTATTCATGCTAGTCTTATCTATAGATGAGGGAAGGGAAGCTCAGAGTTGGGCCTTGTGCAGACTGTTGCAGGCAATGGCCAAGCTGAAACAAGAGCTGAAATAAAAAAGCCAAATTGTCTGACTCCTCATCAGCCCTTCGGCTACCAAGATTTCACCAAGATGAGTACACAGAACAGAAAAAGAACTGTGGAGGTTTGCAGGACTAGTGACAATGTCAGCATTGTGACCCCATGTCAGGTGCTAATGGTGTTAACAGTAATAAGTAAGGGCCAGGGACAGGAAGGGAAGAAGAGAAGAGAGGGAGAAAAGGAAGAGAAGGAAGGGGAAAGAGAGGAGGAGAGAGGGGAGGAGAAGGAAGAGGAGGAGAGAGGGGAGGAGAGGGAAAGGAAGAAGTGGGGAGGGAAGAGGAAAGGACAGGAAGGGAGAGGAAGGGAGGGAAGGAGAGGAGAGGAAGGCTACTTTGCACATTATACAAATGTACTTAGAAAACATTTTGGGGGGTGTGCATGCGTGCGTGTGTGTGTTTGTATTGTGTTGTAAGTTGCCCTATGAAATTCCTTTTTTTTTTTTTTTTTTTTTTGCCAGTCCTGGGGCTTGGACTCAGGGCCTGAGCACTGTCCCTGGCTTCTTTTTGCTCAAGGCTAGCACTCTACCACTTGAGCCACAGACCACTTCTGGCCGTTTTCTGTATATGTGCTGTTGGGGAATCGAACCCAGGGCTTCATGGATACAAAGCAAGCACTCTTGTCACTAGGCCATATCCCCAGCCCCTGCCTTATGAAATTCTTACTAACAGATATGGTTAAATAATTATTATTTTTTTTACAAAATATACTTCTTTAGAACATTTCTTGAATAGCATTTAGCTTGAACTACAGCTAGAAAATGGGGAAAAGGATGAAGAACAGCCTAAATGGGGATTCATCCTATTCATTCCTCTGCCCATATACTCTCCTACAACAATCCATTAATTGTCAGTGGATCCGGGCAAAAGAACCAGGCATGAGGAGGCTGCTTATTGCAAACTCTCCTACTGCCTGGCAGGCCTACAACCACATTTCCACTCACACAGAATGCACTGGCTGTGTGGTGGATGGCTGAAAAAGTATTGACAGCACCAGCTTCGATCGAAGTGAGCTCATCCGAGGAAGCCCGTTAAAGAAGCTGAGTTTTCCTTACAAGTAATCTGTAAAATGTGCGGACTGACAACATGTTTACAGAAACCCTGGTACCCTACCAGCTAGGATTACCTTCAGCAAATTACTCCATGACTACAATCACTACACTTCTGTGGTTGTCTTTCTTCCACAGCTGGAGATGAAAGGAGGTATCACTGAGGCAATTCATGCAAGCTGCCATTTCCAGCCTCATAGAGAACTGGAAGAGATCTTCATAGCGAGTGTTCAATGCTTCTTTTCATTCGAGATTACCTTTTACAGAGACTCAAATACAGAAATGGCTGGTTATTCCTTGCTGCCACCTACTAATCACTACTTTTTAAATGTATTGATCTAAGCTGGGAGCAGATGGCTCACACCTGTACTCAGGAGGCTGAGATCTGAGGACTGAAGTTCAAAGCCAGCAAGAAAGTCCACGATACTCTTATTTCCAATAAGCTACCAAAAGGCTGGAAGTAGAGCTGGGGCTCAATTGGTAGAGTGCTAGCAAAAGAAGCTGAAGAACAGCACCCACACCTTGAGTTCAATCCCCAGGACTGCACAGAAAGAAAGAGAGAAAGAGAGAAAGAAAGAAAGAAAGAAAGAAAGAAAGAAAGAAAGAAAGAAAGAAAGAAAGAAAGAAAGAAAGAAAGAAAGAAAGAAAGAAAGAAAGATAGAAAGAAAGAAAGAAAGAGAGAGAGAGAGGGAGGGAGGGAAGGAGGGAGTGAGGGAGGGAGGGAAAGAGAGAGAGAAAGAGATGGCAGGAGGGAGGGAAGAAGGGAGGGAGGGAAAAAGGGAGGGAGGGAGGGAGGGAGGGAGGGAGGGAGGGAGGGAGGGAGGGAGGAAAAGAAAAAAGAAACAAAGAAAAATATTGATCTAGAAAAAAAAAATCCTCAGTCCAGATCACTTAGCCTAAGTAGGCTAACATGTTTGAGAACCAGGTACTTGAACACCTGTAAAGAAATCAATGGGGGGAAAAAGTACAAGAAATACCAACAAAGTATCAGAGAGATTAGTGTGACTTAAGAGCCGACCATTTGGTGCACTGAAACTTGCCACTGTAATATCCCTTTAATATGTAACTTGAGGTGCCTGGAGACTCCATCCCCACAATCCCTGGTGCTTCCTCCATCCCCTTCTTCTGTGGATCCTATTTCTTTTGTCTTTACACCTCTGTCCTCTTGTGATGGTGTCATCTTGCAGTCTTTATCACCTCCCTGGCCTCTTGTTTTCCCCTAAGGCACTGTCTGCCACACACATCAGGCTGCATTGCAGGGAGAAGGAATTGAGAGAGATCCCTACAGACCAAAGACAATATTAAGAGGTCTTTGTTCTTTTGTGCATGTGTGTGGTAGTCCTGGGGATTGAATTTAGGGCCTTCTGCTTGCCCCAGCACTCATCCACTTGAACCGTACCGGCCCCCCTCCTTTGGTTTTCAGTTTCTTTTACCTATAGGGACTCACGCTTTTGCCAGGCTTGGCTTTAGATGGCAATTTTCATATCTCCGGCTCTCCAGTAGCTGTGAATATAGTCATGTGCCACCACACGAGGCTCCATATCTTTGTTCTTAAACTGTCACAGGCCACCTCCTAACCTCACTGGCCAGTTCTCCCTAGTCTGTTCCCTTGCTCCATCTCTAAACTAATCCTTCTGTTCAAAAAACAGAATCTCAAAATTGTGCTTATTATAGAAATGGGATTTTCCTCCTTATTTCTCCCTCTAATAGTATCCAGGAGACGTAAGGCCCACAGCAATGCCTTGCAAAACAAGAGCCTAGCATAATGGTCACTCACTGAACATAGAAGCCAGAAAATCAATGAAAACTAAAACCTTCATTTTTCTTTGCACCAGGCTAAATTCCTAGTCAAGAGTCTTGTGGTCACAAGTGACAGAACCTCAATTAAAAGTATCTTAAACCAAAAGTTTCAGGTCTGAATCACAGATCATTGGAAGTAGGGATTCCATGCCATCAAGACTCACTTTCTCTCATAGGGCTCTATTCTGTTCTATGGTGCACCAACTTTTTCTGAGAACCTGTCGCCAAGGTTGCTGGCAACTTTTTATTGACACCCTGTCAACTAGCCATGAGAGCAGTAAATGGTCACCTTCCCCAACTCCATTTAGAAAAAAAAAATTGACAAAGGCTCCTGGTTGGCTCAACAACTATCTCTCACTAGCCCTAGACCAATCATAGAGGCTGGAAGGTGGATGCAGTACTACCGCCAGATGGCTGGGTCCTCTGAGGTGTGTGTGTGTGTGTGTGTGTGTGTGTGTGTGTGTCTGTCTGTCTGTCTGTCTGTCTGTCTGTCTGTGTGCCTGTTAGATTAGGAAAAAAAGATGAATTTCCATTCCCTATTCCTCTCCAACCCTCTCCACATAAATAAAAATGTCTGATCATTAGAGAGATGAAGGAATAAAAGCCAATGGAGAGACATCTTCACAACTGATAGGCTCAGATAATGCATATTGATCCTTATGGGGGGTGACAGGAAGCTCTGGGGACAATTCTGTCAAGGAGGTGACCTGGTGTCATTTTCTATGGTATACAGAGGATGAGAATCTACTACGTGGCTCTGAGATGGCTTAGGCATCAGAGCCCAGAAAAGAGTCTGGATGAACTCATTTTAAAGACCTGATCATCTCTTCTAGAAGGCTTTATGCTTGTGCCTAGAATAACCTCTTTTTCCCTATGCCTGAAAGGGTCAATTCCTTGGAAGGCATTTAAACAAGACTGGCAGCGGTTCTGATGGACCTTACTGTTAGAGTTCTTAATTTGCAACAAAGAGTTAAGTTCTCTATGAAGGCTTTGAGTTTATTTCACGTTGTCATACCTGCCCTGCTCTCAGCCCAATCAGAGCAACAGCCAAGAGCTCAGACACAGGACAGCAGCGCCCTCTGGTGTTCAGATGACAGCACGACCATCTAAATCGCCGAAAGCAGCCTAAGAGCAGGTGTGGATACATTTGCCCTTCTGAAAGCAGCAGAGTGCAGGTACCCGCGGGCGTCATTCCTCTCTAGATCAGATTGAACCCAACACCACGGTTTCGAGTACTCCTCCTGGTGGTCCCAACCATCTGGAATGTGTGTAAAAGAATGTTACCCTCCTCTTCTCAATGGGGAAAACAAGGCCTATTGTCCCCCATTCAGCTGACCCTCATATCCAGGCTGAGACTAGATTCAAGGAAGTTACAGAAACCCTGGGTGGGTGTGAGAAGAAGGTAAATGAAGGGGCACAGTGTGTCACAGTTTCCAGCATCTGTGCTGGAGAGGACACTGGACAGCCTGCCTCCCAACCAGAAGTAAGGCAGTTCATTGGTAAGAGTCTAAAATGCTCTTGGTGCATGTGGCTGATTTTGCATCCAATGCATCCCGTGATCTGGCCCAGAAGTGTCCAATCACTGGGAACCTGAGAGATAGTATACGATAGCATGTCCATGCAAACACAGCAGACCACTTGATGGAAAAAAAAATGGATCTTCTATTGTTTCTACAAGGTGTGAGTTCCAGTCTCTGACAGTCCAAGGAATAAGAACGGGACTAAGAAGCAATTTACCTGGAACTTCTTACCAATAGTTGAGTTTGGGACCCTACCAGGTCCTTTCCTTCCAATGAGATTAAGAAAGAAGGAAAGAGTTCTTTCACTTTGTGGCTGGAGGCATTCCTGTGTGCTACATGGGTTCACTGATTTATTCCCATCCTACCTCATCGCAAAAGGCTTTGAGGTACATGAAGAACTTCACAAGGTGGACGGGTGTGCTAACACACACTTGCAATATTAGCTTCTTGGGAAGCTGAGGTGAAATGATTGTGAGTTCAAGGCTAGCCTGGACTGGACATAGTTAGACCTTGTCTCAAAAGGATGTGAGGGAGAAAAGGAAACAAGGAGGGAGGAAGGGAGGGATGGAGGGAGGGAGGAAGGAAGGAAGGAGGAAAGAAGGAAGGAAGGAAAGAAGGGAGGAAAGAAGGAAGGAAGGAAGGAAGGAAGGAAGGAAGGAAGGAAGGAAGGAAGGAAGGAAGGAAGGAAAGAAGGAAGGAAGGAAGGGAGAAAGGGAGAAGGGGAGAAAAGGAACTCCCAAACACAAATAATGTCTAATGAACACTTACATTTATGCAATATATAAATACTGCCAATAAAATAAACCTTTCCTTTCTAAGTTGCTTTTCTTATTTTGGGCATAAGAACCAAAAGCTGATATACAACTAGATGATTCTTATATGCAGCCAAAGATGAGACCCACTGCTCTAAGGACAGCTGTGGTTCAATTTATACTATCATCACTAACTCCCCTGTCATTCAACTGAATTCTTGAGCCATCCCCTCCCCTTCTTAACATAGCAGAAAAGTCATGTGCGTAGTACAAGATGTCAAGGCTTTGTCTATTTGCTTGTTTTTGGTCTCATCACTAATTCACTATGTGATCTTAACTAATCCTATAACTACTATCATTGATGATGGTCACATGTGCTTTCATTCCACCCTTTCTGTCTTCCAGAAACTCAGCTAAGAGCTCTCCATACATCATGGCCATCTTTACTCAGGAAAGTAAGCAGCCATTCACAGAAGAAAAAGAGGTTCTGAGAAATAGTCAATCTCCAAGATCACAGATAAAAGTAACAAAGCCAAAATTTAACTTTAAGCTGTTCTACTCAAACTCTTTGGTCCTGACCATTCTTCAAAACTACCTCCCTCAATAACCTGCCCAGATTACAGCCCTAGTGGAGAAGAGAAAGTTCCATCCATGCCTGCCCAAGTACAAAGCTCACACTTTATCTACCAAGCTGGACAGAACGTGCTAGATAATCAGAAGTTAAGTCACATCAACAGTTCTCCTCCTCATCCATTCACTTTCCCCAAAGAAATATGGATGATATGGGTGGGGCTATTATGATGAGAGGAATTTAAACAATCTAATTCGGTATAAAAAGCTATCTGACTCTGCACTGAAAGACAATAGACAGGCTAGTGTGTTTCCTCCTTAAATGTTCAAGGGATTTCTTCATGTAAGAAGCACAACACAATTCATAGGTAAGATTTAAGACCAGAAACTTCAGGTTTCCTGGCTGGTAAATTTTTCTCACACTGTATTCCATATGGCAATCACAAATGGAGTCTCTGATTTCTTTCATTTCTTTAGAGACTGTAAAAAAGTATACCTTTGCAGAAAAAAATCAAAATGTGTTTCCTTTCCTGCCATTTCACATGATAGATAAACACAACCCTCAACCCCATACTAGAAATTACATGGTACTTTTAAATTGCTCCAGCACTGTGTGCATAGCAATGTCTAAACTCATCAGGCAGTTTAATTTCCAAGCATTCTGGTGTGTCCCATGCTAGAATTCCTAGGGGGATGCATGGTCAGATGGTTCCTGGGAAGCTTCGAGGACATCTAAAGCAAGATCTGAAATTGATTAGAGCAATATATTCCCGGGGAAATGTTTTGCATGGCCTTCCAGGAAGAGATTGTCATCACAGCGAATGAGAGCTGCAGGCCCACCATGACACCCACGTGACAACAGAACCAGGCTGGCAGGGTTGGAGGAGACCCAGAGACATCCTGGGGACAAGGGGCCAAATGGTGGATGTCACTCCTTTCACACCAGAGGAAGAAAAATAAAAAAACAGAAGCTGTGTACCTAGAGACTTTTTACTACAGATGTGTGCTCACATAGTAAGTCAGAACAAGAGAGGAAAAATCATAGCTGGGCACCAATGGCTCATGCCTGTAATCCTGCTTGGGAGGTTGAAATCTGGGGATCACAATTCAAAGTCATCCAGGGCAAGAAAGTCCATGAGACTCGTATCTCCAATAAACTGCTCAGCACAGGCTGGAAGTGATATGGTAGTTCAAGAGGTAGAAGACTAGCCTTGAGCCAAAGAAGCTCAGGCCCTGAGTTCAAGCCCCAGGACTGGCACAAAAGGAGAGAGTGGGGGAGAGAGAGAGGAGAAATAATAGGATATTTCAGCCAGGAATAATGTGAAAAGAGTGAGGAGAGAGAAAGAGGAGAGACATGAGGGGGTTCACAAGAGAGAAAGAGCAAGACAGAAGGAAAGAGACTCTCTCTCTTTCTCTCTCTCTCTATATATATTTTTTTATTAACAAACTGAATTACAGAGAGGTTACAGTTTCATACATTAGGCATTGGATATATTTCTTGTACTGTTTGTTACCTCATCCCTCATTCCCCCCTCCTCCTCCCTTTCCCCTCCCCCCACATGAGTTGTTCAGTTGTTCAGTTCATTTTCACCAAAGTTTCTAAGTATTGCTTTTGTAGTTGTTTGTCTTTTTTTACCCTGTGTCTCTCGATTTTGATATTCCCTTCCAATTTCCTGGTTCTAATACCAGTATACCCGGTTTCCAATATACTCAGATAAGATTACAGAGATAGTGTAGGTACAACCACAGGAAGGTGATACAGGAATATCATCAATAATAGAGGCTAAAGTTACATATGGCATGTTGAAAGTAGTTACAACAGTGATATAACAATTGTTTCCATAGCATGGAGTTCATTTCACTTAGCATCATCTTATGTGTTCATAAGGGTATAGCTATTAGGCTCCTGTGATCCTCTGCTGTGACTTGCCTAAACCTGTGCTAATTATTCCCTATAAGGAAGACCATATAGTCCATGTTTCTTTGGGTCTGTCACTTCATTTAGTATAACTTTTTCCAAGTCCTTCCATTTCCTTACAAATGGGGCAATGTCATTCTTTCTGATAGAGGCATAAAATTCCATTGTGTATATGTACCACATTTTCCTGATCCACTCATCTACTGAGGGGCATCTGAGTTGGTTCCAGATTCTAGCTATGACAAATTGTGCTGTGATGAACATTGTTGTGCTGGTGGCTTTAGTGTGATTATGTTTGTGGTCTTTTGGATAGATACCCAAAAGTGGGGCTGCTGGGTCATAGGGGAGTTCTACATTTAGCCTTCTGAGGAATCTCCATACCGCTTGCCAGAGTGGCTGAACCAGTTTACATTCCCACCAACAATGAAGTAGGGTTCCCTTTTGGCCACATCCCCTCCAACAGTTGTTATTGTTAGTTTTCTTGATATAGGACATTCTTACTGGGGTGAGATGGAATCTCAATGTTGTTTTGATTTGCATTTCTTTTATGGCCAGTGATGTAGGCACTTTTTCATATGTCTCTTGGCCATTCTCATTTCCTCATCAGAGAAGACTCTTTTTAAATCTCTAGCCCACTTGATGAGGGGGCTATTGGTTCTTTGCGGTTTTGTTTTGGATAAAGGTAATTTTTTTAGTTCTGTGTATATTTTAGATATGAGGCCTTTGTCTGTTGAATGGCTGGTAAAGATCTTCTCCCAATCTGTGGGCTTTCTGTTTACCTTGCGACCTATGTCCTTTGCCCTGCAGAAGCTCTGTAGTTTGATGTAGTCCCATTTGTCAAACCTTTCTTTGATTTGTAGCCTTTCTGGGTCTTTGTTAAAGAAGTTCTGTCCTGTGCCAAGGAGCCCAAGTGTTTCTCCTACTCCTTCCTTTAGTGTTTTCAGGGTGTCTGTTTTGATTTCGAGGTCTTTGATCCATTTGGAATTGATTTTGGTGCAGGGTGATATATAAGGATCTAGTTTTAGTTTGTTGCATGTGTTGAACCAGTTTTGCCAGCACCATTTGTTAAAGAGGCTATCTTTCTTCCAGACTATTGTTTTAGCTCCTTTATCAAAGATTAAGTAGGCGTAGTTCTGTGGGCTCATTTCTGGGTCTTCGATTCTGTTCCATTGCTCTTCAGGCCTGTTCCGGTGCCAATACCAAGCTGTTTTTATACTATTCCTTTATAATACAGCTTGAAGTTGGGTATTGTAATTTCTCCAGCACCGTTCTTTCTGCTTAGGATTGTTTTTGCTATTCTAGGTCTTTTATTGTTCCATATGAATTTCAGGATTGCTTCCTCTATTTCATTAAAAAATGGTGTTGGGATATTAATGGGTATTGCATTGAATTTGTAGATCGCCTTTGGCAATATTGCCATTTTGATTATATTAATCATCCCTATCCAGGAGCATGGGAGGTTTTTCCATTTTCTTAGTTCTGCCTTAATTTCATTTTTCATGTTTTTAAAGTTCTCATCATAGAGGTCTTTCACTTCTTTGGTTAAGGTTATTCCTAGGTATTTTATGTTTTTTGATGCTATTGCAAAAGGAATTGCTTTCCTGATTTCAGCCTCGGTCTTCAGATCATTAGCATAGAGAAAGGCCGTTGATTTTTGAGGGTTTATTTTATATCCTGCAACTTTGCCAAAGTTTTGGATCAGCTCTAGTAGCCTGGGGGTAGAGTCTATGGGGTTCTTTAGGTATAAGATCATGTCATCTGCAAAGAGAGAAAGTTTAACTTCATCTTTTCTTATTTGGATCCCCTTTATATTTTCTTCTTGCTAATTGCTCTGGCTAGGAATTCTAGTACTATGTTGAAGAGAAGGGGAGAGAGTGGACATCCCTGTCCTGTTCCTGATTTTAAAGGGAATGGCTTTTGTTTTTCACCATTTAGATTTATGCTTGCTGTTGGTTTGTCATAAACTGCCTTGATTATATTCAGGAATGTTCCCTGGAATCCCAGTTTTTCCAGGGCGTTTAGCATAAATGGGTGCTGGATTTTATCAAACGCTTTCTCCTCATCGAGTGATATAACCATGTGGTTCTTTACCTTGCTCCAGTTGATGTGGTGGATTACATTAATTGACTGCGTATATTGAACCAACTTTGCATCCCTGGGATGAATCCACTTTGATCGTGATGTATGATTTTTTTGATGACCTGTTGAAGTCGATTGGCCAGAATTTTGTTGAGAATTTTTGAATCTATATTCATCAGGGAAATCGGTCTATAGTCCTCTTTCCGTGATGAGTCCCTGCCTGGTTTTGTGATGAGGGTTATAGTGGCTTCATAGAATGTGTCTGGTAGTGAACGTTCTCTTTCAATTTCATTGAAGAGTTTGAGAAATATTGGTGTGAGTTCTGTTTTGAAGGCCTTGTAGAATTCTGCTGTGAATCCATCTGGACCTGGGCTTTTCTTGGCTTGGAGATCACTTATTGCCTTTTCTATTTCAATACTGGATATGGGTCTGTTTAGAAGGTTTAAGTCTTCATGGTTGAGTTTGGGGATATGAATTTTTTCTAGGAAACCATCCATTTCTTCCAAGTTCTTGAATTTGTTGGCATAAAGGTTTGCAAAATAGTCCCTTATTATGGTCTAAATTTTGGTTGTTTCTGTGGTGATGTTACCTGTTTCATCTCTATCTTATTTATTTGAGTGTGCTGCCTTTGTTTTTTGGTCATGTCTGCTAGGGGTCTGTCTATCTTGTTGATTTTTTCAAAGAACCAACTCTTTGTTTTGTTGATTCTTTTGATGGTTTTTTTAGTCTCTAATTGATTTAATTCTGATTTGATTTTAATTATTTGCTTCTGTCTATTGACTTGCATTTGGATTGTTCTCTTTCAAGTAAATTAAGGTGCTTCCTTAAATGATTGAGTTGCTGTTTCTCCAGTTTGTTGGTGTATGCATTCAGAGATATAAATTTTCCTCTGAGTACTACCTTTGCTGTGTCCCAAAGGAGCTGGTACTTTGTGTCCTCATCTTGGTTGAGTTCCATAAACATTTGAATTTCCGATTTAATTTCTTCAATGACCCACTCATGGTTCATGAGTGTGTTGTTTAGTCTCCATGAACTGTAGGATTTTCTGTGGTGGCTGAATGAGTTGAGCTCTAATTTTATTCCATTGTGGTCTGAGAGAATGTAGGGAATGGTTTTGATACTTCTGAATTTGTACGGATTCTCTTTGTGCCCTAAGATGTGATCTATTTGGAGAATGTTCCATGTGCCGCTTAGAAGAATGTGTATTCTATTGTTGCAGGGTGGAATATTCTGTAGATGTCGATTAAGTCTAGTTGGTCTATGCAATTGTTTAGTTCTGTGGTTTCTTTGTTCAGTTTTTGGCGTGTTGATCTTTCCAGAGGTGATAGTGGAGTGTTAAAGTCCCCAACTATCAATGTGTTTGGGTCTATGAGTGTTTTTAGAGACATTAGTGTTTGTTTGATGAAGTTGGGTGCTCCTGTATTTGGTGTGTAGATATTTAGGATGGTTATATCTTCCTGTAGGAGAGATCCCTTTATTAGTATGTAGTAACTTTTTTTGTCTCCTTACCTTTTTTAATTTGAAGTCAATTTTGTCTGATACTAGGATTGCAACTCCGGCCTGCTTATGGGGGCCATTTGCTTGATAGATTTGATTCCAGCCTTTCACTTTTAGAAGATGTTTACTTTTGCTGGTTAGATGAGTCTCTTCAAGGCAGCAGAAAGATGGATCTTGATTTTTGATCCAACTTATGAGCCTTTGTCGTTTGATTGGTGAATTAAGTCCATTAATGTTGAGAGTTAGGATTGAGAGCTGATCATTTGTTCCTTTCATTATCACTATCTTGTTAAAGGCTGAGTCTTCCCATTTGTTGATCTGTAATTCTGGTTTACTATTTAGGGTTCATTTCTCTGTCTGCATTGGGATCTTGATTATTTTCCCTGTATAGTACATCTTTGAGGATTTTGTGTAAAGCTGATTTGGTGGAGATATATTGTTTCAGTTTTTCCTTACTGTGGAAGACTTTTATTTGACCTTCGGCTATGAATGAGAGTTTAGCTGGGTACACTATTCTTGGTTTGTAGTTATTTTTATTTAGGGTTTGGCATACCTCATTCCAGGCTCTCCTTGCTTTCATGGTCTCTGCTGAGAAGTCTGGGGTAATTCTGATTGCTTTTCCTTTATATGTGATTGTTTTCTTCTCCTTTACAGCTTTAAGGATTCTTTCCTTGGATTCTACTGATCTTGTTTTGATCACAATGTGTTGGTGGGATGTCCTATTCTGGTCTGGTCGGTTTGGGGTTCTAACTGCTTCTTGTAGCTGTATAGGTCTTTCCTTCTGGATATTTGTGAAGTTCTCGGCTAATATTCTGTTAAATAGGTTGCCTATTCCATTAACTTCCTTCTCCAGGTTTTCCTCACTACCTATTATCCTTAAATTGGGCTTTCTGATTGTATCTTGAATCTCCTGGAGCAATCTGTTTTGTTGATTGGATTGGTTTTGTATTGCTTTTTGATCTTTCTCCACAGATTCTAGGGAATCTTCAGCTCCTGAGATTCGATCCTGTGCTTCAGTTAGTCGGGACTGTAGGCTAGCTACTTGATTTTGAATCTCTTTTCCTTCTGACTGGTCTTTCCTGATGATTTCCATGTCATCTCTTAGGTCCTATATGGACTTCTTTACTTCATTAACTTCATTAATTTGGTTTTGAGTGTTGTCTCTCAAATCTTTTAGCTGGGTAGCTATCTTTTCATTTGACTCTTGGAGTTCATTTATCTTTCTATTTGTGGAGGCCATGAAATTATCCATTAATTTTTGCTTTGCCTCCTCACACTCTAGAATAATTGACTGAAGAGATTCAAACTTTTCATTTATCATGTTTATCAGTAGACTTTGTAGAGCATTTTAGGGGTTCTCTTCTATGTCTTTGATTGACTGCTCTGCTTCCTGCTTGTTTTGAATAGGAGATAAGACTTCATTGTTTGCCATCTTTCTTGTGTTTCTTCTGCCCATTTGGATTGGGAATGCCAATCTACAAGCACCTGTGAGCACCATTTAAGACCCAAAGCAGACCTTAGCAAGTACTGTTGTGTAAATCTTAGAAGTTCACAATTAAATACAGATACCTTTTATACCTGTGTATAAAATTAGATTTGGTGTTCCTAAAGAATACAATTTCAATATAACAACCAATCCGGAGCCCTGTATTCAGTAGTTACTTATTTACGGTTACAACCCTATGAGCAATTCTTGTTCTTATATTAAGTTCCTTTTGGACTGGCTTTCTCTATGAACCCCTTTGTTTCACTCGGATTAAGCAGGGATACCCTCTATCCAATACCCAGGAGTCAATGGGATCTGGAGGACCTAGAAGTAAGTCAAGAGGGTAAGTTAGAGGTAGTAAAGAAACTAGAGTAAAATGTATTGGGGGGGGGTGATGATTTTGGTTTGGTTTCAGTGATGTGGAAATGTGGAAGAGAGTAGAATCAGTAGAAACAACAAGGTTAAAATGATAGACAATGGAGAGTTAGCAGTAAAGAGTGGAGGTGTTATTCATAGGAAAGTAATTTTTAAAGAAAGCAAATACAAAGAGAGTAATAAAGAAAGAATACTGGAAGACAGATGCGCATATCAGAGAAAAAAATATTTAAAAAAAATAAAAAGGAAAAAAAATACCAGAAAAAGAAAAAAGAAAAAAAAAAGAAAAAAAAAAACTTGATAGAACCAACAGGTGAAAATGGAAAACAAAAACAAACCAATGACATTTCAGAAATGAAAATATAAGAAAAAAGATAAAAATAAAAATGAAAGCTTAAAAGACTTTTGAGACAAAACAAACAAAAAAGTCTTCCTTGTTTGGGTGGGCTTTCTACAGTCTCTGGTTTCCTTGCGATGGTCTGCAGTCTATTCTGCCACTTGGCTGGTTTGACTTGCTTTCAGTTCGCAGGGGGTGGATCTGCTCTGACCCTCCGCCCCTGTTAGTGAAATCTGGGCTCTGTGCTTCCCACAGCTTGCAGGTAAGACTTGGGCATCCTCTGTAGGTGGTGGACGTGAACAGTCTTGGGAACCGTGGCTCCTCCATCGGCTGTGTGGTGCTGCCTTTAACGCCTGGCTCTGAATAGGCTGTGGACTCAGCAGGGCGGGGCGCCTCTGTCCTGGTTTACTCGGCTCAGGGTTGCTTGCCTGGGGAAAGTTCCTCCCTCCTGGGCTGAGTGGCCTTCTGGGCAGAGCTGGCTATGGAATTCAGCTCCATTTTGGGCTGGGAATTGGGCTTCTAAACGGGACCATTTATCTGTCTCGGGAAGTTTGTTCTCCCGTGCAGCTGTTCGGTGCCGCCGATAGCTGCTCGCCGCTTTCGCTTTTAATTTAGGAATTCCGGTGGGCAAGACGGGCACCCCTAGCTGAGCAGAGGCCCAGGACAGGATTCCCACCTGGGCAGGGGGCGTTCTCCTGGGCGGAGCTGGCTCTCACTGGTTGGTCCCTCTTGCCCTTCTCAAAGATGGCCGCTTTGTCCTTGCTTTCCCCAAGTGGGCTTTAGCTCCAGTCAGGTCTGACCCTTTGCCAGTGTCAAAGATGGCACTTTGCTCTGGTGGTGGGGGAAGGAGATGCTCTGTGGGCACAAGTGAGACTGTCTTTCATGGGAGTACTCACGCTGTCTCTGCGATTTCAGCCCGTCCGTGCTCAGCCTGCGATCTGTCTGTACGCTGCCATCTGGAGAATTTCTCCCTGGTCTCCGTTGAGCTGCGCGGGGTGTGCAGCACTGTGCCGGCGCCGCCACTGGTGTGGCAGCGGGACACCGCCCGGAGCTCAAATCTGTGTTTTCATACCAGCAAAGTTGATTTTTCCTTCCTGGCCGGAATCCCTGTACTGTTATAATTTATTTGGGCAGTCTATCTAGGGGTAAAAGTTTCTCTGGGGTGGGAAAACTGCAATGGAGGGAGCTCAGCTAGGGCTCTGCTGCTCCTCCACCATCTTCCCAGAAGTTTTTGGAATGAGACTCTTGATTTTGATGCTTTGCTCCTTCTATGAAGTAGAGAGTTTGACTAAAGTAGAGAAAAAGACACGAAAGTGAGCTCCATACATGATTTGTGTATAGATTCAAGAAATGCCAATTCCATAATTTGGAGGTATTGAAGATATTGTAATGAACATAAAGCTTTGTCTTAGGAAGTTTATAATCTACCAAGAGAGATAGAAAACCAACAAAATGACCCCAAATATACATAATACAATGTCAAGGGCTGACACTAATACACCACAGCATGGAAATGATCAAGAGAGCCAAGGGCCATACAGTTGAGGATGTGAATTTAATGAGCCAGGCACTGGCACAAAGATCTTTTCAAGCAGAGGGAAACAGGAGGGTAACACAAGCCTTGAGTGAAAATGTGCTTACATTGTTGAGTAACAATAAGAAATATGAAAACAAGTCCTGCCAATTGGGAACAGAGAAGAACCATTGTGGAAGTCATATTGCCTAAACCAATAGCTTCTTGCTTTACCCCCAGCATCATGCCGCCATGTTGTCCACAGATGAGGTAATGAAAACTGGGGTCACTTATCGAAAATGACACATGATTGACTTTCAGCTGGGTAGTGATGACAAGCCTGTGTCAGAATGTGGCATTTTAATGGCACAGATATACTATTTATTCCTATGCTAAGTATATATTTATATTTATATGATATGTATATACCATATATATGTATTTGTGCTGGGTACACACATTATACAACACATGATGTCCAATATACATCACAAAAGAGCAAGGCTTATGTTTTAGTCAATGTAAGGCTAAGAGAACTATTAAGATGATCATGCAAGTTTTTGCATTTAGGTAATGCAGAACTATTTGAATTTAATTCTCAAACAAAGGCACCGAAGGTCAAGTACAATAAACAATATTCACAAGATAGTCAGTGGTAGTCAATAGGCCCACACAGACCACTTCTCACAGCAAGACCCCACGATCACAGAATCAGTGGAGAGAAAGACTTCCAATCACTCATCTATCCACTAAACTTCTGTAGCTCTGCTTGGACACAGCTCTCTTGCACACAAATCTTGTTTTTCTAAACTGTAAATGTGAAATAATAATCCCAATCTCAGAGATGTTATTAAAATTAAATACATCAACTTACTCTGTAAGCTTGTCATGGTAGCAATATAAGCGTTGGACTTTAGTGTGGAGCGATAAGGTGAGTCCAGCCTGTGGAAAGGTCTCCAGGGCCACACAGTGCGGCAACAGGGGGAGCGAGCCTCAGGACTGTGAGTGGTTACTGGATAGAACTGGGGCTATCATGTTCTCAGTAAGAACCTCCCACTTGCCTCACTGAAATCAAAATGACAACCAACCTAAGAAATAGACACGAGTGCAGGAGGAGCCTCTGTAATCTCTCAATCCCGAAATGCTGCAAAATCTAAAAATTTGAGGGCATTGACATGATACCACATGTGGAAAATTCCACACCCGACCTCAGATAACAGGTCTTAGTCATAACACGAGATCACTAAATTTGCCTTCAGGCTCTGTGTGGAAGGTGTCTATGAAACGTAAAATGAGCTTCCTGTTTAGTATTAGGTCTCATTCCCATAAGACGTGTGTTTTTGAAATCCCAGATCTGGAACCCCTCTGGTCCCAGGCATTTCAGATAAGGGACAGTCCACCTTTTTCAGATGAGACCCAGGAAGGTGAAAGCTGCCACAGTTTTCTAATGGACTGCATCAAAGTGTCAGGAAATAAAATCAAGATGATTCCTACTCTGGGTTTTGATCAACAGGTAAGTAAAGATGCTATGTGGTGAAATCAGGAACACTTGTTGGGAGAGGTGGCTGCAGGAGTACAAAGCTTCATGGTGGTCATGGTACCCTGGTGATGGCCTAGCACACTGCTAGAGAAGCAGAGAAGGAAGCTGACATCTTTATTGTGGAGCTTAAAGAAGAGGTTAGAGCTATAGCTACAAATCGGGGCTCATCAGGAGAGAAATGCTATTGTTAGACTGTATCACAAAGAGTACCTGGGGAAATGTGTTAGAGAAGAAAAGAAGGGAGCACTGAGAACTATATGAACTTCTTTCTTTCTTTTGTCGATTGTGGGGCTTGAGTTTGGGGCCTGGGTGTTGTCCCTTAACTCTTGTTGCTCAAGGTTGCTCTACCGCTTTGAGCTGCAACATCATTCTGGTTTTCTGGTGGTTAATTGGAGAGAAGAGTCTCAGAGCTTTTCCTGCTAGGGCTGGCTTTGGAACTCAGCCCTCGGATCTCAGCCTCCTCAATAGCTGGGATTACGGAGCCACCAGCGCCTAGCATTGAACTTTTATGTTTAATGATTTTCATTCTTTTAGTGCTTGTTAAGTATTTAACTATTAGGTGCTGAGATTTTTCTCATTACATGAATCTGAAATTGAAACATGAAAATTAAAGGTGATAGCTGTAATTATGGGGGAAAAAATCACTGAGTGGCAAGTTCTTTAAAGGTTCAAATTTCATGGTGATTCACCCCTGATAATTAAGAAATGGTGATGATTTAATCACAAGTTACATGATGGAGGAACATTTACAGAAATGAAATGTTTTATGCTTGTGATGCATCAAGTATATATGTGGTCTTTTGTGATCTTCAAAACAGGTCTTTGATGCTAGCCTTGAGGACAGGCTCAGGGACAGAGCCCAGGCCCTGAGTTCAAACCCAAGACTGGCAAAAAAAAAAAAATCAGCTCTCTGAGACCTGGGCACTGGCAGTTCATACTTGCAATCCTAATTACTCAGGAGGTTAAGATCTGAAGATCCCCAATCTTGAATGTCTAGCAAAGTCTTGGCGCATTAGAGGCAAGATGGAATATATTGGTCAGCTTCTCATTACTATAATAAGATAATTAAAATAGTCTAACTTTACAAAGTGAAGAGTTTTATTTACTTTATAGTTCTGGAGATGAAAAGTACAGACAATATTGTACAAGCTGTGATGAGAGACACAGGCCAAATGGCAGAGCCGAGAGAGAGAGAGAGAGAGAGAGAGAGAGAGAGAGAGAGAGAGAGAGGGTCTTGCCCCTCTTATAAGAACTTTCTCATGAAAACTTCCAATGAATGCCCAAAGTGTACTACATGTGTCTACATTTCAAGGACACACTTTCAATGACCAGGACCTCTCACTAGACCCCATTTAAAAAAAAAAAAAGCCCAAAGCACCTCACCACTAAGACCAATCTTTCAGCACATGAACTTTTAACTGGACATCTATTGACCAACCAGAGCAGTAATAACAGATGAATAAATCAAGGAGTGATTTGATTATGAGTCTAAAGCACTCTTCATGAAAGCCATAAAAGTTCCATAAAAACACTCACAATGATACTACTTCCTGAAGGCTCATTCTCTCATCCCTCCAATGGCTATGCTGTTGTTCAGGCCCCCTGACTTTCAGGAAGCAAGCTGTCGTTGGAGAATGGAACTCCCCAAAGTTCCAGCACAGAAGGACAGTCTCCCTGCAGGACCGGGTCTGACCATGCTGGGGCCCAGCTCCCAACTCCCCAATTCCTTCCTTGTCACTCAGGTCATCCCAGGGGGGGCAGTGGTACTCCCCACAGCCCCGCTTTCCAGCTTTCTAACTTCTAATATTTTTATCAGTGCCCTAGGGTTCATTGCATCTCCTTCCACCCAGCCACCTTCCACTATGTTTGCATCTCATGACTTCATTTAGACACCACTTCTTTTGGGAGCCTTCCTAGATTTCTCCCAGGCTGATAGGTAGACACCTACTTGAGATTTACTGATTTATTGATTTACCCTGGGACTGGGACTTGAACTCAAGGCCTGGGTGCCCGTCCCTTAGCTTTTTTCACTCAAGGATGGTGTTCCACAACTTGGGGCCACAGCTCCACTTCTCAGCTTTCTGGCAACTAATTAGAAATAAGAGTCTCATCTTCCTGCCCAAGCTGGCTTTGAACTGGGATCCTTAGATCTCAGCCTCTTGTGTAGGTAGGATTACAGGTGTGAGCCACCAGCACCCAGCACCCAGGTAGACTCCTAGGTGGAGCCTCCATCTCCTGTTCACCGTACATCCACTTTTCACTTTCTTGAGAACAAAAACTGTAATTTATTCATCTCTGCATTTCTGTATCAGCCACTGCTAAGGGGAAAAGGGAAGAAGAGAGAGAGATATGTCAAAGATGCTGAATTTGAAACATTAAAACACCTTAAACATTAAAACATATTAAATATAAAGAAGAAGGAGTAGTCCTACAATTGGAAATCGACTTAAGGTAAGGTCAAGTTGGCAGAGACACTTTGAAATACCAGAGGAAAGCATGCAATTACAATAGAGACAGAAGGAGGGAATGATGGGAGAGAACAGAATAAACTGTTTTGGTATTTGCTGCCGGTAACAAGGTAACAGGCGACAGTAGAAGCAATCTGATTCTCTAGCTATTATAAATACTGCTAGAATTCGTCTCTCCTTATTTCTTAAATAATTCTGAGAGCACGTGCTGGACCTTATAAGCTTATATGGCTGGGCCAACTTTGCATAGTACACATTTTCCATAGAAATCAATACATAGACCCAGATAGCTGGACAAATAGACAAGCTATTAGTGGTTTTTGCCACAAAAGCTATCTAACTCATGCCTAAATGGGATTTGTTGAACGTTCCTCTTGACCTGGCCCAAGGCTGTGCCCGTGTGGGGCCAGAAGACAAGCAATTCTATGTCCTACTTAACTGGTTAAAAAAAAAGTAGTTGTATAAAATCACCTAGTATCATTTTCATAGGGAATCAATTCACTCTCACCAAGTAATTCTAGAGTTAGGAAGTTTTCCAAAGAATTCCTGCTGAGCTATACCGGAATAAAACCTGGCCCTTTGTGAATATAAAACGTCGGTTTTATTTAAACAGTTGTAGCTCTTTGGGTCTCTTCTGCTGACTCTAATATTCTCCTTGTCTATATACTTTGGACACATTTTCACCTCCTGCTCAAAGAATTATTTGCTACCTCATCTTCTTGCTGGTGCCAGCTCCTCCTTCTAGAAATGTCTGTTGGAACAATGGTATGACCTTTGCTATGTAGCTGGTCAATGAATTTCACAGAAAGGTCATCACTTATCTCCCACAATAACCTCCATATACCATCATTTCTCCAGTTGTGGAATCTGGCTGCTGTCTTCACAGTGAAGGGATGGGTAGCATTACCTTCCTACCACCTCCTCAATGATTAACTTCTCTTTTTGAGACAGGGTTTCACCATGTCACAAGGGCTAGTCTTGAATTCATTTTGTATTCAAAACTGACCATCGGCTCTAAATCCTCTTGCCTTACCTCCTAAGTGCTGGGGCTACAGGTCTGTACCACCACACCCAGAAATAAAATTTTTGAGATATCAGGGTTTGAACTCAGGGCTCAGCACTTTCTTGGCAAATACTCTTACACTGAATTATACTGTTAGTGCCTTTTGCTTCAGTTATTTTTTTCAGGTAGAATCTCTGGTTTTTTTCTTTTTTGCCAGTCCTGGGGCTTGAACCCAGGGCCTGATCACTGTCCCTGGCTTCTTTTTTTGCTCAAGGCTAGCACTCTACCACTGAGCCACAGTGCCACTTGCGGCTTTTTCTATATATGTAGTGCTGAGGAATCGAACCCAGGGCTTCATGTATACGAGGCAAGCACTTTACCAGTAGGCCATATTTCCAGCCCTCTCTGTTGTTTTTGTTGTTGTTGTTTGTTTGTTTTTACACCAGCCAGATTGGACTGTGATCTTCCTATTTAAGTGTTTCAAATAGCTTGGGATGATAGCTACATGTCATGAGGCCCAGTTTTACATTGATGTGGGGGTCTCATGAACTTTTTGCCCAGGCTGACCTCAAACTACAATTCTCCAGATCTTCACTTTCCAAATAATCAAGATTATCGTCATGAACCACCAGGTCAAGCTATAATCAAATATTTAATTGGGGGGCGGAATTAAATGAATGTATGCACTAAGAAGTAACTGTGGAGCCTGTATTTCTATGTCAGGTTTAGTGAGGTATAAAGGGGTGATGGATTTCTCTCAGTAATGAGAAAAATAGAATAATGGGAAAGCCAGAGGTACAGTGGTTTCCAAGGCTCTGGATCTTGGCAAAGACAATGCTAGGCAGTGTCTCAGCAAAGGCTCTGTCTGTTCTGTTGTTGAGACCAGCTCATGGAGGTGATAACTTTAGTTCTTCTCTCTATCAACCCCTTTGCTAAGAGCAAAGAGCCAACCTTCTGCCCACCCCAAGAAGGAATGGTCTACACCAGGAGGCATAGCATAGCCTCAATGGCAGCGTACATCTACAGCCTTTTTTTGAAAACTCATTCTAATCCTAAAACTTCCCCTCAAGCAATGATCTGCTCTTTCTAACCTTCGTTACTGAACACCTCACAAGAAAAACCTATGCTTACTTCCTCCATTATTTACCATGCTTTCTCCTCTCTCAGAGTCTCTTCAATGTCACCCAGAATGGGTGCTATTCACATCACTGTACAACTTCATGGTGCACCAGGCCAAGTTCCAGGAGTACAAACTTGTCATTTCTATCTCTTTAATAAGATGTGTGTTAGGTGTATATGTGTTTATTGGCAGTGTTGGAGATCAAACTCAGGTCCTTGCACATGTTAGACAAGTGTTCTATTATGGCCCTAATCAGACATATTCTAAGAAAAACAACAGGCTTTTAGCCAACATTTAACCCATGCCAAGCATTGTGATTCTGCTTTCTAAGCATCTACTCATTTTGTCTTCATGATAGCATCATACGATGGATCTAGGCAGACCTGAATGGAAAAGCATTTTGTTTCACGATCTCTGTAGATCGTAAACACTCTATCATTTTATCTTTGCACCACGGCATCAAGCAATGCTTGTAAGAAGGTAGATGAGGTAGACTTGTTCTCGTCCACCTTATGCGCAGCAGCTTCCCATGCCTCACTTCCTATGCCTCATTCCCAGGGAGTTACCAAAGCCCTTTCCTGCTCCGCTAACATTAGGTTTGCATTGCCAGCAAAATACTTGTGTTATACAGAGATGTGTGCAAGTCGGCCCCTTGCCTCCAACCCTGGGACATCTCATACCCAAATCTCATTTCCTTTCCTGTCTCCTTGCCCAGCCTTTTCAGCATCCACACTAGCCCCGCTTCGTTCCCCAAACTCAGAACCTCCCCATCTCAGAGCCTTGTGTTTTTTGTGAACTCTCTTCCCACAGAGCCCCACGGCTCACTCCATCACTTTCTTTGGATTTCTTCTCAAAGGCCTCCTCCTCAGAGAGGTTGTCCCCAAGTGCATTATCTAAATAGCAACTCACCTGCATTGTCTAGCTCTCTACCGTCTCATAGTACTCACCTTCTACCTGGCTGGCATTATCTATTGGTTCGTAGGATGAGTTTGTCTCCTACAGTGAAAGGTAAGCTCTTTGAAGAGGTCTTAATTTGTTTTCATAGATCATTAAGAAAAGAAAAAGAATAGTAATATGTAGAGTCATCCTCCAATATCACAGGTGCACCGTTTACAAGAGAGACACCCACACAGACAGAATATGCAAATCTGAGGGCACAGGAGTCCCAATAGTATCATATCTGCAGATAACACATCTTCTCATAGACTTCCCATCATCTTTAGATTACTCATAATCCTTGATGTTAAATAGGGCCATGCATAGATGGGAACTGTGCATGTATTTAGAGCTGAGGCACATTAGCTTTGAAACAAGTGGGTAAAAGGTTTTCCTTTGTATAATTTTGTTTTCATTGACATGCAGCATTGACAAACACAGTGGCCCTGGTTATTGAGTCAAAGGAGCACAAACATCTGCCTCTAGACGTCCACCAGCATGATACTTGTCTCCTGATGTGTCCTTAACTGATTGCAGTATAGTTGCAATCAAACAAATATTTTTGATCCACAGTTGGTTGAAGCCCCATATGTGGAGCCCACAGGAACAGAGGGCTGATTGCAATGTGTTTTCTTGCATCACAGCAAACACTTAATGCATGTCTATTGAGTGAATGCACAAATGATTGAACGCATGGATGGATGAACTCTGCAAGGAATTGAGGGGACTTCAAGAACACAGGTTGTGGGCTGGGACTATGGCCTAGTGGCAAGAGTGCTTGCCTCCTACACATGAAGCTCTTGGTTCAATTCCCCAGCACCACATATATGGAAAACGGCCAGAAGGGGCGCTGTGGCTCAGGTGGCAGAGTGCTAGCCTTGAGCAGGAAGAAGCCAGGGACCGGTGCTCAGGCCCTGAGTCCAAGGACCAGGACTGGCCAAAAAAAAAAAAAAAAAGAAGACAGGTTGTGTCTTACTCATCCTTGAACCTATCTTCTGAGGGAAATTAGAGGTGCATGCAAAAGAGCCACAGACCTCCACTGAGGTTATGGGTGCAGTGCTCTGCTGTGTCTAAGGCACAATGCTGCTCTTTGGCCTCACAGTGGAAGAAGTAGTTGCTATTGTTCCCACTTAGGAAGGGACAATTTTTAATTTTTTTTTTTGCCAGTCCTGGGTCTTGGACTCAAGGCCTGAGCACTGTCCCTGGCTTCTTTTTCCTCAAGGTTAGGACTCTGCCACTTGAGCCACAGCACCTCTTCTGGCCTTTTCTGTATATGTGCTGCTGAGGAATCAAACCCAGGGCTTCATGTATACAAGGCAAGTGCTCTTGCCACTAGGCCATATTCCCAGCCCAGGGACAAGTCTTATTGTTAGAGAGATGACACACTGACCAAGGTCATAGGCAGGTGAAGGGCAGACTTTAGATTCAAGCCCAGTTCTGAAATCAATATCTACATTCTTTCTTACACCCTGTTGCATCTTTATCAAGTCCAACTATATTTAAACAAATGGACATTCAACTCGTACAAAGTCCTATTATGAGTTAAGTAAATCAACGCAAAATATGTAGAATGTCTTCTAAGCCATCTATTTTACTCTCCCTTGTTTTTAAATTTATTTTTTCCCTTCACTCCATGATATTTATAGAGAACATAGGATGGAAGGGAGTATGACACTGAACATGACAGTCATTGAAACCAATTGTGTATATGAAGGCATGTAGGCAAAGCACCTTGACTGTCAGACTAAGGCCATTATTGTTTCTATATTGGTCAGATGTGTTTGTAGCAAAATTCATGACCTTGCTCTTTACCTCTTTCAATGTAACCACAGCCATGTATACGTTTATGTTCTTTCGCAGTAGCATCTCATGGACTCTATTAGTCTATCCTTGGATTGTGCTATTTGGGAAGCATCCCCTGGATTATGAAAAGCACATCACTGAGTTCTTGCTAAAACTCTGCTCATGGAGGCTTGTTTGGACATTGGACAGTATTTTGCAAGAGAAGGGAAGCTTGGATTGTTTTTTGCATAATCACTGGTTTTTAAATCTTTTGCATTCTTGTAAGTCTGAAATCAGTACTGTTGCCAGAGGACATAATCATCTTGGTGGTGGAGATCCATGTGCTCAGAGTCAGCTAAGGACACATCAGGAGACAAGTATCATGCGGGTGGACGTCTAGAGGCAGATGTTTGTGCTCCTTTGACTCAATAACCAGGGCCACTGTGTTCACGTCAATGCTGCATGTCAATGAAAACAAAATTATCCAAGTAAAACCTTTCACCCACTTGTTTCAAAGCTAACGTGCCTCAGCTCTAAATACATCCTGTGTGGGGTTGGCTCTGCAGTTTCTATCTGCAGCTTAAGTCTCTCATACGGACTCTGCACCATTATACTGCTGCTACTCCATATTTCCATTTGGATGTCTTGTTCAGATACAGCATGCCCCCAACAAAGCACATAGCTGGCCATGGCCCCATAGCCAGCCATATCCCGCTTCCTACCCACAGTAGCATCTGCTGCCCTCTGCCCTACCTGAGGAATGGCAGCTCTGCTTATCCAATGGCACAGGCAAGAAAGTCATATGATCCCTACTCCTCCCTTCTCCCCTTCCACACATCAGAGATATCAAACATCCTCTTGTTTGTAACCTTCAAAAGATGTCCAGAATCTGCCCCTTTCTCACTACTTTCTCTTCCGCAAACCTGGTCCTCATCACCATGATAGTGAATATCCATCACCATCTAGCCACCATCTCTTATCTGGGAGAAAGGGTGCAGTGTTGGTAATCGAACTCAGGGCCTCATATATGCCAGACAAGCACTTAGCTACACATCTAACCCAGTTGAACTCTTGAAATAATCCCCTAAACTGGTTCACTGCTTCTATCCCTGGTACTCTTCACCGCAGCCTAATATCCATATGTGCGCATACACATGCACATGTACGTGTATACATGTGCACACACACATGCGCTACTACTAGCATGCTTAAGTTCAAGAGTTTTACACTTGGGGCTGGGGATATAGCCTAGTGGCAAGAGTGCCTGCCTCGGATACACGAGGCCCTAGGTTCGATTCCCCAGCACCACATATACAGAAAACGGCCAGAAGCCGCGCTGTGGCTCAAGTGGCAGAGTGCTAGCCTTGAGCGAGAAGAAGCCAGGGACAGTGCTCAGGCCCTGAGTCCAAGGCCCAGGACTGGCCAAAAAAAAAAAAAAAAAAAAAAAGAGTTTTACACTCTTGCTTGGCTTGATTGCTCACTGATGTTGCTTTTCCTCCAGACTGGCTTTTGGCTGTTTATTTTGGAGATGAAGTCTCTCATACTTTTCTGCCTTGCTTCAAACTAATACCCTCAGATCTCAGCCTCCTAAGTAGCTAGGATTACAGACTCAGAGAGTAACTGGTTCAAAGTGATGCTTTAAAGTGAAAATAAGATCAGATAGGTTCTACAGCTTAAAGCCCTCAGTTGTTCTCCATCTCATTCAGAAGACAAGGCAAATTCCTGAGGCCTGTATTACTTTCCTTGGGTTCCGGTAACAAATAACCACAATGTTGGGGATTTAGAACCACAGACATTTATTTTCTCAATAGTTCTGAGGTTCAAAGTCTGGAATCGAGGTGTCCAAAAGACCACAAGCTTTCTGAAAGTTCTAGAAGCAATATACATGATTGCATGTAGAACCCACCCAGATAATCCAAAACAGGTTCTCTGCTCAAGATACTTACTAAATCCTATTTTCTTCACAAATATTTCCCAAAAAGGAACACTAAAGGGTTCGGACATGGATATATTTTTTGAAGCAGCCACTATTTAATCTTCTTAGGGTCCTTTATGATCTGTCTCCCTCATCATTCTGGCTTTATCTCCTGTCTCTTTTATACTCGTTCTGTCTTCTCCATACTCATTGGCCTCTTTCTTATGCCTTATGTAAATCAAGGTTATTTTTGCCACAGGTTTTTTGTACCTTGTATCTCCTCCACTAGACTGAGACAGAACTGAAAGCAGAGGAAAACTTGCAGTTAGGCCATGTGAGGCCTTCTGAATTTTGCAAAGTGACAAGGCAACACAAAATATGGGATCATAATTTTAAACCAACAGTTCCCCAGGCTTGGGATGCCATTTGGTTTTGAGTGCCCTTACTTCTAGGCTAATGCCTAGAAAAGAAGCTAATGCAAATACTGGAGTACTGTTCCATTGGCCTTGAGAGAATATTTCAAACAACATATTGTTGATGAACTAGAATATTAACAAACTTGCAAGGAAAAACCAGATAGATGGATGTCTTTCTTGTACCTGCTACTAAATATGAGTGACACAATTTTTCTGAGATTTGCCTTTTCCACAGACCTCTTGGTAGAGATACTTTGTGGAAGGTATCAAAGGCTTCTCATTTTTGGCTAATTCTCAGGCTTCTACTCAAACCAGTGACAAGACAGTAGGTGATCTCATGATCTGGAAATCTTAGAGATATCCAGGTGCTGACATTCAGAATGATGAGTAGCTCCCATGTTTATTCAGAACTCTCATTGTCTCACTCAGCATATATTCTCACCAGTACCTGCTACCAGGGCTCTAAAGACGTTTCTCTGAGGATTTACCCATCATCCTGGTGTTCCTTGTCTGGAAAACCAGGATAACTTTCCCACCTGTATGGTGGATATTTCCACATGGAGCCACTCATTCATTGTTCACACACTTATCAGCTATGTATTGGGTAGTAAGTGTTCTAGGTACAAAATGACATGAGAATTCTTGCTGGCTTTATGGAATTTATGGTCACAGGCTGTCATCTGGGCACATAAGCTCAACAGGTTCAATACACAGTCCTCATCTTCTATCTACATGCCTATTCCTTCATTTCTGATAGAAGGAATCACCATCCCATCACAACTCCTGTCTTCATCTTCCTCTGTTTATTTTTATCTTTGGCTTGATTCTATCACCACTTGTCAAGCAGACCACCACAAAACCATTGCAACAAAGCTGTGTTAGCTAGAAAAGAATTTTATGACAATCTCTAAACTTCTTTGCTTTCTCTTCTATATGTTAAGTAATTAGTTGTAAGATTCCCCATTAGCCTGGATGACCGTTGACAAAGTTGTACTTTGTGCTTTTATTAACATGTACCTTCTGTCTTTAAAATTCGTCTCTTCACCAGAGTTCTCATCAGTGGTACTGTTTCTAAGACTTCAAAAAAGTCTGACAACCTGATTGTGTAGAAGATTGAAACAAGCTGACTGACACGGTCTGGTTTTTTAAGGCCAGGTTGGAGGTAGGGAAAGAAACATCTTTGCTGCTTAGAAAGATGCTGATGGTGCTATTCAGAAAGGGACTCTAAGGATTACAGTTTTAAACAAACTCTAATAACAAAACACTCCTCGCCAAAAGAGAAAGCTGATCTCCCAACCAAAATGGTGCCAGTAATCCCACCTCCCCTCCTTCAGCGGCACCGCTGACACTCTCTGACGCATCTCCTGCCCCACTTGTGGGAGAACCCATCAGTTCCCTTTGAATGAAATCTTTATTCAGTTGTTTCAGCCCTCTGGGGAGGTGGGAGGGAGAGGACAAGAGAAGAGTTTCAGAAGAAAAAAAAAGAGGACCCAAGAGCCAAGTTTCTGTTCTTGGTTCTGTTCAGGCTTTGGCCCTGTGAATTCAGTCTCAATTCCATGTTTTTCATTAAACAAGTGTGCTTGGCAAAAGTTGAATGATAAACACAAAGCTCTGAGGTCAGTCTCACCTGACGTAGAATGAAGGCTACACTGGGCAGCTCAGCTTTCTGCGGTCGAGAAACTTTGGAAGCACCCATCTGCCCTTGACAACAAGAGGCAAAGATGTGGGTCAGATAATTTTTTTTTCCTTTACCAACATATGCATCTAGGACTTTCTCCCCACTTCAAAACCTCGCACACAAACAGCACTTTGTTGATTACTGAGTGCCTGTGGTTAGGAGAAGGCAGAGGGGTCTGAGGCTAGCATGGACATGTGCGATTCACCCAGAGGCCAAGCTCTGCTCTGTAGTTATCAATATGTGACTAAATGCAATTTTTCCTGCTTCTTACCCCTCAGCTACTTAGAGGCACCATCACCTGAACGGGCAGGTTATTAGGGAAATGGAAATGAGCAAAGGTCTCCTCCTCCTCTGACTAATCGATCAGTCTGGTGTTGATTTCTTAGGAACCAAACTACTATCCTAATACTGCCCTCCAGGGCATGCTTCCTGGGCCAGCTGCTTGTCTCCAGGTAAAACCCATCCCTTTGCTTTTTTTTCTATCACCCTCTTCATGCAGAAATGAAGAAAATATGTGAAGAGAAATCTGTTTCAACTCTGGTGAATGTTTGGTTCTGTGAAATTGTAAGGGGCAGTGCTCTGTGTGCCTGCCAACTTTGTCTGAGCAGTCTCATGAAATGTGTAATAGATGGTGCATTTGTGTTTTCACAGATGAGGGGGCAGAAGTCCAGAGAGGCTAAGTAACTTGCTGATTAGCAGTACATCTGGGATTTGAACCTGACTTTAGAGCCTTCTAACCATGCCCACACAAGCTCAGCCTGTCCCCTAAGTAAAAGTAAGTGGGATGGCAGGCATCCTAGACAACACTACCCATGGCTGACAGGCAGCATGTTCAGGTTGCTAGAAAGAGCAGAAGAACCACATGGGAGAAGGCAAGTGATTCCTTGGACCTGGTCCTGCCAAAGTACAGAGATCTCTACATGCCAGCCAGCCAGCCAGTGCATCAGAGGCCTCGAGACATGCTAGCACAGAACCTTCATCACTGATGCTTGCTGGTGAGGAGGGACAGAGAAAGTCAGCAAGTCATGCTTCACATGAAGAGGGGACTGGGACCCCAGGGCTTCAGACATGCATTTATCCATTCAATGGCTCACTACGGACATGCCACCTGAATTCAGCTCATGAGCAGTCTCAGGCTCAAAGAGTAGCCAAAAGGACTATCAAGCAACCCATCTTAGCTTGGCTGATCTGTCAGATATCATAAACGGATTGCTTCCACCTCAAGCATGCTCAGCGTCTCTCATTGTGCTGGGGTGGGTTAGTCTAAGATGAAGGCACTAGTAGATGGGATGTTTGAAGGTCTCCTCCTGGGGGAGATAGAGATAAATGAAATAACAGCACAAAAAAGGGAAAGACCAGGTGCCTGACAATACCCAGGTATATTGTGTTAAGCATCCTGTTTCACCATTGTGGTTGACTTTGGTTGAGAATACTTCCTAATACAGAAGCTGGTCCCCAGCCAACAACCTCAACAGTGACTTCCTAATTCTGTCAGTTAGCCAGAGGCCTTATTTCCATTTCATTACAGTTGTGGCTTCATTGCCACACCTCCCCTCAAATTTCCATCTTGCCCCTGAAGACACTTATTAGGGAGACCACGCTCCATTTCCTGCTTCTTGGAAAGGCCCTACCATTACTTGGAAATTTTCATAGCTATGTGCATATACTTAGCCTATCATTAAACCCTGCTGATATAAATGCTTAAGAGTAGAGACTCAGGGCCATTTGATTGTTTGATCAAGCATCCTATCCTCATTTTCTCTTGTGTACTTTATGATCATTTCTGCTTCAATAAAATTTAGCTTTTGCTGAATAAATCTACTCTGTGAAAGCTGCCTCTGCTTGCCCAGCCATGAATTCTTTCTTCCTCAAGACCAAGAACCTGCCATCCATTTCTCCTGACATGTAGACAGCCTTCTTCTCATATGTTCATACAGTGGAAAGCAAAGAGACAAGAAACAAGCTGTTATTGTTAGGGGTGGTACCGGGGTTTAATCTCAGGGCTTCATGCATGATATGAAGGCACTCTACCATGCCTCCAGCCCTTTTTGCTTTGTCTATTTTTGAGATATTGTTACTTTTTGCCCCACCTAGACCAGACTAGATCCTCTTGTTTATGCTTCCCATCACAGTTGGGATGATAGGTGGGTATCCTCTTATCCAGCTGTTGAGACAGGGTCATAAGAACTTTTCCCCCTGCCTCAGGTTGGTCTCAATCCTCAGTCTTCCCAATCTTTGATTCCTGAATATTAAAGGATTATAGGCATAAGCCACTGGCTCCCAGGTTGTGAATCCTCTTATAAGGTACCAATCCTATACAAGATACAGCACTCTCCTCTAGTGGTTCCACCTCCAAATGCCATTATATTGTTGGTTAGGGTTTCAGCATATGAATTTGAGAGGGACACACACATTTGGTCCATAGCAGATGTTCTTCTGTAAAGCTTCATTAGCACCATCAAAAAAATTACACAGGTGCAATGTGTGATAGCTCACATCGCTACTTGGGAGGACATTGGGAAGATCAAAGTTCAAGGCCAGCCCAGGCAAAATGTACAAGAGACTACCATCACCCCCACAAAATAAAGCTTGGTCAGATGTCTCAAGTCTGTCATTTCAGTTATGAGGGAAGCCTAAGTAGGAGGGAGGCAGTTGGGACATGGCTCAAGTGATAGAGTGCTTGTTTAGAGAGAATATGGTCTAAATTGGACCTGGCATACATGCAAAAACCTATTCATAAACAACAGAACCAGGCACTAGTGCCTGACATTTATAATCCTAGCTACTTGGGAGACTAAGAGGAAGAAGATTAAAGTTCAAAGCTAACCTTGACAGAAAATGTCATGGGACTCCTTCTCCATCACAACTGGGTACAGTGACACACGCCTGTCATCCTAAAATACGTGATATGTGGAGACTTGGAGGATCATGGAGCCAGAAGTGTTCACCAGACTCTATCTTCACAGAGGGAATCTGGATGGGTGGCATGCCTCTGATCCCAGCATCAATGGTAAGGCTAATAATGCTTGGGTGGGCATTGAGACCCTATCCTAAAAATACGGCTGGAGATGTGGCTAAGCCAAGCCCCTGAGTTTAAACCTCAATACTGCCAACAAATTATACATATATATCTGCATATGTTCATATATATGTGTGGAGATAGATAGATAGGTAGAGATAGAAAGATGACAGTGTAGATCTAGAAAGTTCACTGAACCCTATCTTATTGTCAAATGGGTAGCTCATTTTCAGCAAGTCACTAGGATGTCACTAGGAAGTCACAGTTCATTTGTTTTGTTCACCAATATTTCCAGCATGTCACCAGCAGCATAGAAATACTCACAACTTTGGAGATTAGACCCTCACACACCGCCACAGAATCCCAATCTGCCTGTATCTTCTCCCTGAAGATGCAGGAAACTTGGATGTAACTAGATTCTAATTAATCCAAGATACCTCTGTCAGTGCTCAGTAGAAATGGGAACAATGTATCACCGAAGTAAAGATCCCATAGTACAAATAATTTTGGGTTGGGATAGAAGGTTTTTGAAAATATCAGAGAAACCTAAAAATACTGTATTTCCAATTTTGCTTAACTCAGGTACAATATCTCAACTTTTTCTTTAGTAGGTCATGAGGCTTGAACTCTGGGCCTGGGTGCTGTCCCTGAGCTCTTCAGCTCAAGGCTAGTGCTCTCTCACTTGAGCCACAGTACCACTTCTGATTTTCAGGTGGTTAATTGGAGATAAGAGTCACACAGACTTTCCTGGCTTTGAACCATGATCCTCAGATCTCAGCCTCCTGAGTAGCTGGGATTACAGGTTTGAGCCACTGATCCCCAGCTACAAGGTCTCAACTTAAACAAAATCATCCAATGAAAGACTCTCTGTACATTTAAACACAACAATTCACAACTCTCTACTCTCAGTCTCTGAACCAAAGTCCAGAGATTTTTTTTTCTTCCAGAATATTTGAGCTACGAAGCTGAGGTTATAAATTCCCTCAAGCCCCAGACAAAGTCACAAGTTGGAGTATCATGTCCTCATGTTGATATTTTGCTTTGAAGTCAACCAAGCTATAATTTGAAACAGTTGTTCATTGGCAAATCTATTTTCTTACTTTTTTGACCTTCCGATAACAGTCTTGACGGAGGATTAAAATATAGGTCAGTAAGTTAAGCGATGTGTTTAAGGTTGTCAACAAAATCCTATGCCAGGGCTGGGAATATGGCCTAGTGGCAAGAGTGCTTGCCTCATGTACATGAAACCCTGGCTTCAATTCCTCAGCACCACATATATAGAAAAGGCCAGAAGTGGCACTATGGCTCAACAGGTAGAGTGCTAGCCTTGAGCAAAAAGAAGTCAGGGATAGTGCCTAGGCCTTGAGTTCAAGCCCCAGGACTGGCAACTGCCCCCCCCCCCGCCCCCCCCCCAAAAAAAACAAATCCTATGCCAAAATTTTATTATGGACTTAAATAAAAGCAATTTAGAGGGAAATAGTAAAATGAACTGTTACCCCAAAGTAACTGCTCTTTCTTGGGACACCCACTCATTATTACCCAGTGTTACAGCTACTGGAGTAAAGGGAAGACAGAGGTGTTGTCTAACCCAGACATAAGTTCCAGCAAATGTCTAATCGTGATCTTCACTTGCTCCATGAAGCTTGTTCCTGATAAAAGACAGCTGAAGTATTCCTTTCAACTCAACTTTTTTTTTTTTTTTTTTTTTGGCCAGTCCTGGGCCTTGGACTCCGGGCCTGAGCACTGTCCCTGGCTTCTTCCCGCTCAAGGCTAGCACTCCGCCACTTGAGCCACAGCGCCGCTTCTGGCCGTTTTCTGTATATGTGGTGCTGGGGAATCGAACCTAGGGCCTCGTGTATCCGAGGCAGGCACTCTTGCCACTAGGCTATATCCCCAGCCCTTCAACTCAACTTTTGATCACCAAGTTTTCAAGATGATTTCAGTGTTCAGCCAGTAAGTTCAACCCAAAATATTTTATAGACGGTAACAATTATATTAAAAGAGGAGATGGAGGGAGGGACTGGAGGCAATGCTCAAGTGGTAGAGCACTGGCAAATAAGGGAAAGAGTCAGATACAAAGTCCCAGTCTCTAAAAAAAGAAAAAAAAAGCTGGCCAAGCTATAAGGTACACAGAGCAGGGCTTTCCAGATATATGTATGCTGCTCAAAAGTAGAAAGGAGGTGAAGAAATGATCAGAAGAAGAACTTTAGAGTCTTTAACTATCTTAGGTACAAAAACAATGAGGAGGAACAGGCTATGAGAGGGAGATCTAGGGTCTTCTTTTTTTTTTTTTTTTTTTTTTTTGGCCAGTCCTGGGCCTTGGACTCAGGGCCTGAGCACTGTCCCTGGCTTCCTTTTGCTCAAGGCTAGCACTCTGCCACTTGAGCCACAGCGCCGCTTCTGGCCGTTTTCTGTATATGTGGTGCTGGGGAATCGAACCTAGGGCCTCGTGTATCCGAGGCAGGCACTCTTGCCACTAGGCTATATCCCCAGCCCTCTTCTTCTTCTTTTGTTGCTAGTCTTGAACTCAGGGCCTGGGCACTGTCCTTGGATTCTTTCTGCTCAAGGCTAGCACTCTACCTCTTGAGCCACTGTGCCACTTCTAGCTTTTTCTGTGTATGTGGTGCTGACGAATCGAACCCAGAACTTCATGCAAGCTATGCAAGCGCTCTACCACTAAGCCACATTCCCAGCCCTGGGGAGGTGAGGGAGTGTCTTCTTTTAAACACAGGAACTATAAATAGGTTTTCAACTGGAGATCCTCAGCCATGGTTGTCCAGATGATTCTGATGTGCTTGTTGGTTTGTTTGTTTGTTTGCACAGCTGAATCTGAATCTCATGAGTGGAGCCTGGGTGTGTTTATTGTGGAGAAAGAGGCCTAAGAGGATAAAACACACACCCTGGGTTAAGAACTGAATATCTATTAGTGTATTTTTATTTTTCTCCTTATAACCCAACTTAAGTTTGCCAGTGCTGTTAATTTTTGAAAACTATGCTTGGTTTAGGAAAAATTACATTGTAAAACTTGAAAATAACACATAAAAATTAAGGTCATCTCTAATTTCATTAACCAGTGACATCTTAGTTCAGGGAGTCTAGTTGTTCCAATAGAGTTCAAAAGACTCATGGCCTGGCGCTCTGAAAACATATACAAAATTACTGTTCAGTCTTTTCTTCCCAAATTTATTTGTATTTTGTCTTGCTTTTGCTAGTACCAGGGTTCACACTCAGGGCCTCATGCTTGCTCAGCTGGTGCTTTAGCATTTGAGACATACCTCCAGTCCTGCTTTTTGTTGCTTCATTGACTTGGAGTTCTTTTGTGTTCTAGTTTATTTGGTGTGTTTTTTTTCGTGTGTGTGTGTGTGTGTGTGTGTGTGTGTGTGTGTGTGTGTGTGTGTGTGTGTTTGGCATTTCTATATGGGCTGGCTCCAAACCATAATCCTTCAAGCCTCTGCCTCCTAAGTAGCTAGATTACAGGCATGATCTGCTAGTCCCTGGCTTCATATGTCGTTTAAATAATTTTAGCATTATTCGTTTGCTGTGAAAGGTTTTCTTCTAGTTATAAAGAATGCACAATACTCCATCATTGGACAGTATTTCTTGGACAGTCATCACCCATATTTGGTACTACAGACAGTGTTGAAATAAAAATCTTTATACATGAGTTGTGTGTGTGTGTGTGTGTGTGTGTGTGTGTGTGTGTGTGTGTGTGGTGGTGGTGGTACTGAGGTTTGCACGTAAGGTGCTCTCCCACTAAGCTATGCTTCCAGCCCTTTGTTTACACTGATTATTTTGGGACAGGGTCTCACTGCTTTCCTGGACTTTCATGACCAAGATTTAAGGTCCACCTATGTTATGCTTCCCAGGAGATTGCCACCATGTCCCGCTTCTTCCTTGAGGTAGCATCTCATAGACTTTTCTGCCCAAGATGGCCTGAATCACGATCCTCTTGATCTTAGTTTCCCAAGTAGCTAAGATTACAGGTGTAATCCACCAACACTGAGCAATTTGTGTTGTGGCAAGCTAAGTATGCATTGTTATAGCAGCCATAAGGAACTAATACCTTCCAGTTGCTTTCCATGGGGTTCTCCCAATACAAAATTTCAATTTAAGCCATGGTCCATTCAGTTACTGAAGACTGCCTGAATGACACCCACCTCTAACTCCTGGCCTAGTGTTGTGTCACTCTCCTCTGTTGCTCCCACACCCTGATTCCCATACCCTGAGTTGTGAGTCTCTGCTCATTGAGCTATCCCTTCTGTCTACGCTGTAACTTACTAAGGACAAGGGCTGCATAACATGTAATGTGTATGAATGCATACTGATTGCATGAACAAATTGAAACATAAAAACATGCAAAAAAGGTAGAAATGGCTTAAACTTTTAATAGATACCTATCCATATGAGACTATTTTTCTCCTGACAGTCATTTAAGTATAGTTCTCTGAAAAGAAAACTCTGTGCTTGTTTATGACATACAGTAGCTCAGACCTATGTCATGGATGAAATCGAAGGCAGAGTGATGCATTGGAGACAGTGTTAAACCAAAGGGAAAAGGGATGTCCTCCTGGTAACACTGGTGGTGGCTGTGTTTCTCATACCTGCCTATGACTGTAGGACACTGCAGTAGCTGTTTGCAACATTTTGATGGTCTGTTAGACTCAGCTTTGTCCAGACTGCTGTGGAACCTCCTTTGGGCCATTTGAGCTTAGGGAGCTCACTTCTTGGCATGGCAGGAAAGCCGAAATGAATTTCTCCCCTTTCCAACAGCTATGTTTCCCTGTCTAAATTGTTGAAGCCAACAGAGTTTATCCCACAAAAATTCCAGAGTACAAGTGCACATGGCTCTTCACTGTGGCTCTCTTTGTAATAGTACTGGATTGGAAGCAACCCAAATGTCAACCAACCGCTAAGTGGTTGAATAAATTATGGTAGATCCATAACCCACAGAGTTATGCATTCCTTAAAAGGAATAAGGTAGTTTCATACATTGCACTTTCGTTGTAATCATATCTCACAGTTTCTCCTGGTCTTAAGTGCTCCCCACCCCAACCCCTGTCCCAGTACCAGCTGTGCTTCCCTTTCTGATGTCAGGGTCTGTCATCTGGATTCAGTACAGTAGCCATCTTCATCAGTGTCAACCAAACTCATTCCTACCACAGGTCCCTTGCACTTGCTGTTCTCTCAGCTGGTTCCTCTAGACCAATATTTCTCAGCCTAAATCACACAATGAAGTCATCACTAACCCAGGCTGCATCCCAAACAAATTAATTCAGAATCTCCAAGGTGGTACTCAGGCACTACTTTCTGGTTGTTTCAGTTTGGGGGCTTGTTTTGAAGGCCCCCAGGAAGTCCTCTGTCCAGACCAGCTTGAGCACCAACGACCTCAGGCGGTGGCTTCTCTCCCACATTCAAGGTGGAATTCAAATGTCATCCTCGCATATGTTCACTACTTAATGCCATTCTGAAAAAAAAAAGGTTTCCTCTCACAGATTGAGTTTAAAGAGTAAGAAAAATGCAAACACACACTGAAATTTAATTTGTAAATGTAAAACGATAACTATGAATGGCACACATTGAAGAACAATGCAATGAAAAAAATAGCTTCCCTGCTTTTGTTTTCCTTCTTTCTGGAGCATCCCCACCCCACCCCCCAGTCACTTGGATACATATATCTTCCCTCTGCTACAATAAAATTTAATACATGGTAAAAACAAAAACGAAACAGTTGTCAGGCATTGGTGTCTCAAGGCCTGTGATTTTAGCTACTCAAGAGGCTGAGATATGAGGATTGCAATTTGAAGCCAGCCTGCACAGGAAAATCCATGAGACTCTTGTCTCCCATTAACCATACATATACACAAAAAAGCTGGAAGTGAAGCTGTGGCTTAACTGGTAGAGTGCTAGCCTTGAGCACAAAAGCTCAAGGACAGTGCCCAGGCTCTGAATTCAAGCCCCAGGACTGGCATAAAGCAAACCAAAAAAAACAAACAAAAAAAACCCAGAACAAATAAACAAAAATAGTGTAAAAACTCTCCAAATCAAAAATTCAGCAAAGGGCCAAATATATCTTCAGGAAGCAAACATAAAAACAGCCAATGCAGGTCACTGCAGATGCAAACCACAGTGAGCTATCGTCCACACTGTTAGGATGGCTCTTAGGACAAAGATACAGGAACTATTGGGAAGGAAATGAGAAAAGGACCCCTTGCACATGGGCAGTAGAAATGAAAATTGGTGCAATTATCACAAAAAAAAGCACAACAGCATGAAGGTGCCTCCAAAAGCGAAAAATAGAACTACCATGTGACCTAGTTATCTCCCTTCTGGATATAAAATTACTACCCTGAAAAGAAATCTACACTCCAAGCCCATGTACCTCTGTCCCCAACAGTCAAGATACAGAAACAAGTGAAATGTTTGCCAACAGATGAATGGATAAAGAAGATTGTAGTGTGTATCTACAATGAAATATTATTCTATTTTTAAGAGGAACAAGATCCTGCCATTTGTGACGACGACATGAATAGGTCCCCAAAAGGGATTTCACTTTGTGAAATAAGTCAGATTCAGAAAGAAACATACTGAGCAATCTCATTCATATGTGGACTCTAAAAAACTCAAACATATACAGGGCAGAATAGTGGTTCCTAGAGGTTGGGAAGTGGAGAGTGAGGGGAAGGCCTTTCCAAGGACACACATTCACCAGGTACCAGTGGCTCACACCTATAAACCTACTTACTCAGGAGACTGAGGTTTGAGGATGGGTCACAGCAGCCTGAGTAGAAAAATCCCTAAAACTTCCCCTCCAGTGAATCACCCAAAAGCCATAAGTGGAGCTGTGGTTCAAATGGTAGAACAGTCTTAAATGGAAAAGCTAAGAGACAGCACACAGGTCCTGAGTTCAAGCCCCAGTACCAGCTAAATAAATAAATATGTAAATAAATTAATACATGTGTTCCTAAATGGACAAAGACTCATAAGTGTATATGATGAATAAGTCTACACAATATTGCACTGTGTACTGATAATCTTCTGGGAGAAGAGATTTTATGTGCTCTTACCCCATGAACACAAAAGAAGCTGAGATGGGTATTTTAATTTGCTTGATGGTGACCATCAGTCAAGTCACTGTCTGGGTAGCAAAACATCGTCTTGTACATCTTACATAAAGGGAGGACAGCCCACTGGTAGCAGAGCAGACTCAACTTCCATTCCACTTTTCTCCATTGTTGTGACCTGGTACCAATTACCTCCCATCTCTTAGCCTCTGAAAGAGAGCAGTGATATACCCCTTAAAGAACAATTTCCAGTATCTGAAGAGATGAGACTATGAATGACCATCGGGTAAGTAGCACTCATTATCGTTCAGTAACAAACAACTGGTTAAAGACATCATTGCTTCATAAATTCAAAGAAAAGTCAAAAAGTCAGGTGTCTTGGGATCAAGGAGAGCTCCTTGGGGAAAGGAGAACTTAATGTTTGTCCTGAAGGTCAGCAAGAATCTTCTCAAACAGAGAGAACAGTGAAGGTCACCAGCAGCATCCCAGGGGACATGGGTACCGGAGGAACGAAGGGGAGAGGTGGAATCCTGCGGTGTGTTTGGAGAAGAAGGAGGGAAGGATTTGTCTAGTGATATGTCTGGGTGGGTGAGCCTTCTGCTTTCCATCACACAGCATCTCTGTCGTGCTGGCATTACGGTGCATTCAGGGGTGTGGAGGGGGAAAGCTGTGATTGGAAGCAGACTTGTGGTGGGTAGAGGGGTAGGGGGTGGCAGGAGACAGGCTTTGGAAGGTCACTCCCTTGCAGGGGAACTTGCGTGGCCTCTTGCCACTTGACTCTCAGCCAACCTCAGGGCAATAAGTTACAAGGTGGCCAGGAACCGATGCCAAGACCCTTTTCAAGTGGCAAGACTTGGAACTCTTGTGGGGCAACCACTTCCTGGGGAGGCCAGGCTTTCTGTGTCTGGCAAAAAAAGAGGGGGAGAAATGTGAGGGAGGGGGATCCCATCTTTTTCCCTCTCCTTTCCTCTCCTCTCTTTTCCTCCCTTCCTCTCCTCTCTTTCCCTCTTCTTTCCAGGCTTTAACTCAGCTCAGGGCTTTGAACTTTTTTTTTTTTTTGCCAGTCCTGGAACTTTGAACTCAGGGCCTAGGTGCTGTCCCTAGGCTCATTTTGCTCAAGGCTATAATTCTACCACTTGAGCCTTAGCACCACTTCTGGCTTCTTCTGTGCTTAATTAGAAATAAGAGTCTCCCAGACTGTCCTGCTCACGTTGGCTTCAAATCACCATCCTCAGATCTCAGCCTCCTGAGTAGCTAGGAATATAGGAGTGAGCCACCAAGGCCTGGTAGTACTGCACTTTTGCTTGGCCCTTTTGCTCATCACTGGTGTTCTACCAACTTGAGCTCTGCCTCCAGTCGCCCATTTCGCTGATTAACTACAGATAAAAGCCAGTTTTTCTGCCCTGGCTGGTTTGGAACTCTGACCCTCAGATATCAGTCTCCTGTAATCCATCCTCAGCTAGGATTATAGGAGTGAGCCACCAGCTTCTGTCTCTCTTGTTTTTCTCTATCTGGAAGGTGACTCCTCTGTGGGGCAAGCCCAAGCCACAAGCCAGAAGGAAAGAGGGCATATTATGCAGTCCATACCAATCAGCCTCTTGGGGTCTTGGGCAGGATGAGGATTCAAGAGCTGATCTGGAAAAATCACACAGCAATTGTCTTACAGAACGATAAGCACATCAAAGGAGCTAGTCATGAGCCTGCATGAGCCTCCTTCCCTTATTAGGATCCTTCCATACCTTCCTCTCACAACCCCAAAGCTGGCACATCCAATCCACCACCTAGCTTTGCCATTTGGACCTCCTAGTATGGCCCCCAATAATCTGCTCACACCATATACCTAAATTGCATATGGATTAAAGATTTATGGTTTGGGGCTGGGGATATAGCCTAGTGGCAAGAGTGCTTGCCTTGTATACATGAGGCCCTGGGTTCGATTCCCCAGCACCACATATACAGAAAATGGCCAGAAGTGGCGCTGTGGCTCAAGTGGCAGAGTGCTAGCCTTGAGCAAAAAGAAGCCAGGGACAGTGCTCAGGCCCTGAGTTCAAGGCCCAGGACTGGCCAAAATAAAAAAAATTATGGTTTGATGTTTTAAAAATAGCTAACATTTCTAGGTGAAAACTTCACTAGATATTTATGTAACCTCAGAGTAAAGGGAGAGCTTCTCAGAGCAAGCCCTTCAAGGCAAAACCACGGAGAAGATTGATAGTTTGAACTACGCAAAAATGGGAAACTTTCATTTGACAAAAACCACCATGAACAAAGTTGAAAAGGCATAAAAATAACCAAAATAAACCTCAAACAAGGAAATAATATTTCAGCAAATCTAGGTAAAAGAAGTATTATCTAAACACATAAAGGTCTCATAAATTGATAAGAACTGAACCTAACTTGGGAGAGTAAGAGGAACTAAGAGGAAAGGAAAATTAAACAAATAAGGAAAAAGCTATGGACATAAAAATAGAGTTACAGGCAAAGGGTATAAACAAGACTGATGAAAAAGAAAAACCAGGCTGGCCTTGGTGGCTCATGCCTGTAATCCTAGCTACTCTGGAGACTGAGGTCTGAAGAATATGGTTTGAAACCAGCCCAAGCAGAAAAGTCCATGAGACTTTTATTTCCAATCATCCAGCAAAAAAGTTGGACTAGAAGTATGGCTCAAGTGATAGAATGCCAACCATGGGCAGATAAAGCCCTGAGCAAGCCCTGCTGCAGGAAGAAAGGAAGGGAGGGAGGGAGGGAGGGAGGGAGGGAGGGAGGAAGGAAGGAAGGAAGGAAGGAAGGAAGGAAGGAAGGAAGGAAGGAAGGAAGGAAGGAAGGAAGAGGTCAGCAGGCAGTCCAATTGGCTGTTTAGCAGATAAAAAAATGCTTTTATTTTTCACTGTAAGAAATACAAATTGGAGCAAGAAACTTTCTCCAACCAAATTCAAAGTTAATTTTTTAGAGGAGATTTTCTTTTGTTTGTTTGGGTTTATTGTTTTGAGAGATTGACTCACTAGAAATCACTAGATAGCCTACCTGGCCTCCAGCTCAGGATCCTCCTGCCTCAGCCTCTCAAGTGCTATGATTACAGATGTGTTTATCACACCTATCACAAACATAGTTTTTCATGAGAGCACTCAATGTAGGCAGAGATGTGATGAAAATATCTTTCATGAATTCTATTGAGAAGTATAAATTATAATAAAGTTTAAAAAAGAAAATCAGCAGTTAATAGTGAGAAACAAAATACTCAACCCCCAGGCCCAACACCTTCATTTTTCCAAATCTATCTATACACTTGGCTGCTCACAAATGCAGTCCAAGTAGCTAAAGCTGACATGTCCCTTTCACCCCCTCACCTCCCCAAATGACTTTTGTCACTCTAGCAATAGAAAATCTATACAATTTTCTACTCATTTTCTTTTGCTTGCAAAGTCCATATAATCTTCTCAGCTTCACTAGCTTTGTTGGCTCTTCTGAAATCAGCGGATTGACAGAGGGTCTACCTATTCCCATCCATGTGAGTTTCCCTTCTGTTTCCATAGAACCTATCACATATATTTATTACAGATAATTTGCTTACATATTTATGGGTTTAATTCCATATTTGTCATTTGTCTCCACCATATTTGTTTCTTTCTCTGTATCCTCTACATGGGTGGTTTTCAACTGGTGGCAATTGTGTCTCTCAGGGGACTTATGAAAGTATACCTTTTCTTTTCTACAACTAAGGGAAGAGGGGCTACTAGTATTGGAAATGTAGGAGCCAAAGAAGTTGTTAAACATCCTACAATGTTCAAGTAAGTTTCTGACACTAAAGCTTCAGCCTAAGAAATCAATAGAAAGTTGGGCACTGGTAGATCACTAGCTGAGGATCATGATTTGAAGCCTGCTCAGATAGGAGAGTCCATGGGACTTTTATCCCAATTTTAACCACCAAAAGGCTGGAAGTAGAGATGTAGCTCAAGTTGTGGAATTCCAGCCTTGAGTGAAAAAGTTAAGGGACAGTGCCCAGGCCCTGAGGTCAAGCCTCAGTATTAGCACCTACACATATAAATGTCTACTATATCTCTGGTTGAGAAAGCCTGTCCTATAGTTTCTGACTAGCTTGGAACATACAAACATATACCATCTTCACCAAAACGATACAAAACTATACATGATCTACATGAAATGATATAAAATGAACTTCTATTCTTTGAGATAGAGTCTTGCACTTTGTACCCCAGGCTGGTCTTAAACTCATTTTCTCAGCCTCCCAAATGCTTAGATTACAGGTGTATACCACCATGACTGGCTTTCTTCAATAATAAACATACTAACATCTATGCTAGAACACTGCAGGGGAGATGAAGAGAGACAGGGGAGGGAATGGTGCCTGGGACACAGCTGGTGCCTCATCAATATTAGTTCATCCTGACAATAAGTGTGAATTAAATGAAAGACACAGAATGGATAGATGCAGAAATAAGTATTAAAGGCTTGGGAATATTTTTTGAGTACTAGGGTTTCAACTCAGAGCCTTATGCTTCTTAGGCAAGGGCTACCATTGAGCCATACTTCCAGTTTTTTTGTGCTGGTTATTTTGAGATACCATAGTGTCTCAATGTATGCCTAAGCTTGCACGTAGACGTCAATTAGTCTATTTTGTGCTTCTTGTCCTATGACAAGAAGCTACCAGACAAAGCTTCTTTCACTGAGTCTTGCAAACTTTTTATGCTCAGGTTGGCCTGGACATGATTCTCCCCATTTCAGCCTCCCACATAGCTGGGATGCCAGGTGTGTACCACTGTGTGCAGATACTGGTTAAGAAGGGGTCTCATTTATATGTCTGGGCTGGTCTCAAACTATAACCCTCCTGATTTCAGCCTCCTAACTAATAAAAATTACATATGTGAGCCACCAGCACCCTGCTCAGTAGTAAAGACTTTATAGTCAAAAGCCTTCATCACATAGCTGAAAAGCCTTATGGATAAAGACTAATGACCTTGCCAAATTGTTGGCATCTGAGTTTCCAGTTTCATGGCAAACCACATTTCAAATGCATGCATAAGGAAGAAATTGTAAGCTGATTCTTCTAAAATAAATAAGTACCTTCTTTTGGCTTGGCTTATAATGACAATTTTTGCAGGTATGTGTAAAATTTTCTTAAAAATAGTTAGAACACTAACAGAATAATTCAACTGAATAATGTTACTAGAAGTTATGGAGATTTATTTTAAAATTACATTTTTGGCATTTATGCCTAAATAGGTGAATATATTAAACTACAAAGTTAAACAAATAACACATTCTTTCTACTAAAGGAGATCTAGTCAGATTCCAGAATGACTTCTTAAATGGTCTGTCATAAACCACTCAAATATTAACAGGCTTTTTGACATCTCTGCTAAAAATTAATTACCTTGTAATAATACAGTTTTTCCTGTTCAGTTGCTAATAAAAATTTCTTAGCAAAATATGACTTAAGGGCATCATCAAATATGAGATCTCATTCATATACTAACCTGTTATGGCTTTTAATGAACACTCAGATAACCAGCACTTAAACACATTACAGCAAATACAATACATATATTTTAACATAGATAGACTTTATTAAGTGTTCCTTATATAGTCATCTGGTATGTTTAAAGAGTGAGCAATCATATAAAAGGAAATATGGTCATAACTGATTAAAGTAATAAAATCTCCAAACTAAATCACATCTCATAATTCACTGCACAGCATATATTAGATTTCATTACATCAGTATGTAGCTTAGTTGTAAATTCTCCCAATGGCAATAAACCTCTAAGGTGTTGTCATTGTGAAAAATGAGCAAGAGGGAGTTAGTGCAGGTACAAAATGGATAAATCTTCCCAGTATGGTGTAGCTACCTTGTAGGGTTATAGTACATTGCCACCTAGTGGCAACAGTTTCCTCCTTGTTACAGTAAAGGGACTTTCACATTTTCTGGAGCTATCTCATGCATCTGGAAATTGTTCGTCTCTGATCCTGGAGCCCCTAAAATGTACTCTGTATAGTATATCCCATCTGCTCTCCATCCACCCGACTGTGACAGATCTTGTTATGAGTTTTAATATTCACCTAACTTTTAAATTTCAAAGCACTGGATGTCTTTTCCTGTTTGTGACTTGATTTAATGGCTAAAAGGACTTTGGGCTTTGACTTAGTTTTTATTCTATTCTTGAATCAGAATTAATGCTGAGCTAAACAAAGGACTACAATCTGGATTTTCTTTTTTTTTTTTTTTCTTTGTTGTTGTTGTTTTTTTTTTGGCCAATCCTGGGCCTTGGACTCAGGGCCTGAGCACTGTCCCTGGCTTCTTCCCGCTCAAGGCTAGCACTCTGCCACCTGAGCCACAGCGCCCCTTCTGGCCGTTTTCCATATATGTGGTACTGGGGAATCAAACCGAGAGCTTCATGTGTAGGAGGCAAGCGCTCTTGCCACTAGGCCATATTCCCAGCCCAATCTGGATTTTCTTAAGACTCTAGAATTTATAAGTAGGCAAAGTACTGTTATTGAAGTTTACTTAGTTAATATTGAGGTACCATACAGAGTCACATAGGTAATGAGAACTTACCTTTAGAATGTAACCAAATATTTCCATTTAATATAGAATTCAGACAAAAATCTGCATTTGGGAGGTCTGAGGCCCAAAGTGCCTACACCTGGACAACATAACAGGTGCCTGAAAGTGAAGTTGTCTGGTTTTGGAAGAAATTACAAAATACAGTAGAATGAAAAAAAAGAATATAATGCACATCTGAGAAACAATTTTTTCTTTCTTGGAGGTCCAGGAAATCCATACATGCAAAGTCCAGACCCATCTCAAACTTTGAACAAGGAAAGTAATCAAGCACTTTAAACTTTACAAAGTAAAGGATGAGGCGAAGTTCATGATGTTAGGATGTCAACACTATCAATCCACAAGTCAAAACCAGAGTCCAAACTCTTAGCTGGACTCATCTAATCAAAGTAGTTGAAAGAAACCAATTCCTCTCTCATCTCAGGTGATGAGCACTTTGTTCAAGGTCAGATATTCGAGGGGAGTGATGGACTACGAGTACCTTGAAGCAAATAAAGCACCCTGAACTTTGGATAGACTCAATCATACTCAGAATTTTACCCAATTATTCTCTCTTCATCTAAAGAAGCTCTTACACAGCAGTTATTATGTGCCTGGAATATTCTAAGTGTTTGATATATATTGTAGTAGTTTTCACAACCCTGTAAAATAGGCGGTCTCATTAGCCCTATATTAGAGCTGAGGAAACTGACACCGAGGTTAAATTGTATTCCTAAATTTACACAGTAAGTGAATGGCTTGAAGCCTGGTCCAGAATCAGCCCTGAGTGCTCCCCTGTTCTGTCTTCAGGATGGCCTGTTTCAGACACTTCATCATGACTTGTTATACAAGATGGCTTTTGATAACACAGAAACGATTCCTCTCATGGTTAGAAAGTTCTTATTGGCTTAATTTCTCATGAAGCTAAATACTAGTTCTATTTTTCACATTCTTCATGAAGATCCAAATACTAATCTATAATTGATACTATAGCATAGTATCCTATGGTTTTCAAAGAAAACCATCCTTGTTCATGTTTGTTCTCATTTAGGACCAAGTAACCAAGCAAAGTGAACTAAGGCAGCTTGGCTGTAAGAGGCTGCCGATTGCCCTGCCACACTGCATTGTGAGCAGGTGGTACCTGAGGGCTCCTCTTCAGGTTATACCTCGGCCTGTCATCCCTGCAGTATCCTTAGTGTTCCTCTGAATGTCTATGGCGCTAAACTCTTTCACAGTAGCAAAATCATTATCAAGAGGGTCTACCTCAGGCTACACAAGAAAACTGAGGACACAAATGTATTAAGTGAAATATAGTATATTCAGGGGGAGAATTCCCAGAATGTAATTCCTTAGACAGACTCACAGTCCAACAAAATATACACCAGAAAATGGGCTTGAAAAGGAGGGTGTGTGATCAAAGGGCAGGGAGTAGACAGAGACACAGAGGAAGGGTTGCAGCCATAAAATTCAATTTTAAATTCAATGCATACCCTATAAAATTAAGAAAATTGGGGGTAGGGGTAGAGTTGGGATGGGGAAGAATGATGAAAAGGGTGAAATAAGCTGCTTTGTTGAATAGCAATTCTTTTGTACAATGAAAGATAAAATATAAATATATAAAATCCTTACCAAAAGGGGGAAAAAAGAAGTGAGGAATGATTTTAGGATAATCCACTTTTTTTTGGTGGTACTGAGGATGGAACCCAGGGCCTTGGACATCCTGGGCAAGTATTCTATCACCCATCTACACCCCAAGTTTCCCAGTTTTCAGGACAGATGTTTCAAACTAAAGAGGAGAGCCTAGTGTGTGTGCATGTGCATTCGTCTTGGGGCTTGAACTCAGTGCATGGGTGCTGTCCCTGAGCTTTTGTGCTCAAGGTTAATGAACTTTAAACCTAAGAAAAACTTGTTTTTCATATTGTCTTCTTGTTCTGCACCTGATGGCCTACCACTCCTGCCTGGTGTGAGTCCAGATCTCACTTCTACCAAAGAAAGCACTTCAGAATTTAGGAGTAAAAAGGTTAATTACTAGTTTATATTTTTAACACTAGCTTACCATCTTAAAGCTTTTATGTGTCGTTTTTTACATTTTTGTTCATTTTTCTGATTTTTGTTTTTTCACCCATGCATTAGGCATGGGGCACATTATATAAAACTGATATTGCCCATATAGGATATATGCATCATTTCTTTCCAAGTGATACTGTGCAGGTACATCTACTGGGGGGCGGGGTGGAGGGACAGTAGTTGAAGAAGCTATTTCCCAGTCCTGAAAAACCAGGGGGTGAACCCTCCTTTCCTGTCCTTGGGAGGTAAGATCTTGACATTGTACTACATAGGGCAGTCTGACCCTGCTACGACCCACAATGGCTACAGCACACTGTACAATGCTGGTCCTTTCTGAGAGTGACAGCCAGTGTGCTTGCATGCTGTTCACTTTAGGAAAAGCGATCACTGGCACTCATTTCTTGCCAACCCATTCCTGTAAGTTAGGTCTTGATTGTGTTTCTAAATACATGGATAACCTATGAAGGCTTGGCTTATTCAAATTTTAAGACAGGGAAATTATCCAACCAATGAGTAAAAGATGAATGTGGCCTCTAATCTTAAAGCACAGTTAAGCACTAAATGTTATCTTAGAAGTCTGGAAAGAAGCCAGGCACCAATGACTCACACCTGTAATCCTAGCTACTCAAGAAGTGAGATCTGAGGATGGAGGTTCAAAGATAGCCTAGGCAGGAAAGTCTGTGAGACTAACTCCAATTAAACAGAGAAAACTGGAAGTAGAGGCGCAAGTAGTAGACTGTCAGCCTTGAGTGAAAAATCTAAGAGCACCTGCCTCTGAGTTCAAACAGTTTTGAAACAGACAGACAGACAGACAAGAGGGTTTAGAAAGAACAGTGACAAAAGTGAATTCAGGACTCATCAAGATAAAGTTTAGAATTCAAAAACTCCATCAATGATTATAAGATTTATTTAAATAATTCTTAAATTGTAAGTTTCAGATTTAATTGACTTCATAGAGTCTCTGAGGACAATTGCATTCACAGATTCCAACTATGGGATTACTTCTTTGCCCATTCTTCTCTCTCTTTTCTTTCCCGAATAACCTCCTTCAGGTATGGTTCAAGATAGAATTTGTCCTATAAACAAATAAAAACACATTATATCCCGTGATTGTATTGTGATACATGCCAAACATTCTACAGGTCTCAACAAATGAAACCCACAATTACCTTTTATTTACAACTTAAGAAAATAAATTCTCAACCAGACTAAGAACGATGTGTTTATTTAGCCAGTACTGAGGTTTGAACACAAGGTTTTGAGAGTGCTAGGCGGTACTCTATCACTTGAGACTTGTTTAGTCCTTTTCTGCTTTAGTTATTTTTCAACTGGGGACTTGCCTTTTTGCCTGGAACTAGCCTAATTCCTTAATTTTCCCATCCACGGCTTCCCTGTACTTGGGATCATAGGCACAAACACCATGCCAGTCTATAGATGTGGATTTCAACATTCTGTCTGGGTTGGCCCTGAACAGAAACCCAAAAGATCTCTACATCCCAAGTAGCTGAGACTATAGGCATGTGCTACCATTACCAACACTATTTGCTTTTTAAGATGTAAAAGCCCACAGAGGTATTATAGGTTATTCTGACAGGTTACAAAAGGGAAGTCTGTTAGGAGAAAGAAGAAAAAAAAAAAGGAAGAAATGATGATGGTCTATAGGCTTTTACCTAGCTACAGTGCAGTTCAGGGGTGAGGGTTTGCTTCACTAAAGTCCTTCTTGGATCCGGAGGACCACTCAGTGGACTTTACATGCTAAATTTCACCTGAGGTGAGAGCAAAGAGGGATAACAACGGACAGGGAAGCAGAGAACCTGGACTTGACACCTCGTCTATTGTAAGAGGTTTTCTTTCCGACTTTCGAAGTCTATTTCTAAGTCTCAGTGTGTTTTTCTCTAAACTGATACTTGCCCTACTAAGCTTAGCAGGCTGCGGTCAGGACACTTATATGACATAATGTTGAGAGTTCTATAGCCTTGGGAATTAATGCACTCCTCTTGTACTCCATCCTTAATGGTCACCAATGTCAAGTATGCAAAAGCTGTTCTACCTCTTCATATTTTGTCCACTGTTCCTTAGGTAAGATCTGTTGCCTCATGGACAGGTCCAGAGCTCTCTTGATGCGAAACATCCTGTCATTATAAAGTTTCTCAGGAAGCCTTTTTATGGCTTCTTGCACATCTTCATTCTCGTCTATGGTATCATCTCGCATTAACCCTGAGATAGAAAAATAAGTCTATCAAAAAAAGGAAAAATAAGGAAGCATTTTTTTTCCCCTAGTGAGAAAAATACCCTTACAAGTTATAACTCAGGACATGGGTGAAACATTAAGAGTTCAAATCACTAGGTACAATGAAAACCCGAAGGAGTTGGGAAGAAAATATAGTAAGAAGTCCTGCTACTATAAATCATTACCATCTCAAACTATTTTTGAATGACTTTATCCTTCTCTCAAAAGAATAAAACTAGGGCTGGGGATATAGCCTAGTGGCAAGAGTGCCTGCCTCGGATACACGAGGCCCTAGGTTCGATTCCCCAGCACCACATATACAGAAAACGGCCAGAAGCGGCGCTGTGGCTCAAGTGGCAGAGTGCTAGCCTTGAGCGGGAAGAAGCCAGGGACAGTGCTCAGGCCCTGAGTCCAAGGCCCAGGACTGGCCAAAAAAAAAAAAAAAGAATAAAACTAGAACAATAAAGTATGGTTTAATTTAAATGATTTAATATATGTAAAAACAAAGTATTTTTTGGAATCATAAACCTCTTGTAAAAGCAGTACTCTCAGAAAGAAAAAGGAAACAGGAGTGTAGACACTTACCCAGTCTGTTGAATCCTGCAGCGTTGTAATACCATTTTCGAACACCCTCCAGCCACCACCCCGAGGCTGAAACTGATAATTATTGCAATGTTAATTCCTAGGAACATAAGCAACCAGTACTCTTACAGTTACTTCCTATAAACATAAGAAGGAATGTCCTATTAAAAATTCATACTCTCTACGGTGTAGGTAAGAATTATTAGCTTTAATCTATGATCAAAAATGAGTAGGTAAAATATTTGGCACATCATGGGAAAAGAGGGTAAGCCTAAACAGCAAATGGACAAAACGATCCTTAGGTACAATTATTGCACGTCAGCCTCCCTGAAGTTCAACATGCTAATCCCTAATATTCCCTGTGGAATAGGGGATGGGAAAGGGGCCTGGAACATTTCTATAATTTGTAGGTGCATAAATAAGTTACAAGAATAACTGCACACTGTTCTTTTCAAAGGGGGGGAGGTACATGAAAAGAGGATTGGGATTTCAGAATAGGTTAACAGAGCTACAACCTCCCACTCTCTTTTCTGTATTTCATCTAGTCATCTTCTTTGCAGCTAAGTTTCCATTAAGGGAATGAGTATTTGAGCATGAAAAGTCTTTGGAGGCTGATTGTGGCAGAGCAAACCTGTAATTCTAGCACCAAAGAAAATGAGGCAACAGGACTGTGAGTTTGAGACACTGTCTCAAAAACAGTATATAAAATAAATTTATCGGCACAGAGAGAGAGAGAGGAGAGAGAGAGAGAGAGAGAGAGAAAGAGAGAGAGAGAGAGAGAGAGAGAGAGAGAGAGAGAGAGAGAATATATCGCCTAGGGCTAGACCCTTATCAAAGAAGAAAACCAAATTGCCCTTTCATTCCAACCCCAAGCAGATTACATGGCATTTGAAACTCTCATTGGAAATTAAGAACCCTGTATAAAATTATTTCTAGGGAAACAAAATCAGTCAACTGTTGGAAAAGTTAACTAATTCCAAACATACTTAAGATAAATTACTTGTAAACATACTGGCAAGTTACAATGACCATGATTAACATTCACTAAACATGAGTGTGCCAGGAACTATCCTGTGCTTTACCCATATTTGCTAAGTGTAATTGTAATAAACCTGGAGAGAAGTTAGTAATAAAGGTGAATTGTTATTGCCAGGCCCTGCAAGCCCACGAGTGTAATCCTAGCTACTCAGGAGGCTGAGATCTGAGGATTGCTTTTCCAAGCTGGGCTGGGCAGGAAAGTCAGGAAAAAGCTGGAAGTGACACTGTGGCTCAAGCACAAAGAGGCTCAGGGACTGGGCCCTGGCTAAGCGTTCAAGCCCCAGCACCGGCCCAAAAAAAAAAAAAAAAGTTTATTATTTTGGTTGACTTTTTTTTCCCTGAGACAGTCTGACTATGGTAGTGTAGGTGACCTTTAACTTGAGATCGGCTTGATTCAGCCTTACTATATTTGGGCAAGTATAATAAGTAATAATAAATTACTGAACGTCTTATCCACTTTAACAAAATTCAATGTAACTTGGATTAACAGATTTATCTGGCAGTCTGATGTTTCTTGGCAGTTTCACAATTTCTGGAGAAGGGCAGAATGGCAACAGTATTAAAAAAAAAAAAGTCATTCCAAATTCCATTGCCAAAGAGCAGAAATTACTTTTATAACGGGCGTGGGGAGGACTGACACTATTTGAGATGCATTCGATCAATCCGTGCGCGTTTGTCCTCATGCCTACAATAAATACGAATCCCTCCAAAGCCACAGAGAGAGCTCAACGTTCCAGGAGGGCCGGGGAAGGTTAACCAGAGGCTTCCCACTGAGCCTAGCGCAGCGGCCCGGGGCGACGCGCGAGAGCGGAGCGAGGGTTCCGGTCCAGCTCCCTCAGACCCAAAGCGCGGGGAGGTCGACGCTCAACTCTCCGTTTACAGCCATTCACTCATTGTCTCCCCGCCTAGAAGTCCTCAAAGGCCGCAGGGTACGGCGGCCGGCTCTCAGAGCACCCGGGCACCGTCACTACCGCGGCCGGTCCGCGGGTCAGGACACCGTCACCACCACCAGGCCTCATCCCATATCCTCAGAGCCGCAAGCAGCCAGTCCTTTGGGTGGACTGGGCTTCCTCTTCCCAGTACGCGCAGACCCCGCCACTTAGAACAGAGGAGGAGCAAGGTAAGACGCTGCTAAGACTGCCACAGAGGAGAGGCGCCCGGTCACTTACCAGCAGATCTGCCCGCCATTATGACCCGAGTACGAAGCGTTGCCTTCTGGGTAAGTCCTAGAGGGCGCCGGGCCCAACGCGCAGGCGCCTGGCGTTGCTTCGCGCACGACGTATGCGCAGGCGCAGTTCTCACGGCCCACGGGAGCAATCTGCTTTGCCTTTCCACCAGAGGGCGGCAAGTGGAGTATTTGCAAGGGCCTAGTGGGTTGGTCTAGTTATGTTACTTACTAGCTATGAGTTTGGGCAGTATTAATGGAGCAGGAAGAGCCATGCAACATGTAGAGGACAGGAGGATTGGTTCTGGGACCCCAGGGTTTATCTTTGGATGCTCAAGTTCTTTAGATAAGATGGTGTTGTTTTTAAATGAAACCTACACACATCTGTTTTTTTGTTTGTTTGTTTTTAAAATCATCTCCACTTGGTGAAGGGAAGTCCTGGGGTTTGAGCTCAAGGCCTGGCACTCTGTAAGCAGGCCCTGTACTACTTGAGCCATACATACCCTTAGACTTTGCAGACTAATTTTGATACCTGATACAAATTCAATACCTAAACGCTTGCAAGTAGTTGTTACATAGGGGATGTCAACAAAATAAGTGCATATATTCAATAACACAGGGTTGTTTTTTTCACTTAAAAAATACTTTCCATCCTTCGGGGGGGGGGGGGTTTCAACTTACAGAATCCCCAGAGGTGGAGAGCCCACAGTACTCCCACTGAATTTTAAGTCTATGGTCTAATCACTGTGATACTGTAATAATCTCTATTGTAAAGAGGGGCTGAACCTTACCCAGGGTGAGTAAATTGTGCAAGGGCACCTAACTAGAAGAATCCTGGTACAAACTGAGGCTTCCTTAATTCTAGGACTGCATGTCACACAATGCATCTGGGAAAGACAACCTTCCTGGTTTTCAGTTTCTCTAAAGAGGCACATCAAGCCATTTTAGTTGGAAGGTTAGGTCAAACAAGTTTATAAAATATTAAAAGCGTCTCAGATGTCTGATATTCAGTTGGTAAGTCAGGACCAGCTGGAGTTTGGCCAGGAATCTTTTTCACCTACTTTCTTCAGTAATTGGTCTTCTTTAAATATGGCTTAGGTCCCCAAGAAAATGGTCCCAAGAGGACAAGCCACATGTGCAAATGTTTGTCAAACCTATGCTTCATAATATCTCAAGGGCCAATTTAGATTGGCCTAGTCATTGGGGGTATTCTCAAGAGTACAAATTCTAGGTGTGGTTTCATTGGGAACCACCAGTGGACCACAACCTGGTGATTCTAAGGGAGATGACTCAAGTCGTGCCCCATATTACAAAGAAGACACAGGGATTAGAATCACTTTCTCCCTAAGGAGAAAATGTCAATTCATACTATAAATCTACTTGTTGGTACTAAGCCAGTTATGTGTTATTAAATCTCATTGCCAGTACTTACTCAAACTTTTCCTCCCTGTCCTTTTCTCTTTCCTGGTTTTCAGTGGCTATCTGTGGACAATTGTGAATACCTGTGCTCAGGAAAATAACACTGTATGTAGATAGTCCAAAACTGAATGTGTTTTGAGAACTAAGTAGTGGATCATATGCCCCTGAAATTCAATTTATTTTATGTGATAAAACCATTTAAAAGGTCTGTAACTGCAAGAAGAGATAAAACCCTCTTGAACCTTCATAGGAATAACAAAGCATCAGCATTGTATCACAGTAGATTGTGTCAAAGTTCTTTCTTTAAGCTTGCAGTTATTCTAGTTCTCTTCTTCTTGAGTAGAAAGGCTATGGTTGAGTTCAAGAACTGAGTCAGAAGGAATGTACAAGAAAGAACTACAAGAGTGTATATACCCAAATATACAATATCAACCCATTCTAATATCAATTGAGACCTAAGACACTGACTTTAAAAGTAAATTTATTTACATATATAAGTACTTTACATTAATTTATTTTAGCATTCATCAAAAACTAAAGAGTTTTTAAGAATTTTTCAAAGTCCTTTACTGACGCTTTGGCAATCTCTTCACAAAATAATTCATCAGGCATAGATACTAATTTTTCCAAAGAGATGTAGTTAGGTTTTTGTGGATCATATTGTGCTCTTCCTAAATAGTCAAGAAACTGATGTCTTTCTTTAATTTTAAAAAATCTTGTATTGAATACCTAGAAAAGAAAAATAAAGATTTTGTTAAAAATAAAATTTTAAAACCTGTGCAATACCAACTGCACAACTCTTGGGGGGAGGGGGGGAAATGAGAGAGGAGGTAACAAGTAGAACAAGAAATGTACTCACTGCCTTTCATATGAATCTGTAAACCCTCTGTACCACACTTTGACAATAAAAAAAAATAAATAAAAATGTTGAAATAAAAAAACCCCTGTGCAATGAAAGATAAAGTACTAAAAAGTTACTTAGCTAAATATTTTTTAACTCTTTGCAAAAGTATTTATAGCAATAAATTTCAATAGATTCAAAAGCAATATAAAATACATGGGAAAAGGGTCTGACTATGTTTATAGTGAGATTTGGAAAGGGGCTTAAATATGTTTCAAAAGGAGAATACACATATTTAAAACAGATTTTTAATCTTTAGCTAAATATTTTAAGAGGTCAATTACATGATTCACGTCGCAAGATTTAAATGTTAGTTTCTGTAAAAAAAAAAAAGTTATGATGAAAGAGACTGGAGGTGTAGATTAATAGTAGATTACATGCCCAGTATGTGTGAGATCCTAGCTTGATCTTCAGAATAGCAGTAAATATTAAAATATAGGCCAGGTATGGTCAGTACATGTGTGCAAACCCAGCATTCAGCAAGCTAAGGGAAAGATTTTAGACGACGTCCGGCTTGGGTAACAGGGAAAAGCCCTCTCTCTAGAACCAAACAACAACAACCTCCTCTCTCCCCAGAAATTATGATTAAAAAAGAACTAAAAAATCAATTAGAGGGGCTGGAAATGTGGCTTAGTAGTAGAGTGCTTGCATAGTATGCATGAATCCCTGGGTCTGATTCCTCAGTACCACATACACAGAAAAAGCCAAAAGAGGTGCTGTGGCTAAGTGGTAGAGTGCTAGCATTGAGTGAAACAAGCTCAGGGACAGTGGCCAGGCCCTGAGTTCAAGCCCTAGGACTGGCAAATAAATAAATAAATTAGAACTATTTAAAAAAACTTAAAAGCTATATGATGGGCACAGAAAACTGGCTACCCTCAGAGACAGGGGAATGTGTTAGAACAATCTTCAGGCCTTATCTTCAACCCACCTCATTAGATATTGAGAGGAGGGATCAGAAGTCTGCTTTAACAACCTTTCTAGATGATTCTGATTGTGTGCCAAGTTTGAGAACCAATATTAAAGATTCATGTCAAAAAAAAAACATTATAAGATTACATCATCTATAAAATTCCTTTAAAGAATTCCTGCTACTCACTCCCCAACTAGAAGGAAAATGAAGTGAAGCTATGAAGTTGACCCTGTTAGGTAGCACTAAAACTCTGGACGAGCTGGGTGAGTGGTGGAAAGTTTACAAAGGATCAGAAGGTCTGGCAGAAGTGTAGCCAGAGCCAAACTCAAGAGGCTGAGTGCAAGATGCTGGGGGTGAGGAGAGGCGTGATTCTGGTGAGCGCTCCACTGACAGTGAGGATCTGGCCTTGTACAGCCAGAACTCAGTGCAGGGCACAGAACTTCTAGGCCTCTTTCTTAGTATACAAAGGAAACAAAGTAGTAATAGTTCACTTGGAAGGGAAAATGAAAAACAACTGCTTTGACAACAGTGACTAAAAAAATACAAGGTACTAACTGAAAAAGTGGAATTAATGTGCTTTTGGGACAAAAATGACTTTTTTATGTCTCTGCAAAAACACAAATGACATTCTGCTCTGTCCTCATTTTGGTAACTAAATGTCCTTTACCACATCATTAAAGAAGCTTCAGATGTCTTTTGTTATTTGTCTTTGAAAGCCTAGGCAATGACTGTGGACTTACAAAACCAGGAAATTTACAACAAAAAAGACTTAAGACTTTGAAACTGATTAATTTCCTAAATTTAACAATACTTTGAAGCATTCACATAGTTTATGACCAGATACTATGTTTACTTCCCCAATGGTCTGAGGCTACTATGTAATGAATTCATGTTTTTATTTTTGAGGCACTGTGTCACTGAGTAGCCTGGTCTGCTCTGGAACTTGCTGTGCTACCACACCATCTGCCAAGGTTACTTTATCATCAGATAACAGTATGCTTTTTCATGTTCAAAAGCTCAGATTGGGTTTCCTCTTAAAAACACTCCAAGGAGCTGGGAATATGGCCTAGTATTAAAGTGCTCTCTTTGTATACATGAAGCCCTGGGTTTGATTCCTCAGCACCACATATATAGAAAAAGCCGGAAGTGTCGCTGTGGCTCAAGTGGTAGAGTGCTAGCCTTGAGCAAAAAGAAGCCAGGGACAGTGCTCAGGCCCTGAGGTTCAAGCCCCAGGACTGGCAAAAAACAAAAACAAAGAAACAAAAAACACTCCAAAACTTAGCTTGATAATTACTCATTTCCTTAACGTAAGACGAGCCTAGCTTTGCCTACACAAAAACCTCTAATGGGAAGGTCAAGACCACAAGGTTTTAGGGGAGTCACATATAACCTCCTTTAAGACCAGTGATTTTTTTATGTTCCTTATCCTGAAACTGCTTTTATTATCCTTACCTTCCAATTACCTTTTCTTGTGTGATAGTTCTTTCCCCATTTATGCTAACCAGAACTGTATGTATGAGAAAACTAAGCGTCACATCATGAAGTTTCAAACTACTTGCAAAACTTTAAAAGTCTTGGTTGAGTCCCTCAGTTTTGTCAATTAATGTATTTTCTTACTAATAACTTTTCTATCTTGTTTTATTTTTCAATAATAGAGTCCAAGAAGTTGGAAAATCTCATCGGGGAAGCCATGATTCTACAACTGGGCTTGCCACCCATAACTGTGATAGATCTGTTAGCTCATGGTTTCCTTCACTTGGAAGGCTTTTTTTTCCTTCTTCTAAATGCCACTCATTCATTTACTGATTGATATCACTTCAGAGTGGCAGGATGTCTTGGTAAAAAGCCCGTGTTTACTTAGTTGTCTGGGTTCTGCCACGTGTTAAGTTACGTGTTACTGACTTAACATGTAAATCACCTCATATTTACTTTCTTTATACAGCTGTGACAGTCACATAAGTGCCCACACTTTGCATATGGAGAGCAGCCCAAGTGTGGGGCAAGGACAGCTATCACAGAGGGCTGGGATGCAGTCAGTACCTGTGGGAACTTCACAATGATGTGATGAGGGATGTTCATCACATTGTGCACATAATCAAAGGTCTGTGTAAGCTTCCTTTTATTTGCAGTTAGCATCTTTGGGATTCTGGTGATCATGTGTTGAATTTCATTATGTTTGAAACCAAGTTCAAGACGATATACCTAGAAGAAAGTTAAATTTTCTGTAAGTCAGAAATAAAAAGTTATTTTGGAAATATATCAGGAGACAAATTGATTTATTATCTTAAATGGAAAATAATGGCATTTAAAAAAATCTGGGGGTAGCTCTATCAATGCCCTCAAGAGTGTGCCTTCCTGCTTCTGGGAGCAACTGAACTTCCAATTCTCTCCTGAAGACGAGCTTATAGCACAGCGATCATGATGGTCCCTCGAAGGAGCAACATGGTCCTTAGATGGAATAAAGGGATATAAGGGAGACCTGGGCAGGTTGTTTGTGTGCACCAGATAAAAGCAGATCAGATTTAAGGCTTTCCAAGTGCATCTGAGTTTCTGTTTCCAAGCACACCTACATATATGTTATTGAAAAACTGTATGTCAAGATTCCAGAGAGCCAAATGACAAGATTAATCCATACGGGGCAAACCTTTTATGTACTTTCAGTGTCCTATCCATGCCACACTGCTGTTGTCACTGTCCACTCTATACCCCACACTAGATTCTTGGCTCTCTAGAGTATTGGGGAATATGGTGGGTCATTAACAATTTCATCAATGACTGAGTATGAAACATTTTAGCACTTCAGAAAACATCAATAATTTCAAATATTATTGTCATTTTGTGTATTAACTAGTTAATCTTAGCTGTCTTTTTTTGGGGGGAGGGGGTGGTGCCAGTCCTGGGGCTTGAACTCAGGGCCTGAGCACTGCCTCTGAGCTTTTGTGCTTAAGGCTAGTGCTCTACCACTTTGAGCTACAGCACCATTTCTAGCTTTTTGGGAGTTAATTGGAGACAAGAGTCTCATGGACTTTCCTGCCCGGGCTGGCTTTAAATCATGATCCTCAGATCTTAGCCTCCTGAGTAGCTAGGATTACAAGTGTGAGCCACCAATGCCTGGCTTTGGCTGTCTTTTGATTCATACTATTCTCTCACAGGACTGACAAACAAGAGTGTGTCATATATTCTGTGACATGTGACACCTATTACTGGCTGAGGAGTAGCTTAGTGGTATAGCACTTGCCTAGTGTGCAAGGCCCTGAGTATGAAAACTAGCACCACCAAAACCAAAACAAGACAATATACTGGATCCCAAATTTTCTAAGACATACACAGAGACTCTCATGTTGGCCAAACAAATCAGCTGCACAGACTGAGGACATTGAAAAACAGATGTAGCTTGTCAGGCCAGGTAACAGAAATATTTTCCAGATACAACCCCTGTCCCTGTTTGTCACCTTAGGATGATGGGTGTGAATGTCTGCAAGGTGATTTACTCTAGTGTTCCACAATGTAAAAACACTGTTAACTGAAGTAAATTATTTGCTAGATATCTTCTATCTCACTTTCCATTTCCATCTTTTTAGGAATAGCTTCTTTTAAAATGTAGTTTTCTTTAACAGGACAATAGCAACATCTCTTCTTTCCAAAGAGCTTAAACACATAAAGAAATAAATGGACTTCTCAAGAATGCTTGAGGCTGTCCTACCTTCATATTTTCTTTCACAGGCTCTAGACTCCCAGTTAGTAGCCTTGGTAGACGAACAATCAGATCTCTAGTCTACAGTTAAAAACAAAACAATCTATTATTACTATACACATACATTTAACCATACTTGAAAAACTAAGCATTACTAGGAATATAAAGTTGAAAAGATGACCCAGAGAAATTATGAAAACCTTGGGAATACACACAAAAACAATGAAAACAAAACTTAAGGAGTGTGGTAGATAATTGAATGATGTAGGCTTTATTTTAATCTAGCAGAGTGATTCACTTTTGTACAAACAGTATCAGCAATTTATGGGATTCTTATGGGCTAGGCATTAAGAACAGTCACTAAAAAATTACATATGGAAATGTATACATATATATATATATATATATATTTTTTTTTTACCTTCTTCACACTGAGTTCAAGCTCTTTCTGGAAAAATCCCAATCTGTTATCCAATCTTTCCACTGAAAAACTCAGCAAAAATGGTGCATTTCTGACCATCTGTGTAATATCTGCCTTACTGAAATTTTTTGACTGGAGATAAGCCACCCTAGAAAAATAAAAAATTCATACACATATAACACATACTAGTAAGAAATAAAAATATAAACATTTACTTATGTCATGCTATTTTCCAAAATAACTTAAAAAAAAAAACCAAAAGGCTCCTAAATCAGTAAGGATACATAGGAAAGGATAAATAAAACACTGTTACAGCCTAAATTTGGAATATTCCTCATTTGCTAGGTGCATGTGTGGTCTTAAGCAAGTTTAAGGTCTAAATTTGCATGTTTTCTTCAAAGAATTACATGTAGCAGGATACTATGGTGGAATAGCCAGACCTGTGGAGTTAAGATGAACTGGGTTTGAATCCCAGCTCTGTCACTCACAGTGTGTGCGATCTTGGGTAAGTTACTGAGCCTCTCTGCTTCCCAGAGACCGTGATGATCACAGTGTAGCTTCTGAAATAATGCCTATTTCTTATACTCAAGATTTCTTGGAAGAAATCTGGAGCAATCAGGCCAAGCTGGTTTTGAATGATGAAGAAATTCCTGGCAGTCAGAAGGAAAGAGCTGGATGAGAGTTTCCTAGGATTGCTTTCTCTCCCCTGTACTGAGATTGTCTGTCTGTATAACACCAGATTATAAGTCCTGTGATAGAACACAGCAAGTCTTTCATGTCTGATACCTAGCTCAGTGCTCTGAATAGATATAGGCTTAATTGTTCAATGTAGGGAAGGAATGTTGTTTTTCTTTCTTCTCCCCTAATTCAGAAAAAAAGAGGGAAATGGCACCAGATTATCAAGGTTGAAGGACCTGTAAAGCTCTCTGAGATGTTAGAAGGCTCAACACTAGTGTGGACAACACACTAGGGGCTTAAGAGCAGGCAGACAGCTAGAAGGCTGCTGCCATGATCCTGGTGTGAACTGATGGGAGCTGGTGGGAGGTATTCCAAGTAGAGATGGAGACAAAAATCACTAGCTGATCTCGAAGATAGAAAGATAGAGCTGATGGCCTGGGGTGATTTATTAGATTTGATACCAAAAGAGAAGCCAAAATTAATACTAGTTTTTCTAATTTGTGTAATACAGTACAGTATAGTGTTCTCATGTAGTGAACCCAGCAAAAAAGAACAGTGTTGGTGAAAGGAAAGGGTATGATGAATTCAAAAGCATTAACTTATTTCTGTTGTCTTATTTCCTACTCCCTAACAAAATCATTCTCAGAGACCACTACCTTACTGTACACCTTGTCACAAATTTAATATTTCTTTGAATGTTGAAGAAAGTACAAAAGATATTTATAAAAGAGATATTTAAGTAAAATTTTTTAAAGAAAAAACAACCACTATAGCCAATTGAGTAAGCAAATTATACACTAATTTGCCAAGAGAATGTTAGTGTCTATCATCAAAAAATAAGATACAGGACGGGGAATGTGGCTTAGTGGTAGAGTGCTTGCCTAGAATGCATGAAACCGTGGGTTTGATTCCCCAGTACCACATAAACAGGAGAAAAAAAAAGCCAGAAGTGGTGCTGTGGCTCAAGTGGTAGAGCATTAGCTTAAAGCAAAAAGAAGCTCAGCGACAGTGCTCAGGCCCTGAGTTCAAGCCCCAAGACTGGCAAAAAAAAAAAAATTATAGCTTTTTGTTAATACAATGCTTAGAAAAAATATACTCTAGTTTATGAGGCAAAAGTTTGCTGACTTAGCAATAAGTTGAAACGATGAGATAGTAATGAGTAGTTCAGTAAGAGAACTGTTACACTTAACTTAGATGAAAGGTTTGTAACAATAATAACAAGAAATTAATGTTCATCATCCTAGAGATCCACGTACAGCAGACTTAATTCTTGGCACCCATATATCCTCCCACCACTTCTTAGTTATATGAAAAGCAATCTAAAAGCCCTACCTGGTCCTCAGATTTTCAAGGTCCTCAGAGAAAATGGCGTAATTTTTAGTCAGGAATGTTCCCAATTGATTATCCTCCAAACCCAAATCCTTGAGAAATAGGAGTATTTGCTTAATGTCCTTTTCAAAATCCAGTCTTAGAAGGAGGTTGGCTGCTTCTGGATGTTTTTCTATCTTGGACAAATCCACTCCTCCAATAAATTAGAAATATGGGGTGAAGATAATTTCTTATTCAGCCATAAATTTCATATAGATAAGCACAAGAATCACACGCCAATAGTCTAGTCAAAGAAAAACTCAGAGAAATAGGAACTTCTAAATAATTTTACTGGCTACAGGATTGGAAACAAATGCATTATAGCATTTACTTTGAAGACAAGTATACAGGAAAACAAGGGCCCCTGTGTCTAAGTTTCGCTAAAGACAAATTCACTAAACCACAAGGATACTAGGCATCACCTCTTATCTTTGGCTTCTTGGATAACATAATTCTTCAGGGTTCATCCCTCTGAACCAACTCTTATCTTTTTTGAAAACTCAACTTGAACTACTTACTACAAAAAACATAAAACCTATGTATGGCTTCCTATATCATATACATTTAGACAAAGGGTTGGAAAGCTATTTAACAAATCGACTCATAGTAGTTACCTTTGAAAACTGGGAGAGGAAAAGAGGTTTATCTTTTACAATATTTATACTCTTAATAACTAGATGTAATTCTTCTATAATTTAAAATGATTAATAGAAAAACAAATCTAATTAATAGATCAATAAAATGGAAACAAGTTCCAAAAATCTGTGGTAAAGGAAAGACCATAAAAGGTCGAGACTTCACATTTAATTAGCTATTACACCTGATATGTGTTCAAGGACCTGGCTCAGCGTGAGCTGTCACACCCTAACTATGCTCAAGCAGAGACCCTGAGGAGCTGTGTTCTAACTGCCCCAAGAGAGCAGACTTTCATCAGGAGAGCGCAAGGTTCAGTTAACTCAGCTGGGATCACTCATGATTTCATTAACTTGAAAACACTGTCACTGAATGCCTGCTAGGCCCCTATGCTAAGCACTGGGACAAAGTGAACACTATACCATCTAACCAGTATGTGGGCAGCTTTGGTGCTGGATCTCATCAGTTCATAGCCACAGCTATTACTACGACTACTGTCTTCCTTTATGGTTACATGTATTTATCAGTCACGGTCTGGTAGGCAACAAATGCATTGCCTTGGAAAGCTCAAACAAAAAAACTGTAAGGGAGGAAGAGGAACTCAGTACAGTGGCACAGAGTTAAGAGACACTCAGGGCACCACAGACAGAGATGCCAGAGTGTTAACCAGAGCCCAGAGGGAGCCTGAACTTTTAAAGAAAGGCTGTTCCTGCAGACCTGTTGTCATGGAGAGAGCAGTTACAGGACTCAGAGAAGGGAGACAGGGAAACAGCCCCACCTGGCTTCCTAGCCTCCTCTCCTGCAGGTGCCTCTTACTCCCTGAAGCTTCCCAGAAGCCAGCTGGCATCAGAGCCCCAGGGCCCAGGGATTGGCCTCCTGAGATACAGAACAAGCAGAGCAAAGTAGAAAACATCTGCCAAGCAAACAGACAAGTTCTCAAAAACATTGACAAGCCATCATGGTTCTATGTTTGTCATTTAAGTTCAGGTATCAGTATATGGCGGAAGGATGGAATATATTCCACAGCTCTAAGTACACTGTAAATTATGTAAAGATAGGGGCTGTGTCTTAAGATTAATCTTGCATCACCCAGAGTAACTACTATAGACCAAGGAAACTATTCTGAAGAAAAGGTGACTGTTTCTCTGGCCTACAGAAAATGCTACCTCTCACCTTTGAACTTATAGAACAGCTTTGTCAAATTGTATATATTTTGGGATACAACATGTTTTGAGACATGCCCCATATGTAATGACTAAATCAACCTAACTAATATGCATCACTGCACACATCATTTCTTGTGGTGAGAACATTTAAAAATCTACACTTAAGCCAGGTGTTAAGTGACTTATACCTGTAATCCAAGCTACTCAGAAGGCAGAGACCTCAAAGATCACAGTGGAAGGTGAACAGAAAAGTCTGTTAGACTTTTAATAACCAGCAAAAAGTCTGGTTGCAGGCATGGCTCAAGCAGTAGAGCACCATCTGAGCAAGCAAGCTAAGCAAGTGTAAGGTTCTGAGTCCAAACCCTAATATAGTGAAAAAAAACAAAACAAAAACAAAACCCAAAACTACTCAGCACTTTCCAAGTATACAGTATATGACTATTAACTATAGTCATAACACTGCACTGTACTTTCCAGACCATGTATCTAATTGAAACTTTGTGCCTTTTGTCTACCATCTTCCCATGCCCTCCTTTTTCTTGCTCCCAACAATTTGATCTGCTTCTGTGAGTTTGTTTTTCTTAGTTCTAATATATTACAGTGATGATGTGATATATATCTTGCAGTGTCTGTCTTATTTATTTAGCATGATGTCCTTCAGGTTCATCTACGCTGATGTGAATGACATGATTTCTTGTTGGGGGAAGGAATTGTAAATTTGTAGCATATGTGCTTCATCTATTAACTAATGGACACTTAGGTTGACTCATGGAAACCTTTGTCTGCATCTCCCATTAGGAATTTCCCACTTTACTTTTCATCCTGGCACTTCAGTTATTTTGTTTGTTTACTGAGGTGGGGATGAAACCCAAAGCTTTGTACATGCTAATAGCATGAACTCTACAATTGAGCTATGGCCTTAAATATGTATGCTTAAGTGTTTCTAAAGATTTGCACCTTCTTGAGAATAAAGGCCATTTCCTATACACTTTGGTAACATCTAGGTAATTAAGCACAGGGACAAGTGAATAATTACCACCCACCCTCATTAATGCTAGGATCCAAGTAAGCCCAGGAAGAAAATGGGAGCCAAGAGGGCAACCCAGTCTTCAGAGTCAAATAAAACGTTTCAGAAGCTGCTGGAACTCTGAGCTAAGTTCTCAGGTTGTCAGAACTGACAAAAGTATAGCAAGTAATGAAAGTGAAAGATAAGAGGGGTGGGAGGAGAAGCAGGAAGAGTGTTGAGGCTTAGAAAGGCTTGAAGAATTTTAAGTCACTGGCCTAATTAGATTTACATTATAAAAAGAGCACTAACATAACATAGATTATAATGGATAAGATTATCAAGTCAGAAGGTATTTACAGTTGGGCAGTGACAAGCCCCAAGAAGAAGGTTGAGTCTACAAGACTTAAGAAACAGAGTAAATCCATAGAGAAAGATGTTAGCTGGGGTGAGGATGGGGGTGAATCAAGGATGGCCCCAAGACTAAAAGTCTTCTTTTCCTACTCATAAAAAAAAACAGTCCCTAGCTGGGTGTAAGTAACTGATGCCACTTACCCTTGCTACTCAGGAGGCTGAGATTTGAGGATTTTAGTTTGAAGCCAGCCCCGGCAGGAAAGTCCATGAGACTCTCATCTCCAATTAATGACCAAAAGGCTGAAGTGAAGCTGTGGTTCAAGTGGTAGAATGCCAGTTGTGAGCAAAACAGCTCAGGGAGAGAGCCCAGAGAGTAAAGCATAAATAGAATGATGGAAGTGGGTACCTCTAGGGACTGGGATGTACAGATAGGAGGGACAGAGCAGGGAATATAGTTTTCCACTGGAGGCCTGGTCACAGCATTAGACTTTTGCTCATGCATAAATACTAGGATCATCTCATAATTAAATATTTAAGAAATCCCAAAATACTCTGCTTTTGATCAGATCAAAATGCTAATTTAAAAAAGTATGGGGAAACAATAAACTTAATCTATCTGGAAATGCTTGAGTGGTTCAAGGTGTAGCTGCCTGCCTAGGAAGCCTAAGGCTCTGAGTTCAGATCCCCATACTGCCAAAAAGTGAAAGAAGTAGTACTGTACCTGTAGGTTAGAAACTTACCTAGCAGCACTAACTTTTGCAGAGTCTCGGAATGATCGACGTAGTCTTGAAGTGTATAGGAAGCTGGGGGAAATGGAGGGCATGCAATAATCTGGATGGCCTCCTCCTCAGAAATGGGCTGCAGTGGAGAACGTGGAGGCAAGTCATCCAGTTCTTAGAAGACAGCCATGCAGAAAGAAAGCCAAGTTAGCACAGTGATGTACAAACCTTCAAGTATTCTACCTAGGTCAGCTCTTTCCTAGTTTCATATTTCACTGGTTAAATACTGGGATTATTTTATCATTAAATGTTTAAGAAATCCAAATATTCTGCCTTAGACCAACTACTGTTGGTCTAAGAAAACTGGGGGACGACTTTTAAGGCACATAACTCCTATTCTGCCACCTCAGCATCCCAAGTGCAAGAATTACAAGGAATGCACCACTATACTTGGTGGAGATAAAAAACCTTAACAGATTAAAAAAACCTTAATGGTTGACTGTCCTTCAAGCACATTTTTGAAAGACTGAGTGTACCACAGCTGACTACTCTAAGGAGGCTGGTATCTGAGGATCTCGGTTCAAAGCCAGCCCAGGCAAACAAATATGAGAGATTTTTATTTCCAGCTAACCAGCAAAAAAGTTGGAAGTGAAGAGTAAGTAATCTATTAGTGAAAATGCTGAGCAAGAGTCAGGGCCCTAAGATCAAGCCCTAGTACCAGCATCATACACATGTGCAAACACGCACAAAGTAGTAAATGGACAAAACTGGCATGGTTTATTTTCTTGTTTGGCACAAAATAAGACCCATAATGGGCTATCAGAATAGAAACAGGCAACTTTTCATACCCTAAGGTGGGCAAAGGAGACTTTCTCAGAAGTCTCGAATTACCGTCTAGGGCCAGTTCAGAATCAAAGCTGGGTATCTTCTCTGACGGCTCCACTGAAGGAGTCAGTGTGTCTTGGCTCTCTGGCCTGCTTGAGTTAATAGACTGGGAACTATTCCATAAGGAGGAAGTCTTGTACGTCTTAAATCCCCACTGGAAAAAGCAATTATCAGAGGACATCTGAGCTGGAGCAGAAAAGCCATGCAATAGGGTTCTTCCAGGTCTCGGAACATGTTTTCTGAGTTGTACGGCGTTAATGAAGCTACTCAATTTAATTGAGTTTAACCATCTGGGTATCTGCTGGGCTGGAAGGGCCATTTTTCTTAAAGTAGCCTACAAAGGAAAAAAATACAACCATCAAAAGAGAAATTTAATTATTTAAATGTTGAAGGCAGTATTCAAACAAACAAAAGATAAATTGGAATATTTTAAATGAAAGGAATTTAAATAAATTAATATAACTAAATTAGTGACATGTTTCTCATATAGGAAAAGCTAAAAAGACAATGACAAAAACAAAAGAAGTACTTCTGAATTGGAAAACAAAGATATACTTATATAATTAAAAAACAAAGCAAATCATTGGTATAAAAACATTTAAGCAAAAACTTGTAAATGTTCAAAGTCCAGATGAACTAATAATTTAGTTCACTTATTAAGTGATTGATTTTAAGGTGGGGCTGGGAATGTGGTCTAGTTGTAGAGTACTTGCCTAGCATGCATGAATCCCTGGGTTTGAAAAAGCCAGAAGTGGCATTGTGGCTCAAGTGGTAGAGTGATAGCCTTGAGCAAAAGGAAACCAGGGACCATGATGCTCAGGCCCTGAGTTCAAAAAACCACTGAAGTTTTTTTTCTTGTTTTATCCTTAAAGATCATGGCTATTTCAGAGAGAATACTATTCTTCAAGACAGAATTGAACAGAACTAGTTTTGCCAAATCTTGTTTCACTGTATGGAAGAATAAAAACAACAGCCTTCAAAAGTAAAAGGTCAGAATAGCTAGAAGCCAGGTCTGGTGGCGCATACATATAATCCTAGTTCTTGGGTTACAAAGCAGGAAGATCCCAAGTTTAAGAGAAACTCTTGTCTCAACAAAGCAACAAAACCAAGTGTCAGAAAGAAATAATAGCAGCAATGCATAAATACATCATTTTACCAAAAAAGTATATTTATACATTGGTGTCTACATATATATACACACACATATAAATATACAAGCATACATTTGTTTTTATATAAATGTAAACATATAAAAGACACACACACACATATACTGGTGTCCTGGGATTGAATTTAGGGCCTGGGTGCTGTCCCTGAGTTGTTTTGCTCAAGGCTTAGTGTTCTACCACTTGTGTCACAGCTCTACTTCTAGCTTTTTGGAGGTTAATTGGAGATGAAAGCCTTATGGATTTTCTTGCCCAGAATGGCTTCTAACTGTGATCCTCAGATCTCAGCCTCCTGAGTAGTTAGGATTAAAGGCATGAGTCAAGAGTGCCTTGCAAGTTCTTTTTTAAGAAAGGTTGTTGTCACTTTAAGCTCTTGAAGTATCAATTTTATATTAGGCTAACTGAGTAAACTTGATGTATATAATCTTACATTAAATAATCTACATAAAGCAATATGGAGTCAAGTTCATAAGAAATACTTAACCTTGTGGGCCATTATTATTACTACTACTACTAGCTACCCAAATACCATTAATTCTGTTCACTAATTGTTGTATACAACTTCGTGATTTTTCTACATAGTGGAATGTAGCTTATTTTAATGCTCTGGATTTGACTGCATATTTGAGGTCTAATCTCTGGGAGATTTGTAACCTGGCAATGTCTACTGAAAAGATATTTATAGAAGTGGGAGTCTCTCAAGTAATCTTAGAAAGGATGTAAGTGTTCAGCAGTAACTTTCTGGTATTGACAGTACCTGTTAAAATTTAGTAGGAAATGAGCTTCCACTGACCCGTTAAGGATTTTTTTTTTTAAACCAACTGCTCTGCACTGCAATCATAGCATTAAACTGGAAACCAGAAGAGCTCAGTTATGCTGCCTGACAAGATGTTTCTTGTGCTGCTCTAGCACAATGTTTAGCTCACAACAGTGGCTCAGTGTAACCATTCAATCATTGTTATTTTTTGTGGTGCTGAAGAGTCATCTCAGGGTCAACAATGATCTTACCACTGAACCACATACTTCACTCAGCTGCAAAAGAATGCTTGTTGTAAAGGTTCGAGTTAGAATAAAATGATTTTCAGGTCCTTATCAGCTCCAATATTGTTTTCATTTAAGGATCCTCCAGTCTCAGCCTCCAGAGATTAGGATGACAGGCTGTGTGCCACCATGCCCAGCATTTTTAGATCCCAAAGTTTGTCATCCTGCCTCAGCAAACTTCTGAAGCCCCAAATCCACTCTGGCTGATTCACCTGTAAATCCCATCAGAGTTTAAAAGAACAATAATGCTTGTCTTTTCATTGTTACTTACAAGTGCACAATCTTTACATCACCATATCACTAGTCTAAACAAGTCCGGTTCATTAAAAAAAAAAAAAAAAAGCAGGGGCTGGGAATATGGCCTAATGGCTAGAGAGCTTGCCTCGTATATATGAAGCCCTGGGTTCGATTCCCCAGCACCACATATACAGAAAATGGCCAGAAGTGGTGCTGTGGCTCAGGTGGCAGAGTGCTAGCCTTGAGCAAGAAGAGGCCAGGGACAGTGCTCAGGCCCTGAGTCCAAGGCCCAGTACTGGCAAAAAAAAATAAAATAAAAAAAAAAGCAAATATCCTCGGAAACACTATCGTCTGAAGAAGCTGAGGCACGAAGCATCTCGAGTTCGAATCCAGCCTAGTCTACGTAGTGAGACCCTGTCTCCAAAAATTAAAAAAGAGAGAAAAGTCCATTGTCGATTTTAATAGTTAGTAGACCACTTCCTAATTAGGAACAGAAATAAATACTTGAAATAAGATGCCAGGTTCCAAAGAGGGGCTAAGGCGGCGGCTTCGTAATAAAGGGGCCTCTTAAATAACGCTGTCCCCCGCCCAGGCCCCGTTTAAACTGGCCCGCTGTAGCGCCCCAAACCCAACTTCCGCAGGAAGCCAGCGAACACGCGGGTCCTCCGCCCGCGTCCCTCCAGACCCGCGAAGGGACACCCGGGGCCGTTCACCCTGGCGGCCTGGAGAAATGCACAAAACACAACCCCCCCACCCCCACTCCCCCGGACTCAGCCATTCGGACCTAAAAGGCGGTGCGGCCCCACGCGGGCCGCGGCCCTCGCGCTCCGGGTGGACTCCGGCCTTACCTGAAGTGAAGCCTGTGTTTGGCCTTGGGCTCCGCGGTGGCCTCCAGGCACCCGAAGCGGGGAGCCGCGCGCCCCCTGACTCCAGCTTACGCGCGAGTGTGACCCGGCGCTGCTGGGCTCCTGCGGCCCACGTGGGCTCTGGACGGAGTGGACGACACCATGTGGCAGCTGTGCGGAGGGGGGAGCGCGATCTGGGAGTCTAGGAAAGAGCGAACCGTGGACCGCGAAAACCTCTTTTCTGTTGCTCAATCCCCGGAAACTGAATGATTATGAATCTGAAAGCTCCACGGGTGCTGAGAAATGCCCCACTTCTAAGACCAACTAGGGGAGACCGATGGCATCCTCCTCCCGAGATCGCATTGGCGGTGCCGCGACCCCGCCCTCCCGCGCCTGTCCTTCCCACTGCTCCCAGCCTCTGCTGGGCGCCAGACCCGGCCCCGCCGTCGGGCTGTTTCTTGGCTGCGGCTTGTCACCTCCGGGGTCCCAGCCTCTGTGGGCCGGGGCCACCGGCGCCGCGGCAGGACGGGGAGGCGGGCCATGGCGTCCTGCGTGGGGAGCCGAACCCTAAGCAAGGACGATGTGAACTACAAGATGCATTTCCGGATGATCAACGAGCAGCAAGTGGAGGACATCACCATCGACTTCTTCTACCGGCCCCACACCATCACCCTGCTCAGTTTCACCATCGTCAGCCTCATGTACTTCGCCTTCACCAGGTGAGGCGAGCCCGGCGGCGTGCGGGGGCCGCGGGGTGGTCAGGGGAAACGGCGGAGGGCGGTGGTGGCGGGGAAGGGTGGCTCGGTGTGGCCCGAGGTGAGGAAGCCGGCTGGGTGCCCCGCACACCCGCCGCCCGCGCCACGCCAACTCCTCCACCCGCTGGGTGCCTCGCCCTAAGCCCAGCCCCCAACCCCACCTCTGAACGCCGCTTCTACCTCCCGGTGCCTCGGGCCACCCCGGGAACTCTCGCCAGCCACCTAACCAGATAGCGCACCCCTCCTTTCCCCCTTCCTCCCTCTCTCCCCACCCTCCCCACCCTCTGCCCTCGGCATTGCTCTATCCACGTCACGACTTGGCGCTCTTCTCGGCAGCCCCCTCCAGCTCCGCTCGGTTTCCAGCACACCGCATGAATCATCTCGTATGCACCACTTTCAGCACACACCAAAACACACATAAATCCCTCTCCTCCCTCCTTCCTTTCCCATGGAGCTCCTCCAGTTTACCACTACCAGGCATGTACACACACACACACGCACACAGGAGATATACAACACTGTCTTTCTCCATACATTGCATACAAACTCACTAGCATCCATCATCTTCCCCCCCCCCCCCCCCCCCCCCGCTCCGCAAACCTACCATCCATATCGGGACAGAAATTGCCCTTCTTTCTAGATAGCACAGCACCGCCCTACCCTTCCTGTCCAACACAGCCCAGTCCCATTACTTCCTGTACAATGTGCCTTACAGGTGCCAGCACTACCAAACATCCTGACATACAGCTGCCTGGTCATCACACACCACACGACACCAGGGCAGCACAGGCAGAGCATGAGCTAATAGATCCCTGCGCTTTTTTTGTTGCTGTTTGTTTGTATTTAATACACATTCTACTTTCTACTTAACCATTTTCTGTGTTTTGAATGAAGTTCTTTAAAGAAATTCATGCATATCACACCATTAAGGCTTACAAGACCGGAACCTAGGGTACAGTAGTTTTGGAGCCAGACTGTTGGTTTCAAAATTAGGTGTTTTTGGTGAAGTTACTTAATATTAAGTTACTGAATATCAAGTTCCACACCCGTAAAATGGGGATAAAGTCTGTATTTACCTCATGCTGGTTACAATGACTGAATGGCTATGTATAAACGCATTGATTAGAGTACCTGGTATGTGATGCTCAATTAATGTTAGCTCTCTTCTTGTTTTTCAGTATTTATGTAAGCTAGGGTCTCACTGTATAGTCAATGCAAACCTTGAACTTGAAATCCTCCTGTCTCAGCCTCCTGAGTGTTGGAGTTCTCAGTCAGGGTCAGGGGAAAATGTGTAGGAATATTTTGAGCATGTTGGTCACAAGTATCGAGAACATTGCTGATATTTAGAGGATAGAGGCTGCTACATAGGGGACATTGTACAACACAGACTAAATTGCTCACTCAGACATCTCTCCAGTGCTGGTGGCATTTCCCCTGGGAATCACTGTAATTTTTCAGATTTTACAGCACAGAGCCTTTCCCATCACCATTTTCCTTCTCTCCACAATCATGCAGACTACTTGTTTCTTATTATGTGTTTATTTGCACAAGTCATCAAAGGGTACAAAAACATAGGTAACAATTACTTTTTAATAACTGGGAAGAGCATAGGGCTACCATTATTGTTAAGTCTGCCAATGCTGTACAGACCAGACCTTTCTGTCCACAGCATCTAACCAGTCATATATCTAGCTTTGGAGAAAATAAAATGTCTTGGTTCTCATTATAGTTACCCTCAAATATTTCATCATGTCACCCATATTTTCCACTTACTATATATTTGATCCTGGTAAGCTTCAGTTTCCTATCTGTATGAAAATGAAAACAGCAATACTAGTTCTTCATAAGATTGTGAGAATTAAGTTCATCTTTTTTTTTGCTGTTGGCCAATCCTGGGCCTTGGACTCAGGGCCTGAGCACTGTCCCTGGCTTCTTTTTTGCTCAAGGCTAGCACTCTGCCACTTGAGCCACAACGCCACTTCTGGCCATTTTCTGTGTATGTGGTGCTGGGGAATCGAACCCAGGGCCTCATGTATATGAGGCAGGCACTCTTGCCACTAGGCCATATCCCCAGCCCAAGTTCATCTTCTTAGATAATCTTTATTTAGCTTACTACATCAAATGTATTGAGTGTGTAAGACACAGTTGTATTGGGTAAAAGGATAAAGGCATTGGAAAGTAGACATTGAAAAAATACCTGTCAGATTTACATGAACAGCAGTTTATCTTATATGTGAGCTTCAAATGATGGAATTTTTGAAGGTGATTTGTTGTTTTTTTTGAAATGAGAAAAGTAATGCTATTTTATTGCAAATAATGAGCAGAAATGTGCAGTTTGTTACAGCCTTTCATATTTAATGTTTTTGTAGATCAAAATAGATCTTCTTTTCTTCAAATACATAAAGCCATTCTTCTGGAATTTTCTATTCATGACCTATTCCACCAAAGCCATTGATGCACTGCAGCAGTGAAAGTATAAGAAATGAGTGTGGATTTTAACATGAAGCTTGTGAAAAGTCAGAAAAGCCAAGATGCATGGTCCTTTCAAAATATGATAACAATTTCACTTCTTACTGTAATTTCGTAAGAAGAGAAAGGTCACATAATGAAGAACTAATTAATCACAAGTTCTGCCTTATGAACTTATAAGCCCATTAATAGAATTATTAGTTTTATTATTTCTTGCTCACTTTGTAATGATTTATGACGCTTTGAAGTAAGATATGATAGCTCTCTTCTTTAAAATAGAAAATAATGACCTCTTAAATGAAATACCTTTATCCCACAGATATTAATAGTGATCATAGCACCTTATATTACTTTGTAAGGATTTTTAGATTACTGTTCAGTCCATGCAGTTTTTCTGGCAAAAATTTAAAAAATATCCTATAAAGTTTGTTTTGCAAAGACTGAGAACAAAGACTGGGAATAGTTTGGGTGTGACCTCTTACCAGTATATGAGCAATTAGTATCTGTAGTGTGTTCTGGGTTGCTGAGTCCTACCTTTATAATTGTGAGGGATTAGATAATTCACACAGAGGAGTCTGAGAGAAGCTTGGATTTGCCAAACAGTTCTTTTGTTAAATGGTGCTATGGTTTGGGTGTGGTTTGAATATCACCCAAGGAACCATTGTGATTGGAGGCCTGGTCCCCAGAGTGATGCTGTGGGTGATAGTAGAATCTTTAAGAAGTGGAGCCCAGAGAGATTAGATTAGGTGGGAAGACAGTCCTTATGCTGCCCCCACCACAGAGTGGTTATACATAGAGTAAACCTACCCCCTCCTGTTCTTCCTTCCTCTGCTTTGATAGGTAATCATACTTGTTTCCACTATCATATCCATGACTAAAGGATGCAGGGAAGGGGTGTCTCTCACTATATAGTCTATGCTATGCTATTTAGACTTTGAGCCCTCAAATTATGAGCTAGATAAACTTCTTCCTCTTCATAAGTCGCCTTGTGTCAAGTATTTTATTGCAGCCATAATGCCAACTGATACAGATAACAACTAAGCTACATCCTTCATAAACCATTGTTCAGCCCTAATGTCTCTATCACTGTCACTATCAGATGCTACCTGATCATTTCCCTAAGACTTGAAAAGCTCATTTTGCCATAGCCTAGAATAAACTATAAGGTAGATGTGTAGGCATAGGCTAACTCTTCAGCCAAAGCAAGGCAAGTGAAGCCTTTATCTCCAGCTCAGAGTGTAGTCATTGCTGACTGAGTGCTCTCCTGCTTATTTGGCTTTCAGAAGTGGGTAGACTTGGAAATTCCGAATGGCCTTCATTGCAGAAACTCAAGCCTTAGGTTTGAAAACAACAAAATCTACTAACTCACATTCTTAGAAGCCTCCCTCCCTTTAAGTGGTACCTGTCATTAAACAGGGGAATGAGCCTGTGCTAGCATGTGCCCATAAAAATGGCTTTTTGCTTAGAGGACATTGCCTTCTGCACAGTTCTGGACCTGCATGGTCATCATTTTGTTGGTGCTAATTTTCCTTTGGTATGGAGCTAAGGAGAGAGATGAGGGCAGGGAAATGGATAGGCTTCATTTATTGGACTCATTTATTAATAGTGGCTTTTTATTTCACTTTTCTTACTGGCTTTCGAACTCCAGTTTCTTATATTTCTGATCTTCGTGAGGATCTCTCTTGGGTGCCTGCTAATAACCTTTCCTGTATTTTCCCTTTCCACCATGTTAATACCTGGTAGAGAATGTCTCCAGATACTGCTGATTCAGTTGCCTTGGTTCCATTTGCTCATGTTGGTCATATTCTTTCTCTCTCTATAACAGAAGCCCTAGATGTCCTTGCTCTTGACACCAGCAATATTAATTGATCAAATATCGCAACCATGTCCTGTGGTCAAACTAAGCCCAGAGGTGAACACAGAACACCATTAGGTTAGGTTTGGATTTGTTGGGTTGTACTTGAAGACCAGTTGACAGTGATCTTTACCATTCTCCTTTCATTATTCTTTAGATCATATTTTAAAACTGGATTTAAATAAGCATCAGATAATATTTTTATTACACTTATACCTGAGGGTATTTTTTAAATCCCTGGTAATAGTTTATAAGTTATTAAAGGGCCATATATTTCTGTAGGGTAGCCTGTAGTAAATAAGCACTTGGACGACTCAAGTATTTATTTGGTTTAGATGGTACCTTAACCCAGAGAGTTTATTTATCTAGGAGGTGCTGCCTCTCAGACTCCTCATTCAAGTTGGTCTCTTTCAATAATTGTTTACTATTTCAGGTATAAACTTGTTCTGAAACATAGTACAGTCCATCTTGTGATATAATCCTTATTGCTCTAGATTTCTAGAACTTAAGCAATGTTTTCACTCAGCTAATCTAGAAACTAAAACTAGTTCAGCCAACTGATCTGCTTCCTCAGCCCTGGCATTCCATCTAATCCAATTCGCCAATCCCACAGTCTCTGTTCTGTCTCAGCCCTGTCTCTGCCATTCTCTGCTTCACTACCTGGCTTCTCTTCAGAAAGTCTAATTGTGTCATTGGAGCTTTGGAAGCTCTTTCCATCCATTTCTAGACTTAGCTCAGCACACCACCCCCTACACTGCTGGGAATAGTATGTCCCCAGGCTTTGACTCCTCCCAGCAGTTCACGAAAGACTGTAATCCTACCTGTCTCCTGTCACTGAATGTCAACCATCCATAGGAAAGGATAGGCTAGATAAGTCTTTTTTTACTAGTTTTCTTCTCCAGTGTAAATCAGCCCCTGTCCCCCCAGCTGTATTCAGGTCTCTACAGGCCTATGCAGCTCCCTGGTTCCACACCTAGCATTCTCTAGAACAACAGCTACTGGTGACTCCTGCCCATCTACAAGCCCCTAATGTCCTTCATAACCCATTTGAATGTCCCCTCCTGATGGACAGCCTTCCTGATGTCCAAAGAAGCCCCAAGAAAAACATGTTGCTAGACTTCTGAATGTCGTATCATGTAATAATTGTTTCTGTCTCAATTTCTTGAGGCTGGATTATCTTCATCATCCCAGAATAGGCACTCAATAAATATTGAATAAATGGCACACAGGAAATCATATATCTAGTGAGAACTTAAAGGAAATACCGGTTGCTATCTTGACAATAATTCTTCACAAAAATTATAACTTTCTTTCAAACAGGTTAGAGATAATACCAAATCTCATTGCCATTGGTCTAATTTATAAGCCAGGGGCTGGAGATATGGCCTAGTGGCAAGAGTGCTCACTTCATATACATGAAGCCCTGGGTTCAATTCCCCAGCACCACATATACAGAAAATGGCCAGAAGTGGCACTGTGGCTCAGGTGGCAGTGCTAGCCTTGAGCAAAAAAAAGCCAGGGACAGTGCTCAGGCCTTGAGTCCAAGGCCCACGACTGGCCAAAAAAAAAAAAAAAAAAAAAAAAATGCCATAGCTAATTTATAAGCCAGGATTACATTTTCCATTGGGAGAAAGAATCCTATACCTCTGCTAGTCTTCTACACCTGACACTGTATATGCATAATTCAAGGACTCAGGTGAAAGATAACAAAGGAGAAAGATGGGAAGTGAGAGGAGCAATTAGCCCAGAAGACTAGTCAAGATAAAAACTAGCTTTGTCTGCCAGCCTCCCAGAGAATGCCTTGCACAATGGTCATGAGTGAATGGAGTTTGCTTTGGTTTCCTGAAGTCTCCACCCCAGATAACAGATATTACACACACAGAATCTGAGTCCCAAAGTACAATTTATTTTGTTTGTTTAACCTCAGGATTGTCCCTTTCACTTTCTTTGTTTCCAGGACACTGTGCTTCCCAAAAAAGTGTTCCACGGGAGTTAAAGTGTTTGAAAACCTGATTGGCTCTTGTAGATCATCATCTCAGTAGGCTCTTGCAGGTGACCCTCTGCTAGGGGACAAGAACATGGCCATTAGTGAAGTCTGGATCAGTCTGGGATCCCCTATATGTTATCTCAGTGGCCTGGTCTATGCTGTGGTGTTTTTGGCAAATTTTTGCCATCCAACATACATTGCAGATACCTGTCATATCCGTCATGTGTTAAGCATTGTGCTGGGCACTGGAAGTCCACAGAAGAGGAATGGGTAGAAATGAAAATGACGGTCTTATTTGCTGCTGCATTTGGCAGTGTCTTCACTGTTGGGTGTGACATGCATCAAGAGCAACCTGACATGGCAGAGTGGGAGTGGACTTTGGCTCCTTGTGCCTGAACTTGAGTGTTACTGGTGAATGAGGAGCCATGACCTAGAATTGGCACTCCGGTGACCCTGGCACCTGCTTTCAGTACCTTCACAGGTGGTTGAGGTCAGGACAAACCCAGAGCTTCATTTTCCTCCTCCTTCAAGCCTCTCCCCTTGGAACGGCAAGATCAGGAAAGAAAACCCAGCCTGAAGGGTCTTCGGAAAACTTAGGGTCCTCCAGATGGAGCCTCTTGCTTGCTAGTAGTTATAGGTAGACCCTGGAGAAAGTCAGGAAGCTGTCACATCTGGAAAAGTGGGTCTTTTGCTGTAAAAGCAAACTGACACTTAGCTGTCTCATTATCTTTTACATTATGATCTGGTTGCATCTGCTCCTCTCAACCCCCAAATAGCCCCTGTCAAAAGACAGACACTTAACTTGATGAAGGAAGGAGTAGACACTGATGAAACTGTTTACACACTGGGAAGTAATCAGAAAGGACACTTCTTGTTGGCCACTTGTGTAAAATAAACTTACCTCACTTACCTAAAATAAACTCAGATTTTAAGTTATCTGCTCAAGGCTATCCAGCTGTCATTCTGAGCTGCTACCTGCAGCCACAGCCAATACTCTTTGTAACTGCACTGTGTGGCCATTTGCACAAGAGGAATATGCACTTCGGAGCCAGTGTTTGTGAACAGTGAGTGTGTGCTTGATGCAGCACACAGTCCATAAGTATGGTTCTTGTCCCCAGGGATGGAGTTTTGCGAGACACTAGGGTCTCCCTTTCAGCCAAGTTCCTTCTCATGATCCACTAGGAACATTTCGGGGCATCTTGGTACATGGTTAGCTTGGATTATTTGCGGTTTAGAGAAGAGGGACTCCCTAGGCCTACTAGCATGGCCCTGCATACTCGGGTTACTGTGGGGCCTGTAGGGTGTTGAGCAGCATAACACCACTCAGAAGGGCTGTGCTCCATCAGTACCATAGGTACAACCTCTCTACTAGAATATGAAAGTGGACCCTGTGATCTGCTAGGGCTCAGATTTCTTCCCGAAATGCCCACCCCCATTCTTTGACTACAGTAATTTGATCTTTCTGTACTTTTATCTTCAGTTTATCTAAACACTCTGTTGTTCCTCTTCCATAGTGTGTGTGTGTCTGTGCCAGGCTGGGCTCAGGGCATTAGCACTATCATGTGTCTTTTTTTTGTTTTGTTTTGTTTGCACAAGGCCAGCACTTCATTGCTTGGGCCACATCTTCACTTTCCATTTTTTTGCTAGTTAGTAGAAGATTTCTTGATTTCTCTTTCCCAAGCTGGCTTCAAACCTCAGTCTTCACATCTCAACCTCCTAAGTAGCCAGGATTACAGATGTGAACCACCAGTGCCTGGCTGACACTGTCTTCTAATTAGACAAAGATGAAACTGCCGGTTTTCAGATTTCTTACTGTTGTTTCTGCCTCGTTTCTCTCCAAAACTAGACTATGCATTTCCATCATTCCTATTCAATTGCTCACAATTTACACGTACAGCTTTACTGGTTTCATTGCTTTTGCTCTTTATGGTTTGTGTTTGTTTTTCTTGACACACAGTCTCGCTGTGCTGCCAGGCTAGCGTTGCACTCATGATCCCACTTTAGTTTCCTGAGTGCTGGGGATTCCAGGTGTGGATCACCGTATCTACCATTATTATTTTTTTTGTCCTTATTTGTTATTGATACAAGTCTGTACATTTTGTGTTGGTATATGTTTTGGAGCATTTGGACTAGTTGGTGATTTTTTTAAAAATAGAGACTGACATACTGATTTATTGAGGCCATCTATTTAGTTAAAATATTATTTTTAAAAAATGACATATTTACATTGCCTGAAATAGAAGTTACACCAAAAGGTATGTGGTGAAAAATTCCCCCCCTCCACCTCTCTCCCGGCCCTTCATTTCTCTTTTTTGGTCAGAAGATCAATGCTCTCCATTCCTTGGATGGATGGGTATCCAGAAGACAATCTGTGTATACATACACACAGATTATAATTTATGTTCCCATGTGCAGTCCATTTATATGCAAACATTGTTCTTACTTATACCCACCTTGCGAGTTTTCTTTATTTCATGACTTTTTGTGACAGTTAATTCATTAAAATCTTTTTTATCTTTTCCTTGGCTTCCTAGTTTTCTACTGTGTGATGAGGCTGTAACTTAACCTGTTTTCTTTCATGCATATTTAGCTTGTTTCCAGTCTTTTGTGATTATGTGGTTTTGCACTGTACTGCTTGGTGCTCTCATTTTTGCATACATGTATCTGTCTGAAGAATAAATTCCCAGGGTCGGAATTGCTGATCCACGAGGCATGCATTTATAAATGTAAAATATTGCAAAAGTGCCATCGAGAAAAGAGATTTACATTTTTACTACCACCAGCAATATATGTAAGGGTGCTCATTTGTCTTTTTTCTTTCTGTTCTTGCTAGCTTAGTCATTCAGTGTTTACTTTGTCAATAAGGTGCATATAAAGCTGTGGTCCTGTATGCTGATATACCCATCCCTTTTCCTCAGTGAGGCTAAGTGATTTCTGCTGTCTGAGGGCTATTGGATTTCCCACTCTGACTACAGTCTTTGTCTTGTTTTTTCTCCTGTTAATTGAGTTTGGAAGGAAGCTTTGTATATTAGAACTAGCCTTTGTCTTGATAGGAGCTGCAAATATTTCCTTCAAATTGATGTCTTGGATTATTGTTGCTAATTTTTTTTCCTGTATCCATTTCTTTGCTTATGAGTTCTAGGTTTGGGGTCCTACTTCAGACTTTTTCCCAATCTGAGATTAGGTTGTTTACTCTCTCCCCCCCTCCCCCACCTCTCCCTCTCTTTCTCTCTCTCTCCCTGTGTGTTTGTGTGTGAGAGAGATATGAAATTGTAAACTTTGTGTGTGTGTATGTGTGTGTGTGTGTGTATATGAATGTGTGCACACATACTGGTATTGGGGCCTGAGTCAGGGTCCAGGTGCTGTTCCTTAGCTTATTTGCTCAAGGCTTATAGTCTACCATTTGAGCCATTCCTTCATTTCCAGCTTTTTTTGCGGTTTCTTACAGTCTTTCTTGTCTAGGCTGGCTTCCAACCACAATCCTCAGATTTCAGCCTTCTGAGTAGCTTGTATTACAGGTATGAGCCACTAGTGCTTGGCTTGTTGATTATTTTTGTTTGTTTTTAATTTTCCTATTGATCAATTTTCCCCATATATGTATATGTATGTATGCATGCATACATATATACACACATATAATTTACCTTAAATTCTTCTAGTCATCCAGAATGTGAGTGTATGCTGGTGTAGTTTGAATACAGACTCACCCTTCTTTTCCCATGCAACAGTTACTAACTTCTGCATACCTTTAATTTGTAGCGTAGGTGTTGTCCAAGTATTTCCTATACTTTTGCAACTTCAGGTGACAGATAATCTCTCAATGGAGCAGAGTGACCCAGGGAGAAGACAGTGGATGCAGGCCTTGCAGCTTCTAACTGTGCAGCGTTAGGCTGCTGACTTCATCTTCCTGCGCCATGGTCACTTCAGTTTGAAAATGTGGTGGATAATACCACATGGATCCGTTAGGTGTGACAATTAGAGATAATGCTGATGCCCTGCCTGTGGGGGTCTGGTTCAGTAGACAGTTGATAACAGGAGCTGTTGTTGGTTACCACCATCCCTAGCTATATGGAAGATGTGTTCCTTCCCTCAGAAGCCATTCTTTAATCACAGCTGGTGTTGTGGAAGTTACTGAACTAGGTTGTGGGTTATGTGATTTCTTTCTGGTTTTAGGACAAGATGGTGACTAGTGAAGGACTCTGCTCAGAGCAGTCTCCCAGGGTTAGCCGGTAGAAGTCTTGCTGCTTTCTGGTTATTTATTTTAATCTGAAAATGAATTCTCAGTGTTGTTGTTCTATTTCCAGGGATGACTCTGTTCCTGAAGACAACATCTGGAGGGGCATTCTCTCTGTCGTCTTCTTCTTCCTTATCATCAGCGTGCTGGCTTTTCCCAATGGTAAGTGGTATCTTGTGCTGTCACATGCATTTCTCCTATTTCTCCTATTTCTCCTATGCATCCTGACCTTGGCACTTTTTTTTTTTTTCTGAGACATGAGTCCTTGAGAAGAGACTGGAAGATGGAGAAAAGAATAAACTGGGTTTTGTGTAGTGGTCAGGAGCACAGGCTCTGGAGGGAGACTTGCCCTGCCACTGCTTCCTAGCTTTGCAGCTCTACAGAAGCCCCTTGCTTTCTCAGGCTGCTTCAGTTTCTCTTCTGTGAAATGGAAATAACAAGGAGGTACTGTTGTGAAACACAGCTAAATTGTCCAATCCCATGTATTACTATGTTTTCCATTTCTATAACAAGATCCTTGAGGCTATATGCTTTGCAAAGAAAAGAGGTTTATCCAACTCCCAGTTTTAGAAACTAAACATCCAGTACCATGTTTCTGTCTCCAGTGAGAGCCCCTTTGGCTTCTCATTGTGGTCATGACATAGTGGGAACGTTTTCCAAGGGAAAGATCACTTAGTGAGACCGAGAGACTGGGGAGGGGCCAGAATGGTTGCTATAAGAACATTTTGGTTATTATACTAAAAAGTGCACTGCAAGAGAAACTGCACTGATAACTTTTAAGGACAACATTACCAGTCATCTCCCACCTCCTAAAGGTTTCACCTCTTAGCATTGCCACAGTGAGAGCAAGATTCCAGGGAGAAACCACATTGAATCCAAGCAAACTTTACATAGACACTGACAGATTGCAAGCTCCCAATAAGCTGTTGTTCCTGTTGCTGTTGTTTTTATCAGCTGAGTTATATAATAATCATTGTTACTCTTGTTCTCCCCCCACTAAGGAGCAGTAATTAAATAATTTGTTGTCCCAAATAGCATATCATGACTAACTTTGCTGATTATGCTTTTGGAAGATGTATGTATATTGTTAGGAAAAATGATCATGTTTAAGCCAGGCGCCGGTGGCCCATGCCTATAATCCTAACTACTCAGGAGGTTGAGATCTGAGGATCATGGTTCAAAGCCTTGAAGCCAGCCTAGGTAGAAAAGTCCATGAAACTCTGATCTCCAATAAACCACTCAGAAAAAGCTGGAAGTGGTGCTGTATCTCTAGTGGTAGAGCACTAGCTATGAGCACAAAGAGGCTCAGGAACAGCACCCAGGCCCTGAGTTCAAGCCATAGGACTGGGGAAAAAATAAAAAAATTAAAAAATTGATAATGAGTCCCGACCTCCCAACCATGATTCTAGAGAAGGAGACAATGCTTTTGTTTGCAGCCATATTTTCAATTGACTTATACTTTTCCTCTGAATTGTTTCTTCCAAGTTGCTTTCTTTTTTTCTTAATCCTTCCTGTACCTTTCCCTAGAACATTCTGTACATGCATGTCCTCTGATCGTTTCTAGTGATCACTTTTATGCTGTGTTTTTCTTTATACCTCTGATATTTGAGAATTATTGCACTTTCTTATAGGATCTGCCCCTCAGGCCAGCTCAGGTGTTGTTTTTGGTTTTGTGTTGCATTTGTACTGGGGCTTGAACTCAGGGTGACAAGCTCTACGTGGCTTTTTTTTACTCAAGGCCAGTACCCTACCACTTGTGCCACAGCTCTACTTCTGGCTTTTTGCTGGTTAATTGGAGATCAGTCTCAACAGACTTAATCCTCAGACCTCAGCCTCTCTTGAGTAGCTAGGATTATAGGCATGAGCAGGCACCTGGCAGCAGCTCAGGTCTTAAATAACAGGCTTCAAGGCTTGTCTCTTTTCTCATGTCCCATACTTCTCAAGCGTCTGTGTTATGTGCAGAAGGAAGCTCAGGAAGGTTGCTCAGTGCTACCTGGGAATTTTCATGGCAGTGGTCTCAGCCTTCCAGACAGTGGCAGTGGAAGTGTATTCTGTTTTGCTTCCCTTAGGGGCCACAAAGGTTATAAGAACATAGACGTCCTTTTCTGGGATCCTAGAACAGAGCCAATGAAACCGTGACTCTGAATTTCATAAAGAATAAATTGTCCTAGGTGGCCACGTTACTCGGGAGTTGAGCAGAGCTGTCTACACCTACTCAAGTTTTTTTTGGTTTTGTTTTTTGTCAGTCCTGGGCTTGGACTCAGGGTCTGAGCACTGTCCCTGGCTTCTTTTTGCTCAAGCCTAGCACTCTACCACTTGAGCCACAGCACCATTTCTGGCCATTTTCTATATATGTGGTGCTGGGGAATCGAACCCCGGCCTTCATGTATACAAGGCAAGCACTCTTGCCACTAGGCCACATTCCCAGCCCCAACTACTCAAGATTTTAAATGAAAATTTTCTTGTAATGAAAACCTTTAACTTTATGAAACCTGAATACCTTATGCAGACATGACAAGTGTGGTTTGACTCTTATGTGCTGATTAATGTCTCTGATAATGCAGTTAGTTATTGAGGTATGAAGACAAGATATATGTTATTAGGCTGGGTGGTAGAGTAGCTCTAGTGGTAAGGAGAACACCCGTTTAACAGTCCCAAGGTCCTCAGTTCTGTACTTCCAAAACAAAAAGTCCCCTGTACTTCCAAAAACAAAAAAGATGTATATTTGACCTTTCTATAAAATTTGCCCAGTAAAATCTCCACTATTAGTGGGGGTTTTTTGGTTTTGTTTTGTTTTTTGCTAACCTTGTTTTCTCTCCTGTCTCCAACGTGTAAGATTTTGTAGATATCAACCCAAAGTTGCCACCAAAACCTCAGGCCTCCCCTAGCTACCCCATACTTGGTGTTGGGCAAGTCTGCTGCTTGAGTCTGTTATTAGTCTTTGCCATGCCATCTTCAATCTTTCTGCTTTTTCTTATTCTCTCGCTCTTTCTTGCTCTCTCTCTTTCATTTTCTTTTTTTTTATTTTATAATTTTGTCCATGTCCAGCTATGGAGCAAACATACATGCTCAGGAAACTGACCAAGGCAGAGGGAGCAGATCTGTTCTTCCATCTTTGCTTTTCCATTTCCCTAAATTCTAGGTTTTTTAGTTCTCAGTGGTCACTTCTTCATAGTTGAAGTTTGCTTTTGGTTCTAATTTGCTGTTTCTGGTATGTGACCTTTATTTAAGTAACCTTTCTTAGAAGCTCTCCGGCACACTTGTTCCTTCTCACACCTTGGGCTAGGACTGGGTGGGCCTCATGCCTCCCTGGGCTCCAACCTATCTGGAGGACAGGAATTCACAACACCCAGAGGAGCAGATGTTAAATGGGTTGACTGAGAAAGAGCAGGTGCTGTATTTACTTCCGGAAGACACTCACATGACCACCAGTGGGTGTTTGGTATGACTAGGCTCTAGGGCAGGCTCCCTGTGCCATAGGGGGAGACCGAGGGCAGCAAAGAGTGTGAGATTCTACTTCTGGCTTCCTCTCTGCTGTTCCCCCCACCACCCTTCACCTTTGGCTTAAAAAAAATTCTTATAAGATGCTATATCCACCCCAGTATTGCAAAGGACCCTGAAATACAAGTGTAATTTTAACTATTTCACTACATCATGAAAGTGAAATTGAGAAGTCTGTCGGAGGCTGTTTAGCTGCAAGGCTTCTTCTAGCAGACAGCTCCGGCTTCCTGCTTCCGAGGTTCCCCTGGACCACTGGTCCCACCCTCTACCCAGCCTTGTCTGTATCCCATGCCTGGCCCAGCCTCCTCTCAGGAAGTACATGTTGACTTAGGTGATGAAACAGAGCACCAAAAGGAAGTTCATGGAAGCAGCCCTCTCTTCCTTGTGTCTATGCAAGACAGACATCCTTTCATACTGTTAAAAGATGTCTAGAGGAGAGTGAAATACTAGTATTTCCTGAGCTTACCACTCTGTCCTCTTCCTCACTTGACTTCTTTGAACTCAAAAGATCATGCTGATCATACCTTTTGTTTTGTTTTATTTGTTGAAGGGTCTCTTTATTATTATCCAGTTTTGCCTCAAGCACAGGTCTTCTTGCCCTCACCTCCCAAGTTCAAGGATAAGTATGAGCCACCATACCTGTCCTAATCATGTCTTCTTGATGATTGAAAGTGATCCAAAAAACTTACTGTCTTCTAAATTAAAACAAATATATTTATATAATATATGGTACAACCTATAACATGATAATGTTATATACAATTATATAGTTAATATATGTATATATGTAATATATAATACATAATATGTATATAATATATATTCATATGTATATAATATGTATATAATATATATTCATATGTATATTATATATATTTCCCTCATTTTGTAACTTCTGCTTCAGTACTTTAAAAAAAATAGTAATTAATTCTTAGGTCTGACTATGCTTTCAAATAATTTTATTCCAAGTTTTCCTAGAAGAATTTGAACTTTAAAATAATCATTATGAAAAGAAGAAGCAAGCTAAAAGGACGTGGCTGGCCCTCTGGCCCAAGATAGAAATGTGTCACTGTTGGACAGGCATCTTCTGGTTTGGGTTAAAAAAATTATACTTCCCTAAATTTTCATTCTTCGTTATTTACTCACAAGTATAACCATTTCTGATTAATAGAGCACAGTCTTACACTTTTTGAGGTAGTATTAAAAATACTACTTTGCTCTCATGGCACACTAGCTCTTTCTTTTGAGATTAAACTTGCTTGTAGTATCTGACTGGAAATTATGCATTCTACATAGGAGATTCATGATGGATATTCAAAAAGTTCAGTTTGGAAGAAAGACAGCATTTATTTCTGCTTCACTGTCTGAAAGCCTTCCCATTTCTCGTATCTAATAAATGATAGTAATAAATAATATATTATAGAATATGTTTTATAATACATTTAATACATAATGAATATATTAAGTACATGTTAAATACCATATATAAATAAATATAGAGAATATTTTATTTATTGTTAATACATAAGCAATATATATTATTTATTATTGTTATAGTATATTGTATTACAATAATAAAAATATATTATTTTACATATAATATGCATATAACGTAACATAAATTACATCTAAATATATTCATTTTATATTATATTACAATAATAACATATTTATATTATATACAATGATATATATTTATAATATATAAAATGTCATGCACAAATGTAAATATATAAATGTGTACATAAATATATCAAACATATAATATATGGCTAATATATAATATAAACTGTATTATATGTTATATTTTATTATACCATAATGAAATAATACTTTATTACAATTATAATTATAATGCAAAATATTTCATTACTCTATAAATAATATAACAAAATGATTATAGTATAATAAATATATTTATTGTATATTAGATATCATGTACACATAGGCAAATATAAAATTTATATAACTATATCAGATATTTAATATATAATAAAAATATAAGCTGTATTCTGTATACATTGCTTCTTAGAAGGCAGTAGGTAGCTGTGGCAAATCTTACCATTCCGGCTTCATGGGGTGGACTGAGGCATATTTGATGAATGTAGGCAGCCTGGATTGGATTTGAGGTTGTTATAGAACCTGACTTGGATTTGATGCCACCTACTTACTCACAGGGCCTCTTTATATCCCAGGGCCCTTTGTCACCCTTTGTGGGCAAAGGCTTCTAGTAATTCCCTGGCTAACATCTCAGAAGGCTTCCTGGTCCCCTTTCCCTGGCCTCTCCTGTGTTCCTTCGCCTTTGTCATGGATTCCAGTTCCCTCCAGTGGCACCAGCACTAAGCACCCTTCTCTGTCTCTCTCCAGTGCACAATTGGCACTGGAACCAGTCGTGACTCAGACCTTGGACTCCCCCTTGGCTTCTCTTCCTGAGGTGACCCTGTGCTGTAGGGTCACAGGAGGCACTCAGAGTTCCTTACCGCCCTGCTGATTGAGTACAACTTGACCACAGGAGTGGAACCCTGTGGGCTGCATGGCCCTGTGCAGTGCTCCTGCTCTGGAGAGGTGATCTGTGAGTGGGCAGATAGTGGACCTGCACCACCATCACAGGGTGTCAGGAACACTTGAAGGCTGTGCTTGAGGCCCTGCACTCAGGAAAGGGCCGCTGCTGTCCTCTCCAGGATTTCCTTTTGTCTGACATTCCTTTCATCCTTGCTTCCAACAAGAATTCCTAGGTTTTTACCATTTCCAAGGTAAGAGCTGATTTGTAGCCATCCCTATAATTCCCACTTGTCTTAGAACTCAGCATTAAAAAAGAGTTGAGGTGGGAAGGGAGCTTTATCTGCTTTTTTAGTTTACTTCCTGCTTATTTAACTTCTGAGTCTGGCCCTTTTCTGTTTGTTAAAAATGTTATTTCCCGGGCTGGGGATATAGCCTAGTGGCAAGAGTGCCTGCCTCGGATACAAGAGGCCCTAGGTTCGATTCCCCAGCACCACATATACAGAAAACGGCCAGAAGCGGCGCTGTGGCTCAAGTGGTAGAGTGCTAGCCTTGAGCGGGAAGAAGCCAGGGACAGTGCTCAGGCCCTGAGTCCAAGGCCCAGGACTGGCCAAAAAAAAAAAAAAAAAATGTTATTTCCCTGTCTCCATAAGTATCTGTCCATCCTACTTTATAGTTTTTGACAGTTTCTCATTATCCAAGCCCATCCTTCCTGCCATCTCTAGCTCAGGAAGCAAATGTGTCTGGGTGAAGCAGAGTATCCCTGTCGACACTCAGCAATGCAGTAGATTTGGGTTGTGGTAGATACTATAAATGGAGTTCTTCATATGAGCCTGGTTTGTCAAAAGAAAGTTAGTTAAAAATGAATTCTAGAACAAGAATTACAATGTAGTGGTTGCCTCAGACAAGATTCAAGGTTGTAAGCAACAGAAGTTGGCTCTCATATTGAAGGATATGGATAGACTCATCCAGGCAGGAAGTCTCCCGCCAGAAAGGTGGTAAACAAGCTCAGGTGTGTCCCCTGGGCCTCAGTGGTTCATAACGTTGCCAATTCTCAAAGTGTAGAAAGACCTGGGAACCCAGACTGGATAGGTGCCCAACAAGAAAGAGCACTGCTTTTTATGGCTCTATGAGTTGTAAGGTTGCAGCTAGAGATAAATTGCTTTGTAGCTCCGGGCCTTAGCTTACTTGCTTCTTTCCTTTCACAAGTTATTGGTGTATCCCTTACAGCAAAGATAAGTTTTGTCGGTGAAATGTTGGTTTCATTTGTGTTGGTTTTATTGTGTGGTTTCATTGTGTGGACCTGCGCTGTCATATTCCCAAAGGTCATAAGAAAAAGCCACTGTACTTGTGTGTTCCAGGGATCCTAAGCTGTTTGTCTCCCACCCCCCCCACCCCCAATACATAGGCTTGTTCTTTTTCATCCGTCCATCTCCTCTGCATACACACTTCTCTTTCTCTCACTCGCTGCTTAGATTTGGACACAGACACACCCCTAGATACTGTCCTAACCCCCCTCCTCTGTCTAAGGGGCGGCCAGATTTCCCTTGAGAAGCACAATGTGTATTATACATGCCAGAGGCCAGCCTCCTGACCCACTCAAGGTTACAATGTTGTTGCCATGGGAAGTTATGTGCCCACTTTTGAAAACAAATCTTTAAAAAAAAAAAAAAAACTCCCTGTGCGAAGTAGAGCCTGTGACTATTTCTGTAACTAACTATCACAATGTGGTTAAAACATTCCAACCTTGACTTTGACCCTAGAGTAGAAGGAAAGGAGGGAGGAAGAAAGGAAGGGAGGAAGGGAGGGAAGAAAATGGAGGCCTTTCTGCTATTGTTATCTGCAGGTAGATCATCAGGGCGTTCTCCTGTTTCAAACCAGTTCATTCTTTCTAACTTTGTATTCTCTATCTGCAGGTCCATTTACGCGACCCCATCCAGCCTTATGGAGAATGGTTTTTGGTGAGTTGCTTCAGTAGATGCAAAAAAAGTTATATCTTTTTCTATGTGTTACATACCACTCATATTTACCATTCTGCAGTTAAACTTTTATAGTGTTTGTTTTGTTTTTACTTTTTTAGTGTGCCTAATACAGATTTTTTTTATTACATGTCTTTGATACAATATGTGTTATTGCAAACTGTTGCCTCTCCAATTGTCCCTTTTGAGTGTATACAGGTTTGACTCGAGCAAATTCCATTCATTTTCCTTTGTGCCTTATCCTCTTGTTACCCAGAATATTGGTCTTGTCAACTGGAGGGAATGCAAACACAGAAGCAACTCAGCCTCCTCAGTGCTATGAGCAAGAGAGAATTCTGACAAAGATCCCTCATCTGAACTCGTTTATCAATGAGTGTGCCAATACTGAGTATCTTAGTTTTGATTTTTGTGTTCCCCAAAGGGAAATTGAAATAGATGCATGCATGAAGCCCTAAGTTCAAATAGATTGAAAAACAAATCTTCAAAAAGTTTGACCATTTGTATTCATCTTGTGTAAGACATCAAATAAAATTATTTTCAGCTTGGAAAAGTAATCTTTTATACTAATGTTAAAAGGACTCTTATGAAGAATGGGTGTTTTGCTAAGCACCTCTTGTCTTTCAACTTTCAGAGAGCCTCTAACTCTGAGTTTAGCAGCGGAGTTTTCACTCAGCATCTCCTCACTGAGCGTGACTGGCTGGCCCTGCTGGCCCAGACCCACAGGGCATGCCCTTGGGAGCTACCCTTAAGCCAGGGGAAGGAAGACAGCTACAGTGAACAAATTTTAACAACTCTGTAAATAAATATTACCAGCTGTCAGCATTGTTGGGAAATTAAAGCTGGGTGAGGGGCACTCACAGGAGATTGCCTTAAGCTTGAGTAGTAAGAGGAGGCAAAGCTGAAAATCTGAGAGCAAAGAAAGTTAAAGACATCTGGGGAGCTTGGCCTTCTAGCCGGAAAAAGGCTGCTAAACTGACCCCACAGTTAGGAAGACCTTGGCATGTTCCAAGCCAGCCGTGGCCCATGTTTCCTGTACACAAGAGAACCTTTAGGAGAGCACTCAGAACTGAGAGTGTGTGCCAGGTGGGGAAAGGAGTATGTGCAAAGGGCATTGGGAAATCTCACAAAAGTTCTTCCCAGAGGAATGATGCAGTTGCATTTACATTTTTGTTTGTTTGTTTTTGCACTGTCCCTGGCTTCTTTTTGCTCAAGGCTAGCACTCTTCCACTTGAGCCACAGCGCCACTTCTGGCTTGTTCTGTGTATGTGATGCTGAGGAATCAAACCCAGGGCCTCATGCATGCAAGGCAAGCACTGTACCGCTAGACCACATTCCCAGCCCATGCATTTACATTTTTAAAAAGAGTCTTGGCTGTATTATACTCACAAGCCATGGGTGGTGTATTGCTTCTTAAAGTATTGTTATTTTCAACTCATTTGGCACTTGTGAGTTGTTTTATTTTCCATCCATTGTCTAGCTATCCAGCAGTTTCTGTCTTTACTTGGGAGTTTTTCTGGAACATGAAACCCTTTAATAATCTGATGAGACATGTAGCCCTTTCCCCAGGACCTGAGCCAAGTTTGGGGTCCTGTGCTCCAAGGCCATGTGTATGAGTGTTTGCTTGCCCACTGCCATGTGGCCTATGCGCATCCTCCTTGTATTGTCCAGACCTGAAGCCCCACTGAAAACCCAAGTGTACATAGTATCTCTTTCTCCCTCAAAATAATCATTTTCAAAAGGCATAACAGGACATTTAAGGTGATAGTTTATAACAGTGACTGGTATGTCAATGTAAACCTAAGGCAGTTGCCATAACCATGTGCCTAGATGTTTGTGTTCCTGGCCCCAGGGATACATGGGTAGGTCATTCCTGGTCCTTCCTGGCCTCTCCGCCCTCCCTGAGGACCCAAAAGCCCCATTGAGCAGCCTGCACTCCGGCACTTCCTGGAAATTGGGGCCAGCTGTGGCCATCCTCGTCTGTCTCTCTGGATATTACAGTCAAGCCTGTGCTTGGGCAGCTGTGCCCTAAGGTCACGTGTATTACCTTGTCTACATGCCCTGTGTCAATGTCTTCCTTCTTACAGGAGCTACTGGAAAAAGCGGGAATGTTCTCCTCCCCCATGCTTGATTTTCAAATCTTTCTGAGATATGGTACACAGATTTTGAATTTTTTGAAAATGTATCACCATTCTTTTTTAGTTGACATGCATATGGTTATTAGGATAGCAATTATGAAGTTCTGTGACAGGAATATGAAGCCTGCAAGGGCTAATTATTAATATGGAGGGCAAATCTAGGATGGGAGGCCCAAGGTCCACTACGTATGGAGTATCCAGTGAGCCCCAAGGCTGAGATGTCCTCACCCAGCTTGAGCCTGTCAACTCTGGTGGTCTCTTAAGATGTTGTTTTAGGTCATTTTATGTCCTCCTCATTTATCCTATAGTAGCTCCCAAGCCCTGCCTGTCACTTCAGTGCCACTCTCTCAGTCCCCTCTCTGCCAGCATCCGAGCTATATTTTCACAGACATTTCTTACAGATCTCTTGGTGGCCAGTCTTTCAAGGCTCAATTCCAATATTGTTTGCTCAGAGACAGTTGCACTGATTCCTCTCAGTCCAAATTAGAGCTCTGAATCAGGCTCCCTCATTAAAAGAAAACACCTGGATTGGGATGTGGCTCAAGTGTTTTGGCACTTCCCAAGCAAGGCCTTGAGTTTAAACCCCAGTAAAGTCTAAGGTTTCCATGGACGATGTTGCAGTAATCACACAGATTGTATTCAAGTTTGATGTGTGTTGTGTATCTCTACTAAACCTGAACATGCTTTTGTTTTGGCAGGACTGAGCGTGCTCTACTTCCTGTTTCTGGTCTTCCTCTTGTTTCTGAATTTCGAGCAAGTTAAATCCCTAATGTATTGGCTAGATCCAAATCTTCGATATGCCACAAGGGAAGCAGATATCATGGTATGTATCCATCAGTGGCACCAGAGAGAAGTGGGTAGATTCTTGGGTGTCCGTGGTAGACCTGACATTTTAAGTTGGTTCTCTCTGTGCTTTCTGTGTAGAGAGCTAAAACTTCGACCTTCAGGTGAGCTGTTAGCTTGTATGGTTTTCAGAAGTGATATGATGCAGGGAAATAAAATCCTGTCATGAGGGAAAGCACACACACTAAGGAAAGTAAAAACATTGTTCTTAGACTTGTGCGTAAGCTTTTTAATTTTTCCATACTGACTTTTTCCGTACAGGGCCTTGTACTTGTTAGACAGGTGCTATACTGCTTGAGCCACATCCCCAGCCCTTTTTTTTGCTTTAGCTATTTTTCAGTGGGGGGTCTCAGGTTTGTCAAGTTGGCCTGGGATTTGAAGCCTCTTACCCTGCTCAACGGGGATTATTAGATATAAATCACCAAATTTGTCTTATTGCTCGAGATGGAATATTGCTAGCTTTTTGCCTGGGTTAGCCTCAGAGCACAGTTCTCCCAATCTCTGCCTCCTCGTAGTTGGCATTACCAGTAGGAGCTACTGTGCCTATTAGCTGGTGCCTGAATTTTGCCTATATCATGTGCTCACTGAAGGACTTTGGGGAAAGTTGGCTTTTAGACTGTCCCTTTCTTAATAAGGTAAGGATAATAATACATATTTTGGGGAATTCTTATGAACTAAACAAAAGTAACATTACATATAGTTGTATACACAGCTGGCCACAAGCCCTGCATGGGGCCTGACATATGCCAGCTGCCATGGGCTGCCGTTGTTTCTGTCAGGGTCACCCTTAGCACTTCTACCCTCAGTCCACAATCCCTGAGCCCCAATTCCACAATCCTCCCATCTGCTAGCCACAAAGAGGCCAGTTGTTACTTTTATTGAGCCACCCAAACAGCTTTTATACTTGCCTAAGACTGATCTGTTTTTAACTTTATTCCAGAGACTGCTGAAAAAGAGACAAGAAATGTTTTTTCTTCATGCTCACAGTAATTTTCTTTTTGGCAAATGTATGTGTCTGTCCTACACCAGTCAGTGAGATCCCTATCTCAGGCAGTAAGCCAGGATGAAGACCAAAATCTATATCACAGTATTTTGTACTGTAATGTTCTTTACCACTTTTTTTTTAATGCCTAATAGTTGATGCAGGTTGAAAGAAACCTGGTGATACTCAAGAGAAAGAGCAGGCATTTGGGTTGTTGGCATATTTGCTTTGACAATCAAGAAATGATAGGAAAGGAATTAGCAACAAGTACAAGCAGTAATTATTCTATCTTAACAGACTTTAGTCAGACCCTTCTTAGAATGGTGTTTCTAAAGTTTTAACTACAACCTACCTGCCTTTCTTCCTTTCTGTTCCTTATTTCCATCTTTCTTTTCTTTCCTCCTTGCCTCCCTCCCTCCTTTCTTTCTCTCTCTTCTCACTTTCTTTCTTTCCTTATCTTTCTCCTCTCTCCTGTCTTTCTCTTTCTTTGTGTGTGCACCAGTACTGGGCTTGAATTCAGGGCCTCATGCTCTTGCTTAGCTTTTGATCTCAAGGCTGGCTCTCACCACTTTAGCCATTCCTCCAGTTCTAGAATTGTAATTGGAGATAATATTCTCAAGAATTTGTCTGCTTAGGCTAGTTTCAGACTGAGTTCCTTAGATTTCAGCTTCTTGAGGAGCTAGAATTATCGGCATGAGCCACCTGTGCCCAGCTTATCTTCAGTTTTCTTCAAAGACCAAACAAAGATAATGCAGAAATCATAAATAGCAAGAACAGTTTGTAGATTTCTTATTTGAAAGACATAAATGGCAAAGGATGATTTAGTAGCTTATAACGATAATAATTGTATTAACCTTCCATTACTGTAACAATATCTGATGTAATCCATATAAAAGAAGGAAGAGTTTGTTGTTGGTCATAGTTTTGGAGATCAGTTGACTCTTGTCAACCGACAGCAGTCAGTTGGCTTGTGGCAAGGCAGCACATGGAGGAGCACATAACAGGAAGCTGCTGACCTCCAGGCAGCCGAGCAGCAGAGAGATGGACATCCCATAGCCCTCGGCAAGGGCACGCTCCCATGACCTAAAACCTCCCACGTAGGCTCCACCCCTTAAAGGTTTTCCCATCTTCCTATAGGAGCAAGCTGCATACCAAACATTTAACACAAAAGCATTTGGAGGACATTGTAGATCCAAACCACAGTTGTAATAAAAATGATGATAGCAGTTCCTGGTTATGGACTGGTCACTTTATTTTGATAGTCCCCATAAGCCTGTCATACGTGTGCTCAGTGTTTGTATCATTTCACTGAGAAGAAAATGGAAGCCTTAAGGTTAAGCATCTCACTCAGAACTCAAGCTGGGATCTCTCTGGCTTTAAAACTCCTTTTCATTTCAGCTCTGCTAGGTACAGTAAAAAGTACTAGTATGTACACAAAAGCCTTTGAAATTGGGAGGAAGATATCCCAGATAAAATATTTTCCCAGGCATCATTTTTAGGCCTTTAAGCAAAAGTGATCATATTACAAAGCAAACCAACTTGCAGATGGTTGTGTGGCTGCCCTGTTGATCCAGTTCTCCCAGCTGTGAGAAAGAGAAACTTTAGAAACACCATTCTAAGAAGGGTCTGACTAAAGTCTGCTACGATAGAATAATTACTGCTTGTACTTGTTGCTAATTCCTTTCCTATCATTTCTTGATTGTCAAAGCAAATATGCCAACAACCAAATGCCTGTTCTTTCTCAAGATTATCACCAGGTATCTTTCAACCTGCATCAAGTATTAGGCATTAAAAAAAAAAGTGGTAAAGAACATTACAGTACAACGTATTTGACCTCTATCTTCCTCAGTAATCTCTTATCACAGGAACATCTGAATGTTACAGTTATAGCTCCAAAATAGCTGCAACTGGCTTCTAAAATCTAGTCTCCCATAATTTCTACTTCTTCTTGCCAATCTAAGCAAACCTTGAGAGTATTGGATGCTTCTAGAGTTCTGATTGGTGCTGGAATGGCCACCTGTTCTCTCTCCCTCATCAGTTTTTACTTCCTGCAGGTTGTTTTTACACTTTCCTGTGGAGAAATTCTTTCAACATTGCAGGATTTGCAGAAGTTCTTTGGTACAAGACTGACAGTCTGTGGCATCTGTCCTCCCTAGCCTTTACCTGATACCCACTTACTTTGATAAACTCTGGTCACTGAAAGCCACACTCCCTTTGCCCTTAGAATTTTTTTTTTTATGAATTAAGATAGTGCTAGGGAATTGTTCATCCTTGTAGGGTCTTTTTCTTATCCAATAGTCTGGACAGTTTGCTGCTTCCTAAAATATTGATTCAGGCCTGGGCTGTGGCTCATTGGTACAGTCTACATGCCTTGGCATGAATGAAGCCTGGGTTGGATCCCCAATACCAAAATAAGTTAAGCATAATTCTTACTGTATTTTGTTTTTTTAAAGTACATTCTGCCAAACACTGGTGGCTCATGCCTATAATCCTAGCAACTTAGGAGGCTAAAATCTGAGTATTGACATTGGAAGCCAGACTGGGTAGGAAAGTCATTGAGACACTTAACCTCTGATTAGCCACTAAAAAGCTGTGAGGTGGGGTATAGCTCAAATGGTAAAAGTACCAGCCTTAAGCAAAGAAACTACGGGAGAGTAGGAGTTCAGGCACATATGTGCATGCATGTGTGTATGCACACACACACATGCACACACACACACACACACACACACGAAGCAAAAGTAGACACAGGGTAACCAGTGAAATGTCTTAAGTGTTAAGGTGGTGGTGGTGATGTAGGTATATATTACAGTTTCATCTGAACTTTATTGTATCATCAAAACATGTCAATTTTAGAAAGCCATTGCAAGAATGTGAGCAAGAAAATGACACTGCAGTGTGAAAAAGTTGAGAAGGTAAATGTATAAGATTTGGAATTTGATTACTGATAAGAGGGTGGAGCCATCGAGATTAGCCTGAGGACAGGTGGGGTGGTGAGTGGGTTGGAGGTGGCAGAATTATCACACACTTGCCGACTCAGCCCATTTCCAGGTCCTGGCTGGCTCAGGTCTGTCTTCAGGTAAAACCTGTTTCTCCAGGTCTTAGACTTCTGCTTGTGGGAAGCTCCAAGGCTCTAGTACCACTGGAGCTGTGTGTCTGATTCAACCAACTGTTCGTCACAGATACTTAGAGAAACAATGTGTCTCTAATTATTCCTTCAACTATTTAGAATGCATTTGCATTCCCAGATGAGAAGTAATCTGGAGGTGATTTGAAGTACAGAGAGGATGTATACAAAATATGCAAATTTTGTATAAGAGATTTGAGCATCCTGGGGTATCCTGGCACTGGTCACCAGGATACCAAGAGACAACTATAAATTGCTGTATCTCCTGAGGTATTCCCAGGACCAGTACCCCAGGTCATTAACTAGCACATCCGCACATTAATAATTCTAATGTTAGTATATACCACTGCCACTTTATATTTTTAAAATGTCCTATAATTGAAGCATAGAAGTGCCAAGGCCTGCCAAAACCACCTCCAGCCTATGGTTGAGAATAATCTTGGTAGACATCCCCACCCTTGACCCCATGCCCTGGTCTAGCCCCTGAGCCTCCTATTCCAAAGCTGGCAGAGGGAAGAGATGTTGAGAAATCTGGGGATGGTGGCACGGTGTTACTTTCTTTGCCCTAATATATGGCCTGCTCTAGGATGTGGTATGTCAGCTTGCGAGTCCCTGTGACAGGAAAATACTGTTGAGAGTCTAGGAAGAGACTTTTCCCTGCAGTTCAGGGTAGGTTGTGTTTTTCAGCCTAGACCTACCCTTTTTACATTTTCTTCTCTTTTCTCTAGATTTCCCGCTTACACATAATTTCCCATCCCACTGCTTTTCAGTGGTAGGTTTAAAAATAAGTCCTTTCACTTGTACAAACTGCAATACACTATATCAGAGAAGGAGATCAGATATGGTAGGATTCAGAAGAGAATGGAAGGCACTGAATTGCTCTTTTGTTCTCTCAGAAAGTGTTACTTCTAGATTTTGAGCCTGGTACACTTTGTAGGAATTTTTTTTTTCCAGTTGGGCTGATAATAGGTAGATCTTTTCCAACTTTTACTATCAGATTGGTTTTGAGAACAAAGGAGATGAGAGGAGGAAATTGCCTTGAAATTTGTGTTATATCATCCAATAGTAAATACTTTTGTAAGTACATAGAGATTTAAAATTGCTTAGAAATGTATGTCATAGTCAGAGTGAGAAGATGGAACCAAAATTGTTTAAAAGCTTTAGAATTTCCTAGTATTTGAATTCTATAGTAGCTGATGTGTTTTTAGGTGGGGGATATTCTATTTTACTATTTCTGAAGGTGGAATGATAGCCCTTGTTTCCAGCAGAGCATTTGTGTTTTCCTTAGAGTTCTGTGTAACACGCCCCCCCCCCAACCCAACATTTTCATTCTGTAGTACTCAGTTTAAAAAAGTTATTATGGCTTCCTCTTTAAATCATAATCTTTGGAAAAAATGTGAAACTTCTTTACTGGGATTCTTTCTATTTCTGTAACTGGTTTTCCCTTACTTGCCTTGTGGTCAGGTGAAGAGTCTGTGTAATGTGACTTCTTTAAAATGCCTTAAAACTTGGTAAAATTCTTTTCCTACCCATTCTAGCCTAGTGTTGCAATTCAGAGCCAAGTAATTTTCAAATATACACTTTCTGATACTTGCTCATTTACTCCAAGAGTTTTGCTTTTTTTTTTTTTTCTCTCAAGAGTTTTGCTTTAAAACTGTAAAAAAATCAGGTACTGGTGACTCCTACCTGTAATTCTAACTACTCAAGAGACTGAGATCTGAGGCTCCAAGTTTGAAGCCAGCCCAGGTATAAAAGTCTTGTGAGACTCATATCTCTGATTATAATAGCAAAGACTAGAAAGCCTGAGTGCGGCTCAAGTAGTAGAGCAAAAAAGGCCCTGAGTTCACACACACACACACACACACACACACACACACACACACACACACACACTAGGTGTCAGATCTTGAGAGTTCTTTGATTCCATACCTCATACCTGAATCCTGAGAGGAAGCTGATTTCTGGAATTCTGTTCATTTTCCCTTTTATTTTATTTTTTTGTTCAACAGGAGTATGCTGTGAACTGCCATGTGATCACCTGGGAGAGGATCGTCAGCCACTTTGATATATTTGCATTTGGGCATTTCTGGGGTTGGGCCATGAAGGCCTTATTGATCCGCAGCTACGGCCTCTGCTGGACAATCAGTATCACCTGGGAGCTGACTGAGGTAAGGCGTGGCCTGAGGCATTGCTGGACTCCATACGGCACTTGATGTGTATAGGAGACAGAGTGGGCAGGTAACAGGCATTCACCTCTCCAGCACAAAACTCTGCTTAGCTCTGCTTACCATCCTTGTAAGAACATTGAATACTTTTTTTTTTTTTCCAGTCAGTTGTGGGACTTGATCTTAAGTCCTGGGCACTGTTCCTGCGCTTTTGTGCTCAAGGCTAGCGCTCTACTACTTTGAGCCATAACTCCCTTTCCAGTTTTCTAGTGGTTCATTGGAGATAAGGGTCTCATGGACTTTCGTGCCTGGGCTGGCTTTGAATGTGATCCTTAGATCTCACCCTCCTGAGTAACTAGGATTTCAGACGTGAGCCACCAGTATCCAGCCAGAATACCTTTTTTATTTGTTTGTTTGTTTTTGCTTTTGTTGCCAGTCCTGGGCCTTGAACTCAGGGCCCGAGCACTGTCCCTGGCTTCTTTTTGCTCAAGGCTAGTACTCTGCCACTTGAGCCACAGCGACACTTCTGGCCGTTTTCTATATATGTGGTGCTGAGGAATCGAACCCAGGGCTTCATGTATATGAGGCGAGTACGTTACCACTAGGCCATATTCCCAGCCCCAGAATACCTTTTTTATTAAAAGAAAGAAAACAAAATCCTCATTTACTTAAATCTGCCTCGATGCCATAAATCATAAAGAGTATTTCATTTCTATGAAATCAAGCTAAATAATGGGGTTAAAATCCCAAGTGAGATAAACAAATAGGAATTCTGTGTATACATAAGTTATTTTGCCTTCACACTAGTTTCCAATTTGGGAGAAATGGAAAAAGGTGTTGAAGAAACACAAGGGCATCTGAAGGTATTTTTCTAGCTGAAAATGGCTTCCCCATATACTCTATTATCTGTGATCAAAAGTTTGTCTTATTTAATTAGTGCAAGAGACATGTTTTTGAAAAACTTAGCAAAATGAAATTTGGGGCCAGGCGCTGGTGGCTCACGTCTGTAGCCTAGCTACTCAGGAAGCTGAGATCTGAAGATCGTGGTTTGAAGCTAGAGCAGGCAGGAAAGTCCATGAGACTCTTATCTTCAATTAGCTACTAAACCCCCACACCCAAAGAAAACTGGAAGTAGAGCTGTGGCTCAAGTGGTAGAATGCTAGTCTTGAGCAAAACAGCTCAGGGACAGCACCCAGGCCCCGAGTTCCAGCCTCAGGCCAGCACAAATGGAGAGCAAAATCATCATTGTTCAGTATTCTATTATTATTAATCATTCCCAAACAAAAGAATTGGCCAGATGCACAGTATAAATCTTGGTGCCAATCACTGTCTAGACCCTAACTTAGAGAAGTGTGTCAGGAAGATGTCAGTGAACCTCTCACGTTGTTAGAGACTGAGAGTCTGAATCGCTGTCCTGGCGAGACCACTTCCTTTTGAAGGCTGTTTGGGAGACTTTCCAGTGATATCTCCTGCTTTCTCATAGTTTACTGTTGGTCTCTGGCCATGGTCTACAGCGACCATGCTGGTACAACTACAAGTTGATTCCTCAACTTGTAGTTGTACCAGCATGGTCTCTGTATTCTTCTGAGCCTCCCTGATGTTCTGTGTATTCAAGCACCAGTCATAATTCATGGGTGACTCATTCTTCTCCATGTGACTTCTGCAGTGACTCCATTTCCAAATAAATTTACTTCTGAGGAATTAGACGTTAAGAATTATGATACGGTTCAACCCATCCACAGCACTGCTCAACACCTTCCATATACAAATCTTCATATCCAAAAGTATAAACAAAAAAAAAACCCCAAAACAAGACAGCAGTATATTATACTTGTCATACAGAACAATAGTAGCCAGGCCTGCAATCCATATGCCAAGCCTGCATTTCTGCCTTTATACCACATTCTGCCTCCAAGGTCAAGCCTCCTCTTCACTCAGCTGCCACATGACCTATGCAATGCACCAGGCCCTCAGCCACCCTTGCCTGTTCTTTCTCCATCTCACTCCCAGGTCACACCTACATAGTCCATCAAAGTCTCCTCCCACTCTTATCTGATCCCCCATCTCTTGTTTGCAGTGCATTATCTGATCTCCCATTATCTTTGTTTGCAGTGCTTGTCTGAAAACTCCTTGTGGCTAAAACAGACCTCAGATATCAGGTGAAGGGCTTCACCTCCTCAAAGCTCTTGAGTTGTTAATAGTCCCTGACTCTTAAAACAGAATCCAGACTTTGAGACAGCCTCTGAGGCTTGTGGGGAGCTGGCCGCTGCCTCTCAGCACAGCCTCACTGAACTGTGGTCCAGCCATCTTCGCATTGTTTATTTAAAAGACCTTGGGCTTTCCCCCCACTGAATCCCTTAGCCAAGTAAAGTCAAACCTTTCCTCTGCTCCTTACCATAGCCTGCTGCCTCTAGGGCTTAGCACCTGGGGAAACTCTTCCCACCCCCACGCTAGCCAGCTCCATGTTCATTCCTGCCCCCTCTTCCTTGCACATCACAGACAGTTCCTTCTGACTAAATGAACACAGCCCCAACTCCTCAGACTGGTTCTGAGGGTCTATCTTGTTCTAGCATCTAGTACCTTCCAGAAAGCTACTGGGCTAGGAAGTGTCCTTCCTGGCCATTCCTCATAATTTTGGTTCAGGAAATGTTGCTGGCTTCTGCTTCCATTTCTGTCTTCCTCATCAGGGCCAGATTCCCAGATCTGCCTTGTGACTTAGAACCTGGGAATGTACCCCAGGGGTCTTGTCAGCCCTCCACCCAGTGCCTCCACTAAGGAAGAATGTAGCTCGAGCCATCACCTGCTGTAGCTGTCTTGGAGCTTTCCAGCACATTGAGAAGGAAAACTTTGGTTTATCTTTTGTTTATAGCTCACAAAATGCTTTCATGGACACTGCTTTGACTTTGCAATATTTATCCTATTATCTCAGAGGTCTGTGATGACAAGAGTTGTCTCTTTGCAGAGAATTCCCTGGCATGGTCTTTCTACTTTCACCTTCTTAAATCAGGCCTTCACATAGCAGGTCAAGCTGCACTGCACACAGCTCACATACCCTTTCTTTTTAGGGAACAGAAAGTTCCCCAAAGTGATATCTAATCCATCCTTCCTGTTTCCCTTTTCTGGAACATTCTTTTTCCCCTTCTTGAAATTAGTCATTTCTGATTTTACTCTTCCCACTTCAATATGTCTTCCTTCAAGAAACCTTTTCTACTTATGAATGAATCACTTTTGCCCCAGTTTTCTTACACAAGCCACTCTTGTAACATTTGGTTAATTCAGACGTAGCTTGTGATTTGTGGTTCTTTGCCCCTTGAGATCAGCAACCTTGACTTCTTTTGTCTTACCTCTGTACATCGTTATAATAGATAATAAAAGATTATGTCATCAGTTTATGGGAACCGTCCTGTTACACTCAGTTGCCCTCATTTCAAATCAGGGCCAACCTCTGCTTTTGCAATTCACTCACTGGTTTACCCACAAATGTATGGAATATTTCCAAAATGCACAGCTTGAATTCTCAGGCTGCTCATTTTGAGGATTGTTCCAGTGCTTTGTTGTCAGGGATAGAAACTTTTTTTTTAGGAGCACTATTTTTTTTTGTGTTTTTTTTTTTTAAAGCCCAGTATCAAATAAAGCTGTTAGGATAAATGTTGTTTGCAAACCATCTGCAAGAACCAGATTACGGACTTTGAACATGGAGTGGGGTGGGAGATGGAAGAACATTTGCTAAAACAAGGTATGACTAGAAGGAAATGTGTCTTTCTACATGGCACCCCAATTTTGCTTTTATATTCCCCCCCCCAACCATCTTCTCTTGTGTTCCTCAGCTTTTCTTCATGCATCTTCTGCCCAATTTCGCCGAGTGCTGGTGGGACCAAGTTATCCTGGACATCCTGTTGTGCAATGGAGGTGGCATCTGGCTGGGGATGGTGGTCTGCCGGTTCTTAGAGATGAGGACTTACCACTGGGCGAGCTTCAAGTGAGTCCTGTTCCTCCTCTTTTCAGGGTTATTCACACTGTTGCATAACATGTCGTAAGTGCTTTGTTAGGCTTGATCTTATATGCGGTCTTTGATGATAAGGAATAAATTCCACATTAGCAATTAGAACTCACAAATGACTATAAACTTCATTTCAATCATTCATCCAGAAAATGCTGTCCTGTTACAACTTTTTTCTTTCTCATGCTATATATGTAGAGGACTCAGGCCTTCCTTGATTTCAAAATAATTCTCAAATCTGTCCCTTCCCTTCGATTTCTACTGCCTCAGCCTGTGTCCTTGATCCCTAGAGCATGCCCTCCTTCCCACCTCAACCATTCTCACACCAATGCTTGAGTGAACTATTTGAGGACATTAAGCTCATCACATTACCTGCTGTGTTGGCTTCTCCTGGTCTTTAGGACAAATTGTACATCAGATACCTGAGGCTCTGTGACCAAGCACATACTCCTTTCTTTCTTCCTGGGATCTAGCCCATGTTCTGGGGGCCAGGCTATTTATTCTTTTTGTTGCTTACTCACGTTGGGAAGACACTTAGTTATAGCATTTTCATCCTCCCTACGTCTGAGGAGAGCAACACAGGTCACTGTTGTTACTTTATTCTGCTTGATCCACCTTGCTTCCCAGTTTATAGCAGGAATCTGCCATTTGATGAAAAAGAAAACATGGAAGTGATCATGAAAATAGTAATTATTCTCACCACATTTAAAATTTAGTTTAAAAATATGAGCATCATGCTAAGCGCCAGTGGCTCACACTTGTAAGATCTGAACATCACAGTTCAAAGCCAACTGGGGCAGGAAAATCTGTGAGACTCTTATCTCCAATTAACCACCAGAAAACCGGAAGTCATGTGGTGGCTCAAGTGGTAGAGCGGTAGCTTTGAGCTGAAGAGCTCAGGGACAGCGCTCAGGCCCAGAGTTCAAGCCCCATGACCGACAAAGAAAAAAAAAATGTCATCACCCCATGTTTCCTATATGGTTTTGAAACATAATTTTACAGGGCTTCTAAATATTTCAACATATAGGCAAACTCATTTCCCTTATGGTTCATTAGTTGTTTCAAGCTTTTCTTTTTACTTCTATAAATAAGTCTACAATGAAAATTCTTGAACATATGTCTTTTTTGTACCCTTTTGTTTGTAAACAAATAGTTAGAACCGTGTTTGTGTCTTTCTTTCCATTCACTGCTTAAATTTTTAAAATTTTGGCCAATTTTATCCTACATAAAATGGTGCGATTTCTAATCTAATATTCATTATTTCTCTTAGCAACTGCTTTTTAGAATTCTAGGATATTTACAATTTGTAGCTTTAGTTTTCATTTTCATATCTTTTTAATTTGTTGTATATTCGGTTTTTCAGTTAATACTCCAAAAACTTTTTATGCTTTTATTAGGTAATGTAAACCTATATTTTCTTCTAACCTCTAATAGTGGTATCTTTTTATAGTAATAATTCTTACTATTATAAGTAGCTCACTTGCTCTTCTCAAACCTATTTTGGCATGTGCTATAGGATGAGACTTCACTTCACACTTATTGTCATAGATAGCTAATTTTTCCTGTCCTTTTATATTAATTCTTTCTTTTGACACGGTCTTGAAGGTCAACACTACAATTCTCTTTTTATTCTTCAAATTAAACTTTAGAATCATTCTGTCAAGATTCCAAATTGATTATAAATGAAAAAGTTTGATGCTTTTTGAAGTCCCATTAAGTGCTTAAATGACTATAGATGGATTTAAATTAAATTAACCTCTTCATTATATTAAATAATCTATTTTCTGTTTCCTAGGTCTTTTTTATTTTTTCTTTTCTTTCTTTTTTGTCAGTCCTGGGGCTTGAACTCAGGGCCTGAGTAATGATCCTGGCTTCTTTTTGCTCAAGACTAGCACTCTATCACTTGAGCATTACTTCCGGGATGCAAGTCTTTTTACTTAGATATTTTCCCCATATGTCCCTATGATTAGAATGGCAGGGAGGTAAAGGACTAGACCTTTTTTCTTGTACTGCTATAAACGGAAAAGATTTGTCATGTTGGTATTTGTGCCTTTAGCACTTAGCCTGCTGTCTGATATATAAAATCCCTTGGCATAAATATTAATTGAATTAAATACCAGGTATTAAATGATACTTACATGGGTATCAGCTCCCATTTGCAAGAGCAAGGATCTGTACTCTGCTCTGAAGCTTTCAAAGTTAGTCTCTGCTAGTCTGGGACTATTTGTTTCTATCTTGGGCATATGAATCTTTTCAGTGGGTGATTGTTAGGATTAAAGTTGAGAAGTTAAATATTACTGTCTGTTAACCCCAAAGTATGGGAAAGAAATAAGGACATAGTGATCTGAGGAGTGTCGGCAGAGCAAGTGCCCTTTTACCCAACACCCCCCGGAAGACAGCTGAGCAGTGAGAGGCGGTTTAATCTTTGTGGACAGCCAAATTCTTCCTAGGTGAATTCCAATTCACAAATGAAGATCTCTCCTGACCCCTGATCCCAATGACAGCTCTGGGCCCTGCCTGTCAGCACTCAGGTCCCCCCTTGGGTGTGTTTCTGTCATATACTTTACCTTTGAAGACCAACACCTTGCTTTGGGCTGTTCAAGTAGAAAAGATGCGTTTTGTTCTGAACATTTGCTAGAATATCCTCAATACACATGTTTCCCTTGCTGTTTGTATTTCCCTTTTTCTCTTGTCTTTCTGGGTTTTCACCAGAGCCATTCTTCCCTTTCAGGGACATCCACACCACCACTGGGAAGATCAAGCGTGCCGTGCTACAGTTCACACCTGCCAGCTGGACCTATGTTAGGTGGTTTGACCCCAAATCTTCTTTTCAGAGAGTGGCTGGAATATACCTTTTTATGATCATCTGGCAGGTAATTCTTTCAGATGCCCATAGCTACATAGTAAAAAAGCAACAAAAACCTGGGAATTGAGAATAGATGGTGGTCTACATCTAGCATGTCAGCTAAATGTTTACAAGGTAGCACTGTTCAGCAGCTGGTATATGGAATAATTAAGCCTAAATCTTTCTTTATGTGAAAACATTATAAAATATCACTCTTTGAATTACAAACTAGAAACAGATTGGAGTTCCTATAAAAACATCATGCAATCAATTAGGCATTGGATTGCTTTTCAGAATGATCATTTTTAAAGCTAGGCACTGGTGGTTCGTACCTGTAATCCTAGCTACTCAGAGGCTGAGATGTGAGAATCACAGTTTAAAGCCAGCCTGGACAGGAATGTCTATGTAACTCCAATTAACTCCCAAAAAGCTGGAAGTGGAACTGTGGTTCAAGAAGTAGAGCACCAGCCTTGAGTAAATAAAGTTAAGGAACAGTACCCAGACCTTGAGTATAGCCCCTATGCCAGCATTCATGCACACGCACACACATCAGACTTTTGTTTTAATTTTTATTTGCTTTCAATTTTTGCAGTTCAAGGGATCAAATCCAGGGCCTTTTCATACGAGGCTCTGAGCTTCATCCTCAGCCTCAGTACTTGATATTCAGAATTGGGCATTCTACTTTGGAGAATGTGTAGAGAGCGAAATTGGCTCTCAGATATCTGTGGGAGTTGGGATTGGGGGCTTTAGATGATGTAGGTTGTACACAGAGCTGTTCCAGTGGAGAGGAGCTGTACTTTCAAATGTGCCATTTCATAATGTAAGTATTCCAGATAGCCAAAAAGAATTCTTATATCTCTGAAAACATCTCTGTTTTCTAGAGACAGCCTTTTTTTTTTTTCCTTTCATATTGAGCCTCCTGTCCCCAAGGTATTTGCACCACTTTTGGAGAGCTACCAAAGAAAACCAGCTTTTGACTAAAGGATCTTCAGAATTATCAGAAATTTGGTCAAAAAAAAATTTGGTCAAGTGCCATGGCCCCCTCCTCTAATCTCATAGAAGCAACCCTTGCAAGTTTCCTTTCTCATGCCTGAATTAGTGATCTGCTTTTTTTTTTTTTTGGCCAGTCCTGGGGCTTGGACTCAGGGCCTGAGCACTGTCCCTGGCTTCTTTTTGCTCAAGGGTAGCACTCTGCCACTTGAGCCACAACGCCACTTCTGGCCATTTTCTGTATATGTGGTGCTGGGGAATCGAACCCAGGGCCTCGTGTATATGAGGCAGGCACTCTTGCCACTAGGCATATCCCCAGCCCGTGATCTGCTTTTTATTTGACTTCCTTGAAGTCATTGTGATTGAAATGTACCTACCACTCCATTGAACTTCATGGTCTCTCCCTCTTGCTAGAGGTATGGAGATGAGCTCTGGACAGAGCAGACACAATGCAGAATGTGCTGAGGGCTCATTGTGGTGATCTTCACTGTGATGCTAAACTTAGAGAAAGGAACCACTGTTCCCAGGTGGGGCTTGGACCAAATGTTCATACCTATATTTAATACCTGCATTAAGCGGCCAGAAGGCTGGTCCATCCCTGAGGTGTGCCAATGATTACCTGGGCTTCTCACGCTTCCTTAGAGATGCATCTCAGGCTTCTTTGGGTATAAGCTAACTTATCCATGGTCGGGCTTCCTTTAGACCTAGCTTAATTTTTGTAAGGCTGTCCAGCATCTATTTAAATGATCTGTGCTGTGCAGAAAGCATTTCTGTCCAGACTGCCCTAGCAGATCACTCATGATGCAAGTGATAGTCATGCAAAACAGTAAACATGACAAATAGCTTATGTCCTGAGCTCTCCTGTGCTCTGCTGCCACCCCAGCTCCTCCCCCAGACCCTAAGCTACTCAGAGCTCATGTGGTAGCTCTTACTAGTTTGAATAGCAACACTTGGGAGTTCCCAGATGTTTTCTGTAAATGTTTTGGATGTTTGAGTTATTTTTAGCCGTAGAGTATCTATTTGAAGATACAGGCTTATGGTTTAGTAAAACATAGCAGGGTGACTAATCTCTCCTCCTTTTGTCAGCTGACTGAGTTGAATACCTTCTTCTTGAAGCACATCTTTGTGTTCCAAGCCAGCCATCCCTTAAGCTGGTGTAGGATTCTCTTCATTGGCTGCATCACGGCTCCCACAGTGAGGTAAGTCTGTGCATTCCACCTCCTCCTGCTTAGTGTAAAGGACATCACATTGACCAGTGACATCCATGAAAAGCCATGCTAAGGAATTATGCAGCCAGAATATGAAGAAAACATTCTGCTATCAGATGTTGGTACCACACTAGGGCTTTCAGGAAGGAAAGTAAATAATCAGTACCACAGTAATAGTGCTGTTCATTAGTTCAAACATTTTTTACAATCTGTCATCTTTATCTTCTGTTCCCTATTCTCACCTTTAACAATGGTGTCACACACTCTTCCTTACTGACACTAATCCAGGGCAGTTCAAAGCCAAACATGTTGACTTGTTGAAGTTCACTTGCATTGAGAAATGTCCCTTGGGTTTCATGGGGAATAGGCTCTGGTCAGTCACACCAAAGATCTGCTCTATGGACAAAGGTAAGTAAGCAGTTAAGAGTTAGCTTGGTTCCAGCTGTTAACCATTCAAGAGGCTGAAATCCAGAGCATAGAGGTTCAAACCCCAGTACTGTTTGAAAGAAAAGAACCATCTTTTTTTTATGTCTGCTAACCACATAAGTCAAGAACCTTACTTGTTAGGGAAAAACCAGAGACCCCCATACAGCATTTTTTCCTGTCATCATTCGTTATTATATTTAAAAATGAAAAAGCAAACTCCCAGGCCCTAGATCGAACCAATCAAATAAGACATACCTGAGTACTGTGGAATTGCATCCAAAATTCCATGTCTCCTTTTTATTTCGAACCAAGCAGTAAAGGGTCAGTTTGTAAGTCAGCAGCCCTTTGAAGTCCTAATCTAATACATGTTAGTCACTCGATTTAAAATGCATTTCATTTGGGACTTGACACGTATTTCGTTAATTTAGGCGGGCTGTTTTTGCTTTTGAGATAGTCTCACTGTATAGCCTAGGCTGGCCTTGAGTTTATGACTTTCCTCCTGCCTTTGCCGCCCCAATGCTGAAATGAGAGTCTGTGTGCCACACCCACCTAGAGTTGTTTTTATATAAAAATAAATCAATGAAAGGAGAAAAGAATCTCAACTTGTTGGTCCTGAAATTTCAGTATTGTTACTATTTCCAAACAGAGAATGGGATCTAAAAAGTAAGTGTTTTGAATATGAGAGCTCAAAAGTTTGGGCAACCTCTATGGATCTCTACACAATTCATATTTTGCTTAAAAATCAACTACTTTTTGGAAAGTACTAGCCTTGAGCAAAAGAAGCTCAGCAACAGTGCCCAGACCTTGAGTTGAAGCCTCAAGACTGGCAAATAAACACACACACACAAAAACAAAAACAATAGGTTTTTGTGCTTTTACATTGTTTTTGAACAGTGCTGTATTACTCTGGCAAGGTGCTTCAGCAAAAATAAAATTTTAAAAACTTCTTGTGTGTGTTGAGGGTTGAATTTAAGGCCTCCCGGTCTTGCTTGGCATTCTTGCTCAAGGTTAGTGCTTTACCACTTGAGCCATACCTCTACTTCTGCCTTTTTTTCTGGTTAATTGGGGAATAAGAGTCTCAAGACGTTTCTGCTCATGCTGGCTTTGAACTACAATCCTCAGACCTCAGCTTCCTGAGAATCAAGAATTACAAGCATGAGCCGCCAGCACCTGGACTAAATAGCGTATTATTGAAGTGAATTTTATCTCATCCTTTTACTATCTGAATGTAGCCATTGGAGAATTTACAGTGCCCCCTGTGGCTCATAACAATTATTATATGCTGCAGCTCTGCATTTCAACACTTTTTCTATTCCTGTCATCAACACTTAAGGTCAACAGTGTTCTGAACTGGCCTCTTGTTCTGGCTTCACAGAGCCAAATGTGCATTTTTTTTACCCATTACCATCAACATCCTTTGTCCTGGAAGTGCCAGGGGAGAAAATTGATGAGCCCCAAGGTAGACCCTTGGGAATCACCTCCAGAGAGGCTGAATTAAGCACAGGACTGCTTTGATTCCAGGCTGAGAAAACGCACAGAGCAAGACCATCTTGGCCGACTGTGGTTCTTCCAGCTGCACTCCCTCCCTCCCACCTTAGTGGGATTATCAATTCTTTTCAGGACTGTTTCAGGCCTGGCTTTCTGCTTCCTTGAGTAAAACTAGACCAGGTAGCTTTTATATTCTCTGTCAGTGATTTCATTGTGAAGTGCCTTGTTCCAGAAGTGCTCAGGAAATTCCACCTTTTCTTCTTTCAGACAGTACTATGCTTACCTGACCGACACGCAATGCAAACGCGTTGGGACGCAGTGCTGGGTATTTGGGTGAGTATCAGCCATGGCAGGGGTTTAAAAGCCATGTAAGCCCCTAGGTTTTGGGGGGCTTTCTTGGCTCTGTGTGATGTGCCTTTTAGTGTCACTTCTCAGAAAGAAGGATGAATAAGATTTACTGTTTTATTGGTTTGTTTGCTTTTTTTTTAAACATACATTTTATTCTTAATTTCCTTCTGTGATTTATAGTAATAGGAGTTACTTGGGAAATTACAGAGACACTACTGCCTTTGAAAAAAGTCTTAGGAAATCAGAAGATACTTGGCACATAGAATGAGGAGCATTTGTTGTATGAGATAGAGAATGGATTGGCTGAATTTCCTCTGAACCTGTCTTGAGTTCGGGGTGTCCTGTCATGGACTTAGCCACACTCCATGTTCTTTTGCTACTAGAAAGGCCCTTTGAAAGAGTTGCTGGTTGTATAATTTTATTGTTCTGAGAATAAACACAGACAACAATTACAATTTATTGTCTTGTGGATACACATGCTGTGATTTAATTTATTATTGTTTAACTGATGTGAAATAGTTTCACGCCCCATCTCTACCTCTTCCCCTTTCCCCGCCATTATATATGAGCCTCTCTTCAGTGTTTCAGGTAAGTCATTCTTTTGTGGAGATACCACCCAGGCCCAGCAAGTGTGTATAGGAAGTTCAGTCTCTGAGGTATGTGGTATATATTTAAGACTCAATGTTAGTGCTAAATTGTGTGAGACAACATAGAGGAGCGTTAGGAAAACTCAAAGTAAAAAAGTAACCACTTCCAACAATTTTAAATAGGATAACCTTTTTGCAATTAAGAAGTCATGTAAACTGGGCACCACTTAGAGATAGCACCCAGGCCCAGAGGTTCAAGTTCCAGGACAGGCAAAGAAAACAAACAAAACAAAACATGTCGCCTGGTACTGGTGGTTCATGTCTATTAGCTACTCAGGAGGCTAAGATCTGAGGACCATAGGTCAAAGCCAGTTTGAGCAGGAAAGTTGGTGAGACTCTTAATTTCCAATTAACCACCAAGAAAGCCAGAAGTGGAGCTGTGGATCAAGTGGGAGAGCACTAGCCTTGAGCAGAAATCTTGGGGACAATATCCAGCCCCTGCTCCAGGACCACTACCAAAAAGAAAACCCACAAAAATGTCATGTTTATACATGGATGAAACTTGAGAAAGGAATGTAGAAGACACTAAAGCTCAGCCCTTTAGAGACAGTTGCTGTGATCTTTCATTACTTCCAACCATCTTTTGCATGTGTGTCTGTGTGTGGTACGCAGAGGCTTGGGAGCTCTCATTCCAAACGGAGGGATTATCTGTGGTTTGAAAGGATTAAAAACACTGATACTCAAAGTAGATTTCAGCAAGTCCCTCTTGATCTCCAGAAGACAAAGAGCTGTTGTCAATTTGTTTCTTGTAAGTTCTGTTATATAAGCCCATTTTCCTACTCAGGTGATTGCAACTTTGAGAGTGATAAGGGAGATTAGGTTTCCTTTTTTTTAGTATGTGAAGCAAGAAGGAAAATTCACACATCATCCAGAATTCTGCTGGACTGAGCAGAGGAGCCTGGCCCTCTTCATGTGGACCATTCCTCTTAATGGCTTTGTCAAGTTCTTCTCTCTTACTGATTCTTTCATGTGCTTTTTCCCTTCATTGTTCAGAGTACTCAATAAGGTCACACACTATTGTGGATGTTTTATTAATTGACCTGTAAGGTAGTAATAGGATAGTTTCTTTCTCATTGGGGCTGAAAAATATAGCCACTATAGCAAGAGATGTGGGAAAAGGAAGGGAGAAGGTGAGACATAGCTAAGAGTAATAGAAAAGTTCTGTGACAATAATTTCTGCCTCTTTCAACAGTGATTAAAAGTAAAATGCAAAAGAGTGATTATATAGTTTGATTTCTGGAGATTGAGAACTCCTAGGACAATGATGCCAAGATTAATTGATCTGGGGAGCCATTAGGCCATACTAAAAAAGTAATAAATCCCTCTTCATAGATGACTCACAGGGACCCTGCTGAGTACTTGATGAGCCTCAGGAATGCTGCCTTTGCCTATGCTGTCTGCACTGTTGCAGGGGGAAATATTTACCACCAAACTCCATGATCCAACCACTGCCACTAAGCCTTCACCTCCCCCTTCTGCCCTACCTCTCCCCTACTTCCCTGTTACCCTTTCTTTATTTCCTCTCCTAGCAAAGCAGAAAACAACCTGGTTTCCTTTTGCAAACTAGTGGCTGCTTTATGGCTCCCCCCACCCCCCCCACCCCAATTTAGGAATGACCCCAGGCTTTAGCAAGTGTGAAGATAAGAGAATGAACAGTGGAAGGGCCTGCATTTATAGTGGTATTTTGACATTTGGGAGGAGGGGGAAGGTTGGTTCAAGGGGGTAAGACAACAGCTTCCCACCTGCTTGCTTCTCACCAGTTCACATCCTTTTCTCCAAAGCGGGGGCACTGTCTCTTCTGCAGATACTAATCCATCAGAATGTTTCTGCAAGATGCTTACTTAGTCGGATTTGCCATGTCATGAATTTGAGTTTAAAAAACAAACAAACAACACCCTTTTAATGCTATATATACTTGTTTCACATGTCAGAACCAGGCTCTATCCATCTAGAGAGCTAGGGGACAGAAACTACCAGAGAGGGGAGCAATAGTGTAGAAAAACGGGCCCCTTCTCTCTCTCCTCCCACCTGTTTCACTTGCCAGCTTCTCATTCCACTCTACTCTAGAATCACCCCTTAATTGTGCTATTGTTCTTCTGGCTCATAGCTTCAAATTGTCTTTTATAAGGGCAGACGAAACAATAAAAATGGATAGGACCTTCTTTATGGAGGATATCCGTATGAATAACCCTGCCCATCACTTCCAGGTCACTGTCATCACCTGCCTAATGTACTTCCGGGTCACAGACTGGCTTGTCTCAGCCTTACTTCTAGCCCTAAGCGCTCACTTCTGTTCACACTTCCAGTGCAGCTTTAGAGACAGTTTTCTCTCTGCAATATCTTTCCTGTCACTCTAACCTAACATTGTTGATCCTGTCTGCATCCTTCCACACCATACTCCTTGGTTCAAGACACTTCTCCTCCCCACCCCACCCCACCCCACCCCACCCCCACACACACCCCTACCCAATGACATCAAGAGCTCCAGCACTAGTTATACAGACTTTTTAAGCAGTATATTCTCTTTCCTTTGCTAACATCTTGTCCCAACCCCTCACAGGTACATAACAGTGGCATAGTTAGTATGCAGGATGCTCTGCCACCCCCTCTTCTTTTCTTCAAATTCTCTGAAGGTCCTGGAGCATGGTTTCCCTTTTCTCTCTATTATTAAGCCCGCCTCAGTTCTCATTTCCTCTAGAAAAGTATCTTGGCTCACCCCAGTCAGAACTGCAACCATCCTCTTGAACTTGGGCAGCACTGCCTGGTTGGTGTGGTAGTTGAGTTTTACGGACAGGTACACAGCTCTTTTCCATTGAAGGGGGTTACCCCAGCATGGCAGGAGGCTGACCCTCCCGTCCTTAGGATACTCTGAGAACGAGTCCGGTGCCTCTGGAGAGCTATGGCAAGGCCTCCAGGAACGTGGCCTCGTGACCGTGGCTCTACTGAGGTGTCATCAGAATCTGAGTGCAGGCTTTCCTGGCAAACCAAAAGCCATTCCTCTCCTGCCCAGGCTTGGTGTACACACCCAGCTCTCACATGAGCCCAGTGCTTTCATGCCGGAAAATCCCTGCCTGTAGTTCTGTTCTATTGGCTGAGAAACTACTCTTGGCTCTGTGTTAGCATTGCCTTATGTGTAGCTGTGCTGAGAGAGGCAGCAAACCAGGAATAATGAGGATCCTCCAGTGCCTACCCCTAAGTGCAGCATCTCAGGCAGCCCATGTGCTTATTGGCCTTTAAACCTTGCTAAAAAAAAAGATTAGGATGGCAGCAGACATCTAAGGGCATTGAGATACATTGGCTGAACTCCATCCAAGTACCATTTGGGCACTTGGCTCAGAAAATCACATGTATTTACTGAGTTAAGGGGCTTATTTCAGAACTGTGCAATGAGAGACCCTACTCAGGGTGAGGAAAGAGGAGGAGATAGGTGAGTAGTATCTCCTTACACTGGGCCGAGGGGCTTTGGCCTCAGTCCAAACCAGGCCATTTGGGTCTTGGTATGGAAGAGAGATCACACTTCTAGAAAGTTGTTGATTTAGATTCCCTGTAGTGGGTGGGAGACAATAGCTGGTGTGAATCCTTGTAATGCATCCCTGCTCCTGGCTCTTCTCATGACTCCTGCCCACGTTCTCATACCTGGACTGGCACAGAAGCCTCTCCATGTCCACTGCTGTCTCCTCACATCAGAAGGATCAGATTAAGATGTGAATCCTATCGTGTTTAATCCTGTATTTCATACCCTCTAGAACTCCATCAGACAAAAAGCCAAGCACAAGCATAGCCCTCAGGACCTAAATTACCCTGACCTTTGAAAAGATATGTCCCAGCCATCCCAGGGGACCGTGCGGAGATTGTCACCGACAGGAGAAGAAGGTTTATAAGGAAGTTTATTAGTGGAGCCATGTCTCCCACGGGGGAGGGAGCAACATGGCGGCTGCACCTTATCCAGGTGGCAGCTTCTCTGGGGCTAAAAGGGAAGTAGGTAGGTCTTCATGGTGAGTGGGAGTGACCCGTTATCATTCCAGGGCAGGGAGTTTAGGTATGGGTGGATCTGGGGGCGAATGGGAGAAGCTGAGGACCTAAGGCTGGGGAAATGCTAACAACCCCAACCTCACTGGACCTCTTCCTCTTGTTCCTGCCATTCCTGTGCTCAGGCCTCAGCCTCCCCCTCCCCACTCAGATCATTCATGGCAGGCTCCCTTGTCTGAGTCTGCTTAGCTGTCACCTTCTCAGAGACATGTCCTCATGCACAGACAGCTTAGCTAAGACCCAGCATCCAGGAGCAAATCAGAACTGGAGCTCCTGGCTCTGGGCTGTTCTATGGAAAAATTCTACTCAGTGGAGTGGATTCTCATTAGTATTTAGGTTTTGTTTTGTCGGTTGTAGGGCTTGAACTCAGGGCCTAGGCTCTGTCCCTGAGCTCCTTTGCTCAAGGCTAGCACTCTACTACTTTGAACCACTTGTGGTTTTTTGGTGATTAATTGGAGATGAGAGTCTCAGATTTTCCTGCCTAGGCTGGCTTTGAACTGGGATCCTCAGATCTCAGCCTCCTGAGTATCTAGGATTATACACATGAGCCACCAGCACCCAGCTTCTTGTCAGTATTTAAATTGGGAAGTTTTCTATTGTCTCTAATCCAGGTGAAATAAGTAGCTGAGTTTCCCTCTGGTGACATGGAACTTCATGAGTGACTTCATTTTGATTTTCAGTCTAGTCTGTTGATGCCTGAAGCAGGAGCTTAGTCCAAAACAACACCCTTCAATATTTTTATTTAATAAAGGTTGCAAATGGTTTCATTTCAATGGTGCGTGTGTACGTGTGTGTGTGTGTGTACGTGTACGCTGACACGCTGCATTACAATAGAAAATGTGGTTTTTGCCAGCTCTAGTCTGCTAGTCACCACAGTTTGGCAAAGGTGCTCAAATATAGTTGAATATCCAAAAACCTTCCAAGTAAATTTATAATACTCTGTCTAGAGAAATATAAACAGTCACACTTGTGTCCCAAACTGGTTGATGTAACCCTAGCTTGGCCGCCATGTAGTGTCAGGTCCGTGGCTACAGGGAAAGGCCTTCTGTGTGTATTACATATCGGAAGTGATGCTTTCTTATCTTTCTCATCTATGACTGACTTTGTGGGGTGCAGGGGGTACAGCAGTGGCTTTTCCAGATTCAAGCCAGTCAGTCTTAAACCTTCTTTCATTGGGGGTGAGAGGACCATTCCACGTTGGTGGGAGATGACATTCAATTTGAGCCAACCCTATGTCTGATGTCCTTGTCATTGGCTGGAGGACCAAGGCCTCCTTGGCCCCCTCTTGCCTTTGTAGTGAATACCTGTGCCTGCAGGAGCACAGAAGTTCTTGTCTCTCCAGATTCCTTCTGGAGCAAGGAGCCCTGAAGGTAGAGCTGTATGAAATCGGTATCCTCTGATGCTTTGGGAACCATGACCAACTGTATCATCCTCACCTTTAACCTTGGAACCTTAGTCAAAACCTTAATGTTTTAATTAAAGGGGAAATGGGGAGAGGATGAGAATGAGGGGAGAGAGGAGAGAGAGAGAATGTTTTCTATTTCACAGAATTGCTTACAAATCAAGAGAAAATAGGAGTTTGTGTTGACAGTAAAAGCAGAGGATGTTTAATCTAGAAATTTTCTGAGGACATGGAGAAAATGCAGATGACCCATTGGCAGACTCTGGTGCCCTCTGGTGGTGTCTTAGGGCAGTGCAGGTGGGTTCACATGTGGAAGGGGAAGGAGCTCTCCAGTCTGATCTTACCAGTGAGCCATCTCACATCTGATCTTACCAGTGAGCCATCTCACAAAGGATGTGAAGGGTATGGGTACTTTGTTCCCGAGTGTGTCCCCAGTGTGTCACAGGGGCTCAAATGGACGGAGAGAGTCTGAGTTCTGTGATACCAGGAACCCCCAGCTACTGAAATCTGGGCTCAAGATTTAGATCTGGGAAGAAGAGGTGAAAGGTATTATTTCTAAATAAGAAGGTGCAGTGAGCTAGCACAGTGTCATTCTGTAGGGGCCTGCAGTGAGGGCCCCTATTTTACTTTTTTATTTACTTTTGCCTGTTTCTAGGAATGTTCATGCCCTGATAGGATGAAATAGTTACACTCTTGTTCTCTGTCTCCTTAGGGTCATTGGCTTCCTGGAAGCTATTGTCTGCATAAAGTTTGGACAAGATCTCTTCTCTAAGACTCAAATACTCTATGTTGTGCTTTGGCTCCTTTGCGTGGTAAGTTATTACTTTTATACCCCCCCGCTCCACCCCCCATGTTAATTGCAGTCTTCTGATGTCTCTTAAAACACAGAATTACTTTGTCAGAATTATTTTGGGTATCAAGTTTTCTTAGAGATTCATAGAAAGTTGTTCTTAGGGGAACGTGCCTGACGAGCATGGAGACGTTCCCCTCTGGCACCATCCAGACCTCCGGTGTGGACTGGAATGTGACCCGACTGCATGAGCAGAGGGGGCTGCTGCTTTTAGCTGGTACAGTAGAGCTGCTGGATGCTGGGTCGTAGCAGAGCATCCTCATGTCGGGTGTCACAGGCCTCCCAGGCTCTAATCATACATCCTGATACCAGTGTAATGAGATTTATGCAGTACAGTGTCTTCAACATTGTACTTTATGCCCACAAAGAAATAAGCTTTGCTTCCACAGTCATGAGTCCAAGCCCTCATGCATAGAAACACTGGGCAGGTATGTGGAGATTAAAAGGCTGAGTTGAAGTGAGGGAAGAGAATAGGTATCTGGAGTCTGAAGGACCAGCATGTCCCCACAGCGGCTCCAGGTAGTGATGATGTTGTGCCCAGATTTTGGGTCCCCAAAGACCACCAAGGAGCCGATTCCGATGCAAACGCACGAGAGTCTTTATTGCAAGCTCGAGCCTGGACTCTCAACTGTCACTGACGCAGCGGATCTGGATTGAGAGCCTCAACCCTCAGATAGCCAGGGTTTTTAATGCGATTACAACAGGGGCAGGGTATTTCCAACTTGGCAGATACTCAGTTGGATGGCATTTAGCAAACAAGTCTTGCCTTATTTCTATTGGCTATCTACCCTTTCAGTTGCCTATTTTGGTTTTGATAACGGGAACTGGCCTTGGTATCAGGAACTGACAGCAGGTGGTCACGTAGCACTGATGCAGGGGTTAATGCAGGGGGTAGAGCAAGTCACAAATAGGTTAAGCAAGCCGTTTACAGAAGCAGAATTTTGTGGTCAGGCTGACCTAGTACCAACTTTATTTTAACAATTGCTACCATGTTTTCCCATTACCATAAGCAAGCATGAGCAGGCCAGAACAATCCAGTACTCCAATCAAGTAAACCAACCCAACAGTTCCCATGGCATTTCTACTACTACTATTATGGTTATTTCTATAGTATACGACTATGATCATTTTTTACTGTCTGTTACCATGGTTGCTACCTAGGTACAGAGGGCAACAAGGGCTCCCTGTATTTTAAATGTCAAACTACAAGAAACTAGTCTCACAGGTGGGGTGCAGCCCTCTAGCATGGAGTCATCATCAGGGTTTAGAAGCTGTTATAATTTTAACACTAAACCTTACATTTCGTCATTCAGGTTCCCAGATTAGCCCTTACAATGACTAGCTTGGGGAGTGACAGAGCTCAGGGCAAGTTGGAGGAGGACAGAGGTCACGTGACACGCTTAAGAAGGGGCTTTGTGTACCTGTAGTTAGAGCCCCAAAGATTACTACGTGAGGAGCTGGTGTGATCTGATTTGTGTTGGAGAGAATGGGAAGATGGGTGGCGTGTGGTATGCGATGAGAGCGTGCTGTGGGGTGAGCCCTCGGTGGCAAGTGGCTGGCGTTGAAGGCCAGAGGAAGGCCTGGGTTTGAGAACTTTCAGAGATCAACTCAGCAAGACACTGGTCCCCTGTGATTGCTGAGAAGGGACTTGAGGAGCACTCCAAGGTTTCCACTTTGAACTAGCAAGGGACTGAGAGGACAGGGGAGGTGCCCATGAAGGGAGGAGGTGAATTTGGTTTTGGGTTGGGGTTGCAGGAACCTTTGGAATTTCCAGGAAAAGACCTGTCTCATTGGAAATTCTAGTCTGCCCAGTGCCAGTGGAGGGACTTAGTCTTGGTAGAGATAAAGGATTTAGGAGCTGTCGGGGTAGTGGGGGAGCAGTTCAAGCCATGGGATTCTGTTGAGTTAGATGGCATCTGGGAAGCTGAGGTGCCAACTGAGGTTGGGCTATCATGGGGCAGCTGAGTTTGAGGCAAATCAACAGGAGGAACAGTCACAGGACAGAAAGACGGAGATAGGCAGAGTTTGACTGCAGTGATTGATGATGAAGGACTTGGCTGGAAGTGACCACTGGGTGAGCCAGCTTCCCATTGCTATAACAAATCTAAGATAATCAACTTGAAGATGAATTTGGGCCCACAGTTTTGGAGGCTTCACTGATCATTTGGTCCGGTTTGTACTTGGGCCTGTGGTGAGGTAGCATATGGGGGTGTGAACATACAGTAGAACAAAGCCTTGTCCTCCCACACGGTGGGAAGGAAAGATGGAGGGGTGAGGGTCCCATTTTCCCCCTTGAAGACACTCCATCCCCTCTGACTGAAGACACCCCACTATGTCCCATCACTTAAAGGTACCTCCCAAAATGTTAAGCCAGGGTGAGAAAGCCTTTAAGCTTTTAGAGGACATTCAAGACCAAAACTAAGGCAAGTCTTCACTACCTTACCCATTTCCTGACTCAGAATGGAAATAAGATCCCAGCACTTTTTTTTTTTTAATATTGTGGCCTTTCTTAAAGAGCAAGATTGATCTCTAGCTCAGGAACGAGACGACCATTATTCATTAAGAGAGAATTAAGTTACACCGAGCCTCCTGCAATATTCAGAAACATAGCCCCTAATTATTCCCCTTGCTGGGCAAGAGACGTGCCTAGAGCTTGAGATGAATGTGGAAGCATAGATCTCCAGTGCTGGTTAATACGGTTGTCTGATCAATAATCATGAATTTTAATGCTCATTACCATACCGAGGAAGCCAAGCAAGAATGTTTGCACCTTCCTTGCGACCACCCCTGCGGGTCACTGGCTGCCTGGCTCTCATCCCATATAGTGTTCTTTTCTCCCTTCCCCACCCTTCTTTACACAACATCTGCACTATTGCTGGTTTAAGTCCAGACATTGACACTTTAAGTGGGTACTTGCCTACATATCCACCGATGTGATTGCAAGCCCATTCATTACAAGCTTTTGTCTCCTGGGAAGAGCACCAAAATGAGCCTCTTTTACTCAGGTGAAGTGGTAGATTTGGCAACCACAGTGGGTCCTTTGTGCAGGGATCATGTAATGAGCACCTGTTGCTTGCCCCTTGTCCAAGTTTTTCTGGCCCCTCTACAAAGTCAGCAGCACTGCCTGCTCTTCGCTGGAGGGAGCCCCAGCTGCTGCCTAACTGAAGAAGGGACGAGCACTCCCTCTGGTGGTGAAAATTTGCAGTGACAGGCTAATGGAGGTTCTACCTGTCTACCCTCCCCAGCCCATAAGCCAGCATCAGGTTGGCCAGGAAGAACCGTGTGACTGCAAAGTACCTAACTCACATAGAGGCTGGTACTGAGGATCGAACCCAGGACTTCACATTTGCTCTGCCACTTGAGCCATTATACCCTGCTCCTCCAAAGCCCTTCGGTTCTTTTTGTTGTTGTTGTTTTGCTGTGGTTGCTTTTTGTTTGTTTGTTTTTACTTGGTTTTTACTTGGTTTGGTTTTGGTGGTACTGAGTTCAAAACTCAGGGCCTTCACTTGCTAGGCAGATGCTCTAGCACTTAGACCATATATATATATATATATATATATATATATATATATATATTTTTTTTTTTTTAACGAAAATCACTGCATAGTTTTAATGGATAAAAGAATGGTGTGGGATCACTCAGGAGACAGACAAATCACCCCAATATTTCCTGGGACACATTGGAATGCCTTTGATAATGAACAATCCTTTGATACTGTTTGGGAAGTTTTTGTAGGTTATGTAAGTTCGGTATACTCAGCTAAGGGAATGAAGCAGTTGGATGGAGTATTTCTTAGGTCCTGCTTGTTAGTCATGAGTTTATAGATTTAGTTTGAAGTTAGGAGTTTGGGAATGGCAGGGACTTGGGAATCTCTGAAAGGAGCGCTGCTTAGATCTTCACGACTCTTTAATAGTCCTGGAGTGAGTGGAGATTTCAATTTTCTAAGTTTACTTTTTTGTAAGAAAAAATGAGACTAGCTGTATATGTGGAGTAAATGATAAACTTAGTGGTGCTATGTGATAAGTATTTAATTACCTTACTTAGATGTTTAGGAAATAATGCAACAGATTAAATACTAATTCTTAGACCATATCTTGACCCTTTTTCGCTGTAGTTAGTTTCAGGTAAGGTCTCTCACTTTTGCCTGGGCTGGCTTGGACCGCAGTCCTACCTATGGCTGTGTTGCTGGAATAACAAGTGTGCACCAGCCATACACAGCTCTTCGATTGTTTGAGATGTGTTCTCACTAACCTCATGCCTGGCCTGGCTTTGAACCTCAATTCTTTACAGGTGTGAGCCACCATATCCAGCTGAAGTTGTGGATTCTTGTGTAGTCACCCTTTGATATCAATGGGGATTGTTTTCAGGAACCCCCCCATGGATACCAAATTCTACTGATACTCATGTCTCTCATAGAAAACGGCAAAGACTTTGCACAAAGCTTCTGTACATCTTTCATGTATACTTGTAATTCATCTCTAAATTACTTACTCTACTTAATGTAAACATAGAACACTAACAATGCCTGATACAATGGTATGCAATATAGACAGTAGCCTACACACAACCAAAAAACTATAGCTGATCCACAGTTGGTTGAATGGGCAGTGGGGAAACTGTATCATCTGGGGGAAAGAGGGTGCAAGATGGGGTGTGATTAACCCTCTTGGGTATGCATAGACACACCTCTCATTTCAGTCAGAGCCTTACAAAACATGGCTACCTCTATTTTCCTATCTACTTAAATAAGAAACACAAAAGCTATATAAACCGAGGTCAGCGTGGGCCACTGGGAAAGGGCAGCATTGTCTTGCTCAACTCTGCTGGACACTGAGCTGTTTGTCCTTCTTGCCCTCAGGCGCCTTTGCAGCAGGGCTGAATGAGACTTATTTTTCATTCAAAAGTTGTCTTCCTCACCCTAAGTCTTACATTCAGTGATGGGGGTGGGGAGGGGAGAGGCCAAGGAAATCAGCTGTCTTCCAATCCACTGGGCTTCTTCATGAATGGAAGTCACAATGCACCTCCCCCATCTGAGGTGATCTTGCAATTTTCACATAGTCAGACGTGGCACTGCGACCTCACCCTAACTTTCTTGGTCACAAGCATGCACCCCAAGGTCCACTCATTTGCCTGTCACACCTGGTCATTGTGTAACATGCCAGTCGGGACAGATGGTAGAATGGTGCTTTGCCTTCCTCTCTGGTCCCCATGGAAACCCTGACCTTCCAGGAAGTAGAGCTTTTTTTTTTTGGTGTGTCATCGTTTGTAACGCTGCTGTGTTTCTGTCTTCCAGGCCTTCACCACATTCCTGTGCCTGTACGGCATGGTCTGGTATGCGGAGCATTATGGTCACCGGGAAAAGGTACAGCAAGGAGCAGAGCTGGCCTTCCTTTAACGTAATCTCCCCAGGCCTAGAGGGTAGCCCTGAGCACATTCATGCAAGAAGGGGACACAGGTCCTGTGGGGGGCCCTGCTCCAATAGAAACTTAAGTGAGTCAGAATTCATTGTGTCACTAGCTGGCTCTGCTTATGTCTGGGCAGTCAGTAGGTCAGTATTTTACCCTCCATTGGTATTTGTAAGGGGAGGGGTGGATACCTTAATTATATGTTTTATGAAAAGGGTATGAATGGGAAAGCCTTGGACCCATCTTTGGGTTTCCTCTTCATGAGCTCGTGCCTCAACTGCCCCATCTGCACACAGCAGACAGCAGCTTTCCCTCCTTTTGTTTGTTCTTTTTTTTGTGGTCACTTGCTAGGTTAGGATGAGCTCTAGGATCAATTTTTGCCCAGCTAGTCTTCCTAAGAGAAGCCTGAAATTCTTTCCTACTAAGCCTGTCTCTCTCCCTAGACCTATTCAGAGTGTGAGGATGGCACGTACAGTCCAGATATCTCCTGGCATCACGGGAAAGGTAGAAACATTATCTTCATCTTGTTCATTGTTTAACACTTTACTGGGACCCCTGTACCTCTGGGGTAATTGGTATGTAATCTCTGAGCACTGGTGATGTAGACCTCAAAGGATCCCAAACCTATTCCTTAACTGTCTCTCGTCGCTTACTAACTAACACACATGGGCTGGAAATGGTAGTGACACGTCCAGCCACTTGGGAGGCAGAGGTAGGAAGATCATGGGCTAGCTTGAACAAAGGTTAATGTAAGATCCCATTTGAAACAAACAAGGCACAAAGCACTAAGCCCATGCCTTGAATGCTGGAGCACTTACCTAGCATGCAGGAGGCTCCGAACTCAACCCCCGGTACTACAGGAACAAAGGAAAAGAAAAATCATGCACCACACTCACAGAATCACAAGAATGTTCTTCCTCTTGGCTTTTGTCATGAGTGAAAGGGTTAGAGAGCACTTTGCCAGGGGAAAAGGGTTTCAGAAGAACTGGATCAGCTTCATGGTATCTGTGCAGGAGGCAGAGCAGGGGAAAAGAGAATTAGAATAGTGTAGTGAGGGATTATCCATTGGCCTTTATCCAGGGAAGGCCCTGTGGTGATTTGTAAGAGTGAGACTGGGTGGGATAAGGAAACGGGAAGGCCTCATTAGCCAGTGGTTCCTCACCGGTCCTCCATTGGGAAGCAGGGCTGAGGGGAAGAACGGCGAGTGCTTCTTCGCAAGCTCCCAGAATTTCCCACCAACTATGGGGCAAGATGCTCGCTGAGCCAGAGCAGTCTCCTGCCTGTGGTCCTGCAGGGCCATGCTTTTAGCCTGCCCTGGAGAAGATACTAGTATGAACCTTGCCAAATTAGAAAGTGCTGTGCAATTTCTTACAAATCCAGGAGTCAAGCCACACATTCACTTTTAGATTAATGCTGGGCTCCTTTGGCTTCTCCCCTGAAAAGAATTCAGCAGCAGTAGCCAGAGCTATTGTATGGAATAGAAAGAAGACAAAAAAATGCCTTCAGGGTACTAAAAGTGTGATTTTTGACTAAGAGAAATGATATTTACAGAGAGACAAAACTTGTGTCTGGGAATTTTTTCTTGTTTTGATGATGGTAGAAGTTTCTCACAGGGCTGGATCTGAGCCCCAAGGTGGAGAGGCCTTTGGCTGGGTGCTTGGCCAAGGGGTTACATGTAGCCCAGGGACACTGAGACTTTAGGCTCCATCATGGGCAGCAGGGATCTGGTTTGTAAGAGTGTCGCTCTCTTACTTAATGGCTTTAAGTTTATAAAGTCAAGAATCATTTCTGTTGGACACTGGTGGCTCATGCCTGTAATCCTAGCTACTCAGGAGACTCGAGATCGAAGGATTGCGGTTTGAAGCCAATCTGGGCAGAAAAGTCTATGAGATCGTTTTACATCCTGTGGCCCAATTGGTAGAGCACCAGCCTGAAACATAAAAGCTAAGAGAGTGCGCTCCGGCCCTAAGTCCAAGCCCTGGTACCTATATATACACAAAAAGAATCCTTTCTCATTGAGAATTTTAAAACTGGCATGTGTAGTGCAAGGTATGAGAACATGGGCAGTGTGAGCTTTGGTTTCAAGGTCAGGGGGGACACCCATGTGGTTCGCGTTTCAGTTGTCCTGCATTTTGTGCTTTGAGTTCATTTGTACTTGCTAAGTTGCCTGTATCGTCATCATCACAATCTACCTTCCACACTTCCACAGCGTGGGTGTAAAACTTCTTCAGGAACCCCTTCATTTTTGTGTAGTTGTTGCTGTAACAACCTATAGTCATTTGTGCTGAGATTTCGGCCTGGTCGGCCTTCATTTTTGAATGGGGCCACTAGAGGGCGAGCGAGGATCAGGGATGAGCCTGTCCCAATGGCAGGCCAGGGCTGGCTGGCAAAGGAAGAGCCACATCACAGGAACTTTGGAAGTCTGGCAGCCCCCCCCCCCCCCCGCCCCATCCCGGTGACCCTGAACTCTGCTTCCCTTCACCAGGTTCTGAAGACAGCCCACCCAAGCATTCAGGCAACAACGAAAGCCATTCTTCCAGAAGGAGGAACCGACATTCCAAGTCCAAAGTCACCAACGGAGTTGGGAAGAAATGAAAGACCCTGGTTCATCAGAAATGTTCCAGAGAGTGCCTAGAACTGCAAGGAAACAGGACTCACGTGGACCTCCCCATCAGGAGATCAAAATATACAGGGCAAATAGGACGAGGAGGGAGAGGCAGGGAGGGTTCTGATTTGAGAGTATAAGTCTTGTTTCCCCCAATTCTGGCCAGGTCAGACAGACCGTTGCCTGGAGTTCTTTGCCAGTTTGGGGTCTCTCCTAACTTCAGCCCTGGGCATGCGGTCATTGCTAACACTGCATTGTGTTGGAAGGACAAAGTAGCAGCTGGCTGTCACCAAGAGCAGCCCTGTGCTGCTGTGTCTTGTGGGTGCAGATAAACCTCTTCATTCAGAACAGCCTTAACCGGGCGGTTAATGGACTGGTCACTGGCTTTTATTTTTGTGAGTCTCCCTTTCCATTTGATTTCAGTTCAGGCCACTGGACTGCCTTTTATTTTGTTGCTTTCAAGTCAGGAAACATATAAGCCTCCAGAATCCACTACTGAAATTGAAAACAAAGGAGGCTTTCCTTTTAGAGACAAATTGGGGGTGTGGTGGGGGGAAGTGGGGAGGCTTTTGTGTTCCTCTTTAGCAACTCTGACCCCTTTAAGTACCATCAAGCTTTCCACATTAGGTGACCGGCGGTTAGTGGAAGGCTGGCCGCCTGTGTTCCCAGTTGCAACCTTTTTGTTCCGTCCCAAATGTCATGTGTCCAGATTTATCAACAGCACACAAAAGCGACCCTGCTGACAAAGGGCCCAACACCACGGCTCCTCCCCTGCCAGGTGCCTTTGGCGCGTGCTCGGGTTCCTTCCACGCTGTGGTGCCTGTCTTGTCTTTTAGTCCTGTGTGAGGTTCTGGTGAGTATTACCTTTCATCTGTGCCATGCTCTAGAACATTCTGATAGTTCTCCACTTCGGATGGATTCCAGTTTTAAATAAAACAATTCACATTAAAGCCTGTTGAAGGTCTGTCTTTGCAAAATGCGTAATAACATTGGTATAATGCATAATTCCCATTGTGGGTAAGACCTTAGGGAAATGTATTATGTATGTGCATGTGTTTTATATGGTGAAGAGAAACAAGAGAAAATATTTGTTTTAAAGGATTATATACATACACACACATACATATGTACATATATATCCTAGTTCTTGACCTTCCCATATCCTAGTTCATGCCCCATAGGAAATGAACAATATAGGCACTGTTTTTCCACTATGGCCATGGTTACTGGGTTGTATTTTCTTTCTCTAGCAAGTAGAAGGGTCATATTTTTTTTTCTGCTAAAGAACTCTGAGGTGAAAGGGTTAAATGAATCATGCAGAGCCAGGGTCACATCCTGTGCTCCAGGCAACAACTCCATTCAGAGCCACCCACAGACTTGTTCCTATAGCCAGACATGGCTGGGAACAGCATCAGCGAGCACTAGCCCACACCACGGGACAGATTTATGGGAGCTGTTGGGGTGATTCTGAACTTTCCTCTGCTCTCCAGCAGCATCTAATAAAAGTACTGAAGAGAGGCAAAGAGGAGCCTGCTGCATACCTGCCTATACCACCACCACTCCTCCCCCATTTGAACCCCTGGCATTTGAACTCAGAGTCTGGGACGTATTAAGCAAATGGCTTTACCATGGCGCCTTTGCCTCGCACTGTTCCCATGTGAAGCTTTTTTGAATGCCGGTTCTACAGCGTGAACTCTGGGCTTGGGTACTGTCCCTGAGCTTATTGCTCAAGGCAAATGCTCTAGCAGTTGAGCCACAGGGCCACTTCCGGATTTCTCTGAGTAGTTTATTGGAGCTAAGAATCTCATGGAGTTTCCTGCCTGGGCTGGCTTGGAACTGTGATCCTCAGATCTCAGCTTCTTGAGTAGCTAGGAGCGACAGGTTTGAGCTGCTGACACCTGACATACAGTTAGAATTTCTACCTTTGCAGTGGATAAGTTTGTTTACTTCCACTCTGCACTCTGCCCTCTGAGCTGGGAAGGCTTATGTTCTTCCTCATGGTTACTGTACCCATCGCATGTCACTGAGGATTTTCAAGTTTGTTTTCCAGCAGAGCTGGGCCTGGTACTATAGCACTCTTGTGCATAGTCCAATTCCTCCGACAGAGATCCATGCCTTTTCTCTGCTAACAAATAGAGCAGGTTACCTGTAGAGGGGGTGGTTGAGTTTGACTTTGCTGTGGTATAGGCATGAGACAATTTTTCTTTCGTGGCTTTGTAGGAAATAGCTAGGAAAGTCCTGTAACACTTTCCATGCACTTTCATTGAATTCACATTTTCTTTATCCCCTTCTAGTCAATGCTCTGGACTATGGTGGTTACAGCACTTTCCATCACTGGCCAGAGCCACGACTACCATTTCTCCTCCCAACCACACTGCTGGGCTTGGCCTACTTTTCCACCCGTCTCTATGGCAATGGGCCTCACATGGATGAAAATAGAATGTCTCAGAGTCAGCCTTCAGGACCCGAGATGATTTGATTGTATGTCACCTAATACCAACTACAAATTACTGTCTTTAAAGACAGCACTGCTAAGGGCATGAAGCATGGTGATTGCTTTAATGCATTTTTCTCCATAGATCTTACTGTATTGAGTGTCAGGTAGTCTTCTCTGCCTGTCATTCTGTTCTCAGAGTGACCCTGAGCTGTCTCAGGCCCCACCCACTGTCTTTCTGTCCACTTCACCATTTGTAAACGCTTTGGCCAAACTACCCTCCTGGTCATGCTAATATATGCCAATGACGTGTTTATCCAATGGCAGAAAGTGTCCTGGAAATGCTTGCCTTCCTTACCCTGGGACTGCTGGTCCAGCTCCAGAGTCAAGTTCTCACCCAGGATGAAGAAAATTCATCAGCAAGTACATCAGCCCCAGCCCATGCATCTCCCCTCATAAGTCACTGACTCCATAGTATCTGGGTACAAGGCCTGCTGTTGGGGATTACTTTTGTTTTTAGTCGTGAGGCTTGAACTCTGGGCCCAGGCACTGTCCTTGAGCTCTTCAGCTCAAGGCTAGAGTTCTACCACTTGAGCCACAGTGCCACTTCTGGTTTTCTGATGATTAATTTGAGATAAGAGTCTCACAGACTTTGCTGGCCAGGCTGGCTATGAACTCAGCCTCCTGATTAGCTGGGATTACAGACGTGAGCCACTGGCACCCGGCTCTGCTGTTGTTGAAAGTAGACTTGCAGAGAGTCTTGGGTTTGGTGGTGGATTGAGAGGCCCTCACAGAGTCTGAGAACGAAGGAGGTTGGACCCAGAAGGAAATCTCTAGTGTATAGATTGGGAAAGAAGAGACTAACCCATGGAGCTGGACTGAAGTGAGCCCATTGAGCCTGGGGTGTGTCCCACGCTGTCTGCATTGTACTCAGTGGCTTCTGTGAATTCCTGGGCCCACAGAGATGTTTGCCAGATGGGTGTTGTTTATATCATTCTTACTGTTATGACAACTAGAAATCCCACAGGCGACCATTGCCATACTTGATGTATTTCCCATTTGTGTGATGGAAATCAGAATGTGAGCATGGCCATGGCTGTTGATAAAGTATCCCATCACCGAACAGAACACCTTTTTATACATGTATGCACATTTTCAGGACTAGTTGAGATTTCGTTCTTTGCAAGTGTTGCTTTGGGAACGGGGGAGACCAGTGGATTGCAGTCATATTGCTAACCCATCATTGCAGCATTTTTGCTAGCTAGTTTTTATTCTACACCTAAAGATATATAGGTGAGGATGGCAATATTTTTAAATTAGACTTTGGAATCAGATGCAGTAAATAAATATGGCCTTTTGAGTCTGCTCTCTTCTGTGAATTTAGAGGAATCATTGATGTCTACAAAAGAACTGAGGGGACTTGCACTTGTTTTCATTGGTAAGGATACTGAAATCCTTGCCTCTGGTGTCCACTAAAATTGCCATTAGTACATTCCAGAAATGTCATCTGTGGCAAGACCCTGGTGGCTTAGACCTGTAATCCTAGCTACTCTGGAGGCTAACATCAGAGGATTGCAGTTTGAAACTAGCCTGGGCAGGAATGTCTGTGAGACTCTTATCTCTAATTAACTATTAAACAGCCAAAAGTGGAACTGTGGCTGGTCTTGAACAAAAAAACGAAGGGACAGCACCTAGGTCCTGAGTTCAAGTGCCATTCCCTTTGTGGCCACAGCCCGACACCATTCAAAGGCTTGCAACCAGCCCAGATTCCTTTCAGGCTTCACATGGCTCAGCTGAACTTACACCTTGGTATGCTCTGATAGTGTAATCCTCTTACTCTTGTTGAAAACCAGACTCCAGGTTCAGCTTCGCTGGCTGGCTACAGAGGTGGGTAGCAGATAAGCTTTCGGCCCAGAGAGAGTAAGAGGCTCCCAAGCCACCAGCCTTATTGTCCTCATGGAGAAGAGATTGAAGCGTCCAGTAAATCTGCCCCCTTTCTTAAAAGAGCTCAACAAAGCCACTAACATCTTTCCCAGAGAAATTGCCAGAGGGCTTTGCTTTCACAGCTGAGTCAACTCCTAAGCCACTTCAACTGACCTGGGCTTTTGCTTGTACTTTTTGTGCTCTTGTGTTAATTACTGTATTTGCTTCACTGTGGGAATGTTCTAAAAGCATCATGCAGGCCTGCCCTGCACGTGGAGGACCCCATGATGCTCTGGGATAGCAGGAAGATTTCCTCACAACTGCTTGACCTCCTGTTCCCAGGACTTAGAACTAGAGTTCCAAGGCAGGGTGTGTCTCTTTTCTGGATGCTGAGTAAAGGGGACTTGTGGTTTTACAGACCACAGGAAATGAGGTGGTGGTGTTTTTTTTTCCCCCTTGCCTTTGACAGAAAATGATTTCTTAAAATTTCAGACTGAAGAACCAAAAGATTGCATTTTCACATCCAAACTGTACACACAATAGCCTTAATGACAGGGTCAAGTTGCAGGCTGCCTTGTAGAATGCTCTGTGCTTGGAAATGTGTGCTACAAACCTGACTCGTCCCACTTCCCTAACAAAGGGTTGCTTGCGCTCCAGCTGACTGCTACATAACATCATAGGCTGGTGAGGTAATTTATGGGGCAACTCCCAGGATGGAATAAAAGATCTCGAGCATGCACAATGTTTCTTCACCTTGGAGTGGAGGAAACCCCATCAGGAGCAGGGGAATAATCTCACCAGGGCTTTCAGATGATGAATCTTCCAGACAAAGTCCTTTGGTGGGGAGCATAGATGCCCCTGTATAAGGGCTCTTAGAAACCCATTTTATTCTTCAGTTTTCCTGCCTGCCAGCAAGATTGGATTTGCTAGTGAGCCAAGTGAAAGGGCATCCCAGATCCCCACAAAATGGCTGTTCTTTTGGAGTCCTGTGAATGTGGTGATGTCTCATTTCCCAGGAACAAGAGGCAAAGAGAGGCAGAATTAGTGTGCCTCAGGCACATGGGAGGGTGGTGTCAGGTCAACCCAGGACCTGAGGTTCTTTCCACCTTCCAGATTCCTTGGCTTGCTGCTGTGGTGCGCCAGACCACAGCCCTCACAGATTCCCACCCACCACCCTCCTGACCACCCTGAGCAGATGGCACATGGATGGTGAACAGCCAGCTCCTTTGTCTCTCCCTCCCTACAAGGAGCCTCAGGTCTTGGGCTCGCTTCCCGATCAAATGCCAAGCTCTTCTGTGGATGTTGGCTCCAGGTGGCATTGACTGGATGTGTGTTTGGTAAAGGGAGTGACTGGTGTCAGCTATCAGTGCCCGCCATGTTGGATGGGTAAGTGGTCCCCAGTCTTTCCATTCCTGTGTGGTTTAAATAGTCCAAGATGCCATACAGGGCCCTATACAGGCCTCCTCATATATGGTTCCACTGCTTCTCTCCATGTAGCTTCTTTTTCTGGTGGCATAAGGCATGCTTTAAGCCATTGGAAGGCAAATCCTGTCCTTTGTAGCAGCTCCCTCTGCCCTCAGGAATGTGATTTACAATCAGCAGAGGCCATAAAGCTCTGCTCCTCACCTCTGGAAAATAGCAACTATGGGAAAGAATGTAAATCATAAATACTGAATTCCTATGGTCAGCGATAATGTAATGGTCTGGGTAGAGTTCTTTTTTTTTTAAATATGGGATGCATATGGCTTTAATTTCTGAGACCTTTCTCCCTCCCCCTCTCTCTCCTCTCCTCCTCCTCTCCCTCCTGCCTTCCCCTCCTTCCCTGTCTCTCTCTGCCATGTATGTAGGGAGAATAGATAAGAGCAGAAAGTCCTGCTGAGGTACAGTGTTTTTCCAAAATGAAAAGTTCTGTGATGACTCACTCTTCACAGAAAGTGATGGGACAGTGGATGACAATGACACCCCCATACTTATGAGCCTGGTGATCTGCTATCTCACCATCCCATAGTAACTTCTCCTCCCACCCCCCACAGTGTCCACACTTAGATTTCCCCCAGCTTTAACTTCATAGGAGGAGATTTTGCTGTGAACATTGGACTTTTCTTCCAGTCTTCCTTATGGGTCACTGATTGGAAACAACTTATTGCTGCTGCAAGCAGTCAAGATGACCACAAAGCCATCCTAAAGTTTTCATTCCAGCGGTGGGTCAGCTCCTTCCTTAGGTTTCACAAGCTGGGCAGCAGCGGCCCTGGCCACGTGAATTCCTGCTGCCGGAATCCTCAGACCACAGAAGCCAATGCCTGGTATTGCTGTGCCAGCGTTCAGCAATTTTCCCCCTTTTAAACCTAGCCACGGCCCAATTCAAAATGATGGGTGAAAGCTGAAAAAACACAAAGGGCTGAGAGTTCCCAAGCTACTGTTAAAACAGCCTTCAGTCTGCCAGAGAACCTATTAAACTGCTCACCGGGCTCCTGTTTTTCTTGGTGTGGTCGGAAGTCTGCTGAGGGTGGAACGGTATGCACACTGGGTGTGAGAACCTGATGCTTAAAAGTCACTACGGTATCCACCACAGAATATATCACCTCAAGAGCGCCCATTCATGCACACACTCATTCGGTATGTCTTCCTGTTCTCTTTAGACCACCTGTGGTTCACAAAATACCAGCTTCAGCTGAAGTGTGGAAAGCCAGCCCACCTAGCACATGAAAAGAACTGGTCCCAAAAAATGCACACTTGGATCATACCCAAGTTGGGGGTGCCTTCCCCAGCACTTTGTCCTTATTAGGACATAGCTGGGGGCTGGGAATATGGATACATGAAGCCCTAGGTTCGATTCCTCAGTACTACATATAGAGAAAAGGCCAGAAGTGAAACTGTGGCTCAAGTTGGCAGAGTGCTAACCTTGAGCAAAAAGAAGCCAGGGACAGTGTGTGGTCAGGCCATGAGTTCAAGCCCCAGGACTGGCAAAAAAAAAAAAAAAAAAGGACATAGCCGGTCCAGGACATATTGGTATACCAATTTAACATCACTGATTTTTTTTCTCCAGACAACACTGTACTAAACAGCAATGATACAAACACAACTTCTACTCTTAATGTGATTGGCAGGTGGACCTTTTGCCTTACATGGCAAAACAGTTGAGATTAAAAGCTAACATTTAAATTGACTATGTGCCAGTCACAGCTTGGTAATTTCCATAGTGTTGGGGAGATGATTGATTCTTCATCAAAAACTCAATGGTGTCATCCCATTTTACAGATGGAGAAACAAGAGGGTTGAAGAAGCGAGCTGACTCAGGCAACCTAATTCCAGAATGTGAGTCTTGATCGCTCTACCTGAGAGGGGATAATGGGAGAATCCTGACTCACACACCAGACTTCCATGGTTCAAATCCTGCCTCCACCACTCACAGATGTATAACTTTGGATATGTTCTTTTATTCTTATCTCCTTAGTTTGTTTCTTTGTCTCTAACATAGGAATAATAACACCCACCTCATGTGGAATAATGCTTCCTTTTAGATCATATCGAATGGGGTCTAGCCTGTTGTAAGTGCTCTACAAGTATGCACAGTGATCACTGTTAAGGAGATGACCTTCTTTCCAGGCAGAACCATCAAGGAGGCATATTCAGTAAACTAATCAGCACCTTCATTGGACCTGAATTAGGGAAGCCACAGGATGGAGAAGACTGAACAAGACAAGAGCACTGAAAGAAGCAGTGGGATTTGATACCCAATGTGGGGACAATCCAGGATAAAGCCCATGTTGTTTGGTATCTGTTGGGTCACCATACTTTGACCCAGCCGTGTGTCCAGAATCAGTTCTACATCTTTCACTACCCTTATATTTCATGCTATGGAACCCTGGCCCTTCTTCACAACCATTCATTAATTGTACCATGTTTTGAAGTCCTCACCCTATTGGCCTTATCTCTGAGCATTCTGCCTGGCAGAATCCACTCATCCTTCCAGTTCATCCCAGGTACACCTTGCAACCTCCCAATCCCTTATGCACATGGGCAAGCTCCTTCTCTTAGGTCCTGTGGTTTGCTTCTGATGGTGGTTGCACCTCCTCAATTAGATTGCTGGCTTTTTGAGTTATCCATACCCAATACCTCACCACCATCCAATGCTCTTTGAACCAGGTGGGAGGACAAGCCTTTCCAGATGTGGCACTCCTGTAATCCAACATAGGAGTTCCATCTGGTTCTTTAGAAGACCAGGACAAGATCCTCTGGGCCATTCACACCTAGCTTGCCCTTTGCTCTGTGAATCCTTCCACCTCTACTTTCTCAGCTCCATGTTGAACTGAGACCCCAGGACCCATGTTTCACAGGTGCTAGTTTACAGATATAACTCAAATGTCCAAGTTTTTGTGGGGTCTTCTCTTTGAGATTCATGATCCTAGAAGTCCTCAGAAAGATGATAGGCAAAACTCTTGCTCTTGAAATTTCATACAGTCCAGTGCCAAGTGGCCCCCCATTGTAAGGCTGCCCCCTGAAGTCTTGGAAGAGCCTATCCAAGGGGCTCATTCCTTTAACTTCATAGTCAATCCTCACCCCAACCCCCTATAGAACCAGTAGACTTGTTTCACCTGGTCAGTCAAGCAAGCCACATGTCATGTTTTTCCAATTAATCTCAAATCCACCCAAATGCCACTATCAGCAGGAAGTGTAACATTACCCTCTGAGGCCTACCACCTCACTCAGATTTTCTGAAGAATACTAGGGGTATATTCACCCAACAGGGCCAGTGGGCTGGGCAATCCTACCAAACTGGGAGCACCATAATGTAAGTGTTCTACCCTCCTGCCTCAACACAGGGTGAGGAATAATGATCTTATCTGCCATGATGTTTTCTCACCAAATCTATCCAAAGGCAGCAGTATTAGATATTTAGGGGCCAAGGTGGCATCATGTATGAGCAGTCATTCCCAAAGCATAGAAGTGAGAAGGCGGTCAGAAGATTGAGCCTCAAACATATCCTCCCTAGACCCAACTCTTGCCTCTTGTGGAGCCTGGGCAAGGTCCACCCTCTTTCCTCACGAGGAGACTTCATTTGGTATCTGGGTACCCACCCCTTCCGGGACCAACTTAATCCATCCAAGAGATGTCTATAAGGACTGCTCTAAAGGAAAAGGTGTAGCCCTCAGTTTCTTTCCTCCCTTTTAAACTGTCTGCAGACTCATTACTTTCTCCGTAGGATCCTATGCTAATAGAGCTTGCTGCAAGGTGCCTTTCCAGGCTGCAAAAGCAGAGCTGAAGTGTTTAGCTGCTGCAGGTCCCTGATCCCCACTTTTATGTTCTTTCCCTATTTGTGTGTGCGTGCCACTACTGAGCTTTACCTCTATTTCTGGCTTTCTGGAGGTTAATTGAACATAAAAGTCTTAAAGACGGTCCTGCCCAGGCTGGCTTTGAACCCCAACCTTCAGATTTCTTCAGATTTTAGTTTCCTGAGCAGCCAGGATTATAGGCACGAGCCATTGATACCAGCCTCTCTCCCACCCACCCCCTTTTAAGAAGCTGGCAAGATCTACTTCATGGGTTTGAAAGTTTACAAAGAAGTTCTGGTTTCTCTATAAGTTCCTTCTTTGTGATGGGACTGACAGCCATTCTAGTTTTCAGATGGAGGCAGCCTTGGTGGAAGGTTTTTCTAGAGCTTTGTCAACAGCAGGCTCTGGGCTGTCAGGGGCTGCGTCCATCTCTGTATCTAGAAAAGATGTCCTTCTGCATCAAGCCTGCTCACAGTTTTCATGAGCCCAGAAGGAAGGGCCATGGGTTTCTGTCCCAAAACTGAATTAATCATCTTTCATTCTGCTAATTCTATCCTGCTGTGGCCAGTCTAGTTGGGGTAACTATTTTTGCCTTTCTGTTCTTTCTTCTTGCATGTAATCACCATAGGCTTTTCAGGTAGGTGATGATGGATCCCTGAATAAAATGTATTGTAGGGAATAAAACATTTTTAATACACTTCCTGGAGAAAGCTCCTCCTACTTGCAGCATCCTCCCTTTCTGAGCCAGTGTCTGTTACTCTGACTTCTGTCTGGCATTAACTGAGCCCCACACCACTCATTCATTTGGCTTCGGGGAGGGTCCGACCCACTGTTCTGCAAGATTACAAGCCTGTAATCACTTCCCAGCCCCTTCTGCTGATGGAAACCAGAAGACTGGACTGTATTAAAAGATGGCTGAGGAAATGAAACAGAATCACACATTTTCACCCCTTTCCCACCCAAAGAAAGTTGCTGTGTCTGCTCTCCAGCTTCTGACTTACAAATGCTTCAAGGAGGAGGTGGTAGCCTTGATGGCTAAAAGCCCTCATTCGAGCAAAGCTACCACATTGCTACATGTTCACATTCAGACCTTGGGAAGAAGGAGCAATGGAGAGCATCTCACAGATCAAAACAATGCAGCCCATCATAGTCCAGTGGCATGGCTAGCTGTGCTAGAGCCAGGCTCCAGGCCACCTCTGGATCCCTACTGTTCCTGCTGTTGAACATGTCACCAACAAGGCACCGATGAGGATGGCTCGTGTTGCTTGGGAAGGCTCCAAGGCTTCTTGCAATGGGTAATTTGTTCTTTCCTTTTCCATTCCTCAGCCTCCACACTTTCTCATCTTCAGAACTTCAGAACCAAGATCCACTCTCCAAAGCCTTCTATGACCAACAGCTCAGAACTGGAAAGACCCCCCCCCACTCTCTCTCTCTCTCTCTCTCTCTCTCTCTCTCTCTCTCTCTCTCACACACACACACACACACAATTATAGTACACAGAGCAAAGGATCTTTACAAAGAGTGACAGACACTATTTTTTTTTAAAAGATGGTCTTCAGGTTGCTAGACATGAGATATTTAGAAAGAGATGTGTTCAGTTGTCTAAAGAGGAAGTGGATAAATCTTTCCAAGGAAACATAGAGCACAAGGAGGGAAGACAAAAGAGTGAGTGTCATTAGTGTGGTGAAAGTGTTCAATGCAATGGTGTCTTCTCCCCATGAGCCCTGCATTTTTTCTTTTCTTGGTAGTTCTGGGAACTGAACTCTAGCTCATGCATGCTGGGTAAGTATTCAACTAACCAAGCTATCTCCTCAGCCCATTCATGGCTTGTAAGTCAGGCTCTGGCCTCTGTACCCCACATTAACTTTCTCTCCTCATCTTTGTCCTTCTGACCAGTCTTTACTTCTTAAGAATGCATTAGGGTCTCCCCCACCATGCCCAGTCCCCTTCACCAACACCAACAGGCCAGTGTTGCCCTCCCAAAAGTCTATCTCCTGTGAACAGTTTGGAGTTCTCAGGGAGGATCTTGACCATGAACCTGATTACTGAGATTTCCTTTGTAAGTTTTCAGTCAAGATAGAATGGAACCAAGCCCAAGATAGCATCTAACTGAGTTTATAGGTCTGGGCTCCTGGGGCAGGAATTCTCAGGGCACTGAATTTCAGAGATATTGTTGGTTAAGTTGTGATGAACAAGAAAGTGTCACATGAGAAAAAAGGAAGGAAGAAGTAGATTTTGAAAATGACATCAGCAAGCATAACATTAATCCATAATAAATCCCAGAGCAGATTATTAAAGGCTGGCCTGGGCCTGCCCCCCATAGGAAAGCAGAGGTTAACTAAGAACGAGTTGCATGAAGCCAATGCTGAGTCCTTGTTTCATGGATTACCAGATCAGGAATCCAAGAGAATATCACAAATGAACAAATCTCAGAGCAAAAATCCAACCTAAAATAACATATCACCAGGTGCCAGTGGCTCACACCTGTCATCCTAGTTACTCAGGAGGCTGTCTGAGGACTGCAGTTCGAAGCTAGCCCAGACAGGAAAATCTGAGAGACTCTTATCTTCAATAAACTACTAAGAAAAAGCCAGAAGTAGCACTATGGCTCAAGTGGTAGAGTGCTAGCCTTGAGTAAAAGAAGCTCAGGGACAGTGCTCAGTCCTGAGTTCTAGCTCCAGGACCAGCAAAAACAAAACAAAACAAAACCCTTTACACATATACAAACCCACCTTGAGTTTGAGAAGCCCAAAATGCTAGGATAGCTCTTCTTGGAGAGCTGAAAAGCACTGCAGAACATTAAAGACTCTAAGAAGTTGCATAGCAAAGAAATGTATTTAGTGTTATTCTACTAAAAAAAAAAAAACCTGTTCTACGGAACACATGTGGAAAAAGGATGTTTAAGACAAATTTCAGCAAGGTGTTTTACAAAACATTTTTTATTATGTAAACTGTGAAAGAAAAGAAATATGAGGTTGAAAACATCTTACTGCAATTGCAGCTGGGTAGACAACCATACTTAAAGGGCATGAATCAATCAATTAATAGCCACGGGGTAGACTGTCTGTAATGGAATGTCTCAAGGTTCTGCCATGGGTCCTAGCAGGCTCAATATTCTCGCTGAGTTGCATGATAGTACTGAGAATCTTCTTTTTAATTCTTCAGATAATCTCCATCCAGAGAGGCAATCCAGAAAACAAACACATTGGAATACTCTAAACCAAGAAATAAATTAAGAGAATCCACTAACTTATGAGAATGAATAATACAAGTAGAATATACCTTAAAACTACCATATGAAAAATACCCAAGGTGATAGCTACCCCAAACATCAGCCCAAGCCCAGCTGGGACCAGACTACTCTTTTCATAGGTCAATGAAGCCTGAGTAGGTGAACAGGCAGATAAGATAGTCTATCATCACTCAGTACACCAACCTCATCGCACATTGTGTGTGAAGAGGCACACTGACAAACAAAAGCATGTTGAGAGATCATGCTCCATGATCTCATCAGGAGAATTCTGGAAAACAGGACTTAAGAAGGAAAGATGGAAAACTCAGGAGTTTTTCTGTGGTCTATAGAAGAGAAGGACAACTGGGCATAAATTATGTTCCAATATATTGGGCTGTGTGACCGTGAACACATTTCTTAATGTCTCCTAGCTTCAGTCTTTACCAAAGATAGCACCATCCATCTTTAGGGACATTACTTAGAATGGGCCAGGAGCTAAGTCAGTGGTTGATATTCTCTTTCTCCAAGGGAAGAAGGCAATCAAACAAAGAGATAGGCAATTAATTTGGTTAGGTCTCAAAGAGGAAACTGGGACCCATGGAGAACTCCCAAAGGGAGACTGATTTGGCTGATGAAAAGTAGAAACTGTAAAACCCAATGCTGGGAAACAATGAAATGACTCAGTTGCCTTTAAGCTGACAATGGGATTGCTAATATACTATAGGAGAGATCTCTGCATTGAGTGTGATAGGGAATCATATTCCTTCCAGCTCTAATATTCCATGATGCAGCATCAGCTAAACTGTTTATTGCCTCTTCCTTGTTTAGGGAACTTATTTATTCAACCTGCATTTCTGAGCAATACTGTACACATACATAAAACTATTCCTTTGTCATGCACTATGGATGGGTTCTTTCTCTTCTGTTTTGGTGTCTCCACTACTTCCAACATTAGAGACTTGTCCACAAGGGGGCCCTTCAGAAATGTTGATGGACAAATAAAGACTACATACTCTCTGGGTGGACTCACCCCAGGTACATGCTCAAATCTTAGCTTTACATCTTGCTCATGTTATTCTCTGGGAAACTATTTCCCCATCTGCAAGCTGGAGGTGGTAATTACAGCATTATGAGATAAAGTTGAATAGGGAATTTTAAGTCGTTGGGAAAATAGTACATACACAATAAATGACAGATACCATTATTTTTGCAGTTGCTATCAAAGTGAACATAAATCCACCTAATACTCATACAGAGGCTTTCTGACTGCAAAATAGATGGCTTAGGGAACAATTGGTTCTTCCTACACCTCCTTATTTCAAACTATGTTCTCTTAAACAGTAGTCTTGGTTACCATGCCATAAGCTTACTTTAAGCCTGTTCGTCTTGTTCTAGCAGCACTTGTGATTGAGGAAAGGAAGAATCAACAGGAAATGAGTAAAAATGGAGACAGAAGTGGGTTGACTCAATCTAGCCCCAAAAGAGAGCCGTCAGTTCAACCTAGCCAACCTGAAGCAGTCTGAAACAGCCACAAGGGATATACCTGGTACCCAATCTCCACATGCTGGTTAACGTGGGAGCCTCCAGCTGAGACAGTGGGAGCTGACACTGCCCTCATCCCATCTCATGCCCTGTAGAAAAGGAAAGGTACCCAGTGAGGACGCTGCGGGGCCCCATGATTTCTTCTGGATAGGTCTTGCATCTTGGGTAAGTAGTGCCTGGCCTCACTTGGGCCCTGACCGGGCCTTAGGGTTGTATGACCAGAAAAGGAAAAGAGAATGAAGCACAGAATGCTTCTCAAAATTTTAAATTATGGTATTCCCACATACATATACATTCACAATTTAGCGCCTTAACAATTTTAACTGGATAACTCAATAATATCAAGAATATTCATATTGTTGTGTGACTAATCTCCAGAATTCCTTTTATCTTACAAAACTTAAACAGGATACTTGTTCCTCTCCTTCAGCACCTTGCCCCCACCAATCTGTTCTCTGCTGTATGAATTCAATTCCTATACATATCGCATGTAAATGGAACCATATATCTTTATCTTTTAGTGACTGACTTATTTCACTTTGAATAATGTCTTCAAGTAGCATGACTGACAATAGCCAAAGGTACCAGGAACCCAAGGGTCCATCAGTAGATGAACAAATTGTCTATCTATATAATATATTCATCCAATAATCACTGGGTTCATTGATTCACATATATGTACATTCCATAGATTTAGGTATAGTCATCCATGACCATAAATAAAATAGCAATACATGCTACAATTTGGATAAACTTTAAAGACATCATGTCAAGTGACAGAAGCCAGTCACAGAAGGTCATTTGTTACATGGCCCATTCATGGGACATGCCTGTAGTAGGAAAATCTATAGAGACAGGAGGTGGCTGAGCAATGCTCAGCATTATGGGAAGGAAGTAAGGGGAACGACGCAAGTGTTGAAGACCACACAGGCTTCTTTTTGAAGTGAGGAAGATGTGCAAGATTGCACACATCTGCGAATATACCAAAGCTCTTTGAATTGTATGCTTTATTATTTAACCATTTTATTGAGAAATGATTGACATACAATCACTGTATGTAATTCAATGAGTTTAGAGGACATATCCATGTTACTGTCACACAATCAAGGCCATAAACTTACCCATCTCCTCCTGAAGTGTCCAACCACCCACTTTATGTATGTATATGTGTATTTACATAGGTATGTATTTGTCATTTTACATACATACGTATGTATACATATATTTCTTTTTTTGTTGCTGTTTTTGTTTTCTTTTGGTCTTGTTTATTTGTTTTTATGTCTTAGGGAAGGTGAGGGGAGGCACAGAAATGGAGGGATAAAGAGCGAGCAAATGCAGCCATGGTACTCACTGGACACCATGTTGAAAATGAACTGTACAACTTGTGGGTGGGGATGTGAGGAAAAACGGAGAGAGCAAGGGAAGGGGTGACACTGTCCAGAAAGAAATGAACTTTTTCCCTGACTTATGTAATTGTAACCTCTCTGTATATCACCTTTATAGTAACAATAACACTATGATGCCCCATTTTCTTCATCCCCAAGCTCCTGGTAACCATTCTTCTACTTCCTGTGTCTATGAATTTCACTATTCTGAGTAGTTAGAGTACAATCATTTCATGTCTTCAAGTTTTACCCATGTTGTAGCCTTGGACAGAATCCCATTTCTTTTGTGTGTGAATAATAGGTATATACATATATTTCAATTAAAATTTCTTTTGTAATAAAAGTACTTAACCTGATACCTCTCTCAGAAAATTTGTAGCAGTACAGTACAAAATTGTTAACTATGGACAATATTCAATACAGAGGATCTACAGAACTTACCTATCTTGTTTAAACATTGCATCCATTTATTAATTTCTTCCAGTTTCCCATCTCTGCCATCTCGATAAGCACTCTCTACTCTTTGCTTCTATGAATTTTTACTTCATTAGATTCCTCATAAAAGGGAATCCCACAGTATTTGCCCAGTCTGACTTATTTCACTTAACATTATGTTCTATTCTGTCCAATCATGTTGCAGAAGACAAGGTTTCCTTTCTAAGACTGAGTAATATTCAGTTGTGTATATGAACCACATTTTTTATCCACTCATCCACCCACAGACACTTAGATTGTTTCCTTATCTCAGTGATTGCAAGTGAGACTGCCATGAACATGCAAGGACATCTCTTTGTGATTGTAGCTTCAGATTCTTTGGAAATATACCAAGAAATGATACTGCTAGAGCATGGAGTAGCTTTATTTTTGATATCTTTAAGGAAACATCATCATGTATCTTCAGGCGTGGAGGTGATATCTCACTGTTTTGATTTTCATTTCCCTGATGCTCTGTGATATGAAGCATCTTTCACACATCCATTGCCATTTTGCATAGCTGGTGGAATATCAATTCAAGTCTTTTGCCCACTTACCCACAAGTTATTTGTTTTATTTTTGTTTTTGTGGTTGAGTCATAGAACACCCTTACATAGGTTGGAGGATAATCCCTTATTGTATACAGGATCTGCAGTTATGTTCTCTGGTAGCACAGAGATACTTTTTACCACACTCTGGTTTTGTTCTCCCACTGTATGCTTTCTGATTCTACATAACCCCACTTGTCTAGCTATGCTTTTGGCTACATTGCCAGGAAGCCATTGCCAAATCCAACAGTTGGAAGCCTTTCCCTCATTTTCTTAGAAGAGTTTTAGTGACTCGGGGTTAGTGTTTAACTCTCTAATGCATTTTTGAGATGACTTTTGTGCATGATGTGGAATTATGTAGGAAGATAGTACAGCATATAAATCAGTACATCTCATTAAGGCTGTTGATTTAAAAAACAAAACAAAACACAAGACCATGGCTGGGTATGATAGTGCATGCCTATAATCCCAGCTATAGGAAATTTTAGGCAGGAGACTATTGGTCTGAAACCAGCCCAGATAAAGAAAAACATGAGACTCTTATCTGAAAAACACCTTGAGCACAAAGGATTAAGGAGTCTATCAATCTTGAAGCCCTGAGTTCAAAACTCCAGTACTGAAAAAAAAATTAAAGTAAGACAAGACCTAGACAATGGATGCAGATGTGGCTGGACCTGTTTCTCTGTGTTTTTTCCAGGCCCAGCATGATCAGTTCAGGGAACAGGGCTACCTGGGCCTATTCTTAGCCTGGCAATGTTGGATGAGCCATTCTGATCCTCAGAGGCAATCAAAGTCTATTTTCAGCTTTTCCAGACAGAACCAACATTTAATGAGCACCATTTCTTTGCCACATTCTGTGTCAACTGCTTTCACAAATCGAATCCCACTTAATCCCCATCCACACAGAATAAAATGAAAGCCTGTGCTGACTCAAAGAAAACAGTCTTGATCTGGCGCAGCTTGTGGTGTGTGAATAATGTCACATCAAGGCCACAACTGATAAAACCATCTACTGGAGGGAGGAAGAGGCCTCCTCAAATGGATTAACAGCCAAAGAATCTGGTTACCAGAAGTGAGTCTTTCTTTCTCTCTCTTTCTTTCTTTCTTTCTTTCTTTCTTTCTTTCTTTCTTTCTTTCTTTCTTTCTTTCTTTCTTTTTTGTTCACCAACACAAGACTCAGGATTTCTCATGGTACCTAGCTACATTTAGTTAAAGGAGAAGCATATGCAAACAATGTCTGCTGGGAAAGTCAGCTACAAATATCATATTTGGTTCTTAAACATTGGTAATGTGTGCCCTATGTTTTATAGTCCTCTGGGGACTTGATGATCTGACTTTACTCTCTGCAGAGAGAGAAAAGAGAGAGAGAGAGAGAAAGAGAGAGAGAGAGAGAGAGAGAGAGAGAGAGAGAGAGAGAGAGAGAGAGAGAGAATTCCTAGTTTCTGGAGTTGAAGGTGAGGAGCAAGACACAAGGAAAATCCATGTTCTTTAACATAATCAGTGCTTGTAGAGGAGGCACAATCCAAATCCAAACCACATTTTCCAAAGACTATTCCTCCCCCACCCCACTTCTCAAGTCCATGTGTCTTCCATGAGAAATTTAATCCGTATGCTTCTTACTCATTTACACTTAAGTCATCAAAGCGTTTCCTCTGAAGAACTATTTGATGTTCAAGGAGACTTTAAAGACTTTTTTCTTTTAACGAGCCTTTGTTCTTAGAAATAAAGAAACTGCTCAAGTAGTAGAGGCAAAGAATAAATGAACTTGAACCCCAGAAAGGTCAAGCTTTGTTTCAAGTAGGTTCTATATTGGGAAGAAACAACTTTGGGAATGAGCTTTCTTTCTTTCTTTCTTTCTTTCTTTCTTTCTTTCTTTCTTTCTTTCTTTCTTTCTTTCTTTCTTTCTTTCTTTCTTTCTTTATTTTGGGAAAGGTTCCAAATGGATGCTTGGATTTTTTATGCCAAAATAATTTCTTCTCCAGCCAAGAGTAGGCCCTATGAGATGGAGAGATACCATCTCCTTAAGGCACCGTGTGAAGGTTTTCAGCCATCTGCTAGCAAGGACCACTCTTTAACTTGAACACTACCTGATAACTTGGGGCAAAACCTTCCTAAAGGAAGCTGCCTCCTAAGAGCCCCAGCCTGGGTGTGTTGGAAAGAACAAGGCTCACTGGTGAGAGAAGAGCTGTGAATTCATAGGGCAGAACCATCTCTCCCATCCCCTATTGATCTCCATCCTTCTCCCATGTCACTTTACGGGTATCTCCTAGCACAGCTGTGTCCTGGGGCAATGAGGGATGGGCAGCAGTGCAGAATGGTTGTTATTCTTGTCCCTAAGGACCAGGGTGAGGACTAAGCTCTAGGCCAAGTGGTTGAGCACCTGCCTAGCTAGCAAATGTTGTATTCAAACTCCAATACTGGGGGGTTGTAAAGGACGAGGTAGAGGAGGAAAAGAAGAAAGGATGATCTAGGAACCCAGCATTTGCTTAGTTTTTCCTTGTGTTAGGTTAGCCCTTGGTGTCTTACAAACACTTTCATTTGTGTTCATTCTCTTGAAGAGTACCACAGAGCAGACATGCAATGCCATTCTAAGGAGCAGAGGGACATGCATGGGACTGACTTTCTTGCCCACAGGTAGCTAATGAGTGAATGTTTGGATTGGAACCCAATACGAAACTAAGTCAACATAGAATAGGTTTTGCTGTCCCCAGCCAGGGAGCCAGGGGTTCACCACTAGGCCACAATCCCTCCCTCTCATAGGAGAAGCAAAGGAAGGTTGTGCCTGACTGTGGAAAACGCAATGCTGATGTCTTGGAGGATGTGGTCCAGTTGCGCAGCTGTGAAGAGTGGGATGGACTGGGTGTGGCAATGATTAGAGTCAGGTGAAGAAATGAGGAGCCATAGAGCAACCTCAGACCAAACAGAGGGTGAAGCTGAAGGCCAAGGAAGGAGAGAATAAGGTGATGGGAACCCCTTCAATGACTTTGCTGCCTGGAAGTCTGGGATGAAGGCAAAAGGAGAGGGACAGAGTTTCTGGTCCTAAGAAAACATTAATGACACAGAGCTGAATGTCCAGGAAGGGCATGGGTTCGAAAAGAACGATGCTGAGTCTGGTCGGTTTGAAGTGTAAGGGGGAAGTTCAGGGTAGAAGCTTCTAGATCATGCTGGACTCATCATGATGAGTCACTGAAAGACAAGGTGGGATCTGGAGCTGGCTGGGGGCCCCAGGTAGGAAAAGAAAAGAGCCCACAGAATATGGAACCTTCGGTGTTAGCAAACTGTGCTTTCACAGCACAGCATGGCTGCTTTGCTGGTAAGCTCGGCTGCCTTCAGTGAGGAAAACAGAGACCGAGGGCTGATCCAAGATGGAGCCGCTGCTGGCCTGAAGTGGGTATGAGGTCCTGTATCCACACACAGTGAAAAATTTCTCTAGCATACTCTTACCAAAATAGCCCATTGAGTGTTTGTTTAGATAAAGAACATGTTTAGGAACCTCTAGGTCTAAAACCTAATTACACTTTCTATCTATACTCATATCTTTTTCTCCATTTAAATTGATCTCATTTGCTCAGGAGTGGAATCAAATATATAGGGAGAAAATTATACTTAGTTGTGTTGGAGCTTGAGTGAGTTGATGCATTTTAGAAAATGCTAGGCATAGTGGTTCATGTTTATAATGCTAGGCATTGTGGTTCATGTTTATAATGCTAGCTACTCAAAATGCTGAAATCTGGAGGATCATGATTCTAAGCCAACCCAGGAAGAAGAATTCTGGAGACTTTACTTCCAGGATGGAGGTATTTGTAGCTTGAGTGATAGAGGGCCAGCTAGGCAAGTGAACTAAGCAAGCTCTAGGCCCCAAATGCATACTCTAGGGCTAGGGGGAAGGAAAAAAGAATATTTCTGATGGCACTGCCATGTCTAAGCTTCTGATCCTCATCCTGTGACATCATTCCCTTTCTGGTGAGTCTGCACAGGCTCTCAACCATCTGGTTGTCTTTATTCATGTCTAGTTGAAATAATTTCCTTATAGAGTCTTTTCCTTCATCCTTTCTATCCAGGTGGCCATTATACTATTTCTGACATTTTTTTGTGTGTATGGTGTGTTATATCATGTTGGAATGCATTTCAAGAGAGTGAATGGCTTTAAAACTTGGTTGTTACAAGGTGGTCTGGGGCTGGCAGCATTGAGAACCACTGGTTCTGGCCATCACCATCCAACAGAAATTTAATACAGGACACAAATAAATAGTTAAAGTTTCTAGATGCCACCTTAAAAAAGAAAGGAATGGGATATTATTCAGCCTTTAAAAGGAAGGAAGTTCTATCCTGTGCTCCAAAACTTATGACATTTCTGTGGTGTTTGTTCTACAGATCAAACCACAGCCTTGAGCTTGCTGGACAAAAGCTTTGCCACTGAAGCCATGCCCCCAGGCCTACAGAGAACACGTGAGCATATTCTGCTAAGTAGACACAGCCAGCACAAAAAGAGAAAAGTCACCATTCCATGGAGATGAGATATCTAGAGTAGTCATCTTTGTAGGGACAGAAAGTGGAACAAAGCCTGCCATGACTGGGGAGAAATACAAATGAGGAATGAGGGCATCTAATTTACAGTATGAAGTCATTGTGGAAACCTTCTTCAGAACAATGAGGACTTGACATCACTGAACTGTGCACTGGAAAATTCTAGATGGTAAATTTTATGTTAGGAGCTATTTTATCACAATATTTTTTTTTAAATCCTAGATTCTCAGGAGTTGTAAACAAGAGTATTGATGCTTGAGGCTAGCCCAGATCAAAGTGAGATAAAAACTAGTCTCAAAAAAACAATCTGATTGTGGTAGTACCTATCTATAATCCTAGATACTCAGAAGGCGGGTTGGGAAGATTGCAATCTGAAGCTTGAAACTTTATCTGGAAAACAAAGTAAAGCAAAAAGAATCAAGGGAAGGGATCAAGTGTTGGAGCACTTGTCTGGCAAGCACAAGCCCTGAGGGTTCAATCCCCAGTATCCACTAAAAAAATTAAAACTGTAAGGAACAAGTGAAATTAATTTTGATAATATACCTGAATGTATTTGACTCAGTAGAAACTAACCAATATAAATCCATGCAATCAATCAATAAAAAACTTACCAAGGAGACATGATATACTGCATTCTTTTTCCTGAACAGACTCTGAAATCTATGTATATTTTCTCTACATATACATGTCAACCAAAAACGGTCATTTCTAGTGCTCAGTAAGTACCCATGGCCAGTAACTGGGATACTAAGCAGCAAAACTCTAAAGAACAATGACAGTTGCTGAGCACACCTTAGATGCCAGCCCCATTGTGAATCCTTTATACTGAGTGATTTTTCATCAGTGCTTTCTGAGATGGGTACTAGGAAACTGAACTCCGAGACTCAAGTGATATGCCAAAGTCAAGCATGCTGCATGGTCAAGTAGAGTGTTGAACCCGGGCATGTGATTCTGGATGCCCTGGCCTTAACCACTGTGCTCTGTGCACCTGTTGGAAAGGCAGTGATTTTCCTCAGGATCAATCCCATTCCTGACCACCTGGGAATCTGCTTAGCTCTTCTTCCTAGGGACTTGAAGGGGAGTTTCTTCCCTGGTCCTGGAAGAGTAGGATAGATTTGGGCATAGGGAATTTGGCCGGCCCTGTGGAGAGCAAGGTAGCTTGTCTTCCCCTGTTGTCCTGGGGAACTAAGCAGCAGAAAGAAACCTGTGTTTGCTTGTCACCCCTGCAATGTTCTATAGTCTCTTCTCTAGATCCTTTCCAGGAGGTAATGGGCCTGGTGAATCAGGACAAAATACAGATGTGGCAGAAAGACTCTGTCCCAACACACACATCTAATAAAGACTTGCTACCAGGGCCTTGCTGGTGAATTGCCTGCATTCCAATAACCTTTTCTCTTGAGTGTTCCTTAATAAAGACAGATTTCTTCATTTCCTGCAGCTCCCTCAAGATCATACTGACAACTTCCCCATTAATTACCAAATTATGGCCCGTGTTGCAAAATGATTACGTTTGCTTCCTACCTAAACACCTCCCCTCATTTAGAAAAAGTCTCATTTAAGCTAATCTGCTTTTAACTTGCTTAATTTCAACACCTCCATAGAGGCTACTAATGAGCTGATTCTTTGCCCAGCTGGTCCCTCGGCCTTTCCTTATGTTCACTGTTCCAAGACCAATTTTGATCTTGCAGGAAAAGGGAGGCCTTGGCCTTGGAGTTGGGTGCTTGGCAGAAGCCTTTCTTGAGTGATGGGTGTACTGAAAGATGTGACCTAGAATGAGTCCCCCCACCCCCCACCCCCCAAAAAAAGCAAAGATGAGGCTCCACTTGCAGCTTCTAGAAAGGTGAAAGTTGCCTAGGAGTGGGGACCACAAGAGGAAAGTGGCCTCCCACTTTAACTGGGCAGCTTAATGAGTCAGATAATTATACCCAGAACCCCTTTACAGGGGTGTCTTAATTACTATTTAATAAGGAGATGCTTCCAGGCTGAGGCCTGCAAGGCTGGCAACACCATAACCACAAAGCTGAAGAAGTTCTGTCTCCCAGATGTTGTCCTCCTCTGGCAGGGAGACAGAGGTGCTTGGAAGGGGCCTCTCAGTGCTGCCTGATGGACAGGAGCGTGTTCCCCAAGCTCCTCTTCTTGGCGCCTTCTTCTACAAGGTGTCAGATGGGTCACTTCACTGGGGTGCTGGGAATCAGGTCAGACTGTTCCTCTGATTAACCCTGATCTCATTCAGTTGGCAGCAGGCAGTAGCCTGAGGCCCTGCTGCCTCTTGAAGCTGCCCACTCGTGCCAGGGCTACTGGGAGGAGGAAGAGCTGACAAGAACACATGGTGAGCCAGGATGTGTTCTACAGGCTCTTCATGCCTTCTTTCCTCAACTTTTCACTATGCTGCCTTTCTCTGTTTTACAGACCAGGAAACAGGCTCACAGGAGTTAGCTCCATTTCCAAGCCCACACAATTTATTGGAAGAGCTGAAATTTGAACTCAGGTATCTCTAATGCCCAAGCCTAGGGGCTTGACTCCTCCACCATATCCAAGGCTGAGGGTCGAATTTGGGCAGAGCATAGTGGATTATCTAAGCATATTCATTGTTACCAACGTAACATCACACTTTGGCCCTTGTCCAGGAGTCTATACAATCCATCATGGTGACCTTACCCCATTCATAATCCTTACCCTAAAGATGCAGCCAGACCAACAGAAAGACTTCCCTGGGATTTTCTAAACAGAACTAAAAAAAGAAAAAAGATGGGTGCAAGTGGATAGATCAGAGGCCCAGGCTGCCCAGGGAATGAGGCAAAGCAGTGGAGAAGACAACACTGACAACACATAGAGAAAGAGAGAATGCCAATGGCATTTGAGATCTTCAAATTCCTCAGGTGCAACATTTTTATATTTTATTTTATAATTCAGTCATAGAAACCAATGACTGATCTCCCCCTTCTACTCAGGCTAGTCCTAGTTAAGTTCCTATTCCTTGTGATCAAAGCATTTCTAATGCACCATGTTCTGAGGACAGGGAGTTGTCTGTACAGGGCTTTAATCTGCACTTCAGAAAGGCAGCTGTTCTGTGGCATAGGAATAAGAATGGAGCAGATGATGCAGGTATCAGGGAGATCCGTGAGGGCCTCTTGCACTGACAAAGAGAGAGGCAGATCTGAGGCCAGTAGGGCCAGCAGGCCAGTGGGGATGAAGTCAAGAGTTGTTTCACCGGTAGAAGTTCTTGTTCTTAGACTTGGTGATTGATTACACTTGGAGATATGACAGTGATGCCACTGTCTGAACAGGAAATGGGAAGCAGAGCAGACTTGGGAGAAGCAAGTGAAGGAGCAACAGATAAATAAACTTAACCACAAGAGCTTATTAGTACAGCTGGGTGGGCGTGGCTGCTTCAAGTCAACTCAATACGCCATGTTATAGTGATGAAGGTGTGCTGTGTGCATTACCTGCTGCTCAGAGCCTCATCCTCACTTGGGTCACACACCCTATTCTTCCTGCTCCTGGGTACCCAAAGATCTTCCAGTACCCAAAGATCTTCTTATTCTTGTGTTTCAATTGCTCTGCAGAGCTGTCAGGGCTGGCACTGTCTTTCTGGTAAAATGTGGGCAGTTTTCCATGGGATCTGCTCCTTCCTGCTGCTCAGCTGAACTGAGCCACCATGCATGACTCCCTCCCCAGAGCGGAGGGAAGGATGGCTAGCACCATCAAAAACAAACACAGGAGCCATGCTGTGGAGGACAGACTCCAGCCAATTTGGCTTGAGTGTGACTGTTGAGTTCTTTTGGCAAAATATCTAGAGCCTACCATATTTAAAGGGAGATGCAGATCATAGATAACCTCCCGAGTCTTACTCCTAGGTACCATGACTACCCAACTTAGAGATATGAGCAGGTTGTGCTGAGTGCAAAACCCTGACTGAATTCTGCTATACCAGAAACAGGGCATCATTATAATGCACAACCTTTTCTTCTAAGCCCAGATCTTTGCTCTTTGACATACATCTTGCATGACAAGGAAATATTCCAGAATTTAATAGAACTAAGTCAGGCCAAGAATCATGTGTTAAGTATGTGGGCCATTCTGAAGGGATTTTGAAGTTAGAGAATTCTCATAATCTTTTCATGCAAGCATGGAGGGCATAGATTATATGCCTAGCTATCCACATATCTTGTGCACCAGGCCTGTCACCAATGGAAAATCATTTGTAAAGACATGACTCCAGCTGTAGGAAAAGAAGGACTGTGAGAGCTATTCCAGAAAAGATCTCTCAAGTATAGACTTGTCATGAGAGACGTTCACGCTTTGGCATCTGTACTCCTGACCAGGTCATTCATATGTTAACAAATCACTCCTAGAATGCTGATTAAAATGAACACACATCCTCCCTTGATCAGTATGGATGTGTTTGAAAATAAAATTCATGCAGTGTTACCTAAACTTGCGTGCAAATTGTCCTCTGTGTGCAATGTGTTTGCCCACTTTGTATCCATTGGCACAAATAAGTCCTATTTATCCTAGTTGTCACCCAAGAAAGCTTCCCTCAGGAAGCTTTCCTTGACTCACTGCTTTACAAGTTGAAGTTGATTGCTCCTCCCATGTGCTTTTGCGGCCTCTTCTTGGACTGTCAGTGGCTTATTCCTGAGAGTCAGCTGGTCTGCCCTCTTCACTTAACCGTTATTCCCAGTCCACAACTCCCATTTCTTTGATAGGACTCCCTTTTGCTTATAAAATTGAATCAAATTCCAAAGAGACTGTTCTTGCTTTTCTTCCTCCCTGCTTCTCACCAGTGTATTGGAAAAAGGACCATCGGTCTATTAGAAGGGTATGGTTGAGACACAACCTCAAACAGACTAAAACTGAGAATCACTTAGGAGTGGCCAAACATAGAAACTTAATTGTTTTTGCTATGTGGTTGAGACCAGTCTTGAACTCATGAATCCTCACTCAGCCTTCTAAGTCCTAAAATTATAGGTTTGCACCATCAAGCTTTATCTCATTTTTTAAGGGGGGCGGGGAGCTGGTATAAGAGCTTGAACTTAAGACCTCACACTGTCAGTTGGCATTTTTGCTCTCACTTGGCACTCTACTGCTTGAACCACACCTCCACTTAATTTTGCTGGCTAATTGGTGATAAGAGTGTTGAGGATTTGCCTGCCCCAATGGCCAGGCTCCAAATCATAATTCTCAGATATCAGTCTCCTGACTAGCTAGTGTTATAGGCCTGAGCTACTGCGTCCCAGCTTGTTTTTATTTTTTGTTTTTTGCCAGTCGTGGGGCTTGAATTCAGGGCTTGAGCACTGACTGTCCCTGGCTTCTTTTTGCTCAAGGCTAGCACTCTACCACTTGAGCCACAGCGCCACTTCTGGCCGTTTTCTATATATGTGGTGCTGAGGAATCGAACCCAGGGCTTCATGTATAAGGGGCAAGCACTCTTTCCACTAGGCCATATCCCCAGACCCAGCTTGTTTTTATTTTAAATGTTCAAAGTGTTCACTGCATCTGCTCTTCGGTCAGTTCTGGAACTGGGGTTTGGCTATCATCTGCATCCACTGATCTTTAATTTTAACCTGATGAGGAGAAAGCAGCCAGAAGCCTCATTCATCCACCGCTTCCCTACAGGTCATTTGATTACTGGCCGAGTGAAGGTGGATGAGTCAGACAGAAAGCCCACCAGGATGCTGCTGACCTCATTTTTGTCCACCGCCATCCAAATACACAGACTTGAACTTGACATTTGCCAAAGCACAGTTAGACAAATGGTAGTCAAATGAATCTCCACCTGTTCAGCTCCACATTTAAGCAGTTGAGTGGGGTTCTTGATGGTAGAAAATAGACTCAACAGACGTTCTGAGACCAGGGACATTTATTTGGAGGCACTCTTCCTTTGCAACTCTGAATCTGTCATTTTAAATAAGACCAAGGACATCTCTCATTGGGCACTTAATTTCATCTAAATAAACAGTGAAGAAGGAGGAGAAGATGATGGAATTGATACAGTCAAAATGTTTATGCTTTTAGATGGTGGGGGAGAACACTGGGATCAAGTGGTTGCTGTTCTAGGAGTGCCAGGAGAGGAGCTGGATGTTAGGGGAACAGCCCAGTTTCTCCTTGATGCCATGCTACAACATTCTCTACCCAAGCCTCAGTCCTATGTCAGACCATGCTCAGCATTCTGAGGCAAGGGCAGGGGGCAGGGAAGTTCTACAGCACAGCATCAAAAGCCATAGTGCTAGGGAATAGAAAAGAGATCGGTCAATGGTCACCGAGAAACTGGGCCTGCCTTCAGTTAGAGCTGGACAGGTTCCTATGACCTGATCCAGGCTTTGTTTCTCTTCCTTATTGGAGAATAAGGAACTTTTGCAAAGCCTTTACATAAAGTTTTTTTAATTTTTAATTTTTTTTGTGTATTGGAGTTTGAACCTAGGGCCTATAGCTCTCTAGGCTGGCACCTCTGCCACTTGAGCCACACTCCAACCCAGATAAATATTCTTCAAATGAAGGTTGCTCAGTGAGTATGCTCTGGTAGGTCTGTAATTTTTTTCTTATCTAGCAATTAGTAAAGATACTCCGAGAGAATCACGAAGGTCTCCAATCAAGCTGGGAGCCAGTGGCTCATGTTGTAATCCTACCTACTCACTAGGCTGAGCTTTAGCCAGGCACTAGTGGCTCACACTGTAATCCTAGCTACTCAGGAGGCTGGGATCTGAGGGTTGTGGTTCAAAGCCACCCCCAGGCAGAAAAGTCTGTGAGACTCTTGTCTCTAATTAGCCACCAGAAAACCAGAAGTGGTACTGTGGCTCAAAGTGATAGGATGCTAGTCTTCAACAAAAAAGCACAGGGTCGTCTCACAGGCCATGAGTTCAAGACCTATGACCAACAATGAAACAAAAAAGAGGATCACAGTTTGAATCCAGCCCAGACAGGAAAGTTTGTGACACTAATCTTCAATTAATCACCAAAATGCTAGAAGCGGTCAGATATGGCTCACGTGGTAGAGCACTAGCCTAGAGCAAAACAATCTAAGGGACAGCATCTAGGTTCTAAGTTCAAGCCCCAATATGGACCCAAAAATAAATAAACAGAATGAATAAATGAATGAATAAATAACTTCAAAAGATCCTACTCCCTCATCTGTAATAGTCATAAAGTCAGACTTGCCAGAGAACACAGATTTTCAGATTTTAGAAGCATAACGTCATAGCTATCACCTTCATGAAATCCTCCCCACTTAAAAAAAACCTTGTGACTATTTTTTATGCTGATGCAGCACCCGTATGAGACCACATGACTGCCATCAGCACGTGTCTCTCCAGATCCTGCCGGGTTTGGCCACTGAGTGAGTGACCAAAAAAGCTTTGGAAAAGAAAAGAAAAGAAAAGATAAAAAGAAAAGAAAGCACTATGCCACCAGGGTGAAAAGAAACAACAACAACAAAAGAAAAAGCAGCTTTGGGTTTTCAGAGCTGCTTGAATTTCAGAATTTTTGAATTAGGAAGCTCAGTTTGGCTTTTCAGAAAACAGAGACTCCAAAAATCTCTACTAGGCCACTTAGGAAGCCCTAACCTGCCCGCGGGTCAGGTGGAACAGCAGGAGCTCCTCTTCACAGAATTTCTTCCCTTGAATGTCTTCATTTTTCTTTCCTCCTATGTTGTATTTAAGGCAGCATGGGCTTCATCACCCCACACAGCCACAGGATGCTGGAGCAAGACGGAATAAGAGGACTGATGCTCAGAAGGAACTTAGAGTTGCAATTTGACCTCTGGCAATGTTCAGCTTTTGTTGAATTCTAGTAGCTGCTTCACCTCTGAACCCCTGTTTATTTTGCTACAAAACCCTCTTACAAGGTTATTTAAGAATCAAATGAGACAATAAGTTGCCAACATCGATGGAATGCTTGCTTTATGAAACATTGTGTTGAGTTTTGCCTGGAGAGCTGTCTGATTGAACAGGTAACATTTCTAGTTTACAGGTGAGGAAACTGAGACTTAGGAGGATTTTATAAATGCATCTACATTTCCATTAATGGACTAGCTGATTCAACACTAAGTGGGCTTACTCTACCTACTCTTTACTGTTCTGCTATCATGACTCATGAGAGAGTGGGTGAAATGTTTAGCAGTTTCTGGAAGAGTGAGCTCTTTGTGTATAGTGTGTGGTAGGCATGATGTCGTAGTGATGCTTGTGATGATGATAAAGAAGGATTGAGTTTTCCAGTAATCTGGTGGCTGACCACAGAGTGACATGGCTGTCACTGACCTTTGGCACAGTGCCCCTGACATGACACATTGAGGACAACAACCCCTACATCTTTGTCAATATCTTTTCTCTCTTCCTTCCTTCCCCTCTCATTCTTTCTTTCTTTTTTGAGACAGGAATTCACTATGTAGTCTGGGCTGGCCTCAAATTCTACTTCTGCCACTACTTCCAGAGTGTGGCTGGGATTATAGGTATGGACCACTACATTCAACTTGTCATCTTTTAAATAAGCTTGACACCTCCTGCACACGCATGAGGTATTACTGGTTTCTGTGTAGATTTAAAAATGTTTACCATCTGTCCTTTATGCCACCCATCACAGTGGTAGAATAGCACTGCTGTTGTGGATCTGAGTCCTTGGGAGACAGATCCACAGGCAGAGACTTCTGTGTACAGAATTCATTGACTACCAGCAGTGGGACTCAAAGGGAGGAAAACTAGCCAGAGGGGAGAGTTGCTCTGCGAGGCTGGGCCCATAAAGGCCTGGTTGACACTCAGGGAGAGGTGGGACAAAGGAAAGTGGTGGTGGACAGAATCTTAAATGGGCCTGACAGCCCCACCCTCTGGTGCACATGTCTTATATATTATTTTTTTGTACTTTGATCGTCATCTCTAGGACCTTTCTTCTTTCTATTTCTAGTTAGCAACTCAAAACCACTTCCCTCTCTATACTTTATTAAGTTCAATCTTGGACTTTGGGGAAAGGGGAGCAAGGACTTGGGGTGTTCTTTGGCCATTATTGGCCCCTAGGCAATGATCCTGTGTGGTATGCACTCTTGGGCGTTCTTTGTCCCCCTATGTTGTAATCAATATTTTAACTCAATCTTAAAAGTATATATAATCATTAAAAATATGACATCATTAGTCAACTGTGCATATATCCTGGTTTTTCTTTATTTTTTCCATTATTTTTTCTTTTTACTCTCATCTTTAAGGAGTTATACTAAGTAGTTGCCATGGGCACTCAGTCTGGAACTTGACAACTATGGTGTCATGGATTGGATGCTTTGGTTAAGTATTAAGAGAGTGAGTACAGAGATGAGGCTCCGTCTGTGCCTGCCCAGGGACAGTGCAGTATTTATTTAGTAACTGTATGCTAAGTAACTGTATGTTCGGTAAGGTCTGATGCCCAGGAAGCCCAAGGACACAGACTGACAACTCATCCTTCATCTAGTCTATCACCATGTTTGCCCCAAACTGAATCCCTTCTCTATCTTCCTCACAGATCTCTGCCTTAAGCTCATTCGAATTCTTTTTTTCTATTACTGCATGGCTCAGGACTCTACTCTCTGTATTATTTTACCTGATTCCTCTCTCTTCACTTCTAGTTCCAGGTGGTCCCTTCATCTATAACAGCTCTGAGGGGCTCCCTTTCCACCCTCAAGCCTGTCTGTGTTTGACAACTGCCTGTTCACCTCCCAAGTGTGGTGGCATTCTGGCTGCCAATCCTCTTGCTTTATGTGCTAGGAACAGCAGTGGCAGTGTCAACTGTAGGTAAGAAGAATGGCTTGGAGGAATGACTTCAGGGTGGCTCTGAGGGGCTGTAAAGATGTGAAAAAATGATTCGTTGAAGGACAAGAGGCCTTCAGAATGGAGATTTCGAAGAATTGCCTGTGGAAGGAAATAAAAATAGACACAATGGCCAACTATAGATTGGCCTTTGCCAAGGAATGAACCTTTATGACCTACTTTAGAAAGAAAATCAAAGCTTTATTAACATGTGGACATCCAATCATCCTGTTGGCTGATGGAACAGAAGATGAATGAAGCCACTGCACCAGAATGGTCTTTCAAAACCCCAGTTCATCATTATTATTTTATTTATTTATTTTTTGGCCAGTCCTGGGCCTTGGACTCAGGGCCTGAGCACCTTCCCTGGCATCTTCCCACTCAAGGTTAGCACTCTGCCACCTGAGCCACAGCTCCCCTTCTGGCCGTTTTCCATATATGTGGTGCTAGGGAATCGAACCGAGAGCTTCATGTGTAGGAGGCAAGCGCTCTTGCCACTAGGCCATATTCCCAGCCCCATCATTATTATTTTAAAAAATATTTTTTATTCATTAATTCATTCCCTCGTTCATTTGTTTTTAGCAGCACTGGAGCTTGTTAGGTAGGTGCTCTACCATTGGAGACATACCTCCAGAGTTCTTGCTTTTAATTATTTTTCAGGCAGAGTCTCCTGCTTTGATCTCCAGGCTGGCCTTGGACCACAATTTTCCTATTTATTCTCTATCACTCTTGGCCAGAACATGCCTAAGCTCTGCCAATGGTGTCTGTGGAAAGAGCCCCTCTCCTCTCCCAGAGCTCCCTCTTGTTCTGCACCAGTCCTACCTGAGGCCAACTTCTAGACTCCTTTGTTTTAAAGAAACTTCAAGTGCCTATGAGATGGTGAGTAAAGAAGGCCAAGAAAGAAGCCTTAGTGGGTTTCAGTTGGACTGTGTTTGAATCCATGTCTAGCAATGGGAGGAAGACATGAGATGACCCCATACTGCGTCACCAGTCACTAGTGAGACTGGGAGATAAAATAGCAAAGTACTATAGAGAATACCAGCAATACTCCAGGGGCTAGCAGAGAACAGGGTGTGTGTGTATGTGTGTGTGTGTGTGTGTGTGTGTGTGTGTGTGTTTGTGTGTGTGTGTGTGTGTGTGGTGTGGTCCCTTGACCCAAATGAGATGGAAGGAGTAACAGTCACTGATTGTATGTGCCCAGGCAAGTTAGAAGAGTATGGTGCTTTGGTGTTCACTTGCCCCCGAAAAACTTTTTCTGGTATTTCTAGCAACACTGAGATAGAACAAGTGAATGTATAACTTAAGTGCTAGAGCACTTGCCTAGCTAACACAAAGCCTGGAATTCAAACCCCAGTAACACCAAAACAAGTTGTACTAAAATTTCCACAGATGACCTAAGAAGTAAAGGGCACAGATGGTAAGTTGGGAAGAGAAAGTGTGTTGCATATCCTGAATCATCGCACTAATGTCTGAAACTAAAGAATATTTTTTTCACTCTTCCTCTTGACCTTCCCAACAATAGATAGTGGTGACAATTACAGTGTGTAATGTTCAGAGGGGTGATATAGTTTATTACCCAATCTTGGTCCCTCTGAAAGTAGAGTGTTAATAATCACTACTCCAGGACAACAGGTGGGCACATAGTCACATGGTCATCCTAATAACAGTGGGAGTCAAGGCCCAGGTTTTACTCCTGTCCCCCACACCTACTGTTCATGTGAGGGCAGACCCACTAAGTCACTTTGAAGGCCCCACTTCCCACACTGTGATGACAAAACTATTTATACTTATTGTCATGAGGATTAAGTGAGATAAGATGTGTAATATCAGCAAGCATAGCACAAGACAGCATTGCAAATACATCCATATTGTTCACTTCCTATCAGTATACCAGGAGGAGTGAATTTATTTACTTATCTACTTATTCATGCACCTGCATGTCACTTGGACAGTGTCTATTGAGCAAAGCCCATGGCTCTCAGTACAAAGAGTGCTGCTCCATAGGGAACACATGGGCAATCTGTAGAGATACATATGTTTGGAGTCTACTAGACTTTAGCAGATGGGGACATTAGGTGTCTTGGAACAGCCAGAAAAGTCCTACACAATAAAAGGTCATCTCTCATCCCTCCCAGCCTCCTGTCTCGCTGGATGTAAATAAAATTAATATTTTTCATAATTATCTGGACCTAGAGCCACTTAGTTTACATAAAGTGTAAAGCTTTTATTTTTAAACAGAACTTCAGTATGCACTGCATTTTTCCAGGAAGGTATGTGCCATGTAAATTAACGAAGAGGAATTGCGGCTCGAAGCTAGTCCAGTCAGGAAAATGCAGGATATTCTCATCTCCAATGAATCACCAAAAAGCCAGAATTAGAGCTGTGGTTCAAGTGGTAGAATACTTGAGCCAAAAAGGTAAAGGACAAAGCCCAGGCCCTGAGTTCCAGCCCCAGTATTGGCATGCACAAATATATAAATAAGGGAAGAGTGTGTTATGTTCCTTGGTAAGAAAACGAAGAGTGGTTGACTGTTCAGGATCTCTTGTGACTGGTGGCAATACCACAGTTGGAGAGTAATGGTAAATGGGGAAATGTGTCACTCACTAACACAGCACACCAATTCCAGCCACACTGAAGGCCTCCAGGGTCACGTGACTGTCCACATGCCAATGAGCACTGGACTCAGGTCTCCTAGTACGGCCATTCTAAGGATGTGCATGACAAATGTCATATTATTTTAATTTTCTATTTTTTTTAAATAACAGGGCCATTGTATTTGTGGCAGGCTGCTAGATGCCCATCCACATTCTCCTTTTTCTGAAACACACAACTAAACTCAGTTTCTTAGCCAACTTAGTGAGCAGTTGTGGTCATATGGATGCTTTCTGACCAATAGTCTCTGAACGGAAGTGGTATTTGTCTGAAATTTCTCCTTTGGCAAAGAAATAAGAAAACCAAGTTTGTAGGTAGAGTAGCCTCCAAATTTTTCTCATTTTGTAACCTCATTAAAGTCAAGAAATTGTTGAGTAAGAAAGATGCAATGGATTGTCATTCCCAATTAAGTCATGAATAAGCTTTCTTCACGCATCAACTGTAAAATGCATCCCAATATGAGAGACGTTAAAATGTTAAATAAATAATGCATGCCCTAGAAATGATTTTTAAAAGGTCATGTATTTCTAAATGAATATATTCTGTCCGTTTTACAGCATGCACAAAGGAAGTAGAAGTGTCCTTAAGTGTTTGAGCGCCAGTCTTGAGCAGAAAAGCCAAGCAAGAACACAAAGGCCCTGAGTTCAAATCCCAGCCCCTGCACACACACAAAATAAAATATAAAATAAAATGCAAATATACACAAAATAAAAGGTGTTGACCTTTTATATGCAAAGGTCAGGTGTTCTTACTGTACCCCTAAGGATTACCACAGACACCCCACTCTGGAGACCCGGCATGGAGGTCCTCTGTGGGTTCAGAAGAACAGGTGGTTTGTGGTTGCTCTGCCTGTGTGGCTCTGGCTAAAGATGAAGAACATTCCAGATGAGGAATGTTGCCAGAGCACAGAAACAGATGGGGTGTCTGGAAGGTACTGAGGGACAGTAAATAAACCAGAGAACTGGAAATGTTCTGTGCCTCAGTGTTAGGACTGACAGGAGGAGGGTAGCCAGGCGAGGCAGCTGCCCTCTGATAAATAACATAACATAAACAGAGGCCGTCCATGTGGAGCTATGCTGGCAAAGGTGAGCAAATGAGAGCTAAGTTCTGTGTCTAATGTCAGCACAAAGAACAACAGGAGATTGGTAAGTGTCACTCAAGGCTGATCTTACTAACAAGGCCCCAGGACAAATCAGGAGCTCCTGGCTTATGATGTCTCCCTTATAGCTTGCCACAGTGCCTGCCATTTCTCCTTAGAAACTTAATCCTTTGAAGGTAAAGGACTAAAAACTCCATTTACAGTGCACTGGCCCTCAACACGAGCAAGTCGTATCTTTGTTCCTTGTGAGGGAATAACTAGTCTAGAGGAAGCACTGTGGAAATGCAGTGAGGAACTAGAGGTAAGAGAATAGGAGCCCAGGTTGGGATGAACAGTAAGAGGACAAAGGAATCTGACGAAGTGATCTGGGTATTCACAACCTGCAGACAGGCCAACAATTCAGTTCTCTGAGTTTATTCTCTCTGTGTCTCTCTCTATCTTTATGTTTTCCCTCCTCATGTGTGTATATATTTCTCATAAACTTGATTGTAGCAGAACAATCATAAGGCAACTCAGAAATAACCATCTTTAAGCTTAAAAGAAAACATAAAGGAAAAGACCAAATAGATAGTCATTCCCTTTATCCAAGGCCCCCAAAGTATACATGAAACCATGAGCAACTTTACATGAATAGTTTCATGAGCCCCATAGATAGATAGATAGATAGATAGATAGATAGATAGATAGATAGTTTTTTCTTTTGCATACAAGCCAGTGATAACATTTAATTTACAGATTAGTCATAATAAGAGATTCACAATAATAACTGATAAGAAAAGAGAAGCCAAGTGCTGTGACTCATGCTTGTAAGCCTAGTTGCTCAGGAAGCTTAAGGTTCAAGGCCAGCCCAAGGAAAACGTTAATGAGATCCTTTCTCAACCAACAACTGGACTCATATCTGTCAAGTGCAGGAGGCTGAGATTGGGATGATTGACAGTCCTGGCAGAAAAGTCCTTGAGAATCCCTCTTGACAGAAGAAATGGGGGATGATGGTGTGCACCTGTCTTCACAGCTATAGCTAGGTGCCTAAAATAGGAGAATAATGTGTTATGTGCCAGTGGCTCATCCCTGTAATCCTCACTGCTTGGGAGGCTGAGTATCACGACTTGGGGACAGCTACATGCAGTGGCACATATCTGTCAATCCAGGCTATGTGGAAGGCTGAGATTGGGAGGAAAGGAAATCAAGGCCAACCCAAGCTGAAACATCCATGATACTCCATCTCTAGAGTCTCTGGAAGGGAAGATGGACAGGTTAGTTCACCTAGGATCCCACAGGTGACCAGGATTGCAAAGAGGATGGATCACAGCTCAGGTGTGTACCCTGGCAGGAACTGAGACTCATCGCAAGAATCACAAGTAAATAACTGGTTTGGAGGAGGGGCTCAAATGATAGAGTGCCAGCCTAGCTGAGAAGAGATCCTGAGTTCAAATTCCAGTGCCACTGTTTTTGCCCAATGATATAGCAAAGACTGCTAAGAAGTGTCTAATGAGTCTGGGAAAAGGAACACTCTGTGCATAGTTACGGCCATGTGAGTTGCTGGGACTTGACGAGAAAACAGTTGGACAATCACAAGAACCTTGCCGAGGGCTGGAGGCTGAAGCATCCTTTACTCTGGCCCACGTGAGGCAGCCACATTCCCTCCATAGAGGTCATTGAGACCTTAGCAAAGCTTATTATCACAGCACACCCAGCCCCGCCTTATCAAGATACTTATTCAGTTATTTCAGTGAACACCAGTTGAGTTAAGCAATTATAATAAAACAGATCTGAAATTCTATTTATGAGAAAATACTAAAAATTGGGGAGGAGGCCATTTTCAACTTGAAGATGTACATGGAATGCTATTTGGAAACTAACCATAAAAAGGTTAGTTGCTAGGGCTGGGAATATGGCCTAGTGGCAAGAGTGCTTGCCTCCTATACATGAAGCCCTGGGTTCGATTCCCCAGCACCACATATGTAGAAAACGGCCAGAAGTGGCGCTGTGGCTCAAGTGGTAGAGTGCTAGCCTTGAGCAAAAAGAAGCCAGGGACAGTGCTCAGGCCCTGAGTCCAAGCCCCAGGACTGGCCAAAAAAAAAAAAAAATGCCCAAAAAACAAACAAACAAAAAACGGTTAGTTGCTAAACAAAGCAGGAAACAGCACTGTGGCTCAAAGCGGTAGACTGCTAGTCTGGGACAAAAAAGCTCAGGGACAGCGCCCAGACTCTGAATTTGAGCCCCATGACCAAAAAATAAAAATAAAAAAAGCAATAAAGAAAAGCATAGCATAGCATAGCATATGCAAGTACTAGATATTTATAAGGAAAATCTATGAATGGGGAAATATTTATGATTGTCATCCTCACAAACTTCCTCTCTATAGAAGATAACATAGAAAAAATGCTAAAAACAATTTTTTAAAAGTACAGTTAATTTTCCTTTCTATGGTTTATAATTTTCTCAGTGTTTAGATGCAAATTGGCATAAATTTTACACAATGAAAAACAATACTTCTCTTTCAATTGCTGTTTTATAAATGTATAAGTAATGGGTCATTTTATTATCTCATTGGTAAGATTATTCTTAATCCTGGAAATAGATCTTGTTCAATGTGCTTCAAAATCCAGATGTTTGATGATATTTCTATTTGACTTTTTTTCTAGGTTTTTGTGTTTGAAATACACATTTCATAGGAAAGATTTTTATGTATTCATCTTTTTTAAAGGTACTGCAGGCCACTTAGGTTTTAAATGAGTGTGGTTGAGCTGGGCTCTCTGCTAGGGAGCCCACTGGCCTTCTGTGTCCAGAGAGATGTGGAGTCTGAGCCATCTCGAGCATCCTTCCAGCTCCTCCAGTCTACATGCAAAGGGAATATGAAGTCACTGAGTTCCCAGGTCAGACACGTCATTCAACACTGGAAAACCATACTGTCATTTGTGTCTATGGAAACAACTTACACACATACCCCAGGGAAGGAACCACTTGGGAACTTATCTTCACCCTGGCAACTTGTGCCAGGAGAGCTTCTCACACTAAGAAAAGAAAATGCACTTTTACACTCTTTTTAATAAATGTCTGCACAAATAATCCTGACAATGAGAATCCCTCAGACTCTCAGAAATGAGAGAATCCAATTTGAAAATAAAAGAATGATAAGAATCAGTGTTCTGGAGACATGATTTTTGAAAAGTTGAGTTAAATGTCCCGGAATGGTGGAAGAAATATCCAAAGTCATGGGACAGAAAAAATGATTAGATACTAGCAGTGTCTTCAATCAGCCCCAGTCAGTTCTAGAGTGACTAGCTTGTTCCTTCACTGGCCTGGCTTTTTGACTGTAGGAAATGAGAGACATTGACTAGAAGACATCTAAACTGGCCCTTCAAAACCCCAGTGGTATGCTTGAGCCAATGTTTATTGTTACTATCATGTGATAACCTCACCACTAATTTAAAACAAAACAATACACACAAACAAAAATCAGCCAGTGGCAAAGATAGGAGATTCACTGTTTGAGGCCAGCCCAGGAAAACTTTTAGCTAGATCTTACTTCAAACAATGAGCCAGGTATTTACAAAATACAGATAGTAGGTCCAAGAAGGACTGAGCCAAATTCTCCAGATCCTATCTCTCTAAAACAAACTGAAGTCAAAAAGGGCTGATAGGTAGTGCAAATGGTAAAGCTTAGCAAGCAGGAGGCTGTGAGTTCAATCTCCAATACTTCTAAAAGCAAAGACAAACAAGAAATGAAACCTATAATATAGATTCACCAGGGGTGTTTATCTGGCCAGGTTTCATGACAGATGCCTGGTTATCTGGAATGTTCTTCAGGTTTGCCTTATCTTGAGCAGTCATGTGCCCAAGCAAGCCTCTGCACAAAGGTGCCTAGCTTGATTAGGCTTTGAGCAATGCAATTACACTCATTCCCAGGCCAAATTTGAAGGGCAGAGAGATGGGAAGGCCAGTCTCACTCACAGACCCTGGGGCTAACTGGAGAAAAGGGCAATTTCCTACCAGGTATGGGAAGTTGACATCGTGGACACAGCAATTATCTCATTGACCTCAGGGAATCTGGCTTTGGAAGAAAGATCAAGAGGCCAGGCATCCCAGAGGAAAAAATATACAACATGGATCTAAAATGTCAGTAAAAATTTACAAACAGGGCTGGGGATATATATAGTTTGGTGGTAAAGGGCCTGTCTTAACATGTGCAAGGCCCTGGGTTCTATCCCCAGCACCTTGGGGTGGGGAGTGGGGTGGGGATTTACAAGCAGATCCTCTTCTCAGAAGGAAAGGTAAGAATTATATCCCAGGGCTGCTGTCTGTGACCTTGTGTTGCCTTTCCTCCTAGCTCCTCCTCAGTTTCCTCCCTCGTAGAGCTCACCCATACCTGACCCTCTCTGCTAACCTTTCACTGATAGTGTGGCAATGATCTACCTGCCTGATAGAACAAGGCCTCCCACCTTTTCCCACTCGGGTGCAGCAGAATTTGCAGGAGGAAGTGTTCACCAACTCTGAATCACATCAGTGGAGAAAAGACCACTGGGAAGGGTATTTCCACCCAGCCCAGCCTTTCTCCATCACTTGCTTATTTTAATGGACTGAATGTCTGCATCTCCTGAAAACCCTGGCCCCCAGTGTGCTGGTATCTGGAGGGGCTTTAAGAATAATTAGGTTTACATGAAGTTGTGAGGGCAGGGCCTTCATGGTAGGATGAATGTCCTTAGAGAAGAAAAGACACACCCCTCCATCCCTCCCTCCCCCTCTCCTTCCTTCTTTCTCTCTCCCTTTCCCACTCAGTCTATTACTATGACAATTACTTCCCTTGCTAAGACTGCCACTCTAAAAAATCCTCATTCACCCCACAGTGTCCCCCACGGTGCTTAAGCACAGGTATCCAAATACAAACATTTTTGGAGGGGTCTTTGTTTTTTTCAATACTGGGATTGTCCTCTGTAATCAGGTGCTCTAATGCTTGAGCCATGTCTCCAGCTTTTTATACTTGTTTTTCAGATTGGGCCTGGAGTTTAAGTCTCCTAGCCAGCGTTGGACCGATATGCTCTTACCTAGGAGTATCTTATCACCAGACCTACTTTTCTTTTCTTTTTTTTTCCTTCTTTTTTTCTCTCTTCTTTTATGAGACAAAGTCTCCATAACTTTTGCCCAGGTTGTCAAACTCTCACAATTCGATCAGAATTCAAGCCCTGATCCTCTCAACCTCTGCCACCCAAACAAAAATGGTTATTAACCCACCAACACTGTTCCAAAGAGTTTTACTTGATCTTTCACATGATGGGAGCCACTGGGAGATTTTTTTTTTCCAGTCATGGGGCTTGAACTTGGGCCAGGGCACTGTCCCTGAGCTTTTTTCTTGAGACTAGCACTCTATCACTTGAGCTACAGCCCCACTTCTAGTTGTTGTTTTCTGACAGTTAATTGGCGATAAGAATCCCATGGACTTTCCTGTCCAGGCTGGTTTGGAACTGTTATCTTCAGATCTCAGCCTCCTGAGTAGCTAGCATTACAGGTGTGAGCCACCAGGGCCCAGCTTCACTGGGAGAATTTGAATGGGGTGGTAGGTGTGGTGTAGTCCCTAGAGGCTGAGTACACTTTGGAATCCCACATTTCCAGTGAGAGAAATTCGCTTGCAAAGGACAACAGGATGAGGAGTTCTCTGCACAGCATGGCACTGCGGAAATGTGCAACACCTCTGGATTCGGTTTTCATCTGTGCATCCCACTTGCCCAGCAAGGGCAGAGCATCATTAAACACCCGTCTATGAAGCATTAACTTCATCAGACTTTGGCTGAGCTGGCCTGGGAGTTGGTTGTCCTTTCTGACTCTGGGCTATGGCTGCCTAAGCAGGAAAAGACCTGTTTGTTATGGGAAAACTTCCCATCATGCCTTTCAGCCTGACTTCTTGACAAGACATGAGGATTCCTTCCTAAATAACTACATTTCGCTTTGCTATCCCAAAGGAAGGGAAGATAAAATCTGGGCTTCAAATATGTTGAACAATATGCTAGCTACTCTAGTGGTTGTTTAGACACACACACACACACACACACACACACACACACACACACACACACGCATCTCTAGGATGACTTAGCCTAGAAAGACCACAGTACACTAAGCACTTTCTGTAAAATGTCCCATCCTGGGAGTTAGAGATGTGATAAAGATTTCCATATATGGGCGTGAGACTAAAGGTTGGGGGCCGGGGGGGTGGGGTGGGGAGAGTGGGCTTGTGGTAGAGACTGCTGGCTGCATATCTTAGTTAATCCCCTGAGTAAGAAAAAGGATAATGAACCTGCGGTGCACAGGAAATGTCTGGCTAGCATAAAGGCTGAGCACATTTGTGTGGGAAAATGCATCAGTGTTCGGTGGAGGGAGGACTTCAAAATGCTTCCTCCTCCTTCCTCCAGCCCTCCCTCCTTCCTTTCAAGCATCTCAGAGTTTCTTCAGGGACATCTGAAAAGGAAGATGTCATCAGAGGCCAGCACAGTTTGAATTGCCTTTCTCACTGGCTTAGCTCCTTGCTCTTTGCAAAGGACTGAATCCTTCCACCTCTAAATTTTGTTTGGAAGTCATGAATTTCTCTCCAGGCTTCTTAGCTTTCAGAAGCCAGCCCAGGGTGTTTTATTTGTGAAAGCAGCGTTAATGCCAGACTAAAAACTGTAGCTTGCCTTGGCATTTAATTTTGTATAAAGGTACACCCTGTCTGCCAGATGTGAGTGTGTGCCATTGAATTAAAGTTGTTTAATCCTCAGCTTTACATTGGCTTTCTAGTCTAAAAATACCTCAGCAGGCCAGAATGCCTGGCTAGATGAAGAAAATAGATATTTGCTCAAAATCTGGTGTCTTTTGCTTATCAGCAGCACCCCAAGCCCACATGCATGCAGGAAAGGGACTTGGACTCTGTGCATACAAGTTGGCTTCTGCACACATGCACATGTGCATGCATGTGTCAGTACCAAGGACTGAATGTAAAGCTCCATGCTCAGATTTTTCTGCTCAAGCCACATCTATTGTCTGGCCTTTTGCTGTTTAATTAGAGACAGAGTCTCTTAGATTTCTCTGTCTGGGTTAGCTCCAAACTGCAATCCTGCAGCTCCTAGCATCCTGAGTAGTGAGCTTTGCAGGCATAAGCTACTGCTGCCTAGCCTGTCTGCTGCTGTCTGCAGTTTTCCTCATGCTGTCTTCAGTCTCTCCCCGGCCCCAACACACACATAGAGGCATCGGGGTGGTAGGGTCATAGTCCAGTCCTCATGACTCCAGGTATTGGAGCCTAGTAACTGTCCTTTGCTAAGGCTTTAACTGAAGAAGATAGGAAACCTTTCCCACAGACAGGTAACAATCAAAGAAGGTGACAGATGTTAAATATATACCACAATGCCTAGAAACCAGAAGCCTCACTAAATAAAAGCCATCCATCACTAGAGTTGTCTCGTTATGTCTGAGCACCATTTTAGAGGACAAACTGGCAAAAGTTCCACTGAGTTTTTTGTTTTGTTTTTATTTTGCCAATACTGGGGATTGAACCCAGGATCTTATACCTCTAGGCAAGAGCTCTCCCCCTGCAGCCATATCCCAACATTTCTTGCTTTAATTGATTTTTCAGGTAGAAAAATCAAACTTTGATCCTCCTATCTCTGCTTCTCACACAGCTGGGTTTAGCTCCACCACACCCAGGTTGTTTTTTGAGATAAGATCTCATTAACTTTTCTGTTTTGCTTAGCCAGGCCTCAAACTTGAATCCTTTTATCTGGTCCCCCTGATAGTATTTCTGATATAAACCAATTCAGGAAGGGTCATGCATGACACTGAAAAACATAAAGCCTAGAAGGGTGTCTTCAGAGTTAACTTAAAATTCACACTTGAAAGAACTGTGAAGCCATCTGCAGGCTTTCAGTAATGAATAAATTTGTAATATCTCAGTCAGTCACCCGTGTCAACCCTCCAGAGTAGGGCTAAGTTGAAGGTCAAGATGGTCCTCCTCCTCTTCCTCCTTCTTTGGGCAGAATCACAGGAGAAAGAGAAGTCATTACCACAGTGTTCTCTGAACTCATGGCCTTGCATGTTTTATCAACTTGCACCCTTACTTTTTAGGACTGGCCTTCCTACCTAGAAAAGGGTCTGAAAATCCCACCACACTGCCTACCTTTGTATACATAGCTTACAAACCTTTTGTTACCCTCCACGGTTGACTTGAGAACCATGGTCATGCCAGCTACTCAGGGAGGTAGAGATAGGAGGATCCTGAGTTCAAGGTCACCCCAGACAAACTGACATCATGACCTTATTCCGAAAACAAACTGAAAACAAAAGGGCTGCAGCCATAGATGAAATGGTAGAGTACTTTCCTAGGAAGCTGAAGGCCTTGGGTTCAATCCCAATACCAAAGAAGGAAGGAAGAAAGGAAAAAAAGGGAGGGAGGGAGGAAAGAAGGGAGAAAGGGAGAAGGGAAGGGAAGGTGAGGGGAAGAGAGTACAGAGGGAAAGAGGAGATGACCTTGATATCTTAGTAGCTATTTAATGAACTGATGAATTCACTAAAGAGCTACATATTTTGTCCCAGTGTTTCTGTGGAAAAATGCAGTTCAAGATCCCAGAACCTAACTTACTGGTAAAGACATGCCCTTGAGTAAATGAGGTCACCTGCCTTTAATATAATCTGAAAGCCAGTTTTACTTTTGTCTTCTGTTAAAACTCCTTCTGGAAATGTTCACAGCCAAACTCAGTTCAAATCCAGAAGCAGCAACTATCCAAGCCAGATTGCCAAGGCCAGAGAAATATAGATATTCATGTGATTTTTTTAGGAGTATCTTATTTCATCCACATTCAGATCACCCATAGATTTGGCATCTCCACAAAGATGTCTACTTCCACCAGAAGCCCACAAATCAGGCTAGCCTGAGTTTCTGATGATGGCAAGTGCTGGTTATTCAACAATAAGTGGTGAAAAAGAAAATGTCATAGTTCTACCATGGAGACAAGAAGGTACACTCAAAGTTACTAATGTGAGGACGGCAAGTCAGAAAATGAAGCAAAGAGGAATTTTTTTTATTACTTATATCTGGGCTTTATGTTACTGAGAGAAGTATCCACTACACCAGTGGGTTTTATATACACCTAGTCTATAACCATCTAAGCACACCATTGGGCTGGAACTTAATCAAATATCTTGGATTCTAGTTAGTAGCTTTGTAGCAAGCATCAGTGATATAAAGGGGGAAAACCACTTGAAGTATTCCCACCTTAGACTTAATAAGTGTTCCCTTCTCAAACTCAAGTTGAAAAGAAGGAATTCTTTGCTGCCAATAGGAAGAATGAGTTTTCTCACTTTTTTTTAAGGTAACGCAGACAACATATTTATTTTATTGAAGGCCCTTGGCATTCAATTTCAAGTTTCAAAGTGTTGGAACTTGTTTTTGGAGCAATATTGGGAGGAGGAAAAGCACCACATTTCGTTAATGAATTTTTTTCCACTGTCAATAAAAGTCAATTGAAAGCTTTCCCAACATTCTTTACTCCTACTCCATGTCCCAACTTTACCTTTCAGTTCAAAACTGTCAAATTTCAAGGAAAATTGTCCTTCCCCAAATGTGAGAAAGTTTGAAAAATGAAATTAAGCCACCTGACTTTGGCAGGGAGAAAAGGACAAAGCCCATGGGATGTTTTCACTGCTACTTATTCCAATCATCTTTGAAGCCCTGAAGGATACAAACTCACTCAAGTTCACACAATGTGAAGTACATACCTGATATGTACCCAGTCAGCACAAGTCTTAACTATTGTGCTATATTACGGTGTCAAAAGGGTGGGAGAAAAGGGATGAAACAGGAGCCCTGGTGTCCCTGCAGACAGAATTTGAGCACTCCTAAGCCAAACAAAGCACCAGGCTGAAAGGCTCCAGGAAGCTAAGTGTGAGAGCCTTGTCCTGCAGGCTGGGAGACCCACTCTACCTCCTATCTTTCACTCACCTTCCTGGCTTGGCCAGCTTCCTTTGTGTCTTCTGTGAGTCTCCAGGATGATCAGAATACTTTTAGGCCTATCAGAATCTCTGCTTTCTCATCAGCAATACAGGGATGGCAACACAGAGGGTTCAGGTGAAGATGGTTTTATAAACTTCAAAAAGACTGATGCAAATAGTTAATTACTAGGTTACTATTCCTGTGAGCTTCTATTCTTCACCAACTGGGCATCTGTGATAGTTGTGTTTCCCTGGTGGGTCTCATGCTGAGAGGGTTCAAGGAGATGACACATGGACATATCTTGACACAGAACCAACATCCATTGGGTTTTTCAGCTTGATTTTACCATTGGGAGATGGCCATCTCCTGCTCCAAGCATGAGTTGTAACTCACTGGAAACTGGGATTACATCCTAACCAGTCTTCCCATGTCCACCCTTAGTAACTTTCCACAATAGAAATGAGTATGATTTGCTACAGAGGAAGAAAAACAACAATAAAGAAAAACAACCAATAAAGAAAATCGTAGAGCTTAGAAATGTATCTTTGCGGACTGGGAGTATGGCTTAGTGGCAAGAGTGCTTGTCTCATATACGTGAAGCTCTAGGTTCAATTCCTCAGCATAACATATATAGAAATGTATCTTTGCACCTACAGAAATGATAATTAACATAATTAAAGTTGAATATCAGAGAGAAAAGGATGACAAAATCAATAAAAATACATGCAAAGTTTGGAGTCTGATCATGTCCCTCAACCTGGATATAATCCTTTCAGTGTCTTCCGATGGTTTTAGAATAAAAACTGAATTTTTTTGCCAGCCTTGGGGCTTGAACTCAGGCCCTGGGCACTGTTCCTGGGCTTCTTTTTTTGCTCAAGGCTAGCACTCTACCACTTGAGCACAGTGCCACTTCCAGCTCTTTCTGTGTATGTGGTACTGAGGAATCGAACCCAGAGCTTCACACATGCTAGGCCAGCACTCTACCACTGAGCCACATTCCCAGTCAACATTGAAATCTCTAACAAGACTCCAAACATCATATATAGTCTGGTTAGGAGCACTGAGGTCAGTCTCAGTCCAGAGGCTCCTCATCCTATCCTGCTTTGGCCACCCTCGGCTCCTCCTGCTCCTCACCTCCATTTTCAAGAAAGTCCTACAGGAAGTCAGGGAGTCCTACTGCACGAGGTATTCTTACAGCCCACTTACATCCCTTCATGGCTTTATCTGCATTCAGGACTGTGTATCTGCATGTTTATTTTGCTACTGTTGGTCACTAGATTCTTAAGAACCTTGCTCACTTGCTCACTATTCTCACTGCCATCCATTGTGAGAACTTACTGAGTAGGTGCTGTGAAAATGTGTTGAACAAGTAAATGGCTTTGGTAGGGGACACTTTCAAAATCAAGTTCTGTGATGCTTAGAATAGACTTGTCCTAATGGCCCTACTTCCTCTGGGAATAAATGACTCCCAGTCTCTTATATCCTTCTGTCCCATTTCCTGAACAGCTGAGTAGTTAGATGAGTCCACAGATGAATCAGAAAGGTAGAAAAGAAATCTTGAGCTGAGGATGTATAAATGTATATTCTGATATTATCTTACTCCTGTATGGTGAGATAGACACTAATTATGCTTGCAACCTGAACAAATGAAAAGATTCTTCACTGCAAAATTGGTAGAGGCAGACGTGGAAGTTCAGTCCTGTAATCCCAGAACTCAGTAGGCTGAAGTAGGAAGATAGTGAGTATTGGAGGCCAGATTGAGCTATAGCAATTCCTTCTTCCAAAAGGAAAGAAAAATCTTGGATTTAGAAGAGAACTCTACTAGATTCATAGATATACATTCAAAATAAAATTTCATTTCTTGAAACGACTAATAAAATATATTATTTATAAGAGCCAAACAATATGAGAGGTATCTATGAATAAAGATAACAAAAGTTATGCAAGAACTTTGTGAAGAAATTATAAAACTCATCAGAAGACCTAAATAATCAAAGATATAGACCACATTCATGTATAGGAACACTCACCTTCTTTTCAAAGAAATATATAAACTCGGTATAACTCTAATCAAATTCCTGAAATAGATTTTCATAGATTTTGACGAGCTGGTACTAGAACTAGACAAAAGGGCAATGAACTAAGATAAAGTTTTAAAAGAATCAGACAGTGGAAAGAAGGGGGAGAAAGTTACCCTTAATTACTAACAGTTTATAAGCAATGTGGTTCTGCACAAAGAGAGAAAAACAGACCAATAAAAATTAAATAAAGAGTTCAGTAATATGTCTTCACATATACAGGAATAATATTAACAGAATTAAGATTGAAGTTCAAAGAGACAAAGATGGTTTTATCAACAAAACTGGGCTGAAAACCAAACTGTCCATGTAGACAAATTGAAAACTGACCTTCAGTTCATTCAGTTTTCTAAGATTCTTTTCATATGTAATAAGGCATATGTAAAAGTGAAAGGCAAATCTTTATTTTTCTTTGGGGGTTGGAGGAGCTACTGTGGGGCTTGAACTCAGGGAACTATCCCTAAGCAGCTTTGCTCCAGGCTCACGCTCTACTACTTTGCACCATAATGCCACTTCCTTTTTTCTGGAGGTTAATTGGATGTAAGTGTCCCACAAACTTTCCTGCCCAGGCTGGCTCTGAAGGGTGATCCTCAGATCTCAGCCTCCTGAGTAGCTAGGATTGCAGATGTGCACCACCAGCACCTGGCTTGTAATCTCTATTTCTTCTTCAGAAAAAAAAATCCAATATACTAATAAAGAATTTTTAGTTCATGACACAAAGTTCAACCCTTGAAAGACTAGTAAATGTGACTGCATGAAGATCTCAAGCACTATTAATAAGAGTGCTTGGGTGGATGGTTTCAGGTCAAAAAGTTCTAGAGATGCTGGTGATATTTGCACAGCCATGTGACTGTAGTGAATGCCATAGAATGATATATTTAAGAATGGTTAAGATGGTGACTTTCATGTGGTCTATTTTTTTACCACAAACTAAATACTCTATTAATTAAAAGCACTATTAAAAAGGGAAAAGACAAGCTATAAAATAGAGGAAAGTAGTTTCACAAATATCCACAATTTTTAAGAAGCCGCACAAATAAAAAGAAAAAAAAAAAAGAAAGGAAATTATAGAATGGTCAAGGCCAGAAGAGTGAATCCAAATGGCCAAGAAGAATATCAGAAGACCCTTATAGAGTTCTGGTCATGGTGAGATGCTGTAGCTACATTCTTCATTAATATATTATTTCATATCTATCATACTGACAAAAATGAGAATGCCTCACAATATCATACACTGGCCAGAAAATTAAAAACATAAATTCTCATTCCTGTTTTCTGGCAATACACTGGGGCCAAACACCTGTGAGGCACTGTAGTAGCATCTTGTTACTGCACATTGAATGCTTATACTCAGTCCAAGTGCATCTTCTAGGTTAAGTTCATCTAACCTCCAAGGTGATGCACACGATCAGAAGGTGATAAAATCATTGGGCTGAGGCCCTATAAAAGAGGCCCAGGAGAACTTGTTTGCTGCCAAGTGAAGATACAGAGCGATGTTGTCATCTATGAATTTCTTACCACACATCAAATCTACTGGAATTCTGACCTTGGACTTTGCAGCCCCTAGAACTAGCTGGTAGCCTCCACATCACACATGTTGCCCCCTCCCTCCAAGGTTAGGTACAGGTGCCACCATGCCAGAAGGGAGATGCAGAATCTGTCCTATCTCCTCTTTTTGGTAGAAGGCTGGGATTGTAGAAAAGACATACAGGTCTGACAGTCTTTCCAGCTCTGACCATAGCATGGTTTGGAGCCTGTGCCCTATTTCCCCCACGACATTGCTAATCTTCATAAATGTTCAATATGTGTCTAGCTCTTCACTTAACACTTTATATCCATATTATCTGTTTTAATCTTCCTGAGAACCCCATGATGTGGGTCTTAGTACTAATATGCATTTTTCAAACGAGGTTAAACATGGATTGTGGAGCTTAATACATAGCTCTATGTTACCCAACCTCTGTCCTTCAAACTCAGCCTGGGATTGCTTGAATCTGCCATCCCTTGGCCTATTTGTTCTGCTAGCCTCTGGTGGGAGCAGGAGGAGTGGGAAGGAAAGGGAAAGTTTTCCGTTTTCCCCTTTCTATTCATCTTGACTTCCAGGTAGCACACCAGTAAGTTCCTAATGGATGTTAACTGTTGTTATTATACAATACCCAGAGATTGGACTGTATTAGACCCCTTGGTGGGCAGATTGTGACACAGTTACTCTTCTCCAAATGCTTACATTCCAGTGCAGAGGAGAATGAGCTGGAAAAAGGTACTCACCCTCAATAGGTTGCAAATGCATCTATTAAGGGCTGCGATTGAATAGCAGAAGAGATTTCTGAGCCGAAGCCATCTGGGCGACTTCCTGGAAGAGGCGAAAGGACAGAAAAGATGTGAGAGGGGCTAAGCTGGCATATGACATAGCATGAGAGAGAGGAGGAGTTTCCTTCCCCCAGAAGGCCTCATCCTCAGAACTTCAGTAAGACAAAGATTAGAATGGGAAGGGCCTTACAGCTTAGAACATCTCTCTGTGGTCAGAGTTGTCCTATGTCCTGGCCTAGTGGTCCAGGTGGTCTGGGCACGAGGGCCTGCTTACTCCAGGGAATGGTTTCAAGTTTTAAAAATTGTATTATATATAAATTAACTATGGGCCATAGTTTGGGTCTGGAATGTTTCCTGAAGGCTCATGTTACTCAAAAGCTTGTCCCCTGTTTGAAGCTACTGGGAGGGGGTAGAACATGTAAGAAGCAGGGCCTGGTAGAAGGTTTTAGGTCATTGGGCACATGTTCTTGAAGAGGATTCTAGGATGTTAGTCTCTTCCTCTTTTTTCTCGTTCCGGTAATGAGGTGAGTGATTTTGCTTCTCTACATGCTTCTGACTATGAGAGGCCTCTATAGGCCCCAAAGCAATAGGGCAACTGATGGTAAAATGAAACCTCTAAAATGGAGCCCAAATAGATTTTTCTATTAATTGATTGATTGAGGTATTGGAGATTGAACCCAAGAACACGGTTTTGCTAGGCATGTACTCCACCACTTGAGCCATGACCCAGTCCTTTTGCTTTGATTTTGTGTTTTTAAGATAGGGTCTCAGAACTTTGCCCAGGGTGGCCTCAAACTCCTGAATCTCCTGTCACCACCTCTCAAGTACAAAGATTACTTGGATACTTTTTTTTCTTTGAAAGTTGATTATCTCAGCATTTGCTACACAAGAGAAAGCCAAGAAACACAATATTTTCCTACTTATGTGTATAACATACCTGACACTGATCTAAGTCATTACATCCTAATGTATGTTAACCTCATGATACCTAAGTAAGAAGGTGTTATTACTAACAATCAGCCCTCATGAGAATGTCAGGAATCAGCCAGAGGTCACTAGCCAGAACCAGGCCTGTGTTAAGCCTGAGTGATGTGGTTCCAGACTCTTCACCACACTTCCGCATGAACACTCACTGAGCTGCATCATCAACATTATTTTGCTACTACTGGTGTTATGACAGAGTCTTTTTCAAGGCTATGGGGACTCTATGCCACTTCCAGCTTTTAAAGCTCCTACTAGAAATAAGGAAATATCAAAATAAGTATCTTTTTAAACAAAAGATATAGTGAATTTTAAGCATTTATATTAAATAGGCTTAAACTAGTAAACCATTATTTAAAAGATATAAGAAGGCACTGCCCAAGAAAGAAGTTCTGGACTGTTTTCCCCTTACAGTTTGCTTTGAGATCTGCATACTCCACACCGGCTCCAGAATCTCACCCCTGTACTCAGGGTCAGGGCTTGGGGTAAGAAGTAGGAAGCTCTGTTGAGCTCCAACCCAGGCATGTCAACCTCCTGCAAGGCTGGGAAAGGCATGCAACCAAATAGAAGGAACATAATATCCAAAGTCTAAATGCTAATTGTTATAGTGCAGGTATTAATATTCTATGACCTAGGAAATAATACTTTGCATTTACTTACAAATGTACATTCATATAGCCAGTTGTTATTTTAGAGTCCAAGAAAATCTTTTAATTTTTTGGGGACAGGTATTATTCGTCTTTAGGGACCAATGAAAATTCATTATCATGTCTCCTTCCTCCTTTCCAAATGGGGCTGTAAAACATAATTTAGTAAGTATTTGTTAGATAGTCCCACACTTGGGACTATTGCAATGGCAGTGGCATTTCTACCAGCCACCTACAGAGCATGTGCTCTGTGCCAGTTCGCTGGTGCATCCCATATAGTATTTTTATTTAATCCACATAACAACTCTGTGAAGTCTGTTCCTATTATATCAATTCATCTATGCAAGGAAATTGAGACTCAGAGAGCAGGTCTATTAGAGCTAGGTCTACTCACATGCTTTGGAGAAATCTGTTCCTATTGTAAAGTCCTAATTGAAGCGACAGGTCAAATTGCCCCTTTATGATTAAGTTTTGTCACCTGTCAGATGTGAGAACTAGAATATTTCCAATGTTCCTTCAAAATTCTAGCTTCCTTTCTACCTAAGGGTAGACATTTTGTATAAAATAGAAACTTCCAAATTGTGTTTGACCTTGGGTTTGCATGTCTGTAACATTTTTTTGGCAGTAGAGGGGTTTGAACTCAGGACCTCACACTTGCCAGGCAGGTTCTCTACCACTTGAGCCAAGTCCCCAGTCCTTTTTGCTTTTGCTGTTTTTCAAATATGATTTGTTTCAAATATTTGTCTCTTTGTAAGTTACTAGGGTAGTTGTGAGGAAAAGATACATTATGATGTAATATGCTTAGACTAATGCCAGGCATGTTATAAACATAACAAGTAGTAAAATATTGCATTACTTAGCTCTCCACTGCTGTAACAAATACTGAGATACTCAACTTATAAAGAGAAACAGATCTGAGATTATTTTATTTTATCTTGCTTTCTGTCTGGGCCAGCCTGCAATCCTTCTGCTAACCCTCCTTGCATAGCTAGGATAACAGGCACACCACAGCACCAGTTTTTTTTTATTAGTTGAGATAGGGTTTGGGAGAACATTATGTCCAGGCTGGCTTTGAACCGCAATTCTCCAATCTCAGTCTCCCAAATGGCTAGAATTACAGAAGTGAGTCTGCATGCCTTGGTTATTTTTCTAACTTTTTGTTTAAGTTACAACCTGTATAGAGAGAAATGCATCTACCTTGATGAAAGACCAGAATGAATACCACAGGTAATCAGCTGCTAGAATTATCTCAATTATCTCAACCAATATTCACTAAGCATCTATAAGTGGCTAAAAATTATGCAGCCAAGAGGATGAAATACAAGTCATAGACCTGTAGAAAATATTTATAAAAAGACATATCTGGGACCCCAGCTATTTTGGAGGCAGAGATGAAGATGCTTATGTATCACGGCAAGCTTCAGTAAAAATTTAGCAATGCCTTATCTCAACCAACAAGCCAGGCCTGGTGGTGCCAGACTCTGATCCTACTTACAGGTAGATGTGGGTAGGGATATCATAGTCCAGGCCAGTCCCAAGCAAAAACATGCAACTCTATCTAAAACTAACTGAAGAGAACAGGGCTGGAGGCCATAGCTCAAGTGGTAGAGTATGTAGCTAACAAGTTCAAAGCCCTGAGTTGAAACTCAAGTACTATAAATATAAAAAGGACATTTTATAAGGGTTAAACAAAGAGCTATGAAACAATAAGAACATTAATGATCCAATTCTTCTAAAAAAATGAGCAAAGATCTGAAGAGACATCTTTACAAAGATATACAAATAAGCATCTGAAAAGATACTCACACAGCAGCTAGATAACACAGTATCTCGGTGAGAGAGGCAGGCATTCCAGACCCCCAGCCTCACCAAATGCTGGCCAGGCTGATGGACAGAAGAAACCCTCATTCCTTGTTAGTAGCAAGGCAAAGTGGCCTAGCCCACTGGAGAAGGTAGCTGAGTAGTTTCTTATAAAACAAAACACTCTTACCACACAATCCAGCAATTGTGCTTTGTAGGTATCTCCCCTGAAGAGTTGAGTAACATGTCTGCACAAAACCTGTTACACGACGTTTATTACAGCTTTATCATAACTGTCCAGTAGAAGAACAGATAAATGAATTGTGCTGAGTCTAACAACAGAATATCATGTAGGACTAAATGGAAATGATCTATGAAGCCATGAGAAGATTCAGAGGAAACTGAAATGCATATTGCTATGTCAAAGAAGCCAGCTCGAAAAAGATGTTAGATCTCAGGATTCCAGCTACATGACATTCTAGAAAAGGCTATACTTCAGAGACAGCCAAAAGATCTATGGTTGTCAGGGCTTGGGAGTAGAGGGGTGGAGGGATGACTTGGGGATGTTGAGGGCAGGGCAACTATCCTGTGTGATGAGGTGGTGGCCACGCCCCCATGAATTTATTCAAATCCATTGAAAGTCCAACACTAACAATGAACCCTGAGTAACAGTGATGTGTTCGTGTAGGTTCAGATTGTACCAAATGTATCACTGTGTGGCAGATATGGGTCAGGGGATCTCCTTGTACCAGTGCAGGAGACAAGGGGATTCTGTGCCTTCTTCCCAGTTGTTCTCAACTTAAAATTGCTTTCAAGAAAGAGAGCCTATTTAAAAAACATGATAAAGAATAGAAATAGACATTAGGCAACACTACTTCTAGCTTTACCACCCTTAAGACCCAGGACAAATTACTTAATCCTTTCTGAAAAATGAAGACTTGATAAAAACCACATGCCCTCTTGAACTTTAGAACCCATGTAATAAAAAATGGTATTCAAACACTTTAAATCATTTTACAAAGTGTTTTTGTCTTTGCCAAAGTGAATCCTATTTAATTTTCTTTCCTGGGACTATGACAAGAAAAGCTAATCAGATTATAATCATGTCATAAGACCTTTCCACAATTTTAAACAGTGCGGGGAGTACAGATCTTCAAACAAAACTCTGAATGGAGCAAACACTTCCTCCGTGTCCAAGGCCACAAGCTCCCCTCCCCCTCTCCTTGTGCTTTTCTTATTTTCGGGGAGCCAAGGACCCCTACAATCCTCCCTAGTCCTTTAGGAAGACCTGTGGTCAGAGGTCTCTGCCCACAGGACTTGGTATGCTTCATTTAGGGTGCCTGAGGTACTGGGCCCCAGTTCTGGGGTTCTGGACTCTGCCCAACTCCTTAGCCAGACTTCTAGCACCTCTACCACCAGGCTCGTAATTCATGCTGAGCCCAGGCCCTACATATCCTTTCAGATGAAATTGTTTCATCCTGGTATAGTAGCCAGGATGTTAGCACTCAGAAAAAAAAATATCCGAGAGTGCCAGCCTTGAAGCTGCAGGACTGGCCATGATGGGATGGTAGCTGGAAATACATAGGAAAGAAACATGATCCCAGGGCCATGTTCCATCGAGACATTTGTGAGCTGAGGAGCAGTGAAATAAGTACCTAGGTGCTTGAACATATGACTTGCTCCAATGGCCCTTGTTGGTTCAGCTCAGTATAGGAAGGCAAGAGGGGTGGGGAGGGGCTAGGCTGGGGGTGTGAAGACGGAATGGGAAGGTTGGAGGAAGCACTAGGCTGGTGGGCAGGTGAGGCTGGGGTAGCAATCACATCCAAATCTCATTGGCTCAATCCAACACATCTTACTTCTCTATCTGTACTTGGAAGTCCAGTGAAGGTCATATGAACAACCTTCTCCTGAACTCAGTTCTTCCAGGACCAAGTTGGCTTCATCGTTTCTTGGGCCTAGGTATAAAAGATAAATGCAGGCCCCCAGCTAGGTGTCAGGGGCTCACACCTGTCATCCTAGCTACTCCAGAGGCTGAGATCAGAGGATCACAGTAGGAAGCCAGCTCAGGCAGGAAAGTCTGTGAAACTCTTATCTCCACTAAAGTACCAGAAAAGCCAGAAGTGAAACTGTGGCTCAAGTGGTAGAACACCAGTGAGAAATTCAGGGATAGTACACAGACCCCGATGAGTACAAACCTCAGAACTGCACACACACACACACATATTCCAGCACTCAGAAGGCTGAGGCAGGGGCATTGTGAATTCAAGCCAACCTCAGCTACATAATGATATCCTGTCTTAAGAAAATAAACAAGTAAATAGTCACTTCACTTTTTCCTCCACTGCTGATGAAGCCCAGCTTAGCTCCCTATGAAGCACATGGGATCCTTGTTACTCATGGCTTCTGCAGTTTCTATTTTGCCAACTCTAGGATTTATTTGCAACTCTAAACTTTAAACTCAAAGGACATCAGGGCCATGCACAAGACAGAGTGGCAAAAACCCAGGCCATTGGATTTGTCCAATCTCAGCCGAGGTCAGACAAGTTCACCTTCCATCTTCTTGGGTCAGCTGTCAGATCAGAAGCAGGCATCCATTCTGGAGTCTACTAAGTGGCATGCTTTTTTTTCCCCTTTCTCTTGGTGATTTTGCTTCAAGTATAATGCTGAAGGTTGATGCGTGTTCCTCAGAGAATGAAGGCTGTGACTGCTGTCCCTTTTGGGCAAAATGCATATTAGATAAGCTTCCTTAGTCATAGTGCTGGTGGCCCTGAGTTCAATATTAATGAATCTACACTGTATATTAAATAAGGTATCTTATAAGAGGAACACACATAAAACAAGACTGTGTTGATCAGGTGAGCAAAATGTTGGGACCCGAGGCCGGAGAGAACCCAAGCAAGCATTTCCACTGGGAACAATGAATGGTTCAATATCACCCATCCAGCTTTTGTAGGGACTTGACAACACTGCTACCATGGATTTGCAATTTTCCCAGGAGACAACGACTGGAGCTCTTTGTTTACAAGGTTCCTCTGAGCGTCAGGGACACACAATCTGGTCAGTTAACCAACAAGATGGATGAATGGTCACTCATAGTGCCCTTAAACTCCTGCCCCACCTAGAGTCTACACAGTTGAGACCATTTGACACAACTGTCCCAGAAATGTAAAAGCAGCATCCAGATGTGTCTGCGCTTCTCAGCAGTGGCTGCAGAAATCTGGAGTCAAACCCAATTCTTCTCAGCACCTAAACACTATTAGAGATATCATTAGTTGAATAATTGTTCTTTTAAGCAACTTATTATGAGAAAAACAAAATAACTTCTTACCTAACAGGTCTATGATATTCTAAATTCAGATTCTTTATTAAAGATTAAAACACAGATTAAGAATTAAAATGTAAATCATATCGAAGCTCCATAGAATACATTAGAAGATTAATATTGAACAAAACAGCTCCTTACCACTTAGGAACTGTAAATAAAAAGGCTTTAAAATTTGCTACTTATAACTTGAATCTGAGATCCATTAATTTTGCAGGCTTATTTTCCCCAGGGGGACCAGAAAGATGAGAGAAACAACCTTAAAAACAAATAGCAAAAATTATAAATGTAGCTATTATAGTAATTTTGCCCAATAGTTTAGTGTTGCATTAGCTTCCTGTGGCTACTGCAACAAATTACCACAACTGGGTCTCTTTTAAACAAGAGAAATGTAATCAAGGTGAGGCCATTGTCTCTCCTGAGGTACAAATAGGGACACTTTTCTTTTTCTCGTCCAACTCCTGCTGGCTGATGGAATTCTTTCCCTGTGTCAAATTTCTTCTTCCCCACTCTTGTAAGGGTAAATGTGGCTTCATGCAAGGCCTGTCTGGCTGGTCCAGGATTCTCTCTCCCTCTCAAGCTCCTTAACTTTAATCACATGTACAAGACCCTTTTTCATTTTTGGCTAGTGAAATGATATTTGCTTATTTTAATGATCAGGAAATGGATATCTTCTGGGAGAAAGAGAATATATGTAGCCATCATTAATGGTAAACTGATCTTATTCACATCTGTGCGCCCATGACCTGCCTGGCTCACAGGAGTGCCTGTGAGAGCAGTCCTCATCCCGAGCCCTTACACTCAATGGTCAGTTAAGATGCTCTTGTGGCTAGGTGATGAGCAAAGCTAATGTTCATTGGCATGTGCTGTGTTCCTGCTCTAAGGACCCATGTTTAGCCCCTATGACCCTTACATCCATCCTGCAAGACTGGACTGTCAGAGTTCTGTAGTATATACATGAAGAACCACTAGAGGCTAAACCTATGTCAAGAGTGGCAGAGAGAGGGTTCCAAGCAGCAAGTGTCTGTTCCTACTGACCCTCCCCACTGTCTCTGGAGAAGGATATCACAAACAGGAGCACAGGCCAGCAAAGCCACCTGCTATTACACTGCTGCATGGGCTTCATGTTACGCTGAGATAAAATGGTGGGCAGAGACAGTAAGAATCTCCATTCAGAGGACTAGCCATGGTATGGTCATTTAGGTACTGAGCCAATCTAACATTCTGCCTTTAACAAACTCTGCAGAGTTTCTCTACTCCTTAGCCCCATCCCCATACTGGAGAATAACTAAGGGCCTAATCAATGGTAGGCAACACTCTACCACTTGGACACCTAGGCCTTTGGATTTTTGTTTTGTTCTGTTTAGAAATAAATTCTTGCTAACTTCACCCTGGTTGACCTAGAACCATGATCCTCCTGTCCCTGCCGCTCCAGTACCTAGCATTATGAATGAGAGCCATCACATCCAACTCAAGATTGTTATTTTCTTTTTCTAAGTTGCTCAGAAAATTCTAGTTGCAGGCAGGACAGACAGTACTGAGTCAGGAGGATTAGGAATGGATTAACAGAGGAACTGGCTTTTGTGAACACACTTTGAGGCCAGGTAGAAATGAATGAGAACATGGTAATGAACAAGTCCTGAGTCTGTTCCCTTCTCCACCAGAATCCACTTGTCTGGTGTGGATGGTGGTGATTAGTAAAGAGCATGTGGATAGTTAAGCTCTTTTCTCTCCTCAGGACCCCATGACAGCATGGGCTCTAGCTTCAGAAGGACTCTGGCAGGGATCTGAACATACAACCTAGAGAGTGGGCCACCAGCATTGCCCTCCCCATGAAATGTCTGCATTAGTTGGAAAAGTATAACCTGTTTCCAGGATGCAAAATTAGGCAGAAGTTGTTTCATCCTTTGAGATGTAAGCTCATGCAAAGTCAGGCAAATGTAAAGGCTTCCTTCCTATGGCCATCTCAAACTGTCAGTCACCTGCCACCTCTTCCAAGCCCACAGGCAACAACAGTGCTTGGAATAGGTGTTACATATGGTTCTCACCAGCTCCCCCTGGTCCCAAGGAGTAAACAGAGGGAAATAATACATTAGAGAAAGGCAATAGCTAGAGAGAGAAGACATAAATAACCAGGATATAGAGAATAAAGGCATGTGAAAAACCAGAGCTACTAGAGGAGATAGTCAACAGCCTGTACATAAAAACAATATAGCAAGAGAAACTAAGGACAGAGCAAAAGTCTTTGAAAGAGGAACTTTCTAGAAATAAGCAGTATGATTTTAAAATGTAAACAAATTAACTGGGTATAGTGGTTCACATCTGTAACCAGAAAGTAGAGTCAGCTTCCTGAGGCCAATCCAGGCAAAGGTAATTAGACTTTTCAGAAACAAAGTGCAGCTCAAGTGTCCTGTGTTCAATATCCAATAGTACAACAAAAACAAAAGAAACAAAACAAAACCAACAAATTGAATTCCATGTAAACTATGTTAGGTAGTGCAGGACTATCCCACTCATGGAGGATTGAGTGGAAGAAAGAGCTCAGACCACAGAGACAATTCAAAGGGGGTGACCATTCAGAGGGGAAACAGCAATTCTGGAAAAGGAATGTCTAGGTAGAGATAAGGAACCAATGAACCAGTGATGCAAGAGCATTCCCATGGATGAAGAAATACCAGAAAGTGTCTTGGGAGGTTTCACCAAAGCCTATCCTAAATGCAAGAGGAAAGATACACACTCAAGCATATTTTGATAAAAGTTTTGAATGTTAAAGGAGAAGCTATCAACTATTTAGTTCATAGATTAAAAAAACATGGAAGAACTATCAAATTATCTCTCTATACTGTTATATTGGAGGTTCTAGCATTCTTTTTATGGATTTTTGACACTAGAAAAGTTGTAGACCAGCCAAGATTTCTAGGCTAATTAAGGTAGTCTCAATCATCAGTGGTAAGGAAACTTATTTAATGCATACAGTTATTCAGACACTGTATTGTTCCATACAGTACCGGGAAAATTATGTAAAGTGGATTCTAAGTAAGCAAAAACTAAGTCAGAACAGAGAACTCAAGATCAAGAAGAAGATATGCAATCAAAGAGAGCTTTGTAGTCTATCATCTATGTGTAATATCCGTATCCATATGGGTTAAATAAGGACTCTTGAAAGGGGAAAAACGCAACCTAGAAGTAATGTTCTTCTGTATCTTATAGGAAATTAGAAGTAGAAGGATGGTTATCAAAGCAGAGGCATTTTGCATTTCCACTGTGGAGAAGGACAGGAAAGAGAAGAGGTATTCTGAAGGGGAATTAAGAAACATGAAAACTGAGTGACTTAAACCAAAAACGGAAAAGCATAAGAGACACTGTAAAAAAAATTCAAGGACTCTTAAAAACATTTCATAAAGCTGATATAAATCCACCCTAATGTTTAAGAAAAGAAAGAGAAAAATAGATGATTGGAAACTTTTAAAACTCATACTTACAGATATAGAAGAAATTTAAGTGATTATAGAATGCATTATATGCTAAGTTCACAATGATTAAGTTGAATATAAAGAAGAAACTGCCAAACTTAATCCATGCTATTCAGGAATAGAACATTACAATAGCAGAAAAGAAAGATTATTAAATACCTACCCTTGAAAAAGGTATCAGGACACACAGTTCCACAGCTCAGTTTTCTAATCTTCAAATAATAGATAATATCAGTGTTAGTTAACTTACTCTATGCTAAGGGGAAAAAAATAAAAGCTTCTCAATTTACTTTATTAAACAAGTGTAATTTCAACAATGACAAAGAAAGTGTGTAAAAGGAAAGTATGGGCCAGTCTTACAGCTATAGAGGCAAAAATTCTCACTAAAATATGAAGTAAAATGTGGCAATATGGCAAAAGGATAATTTCTGATGCTAGGCTAATTTCTTGTAAAGTTACAAAGCTCAACACCAAGGAATTAATGGTCATAAATATTCTCATCAAAGTTAAAGGTAAAACACTATTCCATCCTATTTGTTGTTCCTTTTTGTTCCTTTTGTTGTTGTTGTTGTTGTTTTTAAAAGGCGCTTGATAGAATTCAGCACCCAATAAGTTAGTACAGGTATAGGCAAGTCACAGCAGAGGATCACAAGAGCCCAATAGCTATATCCTTATGATCACATAAGATGATGCTAAGTGAAATGAACTCCATGTTATGGAAACGATTGTTTTATCACAGGTGTAACTACTTTCAACGTCCCATGTGTATCTGTAGCTACTATTATTGACGATGTTCTTGTATCACCTTCCCATGGTTGTACCTACACTATCTCTGTAATCTTATCTGAGTATATTGGAAACCATGTATACTGGTATTAGAACTAGGAAATTGAAAGGGAATACCAAAATTGAGAGACACAGGGTAAAAAAAAAAAAAAACTACAAAAGCAATACTTGCAAAACGGTTTAGTGTAAGTGAACTGAACACCTCATGGGGGGAAAGAGAAAGGGGGAGGAGGGGGGGTTACGAGGGACGAGGTAACAAACAGTACAAGTAATGTATCCAATGCCTAACATATGAAACTGTAACCTCTCTGTACATCAGTTTGATAATAAAAATTTGAAAAAAAAAAAAAAAAAGAAGCGTGATATTGGGCAAATGGGGTTAACCTTGTACCCTCATTTCTTTTTCTTTTTCTTTTTTTTTTGGCCAGTCCTGGGCCTTGGACTCAGGGCCTGAGCACTGTCCCTGGCTTCTTCCCGCTCAAGGCTAGCACTCTGCCACTTGAGCCACAGCGCCGCTTCTGGCCGTTTTCTGTATATGTGGTGCTGGGGAATCGAACCTAGGGCCTCGTATATCCGAGGCAGGCACTCTTGCCACTAGGCTATATCCCCAGCCCCTTCATTTCTTGTTCTATAAAATTGGATTTGTAATGCATGAATTTAGTGTATACAGTGTTAATAAAACACTTGACACTTAGAATTTTCTTCCTGCTCTTTCCTCTAATTCCCTGAGGAAATATGGAAACAAAGCACATATAAGGATTCCTTTCTTAACTAAAGGAGGCACTAGTTTTGACAAGTTGTCACGTGTCACAGTTCTATAAAATTACTTAGTCATGATTTATTTTTGATTCATTGAGAAGGAATCTCATATCTGTAAATAGTGAGGTTTAGTTAATATTGAGTAACTTCAGTGGGTTATATTCTTCAAGCCTTCTGGGGTTAACATTACCATTGAGAGCTAAATAAAATGTGTTCACAAGAAAAAACAAAAAGAATTCAGCACCCAGCTGAAGGAAAATAAGTTGGTTGTTGTTGGTTAAAATAAAGTACCTTTAGGTAAAAATATAAATAAAATAAATAAAAAACAAATACTATAACCAATATGCCAATCAGCAAAACTGTAAAAGCACTTACAGTTAGGAACCAGGTAAGAAGGGCCATGATTGTTATTTTAATTCAACATCCTCTTAGAGAAACCAGCTTCTAGAATTCTTCTTGTGCCTCTTCCCAATTTCTGTCCCCACCATGGGGGTTTTCTCTCTTGACTTCTAGTACCGTAGATTTATTTGGTCTTGGAAGCTGTTATTTTTAATAGGATAAAAATGTGTTTGAAATGTACAAAGAGAAATAAATGTCATGAAAAGAGGCAGACAGACACAGAGAGACATAGAGGAAAACTGTAATGTAAGAAAAAAGGAAGTCTGACCTTAATGGATATTGTAACACTCCAAAAAGCCTTTGCAATCAAGTCATCATCAGGAATAGACTGATGGATGAGCTGAACTGAATACAGGGATGAAAAAAAAATTGACCCCCAATATAAAGATGTGAGCATTTCATGTATGATAAACTTGAAATCAACAGGAAAGGAATAGGCCATTTAATAAATGATACTCACTTAATATTTTGCTCTCTAGAAGAACAAATCAACTCCCATTGAATGCCATATACAACACGAAATTCCAAACATACTAAAGATTTTTCACATTTATATAACAAAACAAGAAATAGCTTTGAAAAAAATCTATGTAGTTAAATGCTTTATGAAGACATTTGGAAGACATTTAAACCCTCTGGAAAGAAAATATATATATTGTTTATTTAAATAATAATGTTTTGCAAAGGATAATGGACACAGGATACATTGTGAGGAAGAGGAGAATTCAGTAGATGTACAGATTTCCTCTTAGTAATTGTCAAGGAAAGCTAAACTTAGTAGAAAAATCAGTGCCGAATATGAATAGAGTAATTCACAGAAAAACAAATTCAAATGCCTACCAGAGTTGAAAAGATGCTCCAACTTACAAGTCAACGGTAAACTACAAGGTAAGTTTTCAATAAGAGAGGGCTGTATTGTTATCATAACAGAAAAAAGGTAAAACAAAAAGGATAGCAACTGTTGCTGCAAGGGTGTATGCAAAAAATATTTTCCGTATTTTGTTGCTGAAAATATGTCAGATTTTTTGAAAGCATACATTTTAAATTGCATGTGCCTTTCAACTTGGTATCCACTGGGTAGAAATAAGAATATCCATATGCAAGATACATGTCTAAGAATATTTTGGATTTTGAGGCATTTTGGATCTGGGATTTTCTTTGATTATTGATGCTTAACCTGTACACACACACATACACATACATATTGGATTATTGGGTGTTGTAACATGAGCACTGACAACATAAAAGATCTTAGTCATCTTGGGTCCAAGGCTGGGGTGGGAGCTGAGAGGAAAAAGGAAGCAATGGGAAAGAGCACTCACGGGGCAGGGAACAGTTCAGCTAGCCTTAGGGCTGCTACCAGCTTTCTGTGAAAACCAAAGCTGAACTCCAAGCCTGCCAGCAAGACCATCTTGAGGAAGATGCCAAGGCCAGGGTTTGCTCAGAAGATGATCTTGCCAGACACATCAGAATGTACACTCGTCCCTCCTAACATCTGACCAGGCAATAACTTCTCTCAGTCTCTGAACCAGGAGTCTGGGGTAACTAAGGAATCTCTGCACAGAAGCACAGAAGCCCCAGGGTCCATCTGACCCAGTTTTGTAAGACAAAGCCCTACTAAAGACCAGAAGACATAAAAAATGTATTTCAACCTTCCCTTATAACTGCTGAATAACACTTAGGGATCCAATTCATAAGCCACAGGCACACATCTGCAAATACCCTTTCTCAGTGTTTTACTTTGGAATGATGGAAAGGCGCTGGAATGAGCCAGAGGTGGTTGAATGCACACATGTGAATTTTTTACCTGCCACTGAACTACTCATCCTAAAAGAAAAAGGCTATGTTTCTATTAGGTAAATTCCACCTTAAAAACTAAGGGTAAAAAGTCCTTGCTCTCCCAGCCTAAGATTACTTATGAATCTTATGCTCCCCCAAATCCAGCCCATATAATCTACCATCTTCCTCCCCTTCCCTTCCCTTCTGTATTTTTGTATTGTCTCGGTTTGCCTTAGCCAACATCTCAGAATCCCAGGGGATGGGCTGCCAGGCATGGAATCACCATCTGAGCCAGCAGATGGGAGGAGAGAGAAGGACACACATTTTTCTCTTTAGCTAGTGGTGGGAATGGGCAAGGGAGATCTGGCAATACTTATTAGTAAGTTTGGTCTTCTCACCTGTTTGAACTTGAGGTCATTTGGGGATGGGCCACCCTCTGCTGCCTGCTTTCCCCCACACCACACCATAACCTGTCATGAGAACTGTTCTTGGTCCCCCAAACCAAGGCTCTCTGGCTGGGAGCACCCAGATGAAGAGAGAGAGAGAGAGAGAGAGAGAGAGAGAGAGAGAGAGAGAGAGAGAGAGAGAGAGACTAGTATTCTAGTATTCTACTGCTTGAGCCACACAGCTCCACTTCTGGCTTTTTGGTGCTTAACTGAAGAGAAGAGTCTCATAAACCTTTTTGGCTGGCTTCAAACAATAATCCTTAGATCTCAGACTCTTGAGTAGCTAGCTACGATTACAGGACTGAGCCACCAGAGATGCCTGCCTTGAAGAGCTATTTCATAGGGGGACAAGGTACTACCTGGTCCTCACTGCTCTGGAGTCTCTGCAGCCCTGGCCCAGTGCATACTGGGAGAGGCCAAGAGTGACCAGGAGAGCTCCATGCTTGGTAGCACACCATCTCACAACAGGTGGTTTTGTTTATTTTTCTCCATTTGATTTACCATATTGTACCCTTTACGAAAACAGCCCTGGGGTGCAAGCACAACCAGTACAGACACAATAAGACGACATTTAATTAAAATACAGAAATACAAGCAGTCGACTTGATGATGAAACAGTCAACATTGCCACAAACTAAACACTCAAGCCGCCACTGCAATTTGTTTGCTCAGCAGCTGAGAGGACAAGGAGACAGCAGTGTCCTGCTTGGCCTATGTGGGCAGCAAGGCCAGAAATGGTTGCCAGCTGAAATGTTCATGATACGTCACCCCCATTCCTAGCCACCCCACAACTCTGCCCCAGTATAATGTCATCCCTCCCAATCTTTTTAATTCCCACCGGGGATTGTGAGATTAAGTATAGAATGGCTGGAAATCATTGAAGTTTATAGGAACAAGTAGCCGTTCATTCTAAGCATGACTTGTCTCATACCTTAATATGTGTTTGCTAACTCCAGGGCTCCTGTTCCTTTCCCTATGCATCTGCTTTAGGAAAGTGGTTATTTGGATAAAGTATTTGGTTGTAAGGTAGCAGCTGACTACTCATATCAAGAAAACTTCTAAAAGTCTAAAATTCAGGATGGCCCAGTAGAAATGACTTTGTATCTTTTTAAAAAAAATATCACATTGACCTGGATTTGTATCCTGGCCCTGCCCCTTTCCTGTTCTATTGAGCTTGCACAAACCATACAAATTATCTCAGCTTCATTTGTTCGTTTTGGGCAAGGTCATTGGCTATTATACTGTAACTTTCTTAGTGAGATTCTTAACTTATTAGAAGCACTAACATGGAATACATTTATTTCTGCCTATACTTGCCCCTCAGTGTTTTTGTGCCAAATCCTCCCATTCCTCACTGGTAATAGGAACATTGGTGATGCATTGCCCAATGCCATTATGTTATGAAACAACTATTTTTGGTCTTTAAGACTCTGACCTCTTCATTTGCAAATCTCAATCTTCAAATATTTGTTCTGTCTACCTAGGGTAATCAGATAAAACAGCAAAAAAGTAGCAAATTTAAAACTGGAGAGATGCAAATAATTTTTGGACCTAAGTAGTTTGGTTTCCATTTTTCTAATTTTTAAAAATTATTAAGGTGATGTACAGAGGTGTTACAGTTATGTAAGTCAGGTAATGAGTGTATTTCCTTTTAGACAATGTCACTCCTTCCCTCACTCTTGCCTAGTTTTTCCCTTCCATCCCCACCTGCAAGCTGTATGGTTCATTTTCAACAGTGTCCAGTGAGTACTTCTGCTGACTCTAAGCTGTTGTTATTATTATTATTTTTTTTTGGCCAGTCCTGGGGCTTGGACTCAGGGCCTGAGCACTGTCCCTGGCTTCCTTTTTGCTCAAGGCTAGCACTCTGCCACTTGAGCCACAGCGCCACTTCTGGCCTTTTTCTATATATGTGGTGCTGGGGAATCGAACCCAGGGCTTCATGTATACGAGAAGAGCTCTCTTGCCACTAGGCCATATTCCCAGCCCTATTTTTCATCAATTAAGTCTGGTGACTCTACACCTCCCACCAAGCACAGGTAATTACTTTGGCTGTAGAGCTGTGGTTCTCTATCTGGGCTACATAGTAACAATCTAAACGTCTAGATTCTACTCCAGACCAGTCAAATAACATCTAGGAACATCAAAAACTTTTAAAAAACTTCCCCAAATGAGTCTGTATGCAATCAAATTTGAGATGACTGCCAGGGTCTGCAGAGTGGGCTTGCTTCTTCTCCTTCTACCAACCCCTCCCACTTCCCAGCATGCTCTGCTTTGATATTGGGGCTGTGAGAAGAGAAGGAGGTGGGCCTCATTGTGCATGTCTGACTGTTGTAAGGCTCTAATCCTCTCTATTGGTCACCACAGCTCCCCATTTGACACCAACAGGCCATTTGTTCCCAGTGTGTGACTGGTGTCCAAATACAGGTTCTCCTGGGAAGCCCATTTGTTGCATTATCACGGGGCCCTTTGGGGGCTTCCTCTTGCCTGATCCCTGGAGTGGAAGATCAGCCTTTGGTCTGCTCTTTTCAGATCATTTTTTCTGCCAGCAGTCACTGCCACCCAAATGTGTGTGGCTGGCAGCATCCCTCCCACACTGGGCAGTCTTGGGCAGGAAGGGGTAGATCCTTGCAGACCACCTTCCACAGGGCCCAGCTGTGTCCCAGGAGCCTCAAGTCCCCTCCTACACATACCATGCTTTCTCCTCAGTCCCTTGACTCTTTTCACAGCCTGGAAACTCTGAACTCTGTACAGTGGTCCAGGGGCTTAACGACTTTCCTATGACAGATTATGGTTGCTAGTCCCTAGATTAGTGCAGACAGTGAGTCAGTTCAGACCTCTACTTAAACAGCAAATCTCATACCCCTTAGAGAGATATGGGCTTAACACTCAGTGGTCTTTGTCAAAAATAGGGCTAGGGTTTTCAGTGGGGCTAGAACTGCAACTGCAATATCTCAGCAAACGCTGTGGGGCTCAGCTGCTCCAAACCACAGCGATCTGATCTATCAGAAGCACCTTCGTGAGAGCTTGCGTTCCCACTTCCACACTCCCTCTTCTCCTACCACCATGGTTCATTGCGAATAACTAACATTGGTTGAAGGTTTCTGTGTCTGTTACTGTACTTAGCTGTATCATATTGTGTCCTTTAATTCTCAAAACAGGACAGGGAAGTAGGAATGAAGGCCCCACGTCCACCCCCAAAATAAAGTTTGGCTAAGAGTTAAGTAATCCATTGAAACTCAAACAGCTAATTAAGCTAGTAAGGATCAGTGCTACAATGAGACTTTGCTTTTGCCATTATAATTTATAGGCCTTGTATTTCATCCCACTGTGATATAATTTATGAATAAAACTTACTTTGGTGTCTGCTACACTCAGCAAATGCTAATTCTCTTCCTGCATAACCCTCATCTGAAAATCTATGAAGTACAGTTTTCTAGTGTTCAATCCAAGTTACCAGGAAACTATTTAAAGCTTTGATTCATTCTCCTCAGGCATTAATCTACTGACTAATTTACTCTCTTCAAACACCTACTATGTGCCAAGTACTGTGCTAGAGCTAAAGACAGTGAATAAATACTGTTATTTTCCTGTGGTTGCCTTAACAAATAATTACAAACAAGGTAATAAAAACAACAAAAATTCATTCTCTTGGCCAAGTGGAAGTGAGAAAGAAGTGTGGCAACCTTCCTCTGAAGGCCCTTTTGCCTCCTTCAGCTTTTGAAGGCTCCAGGCATTTCTTGGCTACATCATTTTCACATTTACCTTCATTTTCACATTTTAGGGCCCATCTATAAAATTCAAGATTCTTAATTTCATTTGAAAGACCATTAGTTACATCTCTAAAATAGCACTTAGTCCTGTTTCTGTTACTATAATAAAAAAAACCAAAACCTGAGTCTGAGTAGTTCAAGTATGGATATGAAATGGGAAGTTGGTTTGTGATACAGCAGGTTAGATTGCAGCTCCTGGGCTTGATGCTCTTCTGTGGTAAAGCTGGAATGTTTTCTAAACATCTTGATTTGCAAATACCAACTTCAAAGCTATCATGGAAGGGAGGTGGAGATACAGAGGTTCAAATCCCAGCTCTTCTACTCCCCTGACTCTGTGACTCAGTCTCCTATTCTCCACTTTCAGCAGTAATACTTACCTTGCAGCATTGATACAAGGATTATTGAATATACCATAAAACTCTTCTAGTAGTATCCTGCATGTGTCATTTGTTAAACAACAACGAAAAATTAACAACTAGAACCTCCTGGGGTCCCTTATATTTCCCCAGATTTTATCCTTCTTCCCAAAATATATCTACACTCTTCCTCTTGTAGCCCATGGGGGAAAAATGTCTGTTAAAAGCAGAATACATCCTGGTGCCAGTGGCTCATAGCTATTATCCTAGGTACTCAGGAGACTGAGATCAGAGGATCGCAGTTCAAAGCCAGCCCAGGCAGAAAAGTCTGTGAGACTCTTATCTTCAATTAACAACCAGAAAATTGGAAGTGGTGCTGTGGCTCAAAGTGGTAGAGCACTAGCCTTAAGCAAAAAAGCTCAGAGACAGCACACAGGTCATGAGTTCAAGCCCATGACTGACAAAAGAAAAAAAAAAAAAAAGCAGAATGCGGCCTGGTGCCCAGTAGTTAAATCTATAGTCGTAGCTTCTTGGCAGGCTCAGAATTGTGGTTTAAAATCAGCCAGGGCAGAAAAGTCTGTGAGAGTTTTATTTTCTCATAAACTACAAAAAGACTGAAGTGGACCTATAGCTCAAGTGCTAGAGTGCTAGCTAGCCTTGAGAAAAATAAAAATACAAAAGCTCAGGGGCAGCACTCAGGTCCTGAGTGCCTTAGAACTGGCACCAAAGCAAAACAAAACAAAACCAAAAACAATGCAATGGTTGGTTTTTCCTTAATTCTACAAAAGAAAAGGATTCATCTCTAGAGGGAATGGATGACATTGTCAGAAAGAAAAAAAAACTAAACATGTACTCATTACTTGACTTATATAGTTATAACTTCTCTGTAACATTTATAATAACAACAAAAATAAAACATTTTTTTTTTAAAAAAAGATTCATCTCTGGAGACTAAGAATAGACAAATGGCCTGGTTATGACCAGGCTGTGAGGTTACTCTTTCTAGTGACCAAATCGTTCTTGGACACTAAGAAGTCAGTGATTTACAAAAGGTGTCTGGATTGGGGAGTGACAGAGTGACTGCTAGCAAATGATTACATTTGTGGAACATCATCCTGACTGGGTAGCAGCTTCTAGATTATGCCAGAAATTAAAGTTGCAGGTAATGATTCTATCTTCAGCCACTGGTGGAAGCCTTTTTCCTAATCAGAAAGTCAGACAATGATGCTAACAAAATATAGTGGAATGTTTATTACAGTGTAGTTTGTCCTAAGAAGAAATTGAAAATGATTTAAATGACCAACCATATGGACTGGTAAATGATCATGTGGGTTCAGGATGTGGCTCAGTAGTGACGCACTTGCCAAGCATGCACAGAACCCTGGGTTCAATCCTCACACCACAAACAAACCACCAACAATACCACAACCAAAAAAAACCAGTAAGATGAAACTGTGATAAAATTATGCAGTTACTGAAATTCGTATTTTCTTTTTAGTGGTACTATTGTTTGAACATAGAGTCTCATGCTTCCTAAGCAAATTCCCTGCTACTGAGGCATGCCTGCCTTCAGTCCCTCTTTGCATTGGCTATTTTGAAATAGGGTCTTACTTTTTGCCCAGGCCTGTACCTAGATCTTGATACTCGTGTGTGTGTGTGTGTGTGTGTGTGTGTGCGTGCATGCTAGTCCTGTTATCCTGGTGCTTAAACTCACAGTTCATGCAAAGTCCCTGAGTTTTTCTTTTTTTTCTCAAAAGTAGTATTCTACTTCCTTTGAGCCCATCTCCACTTCAAGCTCTTGGTTGTTAATTGGAGATGCCGGGCTTTGCTCTACCTCCCATCCATGTGGAGGTCCTGGGCTTCTCTGCCTCTTCCGTGTGTGGTCCTCTGCCACTCTCAACGCATTCCCCTGGCCAGTAGGAATTAACTGCGGGAGCGGAGGCCACGGGCAGCCTCCGTAGCGTGTGGTCTCGAGAAGTCCTGCCCCCTCCCATTCCCAAGGAAGACATGGGCACGTGGACTTCTTGGAGAACCCTCAAGGGGTGTTCTGGCTTAATAAAGGGAGGGGCTAATGGTTATATGGCAACCATGACGAGAAAAAGGGGTGATAGACCAGGAACTGGCGATAGGCCGGTGAGCTTGTCCTAGGAGCCCCTCATGGGCTAACCTCACTTCCCAGAGTCCCGCCCTCTGGGCAAAGCCTGCGAAAGGGGGGCACATGTGCTCGCTGGTGAGAAATGGGGGGCTGGTCTCAAAGCTACCCCTTCTGTTTCCAGACCCAGAAGGAGATAGGTGTGGCTTACTACCACACTGCCCCAGGGCTGGGGGAAGGGCAGCCTCTGGGGCGCTGTCATCGCCCTTCCCCCTTCAAGGCCAAGCTGAATCCCCAACAGGAGACAGGAATCTTATGGACTTTCTAGGCTTTGAACTGTCATCCGCAGACCTCAGCCTTCTGAGAAGCTGGGATTACAGCATGAGCCACTGGAACCCATCTGATTCTACTTTTTTGCTTCCTGCCTAGCTGGGATGACAGGCATAGACCACAATGCCCAGCTTCTTCCACTGAGATAGATTCTCATGAACTTTTTTCCAACCTGGTATGGAACAAGAATTCTCCCAATTTCAGCCTCTTGAGTAACTAGGATTACAGGAATAAGTCTCCATACTGTACTTAAAATTCCTATCTTCCAAATAACTTCAAATGACAATTCAATGTGTTTGGTGTAAAGGGCAGTGAAGAGAGCAAGATGCAAAATAGCACAAAGTATACATCCTCAACTTTGTAAGAAACACCCATATGCCCACACTAAAAACACAAATATACTAGAATTATATATACTAGAAACATATCAGTGGTTGCCTTTAGGAGGCGGGGGGTACTAGATGCTTTCAATTTTCTTCACTCTATTTTCCCAGTTTTCAATAATTATGATACCCTCTCCTTATTTACTTGTTGCAAATTACTAAATTATTTATTCCAAGTGGACAGGTCTACGTATTCTGCCTACTTATGTTCATGATCCTAGCTCTGCTTCTTTGTCTTGGTCATTCATACTCTCCTTCTCTATTATATGATTCCCTGGTCTTCATCCAGTAATTTTCCTTTTTGCTTAAGAAGGGACACCGCTGGCATGCAAACAAAGGAACATTAATTATTACTATACTCTATTTCCAGCACATGCATCTTACATCCTCAACGAAATTAAGTTCTTTGATGCTAATGACTGTGTCTTTTACTTCCCCCTGTATGAATCAGATATGCTAAATTTTGAACATAAAATCTCCACTTCTATGGTTTTCTCTCAAATAAGCTAGAAGTCCACAGAGGCAGATCACCAACATTTAAAAGGATACAGTTCCCTGAGTAACCGGAGGTCCATTCCGAGGGTAAAGGTGGCACAAAATGCAGAGCATCTTCTCTCTAAGCAGCCAGAGAGGCACATCAAGGCATTTCAAGAGCAGAGCTAGCATTCAGGAGGCAATGTGTGAGAACTGATCCTCTCAGGTAGGCATTCTTTTCACTGCTGTCATTAACTACCAGGTATCTCTCCTCAAGGCAGGACACAAGCCATAAGGGACCCAGGAGAATCTCCACAGACGAATGAGATATGTAACTGAGGCTGGGCTCAGCATAAACATGGATCCCATGGACATTGGGAAGGGCCTTTGTGAAATCAGAAAATGCAGGCTCAGACTTGCTTCCTACCCTCTTTTGTCATTGTTTTGTTTGTTTATTGCCAGTCCCAGGGCTTGAACTTGGCCTGAGAACTGTCTCTGGCTTCTTTTTGCTCAAGGCTAGCACTCTACCACTTGAGCCACAGTGCTTCTTCCACCTTTTTCTATATATGTGGTGCTAAGGAATTGAACCCAGGGCTTTATGCATAGGAGGCAAGCACGCTACCACTAGGCCATATTCCCAGCCCCTTGTCATTGTTTTGATTGAAACATCATAGATAATGAGATTTCGCAAACATTATGCCATGTCTATGGCCTCCCCTTCAAAATGATCAAAGACACTTTAAGTAGAGGTCAACTTCAGTGTCTCCATGTGCCTTTGGTGGTCTTTCCCCTGTTGGATCCATCTGTGTCTCCTGAAGTCTCTGCTTCTCTTTCCTCAGCTCCATTCTTGGGCTTTGATAGGAGAATGCCAGTGCCAATATTTCCTCCCATCAGCACCTGTTCTACTTAGATGCCACCTCCTCCTGGCAGCCCTAAGCTGGTAGCAATGGCCCTCTTGTGAGTTCCTTAGCACCCTGATGACATTCTTCCAGTGCACTATTCTAGATGCTGGGGGTATAATAAGGAATCCCTATCCTTGTGGAATTAGTGTCTCTAATTGCCCTGTTGTTAATGTGCAATGGGGAGAGATGTAGTACTGTAGAACACGGGACAAAGACTTGACCTGGTCTGGGTGATGTTCAGAGAACGCTTTCCTGAGAAATTGACTCTTTTAAGCATCTAGGTCAGGGTCTGAGACATAGTGTGTGTGTGTGTGTGTGTGTGTGTGTGTGTGTGTGTGTGTGTGTATCTAGACCTATATCTCAATCTAGGTGTAAAGCTAATTGCAGATACAGACATGGACCCAGGTATAGACAAAGGTTTATTCTGAGCATAAAATAATGTGGGCAGAAGAAGGGAAGGCACCTTGCTGGCTGCATCTATGAGGCTCTGGTGTAGCTCACATCATAGTGTACTGTCCTGGAGGATCTAGCAGGATAGGACATAAGTGGAAGTGGGGAGAGTTGGGAATAAATAGCTGGGGCTCAATGGCTCCTGCATGGTGAGCAATTCAGTATCTTTCATTCTGTGGGAAGAGTAGGCTCAGTGTACACCTGCTGTATCTCACCAGGCGAGAATGGCCTCTCCTTCAAGCAGCCATGCCTTTCCTGGCTCTCAGAGTCTAGTGTTTCCTCCTAACTTGCTGATTGTTTGTTGACTCCTTTTGGCTTGGGGCCTGGCTCACTCCTGTGGTCCCTTGGACCATTTCTCGGTGACAGCTCTCTCCTCATCCTCATGGTGTACTGCTGCCTCCAGTATGCCTGCATTATCACACACTCAGCAATGCAGACTGACATCAGGAAGCCAGGATCTGTTATAACAATATTATATAAACACACACTGATAGCTTCACCCACATTCCTTATGCAGAAAAAAAATAGGACTGAATTACCATCAAATTTTGTTATTAAAATTTGCAAAAGGCATGAGGGCACACACCTGTATACTCAACACTTAGGAGGCTTAGACTGGAGGGTATTGAATTAAGGCCAACCTGAGCTACATAATAAAACCCTGTCTCCAGATATGACTATCTTCCTTCCTTACCCAATGTTGAAAAGTTCTTTAGAATGATGGCATACATTTTACTTGAGGAATTTTAGGGGTAATCTTTTCTAAACCTATTTTGTTGGAACAAACCAGGAAGCTACTCTAGCTTCTTTTGCAAGACTTTTTGAAAGTCTTTTTTATAGATCAAATAATGTCCTTCTGCTGGAATTGGCTCTGATTCCTTCATTTGAGACTCACAGTCTCCTGGAGAGTGGGGAGATTCATCTGGGAAGATAGTATGAACCCCTCTTCTTACTTCTATGAAGCTTAGGAAAAGATAGCAGAGGGAAGGAGACAGGGGAGAGAAGGGAAGCGGAAGGATGGAACATTAGAGTGGAGGGGAAAGAAGGGAAAGGGAGAGAAGGGAAAGGGAGGGAAGAGAATGGAAGGGGTAAAGGAGAGAAGGGAAGTGGAAGAGAGAGGGTGGAGAGAGAAGGAGAGACAGCAAATGCTTTGCCAAAACAAAAATGAGGGGTATGAGTGATCAAGAAATTGAATGTTAAAACACAGGAACCGGAGAAACTGGGCAGTGAGGGCTTTGAGTATCAGCAAGCTCACTTCTGCTGCAGGCCACCCACCCATGGGGGCCATTGATCAAGTGGAAGGCTGCATGTAGGGAAAATGGTTCCAACCTAGGATGAGTTAGAAACAGAGTGGGGAAATAATGGGTATTGGAAATCAAGGGATGATGACATTGATTGATGATGGGAGAGAGCGTGACTTCCTTAAACTGGAGACATTTCTAAGCAGTTGGCCCCCTATAGATTTCCTGTGATGCATCTTGGATCTTCAAGGAGATATTTGGTAAGTAAGATAACTGGCTAAAGTAAAAGCATTGAACATAACTGATATCTTCACTTAAAATAAAGCTTTGTTTCTGGTCACTAAGACAAAATACACAGATGAGAAGCATTAAAACAAAGATCATCTAATCCCATCACCCATGGAGCATATTAAGAGTCTTTGAGTATTTCTTTGGTCATAGTTTCATTTATGCATATACAAACACCTTTTCCCCCAAATTAAGAATTCATGTGGAATATTCCATGTTGTAACCTGCTTTTTTGGATCATTTAAAAATGTATAATGACACTCTTCTTTATCACTACATGTGACTTCATATCTTTTATGACTAACTAGTATACAATAATATGTATTCGGAGTAACTTATTTAATCTGCTATGAGCTAGACATTTGTCTTTAAAAATCTTATAAACAGTCATATAGTGAAGTCATTACTGATAAGACTCAATGTATAGCCACAAAGATTATCTTAGAATAAATAGCATGCATACATTTGAAAAAAATTAAACAGGATTTAATATACACCTGATAAAGGTCATGGCCATTTATATTTCTGGGTCATGTTAGCAGGATTGAAACTTCCTCATTTTCTCAAGAAGGTGTAGCTTTCTAGATACTAATTCAGAGGCACACTAGCAATACTAAGTAGGGAAATTTGAAGGAAAGCACATATTAAAATTTTATCTTTCCTTTCTTTATATTTAACCCATCTTCCACTCCCTTGTTTTCTCCCTTTGTTTTCTTCTTAACATTATTTGAGTGTCAATCTTCCTCTTGAGCAAAAATCTTAGCTAGTTTGAGAGTAATAAATCTGTCTTATTCAATTTACAGTCTTCAATCCCCCCCAGGCACTAGCACATAGATTTTCTTATGTGTATGTGATAGATTTGTTAAATATTTGCTCAAGTAAATTAAATGAATTCAAGTGTTTAATTTAGATCCAAAGAAACTCAAGAGATAGAAAGTGACTCAGTATAGGGGAAAAAACAGTATTTTGGAAATTGTGAAAAGAATGGAAATGACTTTCATTTTGAAGTCCAAAAATCACTTTGCAAGAACCCATACCCTTGAGATTCTTGTTGGATACTGTCCACAGTCAAAGTATTTCCTTCCTTCCTTCCCCCCTCCCTTCCTTCTTTCCTATTTTCTTCCTTCCTTCCCTCCCTCCTTCCCTCTCTCCCTCCTTTCCTGCCTTACCTCATCTATTACCATGGATATCCTGAGCACCAAGTTCATCCATGAAATAAAACACAGTTACCACGTTCAAGCATTTTACAAAGGGTTGGAGAGAAAAATACACACACTTCACCAACAGGTGTCCAGCACTGGAGTTTGACCAGACCCTAGGTCTGCAATTCATCTGCAATCTCTTAGTGTTTATTGTCCCATGCAGAAGAGATACCACAGAAAAAGAATATCACTATCAGTGATGATCAGTACTATGTGTCACACAATTTCAAGCAAGCAGGAGACACTAAGTTGTGGTAGAAAAAGAACAGGGTTGGAATTTATGATTTTCTTCATTCTAATTTTGTGACCCCAAGCCACATTCCATTTCCAAAGACCAAACGAAGGTGCTGGTTGAGGGAAACATGGTATACGAAGGGCCTGTACACATTACCCAGAGAATGCTGTTAAACGTTTACTACTACCAGGGACAGATTTACTGAAGGGGAGGACTGGACCAAGAAAGAAGGTACGGCATCACTAGGCACAAAACATGAAGATAGGAATTTCAAGCATTCCGGGCATGAGGAACTGCTCATCCAAAGCAGAAGAATGACAACCAGTTGGCTTGTTTGGAAAATTAAACAAGTCTCGTGGCAGTTCACCATAAAATAAGTGAGAAGCAGAGAGTAGACAAGGATGGCCAGTGGACTTTTAAGTTCTGGCAAAGAGTGTGGACACGATCTTCTTCAATGTACTGTCCAATGCACAACTGTTAGCCACGTGTAGCTACCTCTTAATTAAATAGAATGCAAAGTTCATTTTCTTATTCACTCTCCACCTCCAGTGCTCAGTAGCTACATGTGGCTGGTGGGTGGTGGCTCCCATATTGGAAAGCACAGACTTAGCATTCCCAATATTATACACATGGCCATCAGCATAGCCTAGGAGCCCAGCAGCTCAAAATGTTCCAGAAATCAGCAGCAGCAGCCTTTTTTGGGTGCTGGCTGGACAAAAAGTCTCAGGCCCTATGTCAGACCTGCATTCCATAAGTTTCACCTCAACCCCACCTGACTCCAACTGATTCCTGTGAACACAGAAGTTGGAAAACCACTGCTCTCTGGGATGGGAAGCTATTGAATGGGTTGAGTAGAAGCAATGGGGTCAAACCCACAATGTGGAACTTGATTCTAGCAGGACAATGAATGAGAGGAAAGCAAGATAGAAGAAGAGAGACAAACAGAGAGATGGTGTACAATTGGGAAGTTAGATATAGGCTCTTCTCCTGGACACAAAGAGCCCAACCAGCTACGGTGAGTGGTTAAGCTGCATTTCCTCTTCCCTATCCCCTCCATGGCCCAGGCACCCTTGTACAGTGAACATTGCACATCTGAGGAGTCAAGCATGGCGGATGAGGGATGAGGAAGACCTGAACAACACAGCTTTAAGCATATTGATCAGCAGCAACAAACCATCATGAGAGGAAGTGTTTTGTAATATGTCCATGTGCTGTGGGAGGGAAGTGTGGCAGTAGGCACAAGAGAGTAAGACCACAGAAGTGCTAGTCTCCCCATGGCACATGCTAATGGGAAGCCCTGCTCTGTGAAGTCTTTGCTTCATCTCTCATCAGGAAAGTGATTAAACTAATTGCCTTAAACCAGGGCTGTATTTCATCTGTATAACACTCATAATTTGGGGTTTGAATACAATTGCAGTAAATTATACTAATCACAGGAAAACTTCATTAAACCAATATAGGTTTATTCAAAAGAATGTAGTTCTAAGCAATCAGTGCTCCTCTAGATGAAGTGGTGCCTTTTAGTTTCATAATAAAAGATATTGGATACTTCAAAACTCTGCTAATTGGTACTCCATGTTTTTTAAGTAATGGGAGGTCTTTGTTTTGTTTTTTAGCAAATGTGAACCCATTTGAAGATATGATCATCTTCTAAATCATGGACCATAATTGCTTGAAAGAAAACCAAAGAACAACGTCAAATAGAAAGTCTTGAAACTTAGTTCTGCCTATTCCAGATATTTCTGCATCTCTGGGACAAAGCCTACTTTAATTTCAGTATCTCCAATTGCCTTCGATAACAAGAGTGGAGGAAGAAAAAATGCCTGCCATTAACTGCACAAAGTTACACACATACATCTTGTATTGGCCAGAGGAACTAGGCAGCCCAAACTTCAGTCAGCACTGAAGACTGTTTAATAAAAGAATCACCGAGGCTGGGAATATTTAAGACAATATGTATTTTTAAATACTTTTCTACTTTTTAATCTTGAGTTGTACCTAAAGAATGCTAATGCTTACCAGTTGTTTTTTGGCATAGCAGTCTAGCCTTTGAAAAGAAAAGGGGCTAGGAATGTGGCTCAGTGGTAGAGTGCTTGCCTAGCATGCATGAAGCCCTGGGTTCGATTCTCAGCACCACATAAACAGAAAAAGCTGGAAATAAAGCTGTGACTCAAGTGGTAGAGTGCTAGCCTTGAGCAAAAAGAAGCCAAGGACAGTGCTCAGGGCCTGAGTCCAAGCTCCAGGATTGGCAAAAAAGAAACAAAAATAAATAAAACAAGACAAAAAACCACCGATAGCTGTTGAAGGTGAAGTCACAGGGAATAAACAAAGATTATTGAAGCACTTTGGGTCTACAACAGCTGGAAGGTTACCACTCTAGGCCAGAAGAGAAACAGAAAAGGAACTTAGGGATCTTCAAGAAAGTAGCTGCAAGAGAAAGTGGATCATGGCCTTTGGCCTTTATAACACAGGATGCAGTCAACTTACTTTGCTCCAGAGAGAAAAGGGGAAAGGAGAGGTGGGGACAGGAGAGGAGAGGAGAGGAAAGAAGGGGAAAAGGAGGAAGGGAAGAGAACAAATACCCATTTTCACACTCCTGTTCTTTTCCTGGCACCTACTGCCCCCAAATAGGAAGCCTGATGTTAGAGACAGCTATTACTGCAGCCATTCAGGGAGCCTTCCAAATTCACAGCAAGGTATAGGAGGGTAACTAGTGAGTAGGGAATATTCCATCCTAACTCCACAAAAGATAGTGATACAATAAACACATGTCTGACATTTTCAGAATACCATATAGTTAGCAAGTACTTTCAAAGATTTTTCAATTATGTATCTGACCCATATCTATTACTAAGAAGTTTTCAGCACCAAGGTTTGAACTCAAGACCTTGTGCTTGTCCATTACTGCTTGAGTCATATCTACAGTCCTTTTTCTTCTTTTTTCTTTTTTTTTCTTTTTTGCCAGTCCTGGGGCTTGGACTCAGGGCTTGGGCACTGTCCCTGGCTTCTTTTTGCTCAAGGCTAGCACTCTGCCACTTGAGCCACAGTGCCACTTCAGGCTTTTTCTGTGTATGTGGTGCTGAGAAATAGAACCCAGGGCTTCCTGCATGCTAGGCAAGCACTCAACCACTAAGCTGCATTCCAAGCCCTAGAGTCCTTTTGATTTTAGTTTATTTTTCATATAAGGTCTTGTGCTTTGGCCCTGAATTACAATCCTCCTCCAAATATAGCTGGGATTACAAGCATGCACCACCATGCCTGGAGTATATTTATTAAATCAGTAAATAAAATATATTATTTGCCACTGAATAGATTCCTTCCATTTTTTAATAACTAAGTTTCAGTATCAACTTAGTATACTGTGAAAAAAATACAGATATACATAACCATTATAAACTATGTAATCTGAGGCTAGAAGCCGTGTTGCTCCCTCTCCCGTGGGAGATATGGCCCCACTAAAAAAACTCCTTATAAACCTTCTTCTCCCATGACTATCTCCGCATGGTCCCTTGGGATGGCTGGGATATATTCTTTCATTGGTGCTGAGTCCCGGAATAGGTGCCCTGGTGGATTTGCTTCCCCATTTTGGCCTTCTGCTTGCAGGCCAACAACTTAGCCTCCCTTATCTGTGTGATGAGGGCTAGACTTTGATCCCTGATGTGCCTGGAAGTTTCACCATTCCCTCATGACTTCAGGCTTTGCCTGCAAACCTTCCAAGCTCTCACTGGAAATGCTCTCAGTCTAAGCACATCAAATAATTAAATATACAGTATTTACTCTTTTGATGAAACAGAGCGGAATTTGACCCTTTTGAAAATCCTGGATGTGGGCTGAGAATGTGGCTTAGTGGTAGAGTGCTTGCCTAGCATGCATGAAGCCCTGGGTTCGATTCCTCAGCACCACATAAACAGAAAAAGCTGGAAATGGTGCGGTTGCTCAAGTGGTAGAGTGCTAGCCTAAGAAGCCCAGGGACAGTGCCCAGGCCCTGAGTTCAAGCCCTAGGACTGGCAAAAAAAATCCTAGATGTGGGAACCAAACTTTTGTGCACATAAGCTAGTGGGACACATGTTTATCATTTAAGAACACAAGTGAAAGGGATTCATTGACTCACATAGGTTTTCAATGGGCATTTTAATGATATGGAGACAAGTTTTGACCTATTGTTGGAAGCACAGTTTTCCCCATGGAGCTGGATGACTGGCACTGATCCATCCCCACTGTCCCACCTGGTCTCCTTGGTAACCATGGGCCTAGATCTGTGGGATGTTTGCAGGACATCTGGTGGGATTAAGGTTCAGACAACTGCTATCAGAGATCAGGCCCATAGCTTGGCTTTTGAAGACCTTCAGCTAATTAAAGCAGCAGCAGCCGCCACAGGCAGGAATGTGGAGAGCCCCAATGTTTCTAGTAAGTAAGGTTAGCCCAGTAGTTAACCATGTAGGCACTGGAACAAGGTTGCTTGGGAATGAATACTAGCTAATGGGAGAACTTTGAGCAAGTTAATGAGCCACTCTATCTGTCAAACCAGTTTAATCAAAGTCCCTTCCTTATGTAGACACAAAAGCATCTAGTTGCAACCAATGTTACATGAATAAGAAAACAATCCTGCACGATTAACCATATGAAGCTTTGCTTTAAGGGGACTATAAAACTGTAGCTTGCAAGTAAGGTGCTAGTGGCTCATGCCTATAATCCTAGCTACTGAAGCCTGAGACCTGATGATTGCAACCCAAGGCCAGACCAGAAAGACAAAACCAAGAGACTTATCTCCAACTAGCCAGCAAAAAGCCAAAAGTGGAGGTGGGGCTCATGTGGTAGAGTGCCAGACTCGTGTGAAACAGCCATAGAAAAGTACCAAATCCCGAGTTTAAGCCCCAGTACCTGCATACACACCAAAAAATTGTAGCTTCCAACATCTCTGCTCCGCATGCCAGGTTAGAGACCTTCAGAGCTGAGATAGGAGCACAGCCAGATTGCAGTTGTGAAGATCCTATTTGGTCATCAGATAGATCAGGGTTGGAATCTCAGCTTTACAGATTACTTAGCTGTGTAAACTTGAGCATGTCCATCTATCTGTGCCAAACTTCCCTCTAATGTACAATGGAGATAAATCCTGAATCTACCTCAGAAAGCTGTGCCAATGACTAGACAGATAATGCACAAGCAGTACTTGTGCACAAGCAGGCATTGCAAGTCATCAGTAAGTATGATTGGCTATCTCTGCTTCATCCACTCATACCCCCACATGACCCCAGTGTTCCTGTATCTCTGTGCTTATTCCTTTATTTCATGTGTCAAACATCTATATTAATCTGGACACTAGGGAATTAAAAATGCATAAGAGAAGTGGTTCATGCTTCTAAATATCTCACAGATTAAGCTAGAAATAAGTAATCTATACATTAAGCAATGGCAGAGCCTTCAAGATGAGGCATCACACAGACCATGAGCAGTGGCAAGGGCTGGGGAGCCTAGCCAGGATTAAAGAGGTGTTGGGAAGATGGTCTGGATAGCAAAGTAAAGGCAAAGCCATCTGACAGTGAGGGGCACAAGCTTTCACTTCTGACAGTGGACATTCATTGCCCCAGTTTATCATCGCATCCCTCACGCCTGTTTCCTCAGCTGTAACATCACAGAATGATGCTACTTACAGAGTTAAATGAGTCAAAGCACTTGGCTTGTAGCAAAATTATTGTTATGATATGAGTAAGAAATCTTCAAACAATGACCTTCCCTGGGGCTTTTTGTTGTGTTTTGCTCTGTTTTTTGTTTGTTTCTGCTCTGTAGTCCAGGATGACCTCCAACTTAGGATCCTCCTGCCTCTGCTTCCCAAGTGGCAGGATTCATTACATGTATGTGCCACCACATCTGTCTTTAAAAAACAAAAGGGAAAAAATTAGATATGCTCATTTAATGCTGCCACTGTGGATCTTGAAATCTAGAAAGATGGATGGATCCTCTTTGTTAATACTGTGTGATTTGTGAACTTTCAGGAGCATTCATGGCCTCCAAGAGGTAAATATTTCTTCATGCTCCCTTTGGACTTTCAGCAGGTAATGATACCTGTGGAACATGTGCACACTGAAGCCCCTTCTCCTTAAACTTTCAGCCTTCCCCCTTTCCATGTTCATCTCCACAAGGTCTCAGCCTTAGACTGTCATTTTCCTGGGTTACAACTTATGCCAGCTCTCAAGGTTCCTTACTGATGCTTGGCTTGAGTCTTGGTCTGTGTTTCCAAAATGCTTCAAGTACCTGTCTCATAAGCAATGAAGCTCGCCCTCAAAGCAGACCTCTTTCAGGCTAAAGCTAGCCTCCTCCAGGAGCACAATTTGCATACATTTCAGGCTAACAGCAACGCTCCCCATTAACAGAGAATGTTGTAACTCCTCAGTAACATGAGTGGACACAGCATCGAAATGACAGAAAATCTCCTAAGGAATTTCATACTGAATTCTTTCTCTATGCTGAGGTCTGGAATAGAGCACAGTTTGTGGCTTTCTTTATAAGGTCATCCAATGTCAAGGTCTAATTTAGGAGGGTTAAGGATTTAATAGAGGACTCTCATTGCCAGAGAGCAACTGGATAGAAGCAGCATTCCCTAAGCCCCTGTGGGCTCTCACTCCTGGAACATCTAAAGACTTACCATCTCCTGATTGCCATGACTCAGTGAGCAGCCTGGCTCAGCATGTCACCACGATGTCATCACTGGATGCGTTTGTTTCCACTGGCCATATGGTGGTTTGGAAGAGCTCTTTTGTAGTTTGACGGTCTGGAAATGATGGAGGTTCTTTTTACATTCTGTGTTGCTGGCTCATTTCTGTTTGCAAAGAGGCAATGCCACTAGGACTTGACAGTGTTGAAGAAAGCCTTATGAACTGATTTTTTCCCCTATCACTCAAACTCTAATGTCTTAACTTGCTGAGACAGATGGGTAAGGATCAGAACTTTAGAAACTCTTATCAGCAAGCAGCATTCTGAAACAATGAATAGGTGCCAGCCAGAGTGTTGGCTGCTGGAGATGGAGATAAACAAGACAAATTGCCTGTTGTAATGGTGGAGCAAGGTGAGGAAAAGAGTGATCATGGGGAAAGTGGAAAGAGCATGGGGGAGCAGGGTTTTTGGGAGACTATGAAAGTGAGGAAAGCCAGAAACAGCTTTCCCAAACTAATTCAAGTTGGGCTGTAAGGGCAGAGTGTGTTAGTTGAGTCCCTCTTAAACCTTGTTCAACTCATTCATTTTGCAGAGTCATGCTGCTAAGAAGTAGCAGAGTTAGAGGATGAAGTCAGATCATTTTGAATCCAGATTCATTCCACTCCAACTCTGAGGAATGAGATACTGGGACAAGGACCAGCTTTCCCTCATGGGGAACAACTCTGCACTCTTAGTGAAAGAGAAAGGGGAAGTAGACTTCTCCTTCAGGTCTTTGGTAGGAATGTACTACTGTTTGCTGAGGAGTCCTAGAGTGGCTTTAGAATCTTTCTCTACCTGGGACCCAGGATCACCATGGGTTGGATGGGAAACCTAGGTGCCGGAGGAAGCAGCTAGAAAAGATCTGGAAGGACCATTTGATTTCTAAACTAACCTCACAGCACCAGAGATTCTGGAACGATGATTCTTAGCAAGTTCTCAGTGTCCATAGGAAGAAAAAGTGATCCACTAGAAATTCAGCCACTGAAATGTGAGGGTAGTGCCTACCTAAGGAATAGGACCTGAGTTCAAGGGCAGGGGGGCTTTTGGGGGATGTGGGTATGCTGAAATCTTACCATTAGCTATCATAAGCACTGTTGACTACTATACTGAATCCAGGCTCCAGAATGGCACCAGAAGCTCTAAGAAGGGATTATGATTGTTGACTATCTTAACATTGGAAACCTAACAGCCTCACTCAGACCAGCTGAAGCCTTGTTCTCTAAGGCATGCTGAATGCTCATGGCTCCTTATCTTGGGCAGAAAGACTTATTCTATCTGTATTATTCCTATCCAGTCAGAACTTTGATTAAAAATCTGCAGTATTGGCAGGCACTGGTGGCTCATGCTAGCAATTCTAGCTGTTCAGGAAGCTGAGATTTGAGGACTGTAGTTCAGAGCCAGCCTATGCAGACAAATCTGAGAGACTCTTATCTCCAGTTAACCAGGAAGAAGCCAGAAGTGGAGTTGTGGCTCAAGTGGCAGAATACCACACTCAATAGAAAAACTTGATGGAAAGAGTGTTGAAGCCCTGTGTTCAAGCAGGAAGGTAAAACAAAAATTGTTAAGGTTAGGACCAGTAGAAAGAGGAAGGGTGATAGGAGAGGGTGAGGTACCTTAAACACAGGTTTGAAAATAGAGTATTAAAATCTATTACAACTTTTTATTTACTTAACTAATTTTTTATTAAAATCTTTATTAAGCAGAAAGATTAAAGTTACTTAAGTCAGGCAAAGAGTACATTTCCTTTTGGACAATGTCATCCCTTCCTTGACTCTCTCCGTTTTTCCTTCCCATCCCATTCACAAGGTTGTATACTTCATTTTCAACATTGTGTCCAGTGAGTACCATTGCTTGCATTTTTTCACCCTTTGTCCCACCATTTCTGTGTCCCCCCTTACACTCCCAAAGACATATAGAGAAACAAAGGAAACAAAAAGAAAAGAAAACATTGTAAAACTTGTCTTTAAAAGGGGAAGTAGATACATGTAATAGGGTGAATCTGATAAATGCATGCATATATATCATAAGGAAACCTCTTTTTATTATTGATATATACTAATAAAAAATTTAAAAGCATTTGTTTATATGTTGGTTTACATACTGAAATTTTAATATTGTACAAAGCTGTGGCAATCTTAGTTACCTATGATTAAATATGACCATAAGCTATAATGTCCATGTAGGTTGGACTAAGTTGGAGGTTTTGCCTGCTTTCTGGCTTCTTTTCTTGACACTCTAAATGTCAATAGCAGACAAAACTTAGGAGGGTTCACCTCCCTGCTTCCTGCTGCATGCTTTTGCTTATCTCTGCTCTGCCAGAAGGGCCCCACTCTCTGCCCCCACTGTACCGCCTGCTCATTCTCCAAACCACCACCCAGAGACCCTGCAGCAGCCTCACCTGTCCTTTACTTTGTTTGGAAATTCAAGATGCTTCCTAGTTTTCTTATTCTTCATTGTCTTCGGGTGTATAGAGATGTTTGATGGTTTTATTTTCTTCTTAGCTCTGGAGCCCAGGTCTAAAATGAGATTCAAACTGTTTATATCATTTCAGAGACTGGAGCAGCTGGATCCTCCACTGCTGTTATGTTGTGAGAAGCAGCTTGAAAGATTGTAGCAAAGGGCTGTTTGTTTTGCTTGAGACTTGGAGAAAGATTGAGGAGGGCTTTCGAAAAACAACAGGGTACATGGCAGCAGGTGCTGTTCCAGCCCAGAAATGAGGCATTAATGTAACACTAGAATCAAATTCAACTTTCCTCCCTGTGCTTAGAAGTCACTGGAAGGATGCCAGGCTGCTGCTTGGGCACCCTTTAAGGCTTTCTAAGAAATGCAGAATTGGATCTCAAGAGGAACAGAGGTGTGGTAGCCATCAAGCTCTTAACTGGAAGCAAAACCCTCATAAACATGGATTCTCCCTCTCTCGGGGTAGTCTATGACAGAGGAGAGAGAGAGGGCACTGAAGCTTTAATAGAGTAAGGAATTTAACCTGACAGTGCCCTGGCCAAAAACTGAATGGATCACTTCCATGGAGCATTAAAACATCATCTGGGGCTCAATATGATGTAACACTCGGGGTAATTCCAAAAGTCTGAAGTAGAACGATCATGGTCCCAGGTACCAGTCAAATAACATGAGAACTACCAGAGTAATCAGCTAAAGACAAAAGGATGGGGAGTTTGTTTCAGTGGCTTGTCCTTTCCCTGGAAGTACAAGGCTATGAGTTCATTCCCCAGTACCACCAGAAAAAAGAAAATGACCAGTGAAAAGAAGAGGAACCAGCATGATTCAACCCCACCTCACAAAGCCATTGAGAGTTTTACACACACACACACACACATACACACACACACACACACACACACACATCAATCCTCTAAAGTCCCACTGATGCATCATTCTGAATAAGCCCAGGAAGTCCTCAGTGCATCCTAAGGCATGAATTTCTGACTTTCATGCTAATGAGAATATCACAGTTAATATCTGTCAGGCATCCTACACAGATGAGCCATTGAAAAAATGCTCCACAGTTTCAGAGTGCTGTTATTGTAATGGGCATCATCATCATCGTCATTGTCATCATCATCATCATTACTAGCACCAAATAGATTGACTGCAATCTTCATAGTACTTTATGACCCTCTTTTGCTGTAACAATTTTCTGAACCAAATTTTATAGGACTATAGGAGTGAATGAGATTTTAGCATTCTAAAGCAAGGAAGGGCTCATGTGAATTTGGTAGGGTTTCAGAAGGGCAGAAGAAATGAAAATTAGGGATTCATTAAACTATTAGACAACTGTCAATGACAATTATTATTTACACAATATAACGATAGCAGTATATATCAATGATCAAGTTCTATCTTTATTTTTAAACTACCACATAGTAAAATTATGCCTGCTCACTTTTGAAATATCTTTATACTCTGGATATAAGTCATTTGTTGGATATTTGACTTGTTAACATTTCCTCCCAGTCTATAGCTTTTAAAAAATTCTCTTAAGAATGTCTTACAGAGACAAAAAGTGCCAAAGTCTAAATTATAATTGTCTTATTCTATGAATCATGCTTTTGTGTCATAGATCCAAGAACTCGCCCCAGGTTATAAATCTTTTTTCCAAAGTGTCTTTTTTAAAGTTTTATATTTCTAGGTTTAACATATAGGTCTATTATTAGTACTATATTTTGTTTAAGGTAGAAAGTTAGGTCCAGTTTTGTTTTATTTTGCTTTTTTTCTTGCCTAAGGGCTGTTCAGTTGTTCCACCACCACTGACTGGAAAACTTTTTCTCCATTGAGTTGCTTTTGCCCCTTTGTCAAAAATCAATTCTATTAGTGTAGACCTATTCCTACACTCTTTGTCCTATTCCATTGATTGGTAAGGCTATGCCCCTTCATCAATACTGTGGTGACTGTCTTCATGACTTTAGTTTTCCAATAAGTCCTAAAAGCACGTTGTGTGATTCCATCAATTGGACTCTTCTTTCTCAAAATTCAGAAGTTAGGTTCCAATGAGCTTCTGCTATAAATCCTGTTGTATTCTGTGGAGTGAGAAAATCCACTGAACACTGTTGAAGGTGACAAATGAGTTTTATTAGTCACTTTGCAACTTCCTTGCCTGGGGCTACACCAGAGCTAGCTAGGAGCAGTTACAGTCTCCAGAGTGTGAGTTTCTTTCCTTTCTTCCTTTCCACAGGCTTCTCCTGTCCACAGGCCTCTTATTGTTCACGGGCCTCTGTTCTTCATAGGCCTCTCCCTTCTCTGAGGGATTCCACTTTCCATGTGGCTCTCTGTAGGCCTCCCCTACGCTCTCTGCATCCGCTCTGGCTTCCACAGGCACCAGGCTTCGAACTGTCCTACAGGCCTCAGGCTCTTCTCAGCTGGGCTCTGCTCTGCTCCTCTGTCTGCTCTCCTCCGGGCTCTAGATTTCAGCAGGCCTCGGTTCTGAAGGCCTCTCCTCCCTTCTGGCCCAAAGCCAGAGTGCTCTGGCCTCCATTCTCTGCAGGCCCAGACTCAGGCCTCCCTGTGCCACTTGTCCAGGCTTGGGCCTCCTCCTCCTGCAGGCCGGGCTCCCCTCAGGTCAGAGGGAAACCCGGGCACTGCTCAGCTTCACGAGGCACCTCCTGGCCCGCCTTGGTTTCCCCATGCCTCTCCTTCCTTCCCCTGGTAATCCCACCCTCATATCCCCCCCAACCCCCTCTGCCTGCAGTCTAGGGGTGGTGGTTCTGGTCCCCTCAACGTGGGGCAGGATCATCATTTATGCTCCGCAGTGGGGCATGGCAATGACAACATGGGGCGGGGCCACTCCCCCCACCCCCCTAGGGTTATTACAAATCCAACACCATGCCAACCACTTTACATGAACAAGCTCATCTAAGCTTGCCAAGAAACTTTTGAGTTGGAATCCATCAGAAAGCAGATGTCCAGGAGGATGTAATGGGTTTATTAGGGGAAAGGATATGAGACGATTAAGGGGAGAAGGAGTGGGACTAAGCAGGGAAAGCAACAGAAGGAGCATAAGATTGATCTGACACAGTGCACTGAGGAGGGAGGAAGGAGACTTGAGTAGAAGTCAGGCTACACTCCACCCAAGGCTATGGAAGAGTTCCAGAGCAAGGGACCTGGAAGAGTGTAAGGGTATCACCAAGGCTCCTGAAACCAATTGTGTATTAGTTTCTTATCGGCTGGCGGCATCTCTAGAAAGTGCGGCCTCCATGGGAAAGCTGCAGAGGGATTAGGCACAGAGTTTCATGATTCTAACTACAACTATCCTTGCTTTCCTAAATGCAAACTCATCCTCACCAAGCTCCTGTACACTGGGAGTTTGTAGTATGTAGGGAACTGAAGAGGGTGTTTCCTTTTATTGCAAGGACATTGCAGTATGTAACTAGGTGGAGAAGTGTTTTTTATTGTTGAGAGCTTGAGTATCAACAGGATACTTCAGCAAGCGGGGCTGGGGCATCCACCCCCACTTCTAGCCTGTTCATTGTATACTATGTAGCTAATTAGCAGCAGGAATAGCCTCCTAAAATGAATAGCCTAGCAAAATAATGATCTTTGTTTTTCAGACTTGCTGAGGCTTACAACAACTCACCACTAAGTATTGAGGATAGGAAATGTATTACCCAGGCTATGTCCAGCTGTGGGAAGGTAGCCATCAGCCTGGGCACCTACATAAGGTACCTACATATTTCCAGAGAGAATAGAACTGTCCTCTGTTCTTCTGTTTGGCCAGCTTTTCCAATAAAGTCACCTTTGGTGACTCACCAACCTGACTCTTAATTGGTCAATCATGGAGCAAGCTGCCAGACTTTAATTCTGATAACATTATCTCATGATTAAATTTAATTACAGCATTTGGAACATACAAAACAATTTGATCCTTCTCAGAAATGAATATAGAAAGGTTGATAGTTACAAGTTCTACCAGACCCAAACATACTTGGAGAGGCATTTAGAGTCATTTCTCTAGACAGTCATAGGGAGCTAGTTCTTGCCCTCTCTCCTTGTTAATTGATTTTTTTTGGCTTTCCTATTGATTCTTCCATTTCTTTCTCTGGTATGCCTCTCTGTAAATTTCTTTGAAGATCAAAGTCATGGCCCACCCACATCCTCCTGTCTGGTTTGCAGACCAGCTGCTTTCTGCTTTATCTAAGTACAAAATTCCAAATCTCCAATCCATGCTCCCTTGTGACATTTGTAATAAAGTGTCACATTATTCACTGCACAGATGAGGCCTCTTTGCAGTGCTGGTAACTGGCTGGCAAGTGTTTTCACAGACTTTGCTACTTTAAGTACTGTGTCATGCAACACTTCAGGGCCTTTGAGGGTCTTCAGTGTGTTCTCAATGTACATACTGACAAGCAGCTGGCCAGCTCCAAGCTTCTTCTCTTTTGATCTACACAGATCTTTCTATTCATTACAAAAAGAAATTGACAGGGAGCAGAGATAGGAGAATTGTGGCTGGAGTTCAATGTGGGCAACCAGTTGGTAAGAACCTGTCTCAAAAAACAATCTGGACTTGATGTCTCACATTTAGAATCCCTGCTATTAGAGAAGTTAGACAGAAGAGGATCAAACCTCTAGGATGGCTCAGAGAAAGTCAGTTTGAGAATCTATCAGAAAAACCCAACTAAAAGTAAAAGGACTTGGGGCATGGTTTGAATGGTAGAGTGCTTTGCCTAAGTGTGAGGCCCCAAGTTCAGTCTCCAGTGGTTCAAACTAAAGAACAGCAACAAAGACATAAAAAGGGACATATTTAAAAGATGGCCTTTTTAATAATAATAACATTGGCTGAAATGTATAGAGCTCTCTTTATTTTGGAATATGCATGCAGTGGGACTAAGGAGGAAAGAAGGGCCAATGGAATCACCACTACTTTACAGATGAGGAAAGTGTGACCAGAAAGCTCGAAGAACTTCCATGGCAGACCTCTGATGAAAGGCTATGAAGTTTTATTACTGGAATGCTACGCTTTCTTCCCTGTACATGAATCCTGTATGGTGCATCATAATATATAAACATGGAAAATATACAAACATTGGAAAAGGAAATCACTTACAGAAGGTTTTGAGTGTTTGTGAACAAGGAACATGCTAGGCATACATATGTTTATGTAGAAGGCCAATCACAAGGACTAGTGAGAGAGTGGCCTCAAGAGGGTTGACTCTAAGTGATGAATGAGGGCCTGCCCCAGACCTGGGCAAGCGTCTCTATAGCCAGCATGGGGCTCAGAACACAGCCTTGGAGTTTATTTGTTCCAGTATACATCTTCCTGTGTCATGATATCATGTTCTTCCCTGTCCCATTTGTCCCCTGACAGGAAGTCCCTGCTGGTGGTCAGAGAACCAAGGAAGTGTGTTTTCCTTGGCCTAAGGGTGGGAGGAGAGGGGGAATGAGGGTTGGAGTGATGCTTTTTCATGATCTGGAAGGAAATGGAAATGCTGGGTCAGTCTTTCTACTGGGCACATTTATGTGTGTTTCATTTCTAAAAGGTACTGGTACCCTTCTCTCTTCTTCCTGCATCAACAGCTCTCTCATTTAACTTAGAACACTGCTTATGTGTCTGTCTCCATCATTTGCTGAGCAAAATGGCTAGTAGAACATATCATTCATCTTTACACGCTTACGTGCCAGACAGCAGAGCTAATGTGGTATCTCGTGCATTAGACCATGAGTGATTCCCAGTACTGACCCCACAATAAAAATAAAAAAATGATAAAGTAACTGTTGAAGGGTTTGATATGATTGCATTCACTATTCAAATGAAGAAATGAAAACTATACACTGAGTATTACAGTAGACCTACCAGTATTTAGGTGAGAAGGAGGAGAGTGATGTCATGATGGCATTGTGAGTTAACATTTATCAGTACGTACACACCAGGCATCCTACTACATTTTCATACACACATACATCATACTTAATTCTTATACCAATGTTAATGAGGAAAGGATTTTTGTTTGTTTGCTTGTCATGGGGCTTGAATTCAGGCCTCGGGTGCTAGCCCTGAGCGCTTTTCCCTCAAGGCTAGTGTTGTACCACTTTGAGTCACAGATCTACTTCTGGTTTTCTGGTGGTTCATTGGAGGTAAGACTCTCCCAGTCTTTCCTGCCTGGGCTGGCTTTGAGCCACAGTCCTCAGATTTCAGCCTTCTGAGTAGCTAGGATGATAGGCATGAGCCCCTAGTGCCTGGCAGGGTAAGGGTTTTCACTAGTTACATTTCCTTATTTGGGGATAGCAAGGTTGTGTGAGGATATGACATGGCTGTCTCCGGCTCTATTTTACCTTGCTAGCCGTGCTGGCCTATGGAGACACTCAAGTTTCGTTCAACCTTGGTCTTCCAAGAAGACATGAAAGATCTGCAAAATCTTAGAAGCAAGTCACCTTAGCTATGGAAGGGAGCAAGTTTAAGTAAGGCAGAGTATGAGGAGCTCACAGTTACCAGAAGAAGAGACCAGCACACACATGGAAAGAATGGATGCAAACCTCGCCGTTGGGATTAGCTGCTCAGCTATCTAGACAGCCACGCCTCTACCCGCTGGTGCACAGTGTGCCTTTACTGTGCCAAGTGCTTTCTGGCTATTATCTTAGTAATTCTTCGAATGGTTTTAAAAAGCACAGCACTCATTATTTTTAATTTACAAATGAAGAAATTCGAATTGGAAAAACATGAATAATTTGCCTTAGGTCCTAGTTAAGAACAAATAGTAGATTTGGTTTCCAAGCCAGGCCACACACTGCAGAACCCCATGGGACCTCTGTCACCTTACACCCCCATGTAACCAGAAGGCACAGTAGAGACCTGGCACTGCTGCAGTACAAAGAGAGATCCTTAAAACATGTGGTCAATGGAGAAATAAGGATCCTCCCCAAAGACCACAAGAGCCATGGCACTCTAGCTCTAGCTTTATCAGAGCAGTGAGCAAGTCAGTCTGAATCTTACAGGAAGGGGGCTGAGGACAAGTACATTGTCATCTTCTCTTCAGACATGGCCAGTCTGTATAAATCTAAAGAGAAGCAGAATGAAAAGAGGGTAAGGGAATATAAAGACCAAGTCCACAATTTCACCAGGGTTGGCCCTGCTTAGGGGGTGGAAGAATTGGGTTTGGAATTTTTTTCCTCCTTGGACTTTGTTCTGCTTATTTTTATTATTTTATAAGCAGAAGATTATCTAATAAAATAGTAAACATTTGGAGCACTTAATAGATGTCTTGGATTGTGTTCTAAGTAATGTTTACATCATTTATGTCATTAAATCCTTACCACCACCAGGCACTGAGTTGACTCTCAACAAATATGGGTTGAATAAATGAATATTGTATGTAGTAATCTGTGGCCTGGTTTTTATTTCTTTGACAAACAATATGTTTGAAGAGTTTCCAAGTGAGGATAGGGTAATGTGCTACATTCTTTTAAGGGCCCAGAAATTATTCTATAGTATTGCTTTATTCTGATTTAAATAACCATTATTCTATTTGTAGGCATTCAGAACATTTACCTTCCTTATACAAACAATAATCCAAACTGATACCTTTGTTCATACAACCTTGTGCATATTTGCCAACAATTCTGTAGGATGGATACCAAAAGTGAGAGTCACAGTTTTTGCTGTTGTTTGTGATACTGAGGGTTGAATTTAGGGCCTTGTGGCTGGCTGGACAAGCATTTTTCCACTTGAGCTTCATACCTCAATCTTCTTTTCACTATTATTACTGTTATGTTTTTATTACTTTGTTTTTGAGACAAGATCTCACTAGCTTTTTCTAGGCTGGCCTCAAACTTTCCTCAATCTCACAGACCTACTGCCTCAGACTTCCCAGTAGCTGCAATGACAGATATATGCTGCCGAATCCAGCTCATAGTCCTCTTTAAAAGAACAACAATAACCACTAAATCTAGGCTTTCTGAATTGTTGAGTTAGTGAAAGAACTCTAACTTCTGACCTAAATTAGATTTTGAATCTTCCATTTTATATTCCAGTGTAATGCTAAATAAAAACATCTTTTTTAAAGATAAGAGTATAAATGATATGCCTTTGCTTCAAGATAATAGAGCAAAAGCTATGTGTAATCATAAGACAGCTATAAATTTGTCTTCTGTTGTGCAGCATGAGGCAAATAAAAAATATCAGACTAATGAATATAATTTGAATGTTTTGATGTCTGTTTCAGGCTTTATATCTTGAAGTAATACCCTTTATTGCTCATATTTTCAATTGATTTCTTGTAGATTTATATTTTTTACATGGCCCACCAAGACATCATGAAACATATTGGCGAGTCCTCAAGTACTCCTTAACCTTCCTCTGCATCTGTTCATGCATTGATTTGGCTAAATATCTGAATGTGTCATTTCAGTTAGAATGCAATTGATTTGGAAAGTTTGTTAGAGATGAAGAAATAAAGGGATAGACTAAATATTACCTTTGCGTTATCTTATAGAGAAGGCTCCTAGGCTCTGAGAGAGATATAGATAGGCAGAATGAAGCTCCACAAAGGGGTAACTGAATGAAAAAAAATGTGGCATTAGTCTTTAGCCTGAACAAAAATGAAATGAAGTTTTAACATATGCTACCACATGAATGAATCGCCAGCACATTATGCTAAGTGAAATAATTCTAGAGATTGCACACAAATATGAATATTCTTAGTCATTCAACATTACTGAGCCCTACATCTAAAAATGGCATAGGTAGCCAATTTCATGTTATGTATATTCCACTATAATGTTTCTAAATTGCAAATAATCTAACCTCAATAGTAAGAAGTCTTGTGATGGAAGATGCCTTGGCTTTGGGGAAGCACATTTGTCTTTTTTGGTTTTTTGTTTTGCCAGTTCTGAGGCTTGGACTCAGGGCCTGAGCACTGTCCCTGGCTTCTTTTTGCTCAAGGCTAGCGCTCTGCCACTTGAGCCACAGTGCCACTTCTGGCTGTTTTCTGAATATGTGGTGCTGGGGAATTGAACCCAGGGCTTCATGTATACAGGGCAAACACTTGACACTAGGCCATATCCCCAGCCGGGGGAAGCACATTTCATATTGCACTCTTGAACTTAGTTGTATTGGTTGGGATAATCTAGGCCCCTGGCCCTCAAATGTAAAACGACTCAAAAACAATAGAAGATGATTTCTCTCTCATGCATTTCTCTGTGGTGTGTGGAAAATGCATGTTAAATGAATGTCAGACTGAACAAATGACTAAATGAATGTGGCTTGAGATTATCCCAGTTAAAGACTCTGACTTCCGGAATGAGAAGAGGATAGATGTGTGCTGTAAATCACTCAGTTTGAGGTACATTTTTTAAAATAAAATATATAAAATATTTAATATTCAGTATCAAATGGCAGACTAATTGAGTTTGAGGTAAATGATGAGGAGCTAGATTAAGAAAGAAGGTGAGTGAGGACAGTGTACGTTCATTTTGGAGAATGGTCAAGCAGGGCATGGCCTGATTTATTGAGGGAAAAGCTAAAGAAAGAGTAAGCAAAATGTCACAGTCAGGAATTCCTATTCTAGTCTATTTCACTGAAGATAATTCAAACCATTTATGGACATCACCACTTTAGTCATGGACACTTTAACATGAGGTAGAGAACTGGTAGACCACTGCTGGGAAATGAGATGGGGAATGGATGGGAAGGCTACATTGGTCCTGAGAGGAAAAGAACAGTTTGAGGTACTTTGATACAGCAGCCACACAAAATTAATACATACCCATCCCCACTTGCTTGGCAGTGGTAATGGAACTGTGGATTGGGGAAGTGGTAATGAGGTTACATGGAGCCCACTAAGTACAAGGACTCATCACAGCCCACTTGGATTCAAGACTCAGGTCAGTGACATGGAAAAGCAGTAACCATTCGATGCACAGATTTCCTCCTCTGTAAACTGGGACTAAAAAACAGTATTTCCCTCACCCAGTTTTGTGAGGATTAAATTTATGCCATTAGGCAAAGGGCTTACTGGCAGTCTATGTATTAGTTATTATTGCGTTTAGCTGTTAATATCCTCTTCTTAATTTCAGCCTGGATTAGATCATGCCGGACCACTTTGTTTCTCAGTTTAATCCATACATCTATCCACGGAAGATTTCTGCCAGGGGGACTCACCCCACAACACAGGCAGTCTCTGATCTGCTTGTATATCCATTAATTTTGTCCCCAAATGTTGCTCCTTTACTGGAAGCATGAAGAACTCCCCAGGCCAATCTGAAGCAGATGAAGAGGCCTCCTCCCAGACCCCTTGCATTCTGTTGTCTGTTGGTTGGTGTACTCATACTCCAGCTTCTGTAGATGCTTGAAGCTGAAAGCTCACCCCTGCCTCTGTCGTTAAAGGCCCCATTGCCTTTGCATGGTGGAAGCCCCTGTGGAGGTGAGGTGCCTTCACCGGGGGTCAGGAGCCTCTGAGGCAGGCTATAAAAGTCCTGCTTACTGTCTCAGGGCAGGACAGACTGCTTTATAATTCAGCTCTAGAAGTTAAGAGAATCTGGTGGATGACCTTCCTTTTTCCTCTTCTGCTGCCTCCACCACTCTATAGGGGTCTCCTGAGAGCCAGCTCCTATCTACATGTTCCATGCATGTGACATTCTCTCATGGGTTCCCTTCTAGGAGATCTGAGCTAAACTGAGTACTAAGGGCTCCAAGACATTTAGTGAAGTTGTTTAGAGAAGATTACATACCCAGGAGCCAATAAAGAGCTATGAGATGGTAGAGGAAGGAGGCACTGGGGTTACAGGCCTCAGGGGATGAGCTGTGCCAAGGTTTGGCCTGGACACACTTAATTGAAAAGCATTGTTTACACGAGTTTTGCTCCCTGGCCACCTTGACCTTCAAATGTCATTGTGTTTTGTGCAGATGGAATGTGTAATGCTATTTTCAACCCAAACTTAGTTGTCACAAAGTATGTATTTCAAAAAGAAAAGAAGAGAAAAAGAAAAGAAATGATAACACATCTACCCCATAAGGCCTCTTTATGTCCTAGCTCTTAAAAGTAAAACTAAAAAGCCCAATTTTTATTATAGAGAAAAAATAGAATAAAAGTTTGTAAGAGAAGCATTTTATGAGAGAGACCAAATAAACCATTAAAATCTAAGACATCTCAACCATTCATAGCATTATCTCTTGCTTTATTTTTCAAGTGATAAACTATATATATGTCTACATATAGAGATAAATATTTTATATATACGTGTTTCCTTCTGACTTCATACTGTCCAAAACAACAACTATCTCATTTAGACTCTTCTCTCCCATGTCGTCCATGCAAATACTGCTCCTTTGCACCCCCAGATACCTTAGACAAAACCCAAAAGAACTACTGCTATTGGAAAGTGACTGTGGGAGCGGAAAAACATTGCTTCTTAGATTCACCGAAAAACCGGACAGATTCACTGAAAAAGGCACTGACTGTATGTTCTATTGAGCTCCCCATCATAAATCTAAAGGATAGCATCCTCCCTAGGACATAAAAATGTTCCGTGAAAGGAGCAGTGAACAATGAGCAATCACTTGCCACTGAAGGGGACAAGAAAAATGGTCATTAGCAACTCTCCACCAACCATTTGCTTCTTTATGTCCTTCCTTTTTACCCATTGCCTTTCTAAGTTTTCTGAACAGTCACCAGGAACAAAAAAACATAAACCAAGTCAAGTGTGGAAAGTGCCCTGAGCTGACTCAGGGAGGGTCCCAGGTTCCTGCAGTCCTGTGTGCCACCAGGGGACACAGCCCTGCTGGAGAAGCCATGGTAGCCGCTGCCAGCTGAGAGGCAGGGCATCTTCCTCAGGGAGCACCAGTGCCTAGCGGTCACAGGTGGCACAGAGTGGCTGGAGGTGGAGCTTGCTGAACCTGGGTGAGGCTCTGAGTGTCTCTCCCAGGACTGCAAAGTAATCAACACAGTATAACAAATGAGAGCAAAAACTTCTCCTTTCCTGTTCTCTGTCACTTTCCCACTTAGAACTTATGGCATAGACATGTTGACACTTTTGCATAGAAAATCTCTAATTTAATTTTTTGCATTTGTCTTTTTGAAGCATAAAGCTGAAACTTAGAAAGAACAGAAGAGAATATGTTCATTCTTTTGTTTTTCTCTAAAAATATACAGTTAATGATGTTTTGGGATTTTTTTTTCCTTTGATGAGTTCCTCCTACCCCCCCATAATTCACTCTCTATAGATCTAAACTAAGAATGGATCTAAACTAAGGATGGACCAGACCCCAGATGTCTTACAGATTCCTCAAGAAGAAATGAGGATCTGAGCTAATAAACACATCATGTAGTACTTAATCATATTGAACTATTTTTATATAAAATAAAACCATATAAAATGTGTTGGTAACTCCCACTTAGCACACTAACAAAACCAGATGAAAAATAGAATGATTTATTCAAAATTCATCATATTTATGTCATAGTATAAGCAAGAAACCAAGAACCCTTTGATCTCAACCCCAAAGAGCTTGTCTAGCTTCCAATTTTATTGTAGAAAAGAGTTGTTAGTACACATCTTTGAACACAAAGAAAAGACAGAAATATAACTTGTAGCCCATTGACTAATTCTCAGAGAATGTAAGCTACAGGTTTAGTGTTTGTTAGGCATTCTCAACATTTAAATGTGTTTTAGCCTCAGTTAAACCTTCATCACTATTATCTCTATTACTATATGACTAAATATCAGAGTTTAATAAAAATTAAATCTTAAGAAGATTAGTGGATCCCAAAACTGTGGAATCTATACATAAAAAATGGTGGAATTTTACATAGCCATTAGAAAAAATTACAGAACTTGAGGGGAAAAGGATGAAAAAGTGCAGCAGTGGAGCTCACTGGGCACTGATGATAGGGAACTATAGAACTCATGGGTAGAGAAGGGAGGGAGGGACTGGGAGAGAATGAGGGAGCAGAAGACACTGTACAAAAGGAAATTTTCACATTACCTGACTCATGTAATTGTAATCCTCTGTATATCACCTTTATAATAACAAGAAAGTAAATTAATTAAAAGACAAAGAATAATATTATATCAGTTGCAGGGAAATGGATGAACCTAGAACAAATTATGTTAAGTGAGGTAAGCCAAACTCAGAGAAACAAATGGCACATGTTTTCATTTATATGTGGAATCAGATCTAAAATCCTCTGGGTCATGACAAATATCAAAGGACTCCAGGCATTCATACACAGTGAGACAAATGGATATTCTTCAGAGAGGAACACAAAGGTGCAGGGTCTATGTGCATCTGATCATACAAAATAATATTTATCAAAATGAACTCCAGGAAATGGAAACGAGGGATTTTTTTGTTGCTGTTTTCATTTTCTTTTCTTTTGGTCTTGTTTGTTAATCTGTGCTTGGGAGGGTAAGAGGAGGCACAGGAATGGAGGGACGAAGGGTGAACAAATGCAGCAGTGGTACTCACTAGTCACTGTGTTGAAAATGAACTACACAACTTGTGGGTGGGTGGGGAGGGAAAATCTAGGAGAGATCACCTTTATAATAACAATAAAAAAATCTGAAAATTTAAATCTTATATATTTTCTCCGTGTCCTTGTTCCTGTGCATGAATTACTGCTTCCTGTTGTCCATCAATGCCATGAAACCATCATTAACAAAGGCACCCATTACTTTGTGTGTCTCTAGGACTTACTTCTCAGTTCTACTTGGAGACTACTGAAGCGATACAGAACTGTAACTCATGCCCTAGGTTTTAAAAAGTGAATCCTTCAGCCTATGACAAGGGATCTTTGCTGAGAATGCTGAAAGTATGGACACTGAGAGCTACCAAAACAGGGAAGAATGCAAGAATAAAATAGGAGATAAAGAATTTATGGCTTTTCTTTTTTTTTTTTTTTTGCCAGTCCTGGGCTTGGACTCAGGGCCTGAGCACTGTCCCTGGCTTCTTTTTGCTTAAGGCTAGCACTCTGCCACTTGAGCCACAGCGCCACTTCTGGCCATTTTTCTGTATATGTGGTGCTGGGGAATTGAACCCAGGGCCTCATGTATACGAGGCAAGCACTCTTGCCACTAGGCCATATCCCCAGCCCCATGGCTTTTCTTAAAATGACAAGGTTTGTGTAGGTATCTCTAGCTTGTTCTTATTATAGTATCTTTTAAGTAAAAAGAGACAGATCATTTTTATTAACAAATAAAATATCTACCCAAGAGTGAGATTTTGCATTTGAATTGTAAGAAGGGTTTTCTTGTTCTAATTTTTTAATACTGGTAGGCTAAAATGGAACTGTCATTTATTTAGTTTTGTCCTTTGTTTTCTTATTATCTAAAAACCTTAGTATTTTATTTCAATCCATAATTTCAAATTTCATTATGTCCTTGTTGCGTTTATTGTTGAAAAAATAACTGTTTTCAACTTTGACACTACATTTATTCCTTTTCGTAGGTTCATCAAGGTTAACAATAAATAGAATTAGGCTTATATAAAATGAAACTTAGTGTAATATTTTACAATTGAAAAACATTTAAAAGGAACCATCAGTATTCTCTTTGCTAATCTATGACTCTATAATTTGCACATTACTACTCTCATATGATCCAAAAGAGAAGCAAATAAGAGAGGATAATAAAAGTTTTGTGGAATCAAGTTCAAAACCTTTACCTACAATATTAATTTAAACTAATTTAGGCTTATGATATTTGGGGAGATCTGGGATACACATGACAACTATTACTGCAACATCATAAATTATTGTCCTGTAAGGGGTCAAGATAAAGGAATTGAACATGATTTTATGAGTAGGCAAGGGGAATCTTTCTGATAAAAACAATCAAAGGTTGGAATGAGAAATATTTTCCTAGAGATAATCTTAAAATGAGTCAGATAATTACTTGTCCTGGGTAATTTAGTTGAGGCATCTCTGGAAGATGAATGCTGAATTCTAGAACTCTTTTTTTTTTTTTTTTTTTTGGCCAGTCCTGGGGCTTGGACTCAGGGCCTGAGCACTGTCCCTGGCTTCTTCCCGCTCAAGGCTAGCACTCTGCCACTTGAGCCACAGCGCTACTTCTGGCCATTTTCTGTATATGTGGTGCTGGGGAATTGAACCCAGAGCCTCATGTATACGAGGCAAGCACTCGCCACTAGGCCACATCCCCAGCCCTGAATTCTAGAACTCTTAAGACTCTTCCTATTCCTACAACCTGATAACAAATCTCCAGACAAAATTTATATTTGTGTTCTCACTAATGTTTGACATAGCTATTTCCTCTTTGATTCTAATGAAAAACTTCTCAGTGAGAGGTGTTCTTAGGGTGCGACTCATCCTATCTGAATGACACGAAGACAGACAATTATTTTAAAGCAACAGCAACAAGTGAAATTAAATCCCTACCTCATACCAAATTTGAAAATCAGTTTTCAATGCACTAAAGATTTATGTGCCAAATGCAGAAACTTCTAACTCTTAGGTCTTTATAAGTGAATGTAATTCTGATCATGGATTCTTAAAGCAATGCATCAAAATATTCTGTCCACAAAAGAGAAACAAAGCTTACACATTTAGCTACATTAAAATAAAGAATTGGTTCTCATCAAGAGACCATCTAAAAGCAGAAGAGCTATGGCATATATTGAGAGAAAATATTAGTGATATATGTAATAGAAAACAATATTGTCAGAGTACTCTTTCAAGTTAATGGGAAAAGACCAGCACTATGATAGAAAAAACAAAGAAAAGAAATAAATGAGAATTTCATAGAAAAATAACATGACCAAACCCACTTGTAGAGATACTAAAGATTATTACTAAAAATCAAGACCACAATGAAATATCAATTTGTACTTTCTTAATGGGAAAAAATAAAAAATCTGGCAATACCTAATATGGGAAAGGATGTGGTTTAACTTAATCATTTGTACATTGTAAGCAGGTATGGGAAGTTGTTACAGCTATTTTGGAAAACAATTTGGCATTACCCTATCTTATAAAGTTGAACAGTTTCATTGCTTGTAACCTAGCAGTTCTACTTCTAGGCATATACTTGTGCATTGTTTGAACATTCATTCTGCTGGATGTTCCTACTAGCAGGACAGATAAATTATTCAGTGACATATTTACTCAATAGAATATGTGAACTACAGCTATCTAAATGGATGTGGGTAAGTTTTGGTAACATAATTGGGAGTGAGATTAGCATGCCAGAAATATAAAAGAAGCAAAACCAAAACAACATATTGGTTGAGTATGTATAAAAATGATGAACACAAAACTCAGGACAGTTGTTTTTGGAGTTGAGGAAAAGAATACACAGGTAAATTTGAAATTTGGGATAGCTGTAGCTCTTAGATGTGTAAGGCCTGTTCACAGACATTCATTTAATAATTTAACAAAAGCAAATTAAAAATAAATAAAAAGATAGCCTTAGGGACTAAGGATGATGAAAACAAATCCTTGCCTGTCTGTCTGATTATAGCCATTCTGGTGAGTGTGAAGAAATGTTTCAGTGTGATTTTGATTTACATTGGTTGAACCTTGCTGCCATATTTCTAGTTTTCTGAGTTTATTTGGGCTTCTGTCATAAAAATACAATACACTGAATGGTCTATAATAAACTTCTAAGTAGCAAAACATTTATTTATCTTGTTATTTATTTTTATTTGTAAAAACTGTTTTGCCATTCTGGAAAATATAAGATCATGATACCAGAAGATAATGGTCTAGTTCCTGAGTTACAGATGGACAATTTTGTGTGTGTGTGTGATCTCCTATGGCAGGAGAGTTGGGGCCCCATTTATAAAAGTTACTCATTCCCTTCATGAGGGAGGTGACCTCATGACCTAATCACCCTTCAGATGCTCTACTGCCCATTTCTGTCACATTGGGGATTAAGTATCAACATACTAACTAGAGGAGAAGATGGACGAACATTCAGTCTCTCAATCCTTTCCTAAATAGTGAAATAAAAAGTATGCAAAAGACATCTAACAAAGGACTCTCATCCAAAATATACCAAGAACTTTAAAAATTCAACAAGAAAATCAAGCTGATTAAGAGCTACTGTACACCAATTCGAACAGACAAAACACTGACAACACCAAATATCAGTGAGTATGTGAAGGCCATATGACCCACAAACCATACTTCCTGGTATTTATCCAAGGAACTGAAAAACGATGTGCCCAGAAATGCCTGTACATGGATGCTTATAACAGCTTTGTCCATAACTGCCCAACTTGGACACAAGCAAGACATCCTTCAGTAGCCGAATGGATAAATAAAGTGTGGTACTTCCAGACAATGGAATGTCATTTCACCCAGCCAGCAATAATCCCATCCCTTGGCCTTAGGCATCCAGAGAGAGAAAAGCAGACAGAACAATGCAAACACACAGCCAAGGGAATGAAACTATTACAGAAGACAGATGAAAACAAGGTTGAAAAATACACATGGACCCTGAGAACCCAAGTATATTTGCAAAGTAATAATAATTTATTAAATGAGGAATAAAAACATAGATAATAAAATAATCTTTCCCAACTTAAAAAGATTGAGAAATGAATAAAAGGTCAGATGGTTGCTGTTATTCACATATGATTTAGTGGAAATTCATAAGCATGATCAAGCCCATCTCAAATGGAGATTATGACAGATAAGATTTGAGGATTTCTATTCAGATCACTTAGTAGACAAGTAATAACAATTGAAGAGAGAAAAAAACAGATTACAAGACAGAACACAATGGAAAAAGTTGTTAAATAAGAAACCCTTTTCTTGAGATGAAAGAGCTGAATTTGTAAACTGAAAGACTCATTCAAGAGAAATTGCAAGTACATAAGCATATTATAGTAAAACTCCTATTTTTTTTTTTGAGACAGGGTCTCATGATGTAGTCTGGGCTGGCCTCCAATTCTCTATCACCTGTCTCAGCCACTCAAATGCTGGAATAATAGACACCCATCCTTTCTAGAAAACAATAGCAAATTATGTAACAAGAAGTTCATGGAAGAATCATATGAGCAGATGTTTAAAAAAGATCTGCACTCAAAATATAACATTTTCTGGTTTGAGGTGACTTGATATCATAAAAAATCTGAATTGCTCCTCCACCAATCCATAATAGAATTCCAAACAGAATCCAAAAATGGGTCATTTTAATTGCCTAAAACATCCTTAGAATTTATGTGAATGAACAAAAAAAACCTCTAAATGTCCAAGAAAGGCATGGAAAAAAATAGCCATCCATGTGTGGTTAGGGAAAGCAGAGACTGGCTCGGGTACTATGCAGTTGTGGTCATCCAGTGAATAATCTATGACTTGGGAATAGCAAAACAGTTTGGTAGATGGAATACTGAATTGGAAATGTCTGAAATCTATATAAGAATATACACAGGGTGATTCATAGCAGAGCCCTATGAGCAGAAATTAAACAAATTCTTCCAAGAAGAAGGCACATTATCATGGGGAATGACAGAGAAAGGATTTGAATAGAAAAGCCACATAAGATCAATTCCAGACAGCACCAACTATGACAAGATATTGTAAAGCATTAGGCACCACGAAAAGGTACATCATGTGAACATGGTGTCGTCACTGCAAACTTATCAAACTGGATGAATGAAAGCTAGCACCTAGTGGTGGCTGAATGTGGAGAAAGGAAAGGATATTTCCTGCAAAGCTGAGGGAAGAGTGAGAACTTGGTGTTGTTAAACTGTCAAGTAAACATCCCATAAGATTAAGAAGACTTCTACTTTTCAACCCAACAATCTCACTCTTGAGAATGTAGCCCATAGAAAGAAATTCATTAGTTCTTTTTTCTGTTAGTCCTGGGTCTTGAACTCAGGGGCTGGACACTATCCCTAAGCCTCTTTGTGCTCAAAGTTAGCACTCTCTACCACTTGAGCCAGAGAGCTACTTCTGGCTTTTTCAGAGTTGTTTATGGTAGATAAGAGACTCACAGATTTTACTGCCTGGTCTGGCTTCAACCTGTGATCCTCAGATTTTAGACTCCTGAGCAGCTGAGGTTATATATGTGAACCACCAGTGCCCAGTTAATTCATTAGTTCTTAAAGAAAGATCTCAAAAATATTTCCTCAAATATTGTTTGTAGTTACTGGAAACTCAACTGGAAACAGAAAGAATGCTTATTAGAGAGAAATGGTTGGATTAAGTACAAAAATGCCATACTGGGTGACCACTTGCCAAGCATGCTGAGGCCATGGGTTTGATCTCTAGTGCCCCCCAACACACACACACACACACACACACACACACACACACACACACACACAAATATGAAATACCTATACCAAGATGTGATTAAGAACATATATGGAACCAGGTGGAGTGGTACATGCCTATAATCCCAGCTACTTGAGAGAGGTAAGAGGACTGAAGGCAGAGAACTGCCAAGGCAAAGTTAATGAAAAGCCAAAGAGCTGGGGCATGGCTCAAGTGGTAGAGCACTTGAACTGGAGTTCCTGAGTTCAATCTGAAGGAGCGAGAGAGAGAGAGAGAGAGAGAGACAGACAGACAGACAGAGAGACAGACAGAGAGAGACAGAGACAGACAGAGACAGAGAGAAAGAGAGAGACAGAGACAGAGAGACTTAGAGGGATTTCTACACGATGAAGAAAGTATATCTAAGGGATCCCATTTTTGTTTAATAAGAAAAAACCAAAAACAACCAAGAACAACCCAAATGGCTTATGTGTGTGTCGAGTGTATATGCGTGTGGTCACAAAGGGTTATGTTAGCAGAGAAGAAAAATGGGGTACAATTCATATGTACTATTTACTTAGGCCATGTTGAGGTGTGCTTGTGGGGCTGGGTAGGTAGATCAGTTGCCTTTGAAAGGAAGAGCTGGAATAAAATCTGTAGAGAATGGCAAATAATTCTTCTTTGCCGCTGCACTGCTGACAGCTAGGAGAACAAGGAGGGATAGTAGACATTTGAGTTCTGGCTCCATGAAAGATTGCTTTTCCTCTTTTTAGAAGCATTTTCTTCATTTTAAGTTAAAGTCAAAGAGGTAATTTGTTTGTGTTATTTAATTTTTTGGGCTATAGTTTAGGGGATTAAAGTCAAGGCCTAGTGCTTGAAACACTCTATCACAAGTCCTCTTGCTTTTTTGTTTTTCAGAGAAGGTCTCACACTTTCGCCTGGGCTGGCCTCATACTGTGATTCTTCTACTGTGATGCTACCTCTTGAGTTAGCTGGGATTCCAGGAGTGTACCACCATGACTATGTTCTCTCTCTCTCTCTCTCTCTCTCTCTCTCTCTCTCTCTCTCTCTCTTCTCTCTCTCTCTCTCTCTCTCTCTCTCTCAGTATTGGGATTTGAAATGAGTCTCATAAACTTGCTGGTCAAATACTCATTCTACTACTTAAGTCATACTCATATTCCTTTTTGCTTTAGTCATATTCCAAGTATATAAATCTTGCCAGGCCTGACCTAGCGTTCTATCCTTCTACTTAGGCCTTCTGTGTAGCTAGGATGACAGGTATATGCTGACATGCTCAGCTTATTAATTGGATGAGGTTAACTTTATACCCAGACTGGCTTCAAACTGTGATTTCCTGCTCTCTACTTCTCAAGGAGTTAGGATTATAGGCATGTGCCAAATCTTCTGCCCAAGTATTGTTTTTGGAATTATTTCTCTAGGCTCCATTTTGTTTTAAATGTGTTATAGTACTGTTATTTAAAAATATAGAATGGTTTACAGTATGCTTTTGTTTCCCATGTTTTTCCTAAAACTATTGAGTTGTTTATAATTAGAGTTTGATAGGATATATTTCTAAAAGCAAACCTTACACTATTCTATCCTAGCTTACAGTTAGTAGGTGAGTATTAATTATATGCAAGGTCTGTTATCCAATCTAGGAGGACCAGGAAAAGCATCTGGAAGTGTGTGACCCATAGAAGACAATCAGGTATTTGTTAATGGGGGCACTTCTAAACTGACACTTGTAGGTATTTGGCAGCCAAAGAGAGCTGAGCGTACAGATAGGTTATTGCAGGGAGAGCAAACAATAACCATGCTGGCATTTATAACCACTGACATTTATTGAGAGGAAATACTAATAAATCACCACTGGCATTTATGGAAAGCTCACGATGTGCAAAGCAACTTTCTAAATACTTTGAGTCATTAGCTTAGCCACTTTCCACATTTACCTGAGTATATCAGTTCACAGATGAAGAATAAGGCTTAGGTCTAGAGACCTGATCAGGTGTCTGTCCCCTAAGAACATAGTAAGAAGTGGGGCTGGGGTTCAAGCCCCAGCCCTTCTCTTTCTAGAACTTGAAGTTTTAATCATTGTAGAGAGAAGACTGCCCCTAAGTATAAATGGATGGTCCTAAATTTGGTTCTCTGAAGTATGTAGTTACCTAACAAGACTCCTACCTGTATCTCATTCCATCAGCTAGACAGAACATAGTGGTACTTAACACACCTGGATTTTTTGTCTAGGTCTTTCAGCAACAATTTTCAGTGAATCCATTTCTAACACTAAGTTGTGGGAAATCCCAATCTTTACACAATTCTGGTCTGAAAAGTATGTATGTATTCTGTTCCGATTTTGGAGTTTTTAACCTTATCTACATGTTAACACTTCTCCCAAGATAACTCAAAAAGGAAAATATCCTTTTCTTGAAAGAAAACACCATTTTCCTTGAAAAATATGATTTTTATTTTTGCAGTTCTGGAGATCTAAGTATTTTCAACAGTAGTTTGTATAATCAGGATTGCTCTTTATCTGTATGACTCACAGACACTAACTGTCAAGAGTTCTATTTGGAGTGATGATCAGGGAGTCACAATTCTGCCTCATTTTTCTCTCAGCGTTTTACTGAAATTATTCATTTACCATAACAGAAGCCCTTTCAATTAGCTAAGGAAAAAGGAGAATTTTTCCTGAAGGATACCAAAATATCTTGTAGTAAATCTTAGGGAAGAAATTTGATCCAGGACTTAAAAGAGACTAGGAAAGGAAATAAAAAAAAAAAGAAATCAGAAGCCCACATTCTGGAGCCATAACTTCTCCTGGCTCCTTTCCACTGCAGATTAACCTTTTCCATATTGGAGAACCAGGACCCCTCTCTGGCTCTGAGGACTTCCAAGTCAATGCACACTCATTCATTAATTGACTCCTCTTACTTCCAGCCCTGATCTATATAATTATGAACAAGGGTGTTTGGGAGAATTTAGTGTGGAGTATATAAGACTCTTCACCAAGGCCTTGGAGAAGATGGGTCTTTAAGACCAATGAAGGAATTTAGGATTGTCATTAAAGTAATAGTCCTGTAATGAACTAAAATGGTAGAAGAATTATCATACACCAATGGATGAATAGGTTAATAAAACAGCCCTGATACACATCTGTACACACACACACACACACACACACACACACACACACACACACACACGAGCAACCGAGCAAGAGAGACAGACACAGACACAGACACAGAGAGAGGAATCCTATCTAGCCTGTTTCTAACATGGATGAATCTAGATGACTTTCTGTTAAGTGAAATGAGTCAGATACAGAAAGACAAATAGATGATCTCACTTTTATGCAGAACTTTAGAAAGTTGAACTCAGAAGCAGAGCATAGAACTGTGGTTACCAAAAACTTGGGGGGATGGAAGTGGGATTAAAGAATGTGGGTCAAATGCTACAAATTTACAAAAGGAATACATTTAGAAGATCTATTGTTACCATGGTGAAAATGATATATCATATCCTTTAAAATTACTGAAAGTAGATTTTAAGTGTTTCTACCACAAAAAAGTGACTTTGTGAGAAAAAAGTGTGTATTAATTACCTTGAGTTAGTCATTCCACAATGTGTATGGAATGTGTTTCAAACACATTCAATACATTGTAAAACATAAATACATGTATATATATATGTAAATATCTCTGTCTACCTACTATCTATCTATCTATCTATCTATCTATCTATCTATGCTATCTTACATACTTTTTTGTTGTTGTGGGTTTTCATTTTGTTTTGTTTTGGTGAGACAAGTTTTTACTATGTAGCCCTGGAAGGACTCAAACTCTTGGCCTTCTTGCCTCTGTCTCCAGAGGCATGATATTACAGGTGAGTGCCATCATGCCTGGTGTATCTGTCTCTTTTTTCTAGTATTATTTTACATAAAATAATCCATGATGAAAATTTCCTGCCCAACTGAATTTGTACGAGAGAAACTCAAATAACTTGAAGATAACTGTGGTGCATTCCTAAATTCACACATCTCTTTAGGAAAATATTTGATGAAAGTTATATTTTAAATGTATGGCATTTTATAAAAATGTTTTTCTTTAACTATCATAACTAATTTTAGGGTGAATTTGTCATACCTCTTAATTGTAGGCTTGTAATTTAAGAACAACTCCTTGCTTGTGATTTTTTTGGAACTGTATCTCACTTTAGCCCAGGCTTGCATTTAATTTGCAGTCATTCTGCTTCAGCCTCCCTGTTGCTGAGACTACTATACCTCCCTGTCAACTCTTAGTTTCAAAGTGTATTTGCTCTATCATAGTTCACGGAAATTTGTATGCCTTTTCAGTGAGCACCTATGAGGTATGACAAGTGAGGCACACATTTGTTAGATGTCAAGTTTTGTTAGCCTTTCTTTGTGTTTGTATGTGCTAGTACTCCAGCTTGAACTTGCACTCAGGACCTAGGTGCTGTCCCTTAGCTTTTTCTCAACTTTGGTGCTCTACCACTTGAGTCACAGCTCAATTTTCTGCTCTTTGCTGGTTAATTGGAGATATGAGTCTCAGAGACTTTCCTGCCTGGACTGGCTTGCTGTGATTTTCAGATCACAGCCTCTTGAGTAGCTAGGATTTCAGGTGTTTTGCCAGTCTTTTAAGAATCATTAGAGAAAGTGACACAAGTGTTTTGTCTTCTGTCTCATTCAGGGCAAAATTTATGTATTATTCAGTTTCTTGACTTTCCTGTCTGTGTCCTGCTGTCCAAAACATGACAGCTTGGTTCAACATTAGCACTCTATGAATTTATAAAGCTCAAATGAGCCAAGTTCCCTGGCAAAGAGCTGTGGAGGTGAACCAACAGTGGAAAGTTTGAGGCTAAATATAGATTTTTTTTGATTGCCTGGAGATTCTCCTCATAGCCTCAGCTCAATCGCCATTATTAGCAATGGGTAATTAACAGCTAGCTGGCTAGATTTCCTCTTACATTCAGGTACTACCATATATCAAGTGAATTCGGTCAGTGCAGATACTACCAAATTGGTTTCTAGTCTAGATTTCTGATGACAGTGCAAGTACAGGAACAACTGAGAACAATGGAGTGACAGCTTTGCCTTAGCAGCTATGCTGATAGCTAACCTGGGGACCAAGCATTTGTTTCTCCATGGTTGTAATATGGTATTATTAGATGCCATTAGGGCAGCATCTAATGTACCAACTCACATAAAAAGCTAGGTTTTCAGTAGCTTTCATATCTGTTTTGTGATTTCTCTGCTTGTCTTCCATTCCTATTTTTTAAAGTATTTCTGCCTCTAAGTCTCTGTGGTCTGTGAATTTCATAGACTTTCTTCAGATTCTGCTGTGCTTGTTTTGTAAGTGGAGACAGGATCTTGCTATGTTGCCCAGGATGACCTCAAACTCACAGTAGTCCTACCTTAGCATCCAAATGGCTGGTATGACAGGCATGCACTACTATGCCAGGCTCTTCTGAGATTCTGGAGGTGGGCGTGTTTTCTTTTAGTAAGCAAATATAGGCACATGCCTACCACTAGAATGCATTGTTATCCCCTACCCTTATATGTGTCTTATTTATAACCAGTCTCATATGCTTTATATACTGCCATAGTATCCATCTTGCCATACCTATTGATGCATTTGAACATGAAACCTTAAGTGTTTGTCTACACATACCATGTAGAGTATCACCCTCGCACTAGTACCAATTCCAGTATTGCACGTAGTACCAATGCTGCAATACTAACTTTACAGACTATTTCATAGAGCCTCGTGAATGCCAAGTTTTGGAGTGCATTTCTGGTTTCTGATAAATGCATCCTTCCAGTGATGAATCTGCTCACTTTTTTCCCACTTTGGTGCCAGGACTGAGGTTTGAACTCAGAGCCTGGGCGCTGCCCCTGAGCCTTTTCTTTCCTTTCTTTCTTTCTTTCTTTTTTTTCCCTCAAGGCTACTGCTCTATCACTTGAGCCACAGCTCTACTCTGACCTTTTGTGGTTAATTGGAGATAAAAGTCTCTGGACTTCTTTCATCTTGGGCTGGCTTCAAACTCTGATCCTCCTATCTCAGTCTCCTGAGTAGCTAGGATTACAGGCATGAGCCAGGGATACCTGGCTTGATCATTCTTTTTTTTTTTTGCCAGTCCTGGGGCTTGATTTCAGGGCCTGAGCACTGTCCTTGGCTTCTTTTTGCTCAAGGCTAGCAACTCGACCTTTTGGGCCACAGTGCCACTTCTGGCCTTTTCTATACATGTGGTGCTGAGGAATCGAACCCAGGGCTTCATGTATAGGAGGCAAGCACTCTAGCACTAGGCCACATTCCAAGGCCAATCATTCTTTTTTTTTTTTTTGTCACAGTGCCCAAGCAGAATCAGAACTACTCTGTTCCCTGTTAGGAGGAAGGTCCACACAGCAATAACTGTATACATGAAGGCATTACCTGTTTTTTTTTTTCTTTTAGATTCTAATATTGGATGGATTCTTAACCTTTGAGAACAATTAGGTATGGAAGCTGCATTTTAGGATTAGAATGTGTATTGACTGGGTCCATCTTCGGATGGAGGTGATTATTTACAGCTGTTTGATCTTCTTCCATTTTCTGTTGGAACCTCCATCCAAAAACTCCCTATCTCACAAGATTCTTCAACCCACATGGTCACAGTCCATCTTCTAAAAACCAAATGTGATCTTCATTGGCTCAGCTTAGTGATGTCAGCTCAAACTCTGAGAAGCACTGATGTTACTTATCCCTTCCAGTCCTCTGCTTTCCTTCTTTGTGCACTCCTCCATTTACCTTTTACTTTTTCCTTGTTGTCCATGTCTTAGATTAGCCCATAGGCAAACATGATTGTCCCTTTAAATTTCCTTCTGCGAAATTTCTGACAGTGATAGGTTACTAAGACATTGTGACTCACCCTTAAGGAATAACTGTGTTTCATTCTAAAACTGAGTTAAAAATGATCCTGGCCTCCTATTACTTTGTCTACACCCCTGTATCTTTAAAGGATGGCAACTCTTATGTGGATGGAGCTTTAGATAAAAATTTCTTCAAGAGGTATATGTGTGTAGTTTTTATGTATCAGAAGCGAGAATACAGTGGTGACTAAGACTGAAAGTTCCCTTGGTCTCTTGGAATGGGCAACTGTAGAAGCATACCGATCCACAATTCATTGACTCCAGAAGTCAGAAAGAAAAAATGGCGGTAGAAGCCAGAGGGGATATACATGTGCCACATTCCACAACATACCAAAGGCAACAACACATCACTTCATAACAAAGTATTTCCTCCATGGCAAGAAATACAAGTTCACTATTTTCTTCAAGCTAGAAAGGAGTTTATCCTTCCTTTCTTTGAAATTCTCTTTAGCCTGTTATTGTTCAGGGTCTCTAGCAAATTTGTCATCAAATTACCCTATTTGTAGCTTCCAAATGTTAACACCAGTATGCGGAAATGGAGCCTAATAATTGCCTTGGGGCATGCCCTGTGTGTGAGGCAGAAATGCTATTCAAGCCTTTAATGAAATTATGTGCTTTGGAACTAACTGTTCGTATTGGGTTGATAGGATCCATCCTGCCCTTCCTTGGTTTAGAGGAGGGAGAAGGAGTGGAGGGGCGTGTGTGCGCGTGCATCCTAATACACGCATTCAATTTTTGTCTTTTAAAATGTAATTTTCACAAATCGGTGATTTATGAGCATTTCTCCTTGTTTGAACATTATAAAGTCAGTCTCTCTCTCTCTCTCTCTCTCTTCCTCTCTCTCTTTCTCTCTCTCGTCTCAATTCTCTCACGAGTTTCTTGCTACTTACTCGGTCTAATCTCCAAAGGCGAAATATTCCTATGGATTCTTGGCAGCTGATCGATCTGACCCTTTAGACAAGTGAAAAAAAAAAACCGCAGAAGAAGAGAAAGCGGGAGAAATAGAAAAGAAAAAAGTACAGCAAGAGGAAACAGGGAACCGAGAAGGGGAAAGGAAGCAAAAGGAAGGGAGGGAAAAGAAAGAAGGCGCCCTGGGCAGCACCGGAGCGTGGCCGGTGCAGTCGTTGCGCGGAGCCGCCGGCGCCCACTGGGTCTGGGAGCTGCCAATCGGAGTGTAATCCTGTAGGAATTTCTCCAGGGTTGATCTGGGAGTCGGTTCGGCTGTTTTGGCAGGCTCGGGAGGGAGGGAGGGAGAGTGGGAGGGAGGGAGGGAGGAGAACCCGAGGAGGCGGGCCCTGGAGGGGGCGGCGCGGAGGAGGAGGAGCGCAGCCGGCTAGCCACTAGCCGGGCTCCCAGGCGCAGCTCTCCAGATACTCCGGGAGCTCCGGCCCCGCACGTCGCGCGCCTCCGCCGCTCGGCCCGCAAACTTCAAGCCGCAGCTCCATTTCCAGCCAACGATTTTTTTTTTTTTAAATCCCTGAACGGAATCCCCACCCCGGGGAGGGAGTCCGCGGAGGTGTAAAGATCCCGCCGATCGAGAAGATTGCTCCGGGGAGCAGCCTCTCCACCGCTCCAACTCCGCGTCGGGAAGCGCAGAAAACCAACAAGTGAAAAAAAAGACAAACACAAACCCACACCGAGGTGCCGCGTTCCCGGGGCGCTGCGCGGGCGGCGAGAGCCGGCGGCGGAGGAGAAAGCGAGCGCCCCTCACACGCCCGAAGCCGGAGCCCCGAGCCCCGGAGCCGCGGTTGCTGCGGCGGCTACGGCTCCCCGTTTTCCCCGAGGCGGACGGCGCCGAGCGCAGGACTGAATCTTCCCTTCGCCCTCTTCGCCCGCAGCGGCGGCGAGCAGCTGGTCCCCGGGAATATGCAGCGTGCGTGGATCCTCCTCACCTTGGGCTTGGTGGCCTTGGTGTCGGCCGAGTCGGTGAGTGGCGCCCAGGCTGGGTACGCGCGCAGATCGGGGATCCCCGGGCCAAGAGTGGAGCGGGTGGGGCGAGGGTGGGGGAATCGGGGAGACCCCTCCGGGCGATCCCTGCGCCTCCCGACGCCGCGTCGGGGATCTTCTAGGACGAACGTGATCGCTCTTCCACCCCCTGTAACCTACTGTCGCTTCTCTTCTTTCCCCCCAGCAAAGCGCTGCTTGCGGGGGGCGGGGGGAGGCTCCACGGTCTCCAGGGATCGGGGCGCAAGAATTGCAGTTTTGTGTAACCGCGGAGCCCGCCAAAGTCACCCCCAACTTCTTCGCTTTCGGGGGACCTTTTGCTGCACCCAGGAGGACCGCTAGGCTCCGCGGGGGATCCGGTGCGCTCCGTGCGCGCTCGGCTAGCCCTTGGGATGACCTGGAAACTTTGGGGGTGTGTGTGTGGGGATCCCTTCTTCCCTCCCCCTTCTCTTTTCCAACTCTCCGGAGTGCAAGTTTGGGGATTCTGGGCCCCCATTTCAGAAACCCGCTAAGGTCCGGAGAGGAAAGTTTGTAAAAGTTCTTTTGTTTGATGTTCCCCGCGACTGGGGCGAGGTACCCACACTCCGACGTGGAAACGCCGTCCGCAGTTCTGTAGGGGACGCGGGGTTACCTGGAACGCACCTCCGAAAATACTAAGGTGCTGGCTACTGGATCCCCTAGTCCTCGGTGATTTCCCCCTCACGGAGGGCGTCCCGAAGCCTGGGGAGATGGGGAGGGGGAGACGACATTTTAATCCGGGCTGCACTGGAGTGTGGCGAGGTCGGCGAGGCCGGTGCGTGTGACAGTGAGCGCGGCCTCGGGTGGCGTGGGCCCTTGGGGGGTCGAAGCTTTCCTTCTGCTTGCTTCCTTCCCACCTCTCAGGCCCAGGCCCGGCAGGCTGGGCTGGCAGCAGCCTCCAGCGTCCTCCCCCTGGCCTGGCAGTGGAAACTTGATTTTTTTCCCTTTGGGTCGCGTTTCGGGGTCGGAGCTGCTTTTCTTGCATTGCCCCATGAGCGCCCTCTAATGGGAACTGCCTCCCGGGCCCCCAGGCTTCGGTGGCTGCCCTGTCTGGGTGCTGGGTGCCTGGAGTTGTGATCCCCAGGTGGGATGCCTGAGCGCTTTCCAGGGATGGGTTCTGTCTGCAGCCCCCCCCCCCCCAGCCCCCACCGCGCCTCAGTGCCGCCCTCTTGTCACGGCCTGTGACCCCTTCTGCCTTCTATAGTTTCCAGCGACTTCCTCCTCTGCAGCATAGTCATGTGCCCATTTCTAATTAATCCAACCATTGCTTCCAAAACAAATCACTGTGTATCATCTTTCTTCTTTCTGTGTGTCATCTTTTGGTGAGCGCTTCCCCCAAGTCTCCTAACCCCTCAGAATGGTGAGAAACCTCTTTGGTGTGGCGGTGGCTGATGTCTTGTAGCACCTCCCCCCCCCCCCCCAATTAGTTAAGGTCAAAGCATGGAGATTGGGAAACTACTAAGTAGATAAGGAGTGGGGCGCTCCCATTGTAAAATACAACTGTGAACCTTATCAGTATTTCTCGGTGGCAAATGATGGCCGAATCCTTTGCAATTAGCAGTCCCTAGGTAGTTATGAACTTCGGCATTTTGTACACACAAGGGGAATGGTTTTGTTTATTTCAGAAACAAATAAACAAACATCCTTGCTCATCTTTGTTGCAGTACCGGGCAAGAGGACAACTTCATGTACTCAAGAGAAGCTTAGCCTAAGAACTGTACAGGGAAAGGGAAATCTACTCCTCCCCCCCATTTCTGTTTAGAGGTTTGCTAGGAAATATGAGTGTTTGGGGAATGTGGAGAAAAAAGCCTTTGGAGTTTTTGCCTAAATCTGACAGTTCTCTTTAAGGGAAGGTCTTGCTCAACTGTAGGTAGTCTTCCCCAGGGAGAGCTTTCCCTTGAAATCCAGATTTTTTGTGTTCTACTGGTTGTCAATTTGAATCAGAAGCCAATGTTTCTGCAGTGAACAGCTTGGTTGTGGGCAGGCAGTTTTGAATCACTGGATGTCCCCCACAAGGGTGTTAGGGTGTGTGTGTCTGTCTGTGTCTGTGTATGCACAGGTGCACACAAACCCACATGCTCACTCACTCACTTCTATGCAACTCTTGGGGCTTGAACTCAGGGCCTAGGGTGTTGTCCCTGAAGTTTTGTGGTCCAGGCTAGCCTCTGAACCACACCTCCACTCCAGGCTTTTTGGTGGTTAACTGTAGCTAAAGAGTCTCATGGACCTGTCCCCCTGGACTTTTGGCTTCAAACCTCAGATCTTAGCCTGAGTAGCTAGTATTACAGGCATGAGCCCACCAGCCACTAGTACTGTCTTGGTTAGATATTTTCAAAATATCAACTTGGATACTCCCCTATAGAGTCTTTGTTCAGCAGTGAGTCAGTCTTTCTCAGTAGAAACTGTTTGACAGGCCCAGAATGGCTAATGGTCCCTTTAAGTCATCCCTCACTCAGCTTCTTGAATGTTTCATGTTACTCGGAAATTAATAGAAACAGACTTGAAAGACTTAATTTTTAGAAGTTTAGCTGCTATGAAACATTATTTTCAGTGTTTTGCCTTTTAATTTGAAAACTGAAACTGTGTCCTAGGATTTAGAAGTAATCATTGTCTGAGCCAAAGGCTCTTTCAAAGGGAAAAAAAATCTCTGCAGTTTTGTACTTAGCAGGGCCAGTGGTGGTGGTGGGGTGGTGGTTCTTAGGAGCTCAAAGCTCTCTGTGAAAAGGAACTAGTGGTCCTGACCTCTTGGATGCAGAAAGCAGGGAAAGCCAGTTTCCAGTGGCCCATTCATGCCTTCTACAGGCAGGTTAGGGCTTTTTCATGTGGTAACCGGCTCTGCAAAGGGAAAGATGTCTGAGTGTGGCAGTAGAGATATGCTGCTAGTTTTTCTGTCCATTTGTTTCATGACTTGTTTATCTTTAGAAATAATATATTGCAGACTGCTATAAACACATAATTTGAAACTGGAAATATGTTTAAGAAAAGGAAGCATTTTGAAGTAGTGGAATTTTATAAACATGCTTAGATGTCTATAAATGAAAAGAACTGTCAAGTCATTTGGAGCCATGCATTACTTCGAAGGACATTATTATGAAAGGCAGGTTCTGTAAAGTTTGAATTACAAGGGGAAAGATATTGAAATCTTAAGTCCTTGCAGCTCTTTGAAAAACATCTATTTGCACTGTTGTAATGACACAAATTACCATGATAGGAACCAGAGCTCTTTATTTTTTAGTTGGATATTAGCAGTAGAGAGATGGCATTTAAGAAGGGAAGTTTTTACAAACCCAGATGTGCAGAAGATGGTTTATAAGAGGAAATCTGTCCATAGCCTTCAACTCATGGTCCTGGAACCTGGTATATCTCTTTTGTTGTTTTAAACTACTGACAATAATAATTGTACATATTTATGAATACACTGATTACATATATACTATGTGTCATATCTGATGTATATAATGTTCTATAAATATATTATATACTGCATAATAAATGTTACATAATCTATTTTATATAAAACTACTTTATGTGTTTGTGCCAGTTTGGAGCTTGAACTCTGTGCCTCATTCTCTTGTTTGGCATTTCACTCTGTGACTTGAGCTACAGCTCCACTTCTTTTTTTTTCATTTATTAATAATTTTTATAGAACTTTATTTCACATGCCTTTACAGCATCTTTAATTTTTTTTTTAAATTTTTTTTATTATTAATTGAACATAAAATTTTTTTTTTTACAAGGTGCTGTGCAAAGAGGGTGCAGTTACATAGTAGGGCAGTGTGTACATTTCTTGTGATATCTTACAACCTGTTTTCCCATCCCTTGTCTAGGTCAGGTAGACCCATATGCAATATACAATGTATCAAGCACATATACAGTGTTCACAGACTTGGTCTCTACTGTCTCTCCATCTCCCTTTGTTAACAGTCATATATCAGGGAGATCATGCCCCTTTGTTTTCTGTGTTCTAGGCTTGTCTCACTCAACATTATTTGTTCGAGTTCTGACCATTTCCCTGCGAATAACAATATTTCACCATTCCTAATCGCTATGTAGTATTCCATTGTGTATAAGTACCATATTTTTTGGATCCATTCATCTGTGGAGGGGCATCTGGGTTGTTTCCAAATTTTGGCTATTGTGAATTGTGTACAGCTCCACTTCTGGCTCTTTGCTGGTTAGTTGGAGATAAAGGTTTTACGGGCTTTTCTGCCCTGGCTGACTTGGAACTGTAATCCTCATTTCTCAGCTTCCTGAGTAGACAGGATTATAGTCATGAGCTACCAGCACATGGTTCCCTTGTGGTATTTTGATACAGGTACACATTATGCAATGTTCAGATCAGGCTGGTATATCTTGTGTGATGGTGGGTAGCCTTCAAGGGACAGTTTGCCAGGTGAATCGCCTATAACATGGTCACTCAGGTGGTACCTTGAACAATCACTAGTTTGGAAAGAATTTAAATCAAAAGCCCATCTAAGGTTTTCCCTGAGCTACTGTTCAAATTACTAGAAGCCCCAGAACCCTGATTGTTCATCCAGAGGTAGCTTCAAGGCCTCTTAGGTTGGTCCTGCCGCTGGCTGGTCCAGCCACACAGCATGACCAACTCTGTCATTAAGGTTTATAGGGAGACCTATCTAGTCTGTGCTGTTGGCCTGCCTGCTGGCTGTGACCCAATAGGTTTTAGTAGGAATGCCCCTCAGTTTAGGTTCTCACAAGGTTTTCCTCTTCCATTGCCAAAGAAACCAAACTAAAGAATCCCAGCCATCATTTTCTTCTTCCCCAAAGCAGGAAGAAAAGTTGTCATTCTGTCAACAGTACATTTTAGTAACTCAGAATCATCTACTTCTTTTGTTGACTGGAAGCTCCTACAAAGTCTCAGAGAAAAGCAAGAAGGCATGAAGAAAACCGTTGCTGAAAACAAGCTACTCTTACATTTTTTTTTTTTTTTTGCCAGTCCTGGGCCTTGGTCTCAGGGCCTGAGCACTGTCCCTGGCTTCTCTTTGCTCAAGGCTAGCACTCTGCCACTTGAGTCACAGAGCCACTTCTGGCCATTTTCTGTATATGTGGTGCTGGGGAATCGAACCCAGGGCTTCAAGTATACGAGGCAAGTGCTCTTGCCACTAGGCCATATCCCCAGCCCTACTCTTATATTTGGTCAAGTGTCTCAGGACTGTTATTTTCATTGTAGTCCTTTTGATGGGAGTCTAGAAGAAATCCTCAATCAACTTGGTTCACATCCATGGCTGTCTGGGTCTAAATCTGGGTATTTCTTTTTTTATGCTAGGATCAAGTGCTGGCAAACCAGAAAACTCTTCTTGCCTGCTTGGAGCTTGTATTTTAGAGAGCCAGATAGCTTTTCTTCCAGTTTGTTTGTTTTCCTATTTATATATTTGAGAGATGCTTATCTGTCTGTCACTGAGTAGTTGCCATTCCTAGCCCAGTTGCTAGTCTGCCCTTTGACATGTCCTCTACTCTGCTGATCATGCCACCCATGGTCTAGAACTATCTATATGTCCTTGTTGTCTCATAACTCTTGTTTATCAGTGCTCTTTCCTAGTTACTGGCTTGGTCACTCCTTACTGAATCTCATGCTTGGCTAGGTGATGTCACTGTCCTGATCACTGCTTGTACATAGCCACCTCTTTAGAATTTCTCCTTTGAAATTCTGTCAATTACGTCTCAACCTCACCTAGCTTTCCATGAAAGCTCCACGATGCAAATGTTTATTTCTATGCTTCTATACATAGGAAGGCAGACTGATGATCAGAACCACTGTAGGTATGCATAGCTCTAGGACGTGGGACCTTGACTCTGACCTGCACCATCAGAAGCTTTGAATAGGGGTTGGGATGAGTAATTTGTATTTTTTTTATAAAGCACCTCTGATATTTTAATGAGTCAAATCACACTTGGAAATCACTGCTCTGGATTAAATGGGTTACCCTCTAATTATGTGTTTTTCCATCTCCCTTCTAGAACTCTCAGGAGTGGCCAGGTTTAGAGCACAAAGGGTTTGGGGCTTGGGAAGTGGACAGGCCTGAGTTTTAGTCCTGAAACTCGTGCCTGGTTGAACTTGAACCAAGTCTCTCCATTCTAGGTTTCACAGACGTGCCACAGGCCAAACTCTTTGGCCTCTGTTTTCTGGCCTATGAATTGGGAGACTGATATCAAGATGTTGTTTAAGGTCTCTTACTTCTTCAACATCTTTTCCATCAAAACTGCCTCTGGCTGACTGGAAGGTTGGTGTGTCCATACCCTTGAACTCCACATAGTGCTGGGCCCAGGGCAGAGGCTAGGTAAAACCCTGCTGTTGGTGAGACATCAAGTGCAGGTACTCAAGGGCTGAGTAGTGTGTGTAGAGTGTGGGGTTGATGGGTATTCCTAGTCTATCAATTTTATTGTGGCTATTGATGGTAGTGTTCTGGGAGGTCCTTGGTGGCCCTGGGCCACGTTGCCAGTTTTGACTCTTCCTGGCCTCAGCCTCATTGTCTAGGCAGGGATGGTGTGAAGTGTAAACAAGAGCCAGATGAGAAGTCCCAGTGTACCAGCAGTGTGCATTTCTCCTCCCTCCCTCTTTCTTAGCTGGCTTGAGAGTCCAGAACGATCTGTTACATACATGCCAGTGTGTTTGTCTTAGACATGTAGTGGAAGGGGCAGAGGACCCTTACAGGGAGTAATTTAATAGGCGGTGGGTGGGAATGCATGGAATTTCTCCTTTTAGCTATTTGGAGCTTCAGCTCATACTATTCAGAAATCGTAATCACCTTTTGACAAGTCTGTTTCCAGAGCAGCATTAACTTGAGCAACAAGGCCAGAGGAGCTAGCTTGTGAATAGGAAGGACAGAGACTGTGGAAATTGGGTTGTGGATAGTTCTCTTTTTCTCAGGTGTTTCTAAATTTGGTAGGGCTGGCAGAAGGGAGTAACCTTGAAGTCTTTGGAGGCTTCTCCTGTGAATGTCTTACCAGCAGAATGAGGTGTGATGGGTGATGGGTGGTCGATTTGTGGCGGGGACTCTGAGCTATGGAAAAATGTTCTTAAAGCCTGGACATGTTTATAACAGTTTTTTACTCTATGGTTGAATCTGTTTGTGAAATTGTGGTGAAGATGCAGTAAGTATTCCCTTTACAAAGCATTTTGATGTTTATTTTTCTTGTCATTGAACAAGTTTATTAACTACAACTGGCATTGATACATCATGCGCAATTAATAGAATTTAATCTCACAACATAGAAAAAGATATGTGTGGTATATGTGTGTGTGTGAATGTATACAGTAACAAGTTGTTAAAGGAAAATATTTTTCAGTGCCTTACAAAAAGTGGGTCCAAGTGTTTAAACATCTCACCACTTTTTAACAAACTAGAGTGTGTAGTGTACCCTAGAATTTAGGAACTGTCCGATTATTTGCATTGGTGGGTCACTAGTATTCAGAGTTATTTGATAACAGGTAATATTTTGCTATATTGGCTCTATCTACAGCCTTAAGCTTGGTAATGGGAGAGCTAAGGCATAGATTGCCTTATTTATTTATTTTTGATCTAGGGCTTTGTGCACAAAAGGCAAGTATTTTACCACTGAGCTCTATGCCCAGCTGTAGTGGGAATGTTTCTCTGTCCCAGCTCTGCTTATTTCTGGCTGTGGCTTAGGCAGCTAAAATTCCCTGTCTATGCCTTAGTGTCCACCTCTGTGAAAAGGAGATTGGTCATTCTCAGAGATGGTGAGAGGGTTCATGAATTTTCATGGTAGTGAGTCAGGTGCTTAGAAGAGTGTCTGGTATGGAGACCACAGTGTCTCAGTATGTATTGAATAAAGTTGGATGTGCAGGTTGAAGACAAAGCTCCAGACCCATTAAATCAGAGGCTAGGAGGTGGTAAGTCCAGCTCCTGGTTTTGCAAATGATCTGGAAGTGAGTCTTAACTTCCAGCAGTCTTGAGAATCACGGTATGCACTGGCTTCCTGGTCTCCTCTGGCTTAGAGAGCCTGATACAGCAGGTGAGACTTTGTACCCTCTGTGTATGCTCTCCAGCACAGGTGCCAGGTGACTACAGGCCTCACAGGCTGCAGCATTGCAAAGTCCTTGCTCCCTTCCCATTTTTCTACCTTCTTGCCAATGTCTTTATCTGCCAGCTCATAATTATTTTGGTGCCTTGTGATACTTTTGAGAACTCTTCAGGCAAAAGATATATCTAGAAATGAAGTTCATATGAAGATGTCTTTAAAAATAATGGAAACATTTATCCTCCCAAAGGGTAGCTTTGCTAGCAACAAAGGGTACTTGTTCTCTGGGTTGGCTGCAGAAATGAGTGTTTAGTCAGCTTATTAGATTTGCCTGAGTTCAGGCTCTGCACACAGGACTTTGTGTGTTTGCCCTATTGGAAATGTGTGCAAGTCCTCCATTCGTGTCTTTGACAGTGGCTTGCGGGTGATAACTACACTCACATTCCTGCAATCTGGACCGAGTTTCATTTGTGTTTATTGCATTCTGTGCCATTGCTTGCAGTTGAGGTAGGAGAGACAGCTTTAGGCTGTCTTGTCTTAGGAACAAGGACATCTGAGTTGTCTTTAGTTCTTGCTTAAGCAGAAAAGCAGCAGCCCATGATCTAATCTATTCATAGTTTACTTTGTTCACATATCTAATTTGGGAGTATGTTTGCCCTCCCTCAACTCTAAAAAACACAGTTTTCTATTTGTTGAATAAAAGAGAGGGTATCTTTAATTGACTGGGAGGGGGAAAAATCCCTTGCTTAAGAATTCTGGATTTCTCAATGCTTTTAAAAATTGCTCTGTGGGATAACATTAAAATACTGACCTTTTCAAGTCTGCCTCTCAACATATTAGCTCTGCTGTGATGGAGTTGGGGCAGGGAATGTTTTGAGAGCTGTTAATATGAGCCATTCACCACAGCTCATTGGCTTATGAATCCACCTAGTCTGTTGTAATATCTAGAGTGAAATGTTTAGTATTTTGGTGGCCCTGGGGTTAGATGTGTCTTTACAAAGCATTAACTGTACAGAAAGATCAGCCTTTGAAATCAAGAAAATGAAGATGGGAATATTCTTCCTCCTTTTGCTAGGCACAAGTGTATCTCTCAAGAATAGATGTCCTGGAATTTTGTTATAATACAATTAGTGTGCAGTATGGTTTTTCTCTACTGAAACCAAGGCCCGTGTCTGGGAATCTGTAGGTCTAGTATTGGGACAGTGCTCCTCCTCAAAGTGCAGAAGTTCTTAAATCAGCATCTTCCTTCCCCAAGAATTAGTGTGAAATGAAGTCTTAGACTCACGCCAGAACTACCGAATTGAAACAGGGTGGGTGAGGGTGAGCCTAGGGATTTGAAGGATTTTGTTTTGTTTTTGGTGGTACTGGGGTTTGAACTCAGCCTCAGCCTCATACCTTCTAGGTAAGTGCTCTGCCACTTAAGCATGACCCAAGTCCAGCTTTGCTTTGGTTATTTTTCAGATAGGGCCTTGTGTTTTTGCCTGGGGTGGTCTTGGGCTGTGATCCTCCTATGCCCTCCACCCTCTAAGGAGTTGAGATTGTAGTTATATACTGTTGTGCCTAGAATTGTGTGTGTGTGTGTGTGTGTGTGTGTGTGTGTGTGTATGGTAGGGTCTCACTCACATCTTGCCTGGGCTGGTTTTCAACTGTGGTTCCCCCCTTCTTCCTCCATCTCTAAGCACCTAGGACCATAGTCATGTACCACCATGCTTGGCTTCATTCTGAGCTTTCTACAGCCCTCTAGGAGATTCTCTTGCAAGGTAGAGTTTCAGAAAAAGTAAGCCATGATTCTCTGGCCCAGACAGAATTGGATGAGCATCCTTGGTTGTGGTGCCTAGATATCCATCTTCACTTTTGATGCTGCCTAGGTGATTTTCTTGTGCAGTGAGACTTTTAGACACAATGCTCAGACCAGCATCATCTGGGAGCTTATTAGAAATCTAGAATCTGGAACCCTACTGAGACTGACTGAATTGTAGTTTGCATTTTAACAAGATTCCTAGTGACTCATCAGCACATTAGAGTTTGTGAAACACTGCTTTATAGAAATAGTGAGTTTCCTTTATAGGAGTCAGTCCCTAGATCGCCTTTCATTTACAAGTGTTGTGAAGAGGCAGAACAGCTGCTTTGTCTTCTGCCTGGCAGTGACTCAGGGATGCAGCCATTGGAGGAAAAGGGAAGGCATCAACAGCTGGGACCATTAGGAACAATAGACCTACAAGCCAGCATTCAGCCAGGGAGAGCTGAGAACCTTCCAGGTGCAAGTAGCAAAAATTCCAATTCAGATGGGGCTCAACAATAACAAGGACGTTTTTGGCTCAGGTATTGGGAAAGTCCCAAAGTACCATTGTTCAGGGTCCGGCTGCATCAAGATGCTTATGTGTTCTCACCAAGCCTCGGGTTTTACCTATCACCTTTCCTTTGTTAGAGTTACTTCTTGTCTTTATAGAATTCAGGTAACAGTTCTACCACACTCATATACACTACTTACCTGTGCATCCAAGGTTGCAATTTCACCCTTACTACTGCCCAGCTGAAAGGGAGTCAAGAGGAAAACCTGTTCTCTTAGGGGTCATGAACTGAAAGTGGGAAGTGTCATTCTACTGACATTCCATTGGTCAGCATAAGTCTCCTAGCTTCCCAAGGTGCAAACTATGCTGGGAAATGCAGTCTTTATATAGTAGCCAACTCCCCAGCCAAAATCTTGGGAACTGATGTTAGTACATAAGGCAAGATGCAATGTGGCTGATGCCACATTGAAGACACAAGTGAACAGCTTCTGAACGGTTAAAAGTTCTCTTTTCTGGCCATTCAAGTAAGAATTCCATTATGGCTCATTGTGATTGGTCTAGCCTGTATCACATGCATCATTCCTGGAACTCCATGTGGAGAAGGTTCCATGTGGACTCAAATGGGAAGGAAATGGTTCCCAAAGACACATTGAAGGGCTATTACCAGAGGGAAGAGAACAAAGAGGTCACTGTCTGCTGCCTCTTCCATCATCTGTGCTCTGGTTGTCCTACTGCAACTTCTCTTTCCCTTTCAAGATGGATCTTAACCTCATCTAATTTTCCAGAATAAAATATTTGACAGATAAAGCTTTTTGTCTCAGTCACATCCCTGAAGAGCTATGTTGGATGTGGGTTCAGGCATTACCCCTTGCTTGGTAATAATCAAAAGCAGGCATGGCTCAGATAGAGATTTACTTCACTCTTGGGCAAGAAAGGGAAGTAGAAAAGTTGGGAGAGGCTACAGCGAAGGTGGGAGTCTTGGCTGTCTATCCAGTTAAATGGAATATTGGAAAATAATTAGGGTATAAAAGGCATTTAGGAAATGTATTCATTGAGTTTAGTGAACACAGAACGTAGCATTGTACTTTTGAGCTTCTCTGCATATTCTAGTGACTGGTAAATTTTATTAAGGGAAAGATAAATTTGTTTATGATAAAACGTTACAATGTTGTAAATTAAATGTTTTGAATCTTTAATCGACGGTTTTGTAACACTGTTGTTCCATGTGTTACAAAAATGATTATTTGAACTGAGATTTATCATTTCTGCCTCAAAGTTTGATATCCTTTCATATGTTCTATTTAGATCTTGTACAAAAAGTTGAAGTGATTTCTGAGACTGAAGGCCTTTTCCACAAGAAATGTAAATAGTTGAATTATATTTATATGCAGCTAGAGTACATTAAAAGCATACTCTGTAATGCTTCCTGAAAAGAGTTTTGACATCTTAAAATGGTAGAAAAATAATACATAACATTCAAATAACATGATGTTTCTGAGCCTTTCAACTATATGCCTTATGCTTATTGTCCTTCTAATAAAAATGGAGATTGTAGATGTTGGGGATTATTATGGCCTTGGGGAAGGCTGCCCTTCCACTAGCCTTGGGACAATGGAAGTCCCTCCCACCTTCTGGCCTCCGCCCCTTGGGAGGTGAACAAGTGCCTGCCACCATGATGGGGTTGTCCCGCCCACAAAGGAAGTTTCGTGATGTCACTTGATGGACATGGTCCTTAGCCTATGACTGGCCCTTTGGCCAGCCCCCTTTCTTTCCCGCCATTACTTCTAAATAAGTGCCTTTCCCTATTAAAGTTTTTGAGACGCATCCCACCACCGCAGCGTGTCCCTGATGCCTTCCTTTTAGCCCCTGCTCTTGGTAACATGTGAGGGGACTGGGGGGAGGGGAGGCTTCAGCAACCTTTCCTCAACTTAGCGCATGTCCATGTGAGTATGCCTTTGGCCTTCCGCCGGCGGAGGGCAAGGCCGAGTGCTCTTTCATAGATTTAAGGGTTCACTATTCTCCCTGTGGGATCAGGGAGAAGGGGATCGTTCAGATCCCGACAGTAGACACATCTGATGTAAATGAAGTAAAATTTTACTTGCCAGAACTTTGTGTATTATGTTGATATGATTTACCCACAACACTATTATTGACTTAATAAATATTAAGAGAGCATTTGTGATATGTCTCTTGGCATTCACTGTTTCTCTGTTCTGAGCATTAATTGTTCTTGTGACTTCTTACCAGGTTGCTTCTGTTGTTAGAGTCAAATTTCTTAACCATAAACTATTTACAGATGTCGTTTAGCATTGTTCAATAAAAATCTTTTAGTTTATTGAACACAAAGCTATTTTCTTTCCACATTGTATGTTTTCAAGAGTTTTTGTTTTTTTAAATTTTACTGGCAATTCAAGAGACAATCAAAACATCTGCTGAAAGTATCACCATCTGACAAAGCCTACATTAGAAAGATATAATGTAATGACTTGCATCTGACCCTTTCAATTCTGTTTTTTTTTTGCGGAGGGGCGGGGGGAGGAAGGCAGTTAAAAGTGAAAGGAGTGGAGACTTTGAAGAGACTGATTTTGACTGGATAAGAACTCTCTAAAAGCCAGGCAGATGGAACAAGCCCATTGGGGAGTACATAGGGTCCATACTTGGAGTCTGGAGCAAGTGTACACATGGCCACTTGTGTGAGATCTTTAAGATCTTTAGAGGAGATTTACATTATCATTTTGTGGGAAGATCAGCTGATTTTTTTCCCTAGCTTCCTCCTGGCCTTAGAAGATACTGTAGTTCTTCTGTGTGTTGAGTACCTTAGGATGCATTTTATTTCTGTTTCTGATAACTTAGTGTGACTGAGACTAGAAATATTGTTTTGTTCTTAGTTGAGGCAGTATGATAGTTTATGATTGACTTTCTGATCTATGGGACTATGTAACTATTGAACATTGACATTGTTACAGGTCTCTGACATTGGCTATTCTAGCCAACTCTACTGCCTGATCTGAGCCAGAGGTGTGTCTCTGACACTGAAAAGTTAGACAAATTCAAAACTAAGTAAGTGGTTTTAATGGGGATGGAAGAGAGCACTAAGAGGGTCCAGAAGTTGTAAAGCCGTGTGTGGAATAGAGGAAAGAGCCACTGCCCAACCTATCAGGGTTTTAAAAAATTTATTTATTTATTGTCAAAGTGATGTACAGAGGGGTTAGAGTTATTCATATGTAAGGCAGTAAGTACATTTCTTATCAAACTTGTTACCTCCTCCCTCATTTTTCTCCCACCTCCCGCCTCAAGTTGTACAGTTGGCTTACAGCATATAGTTTTGTAAGAATTGCTTTTGCATTAGTTCTCCTTTTACCCTTTGTCTCTCCATTTTGATGTTCTTCTTCCCTTTCCTACTTCTGATAAATGTATATACAATACCCAGGGTAGCAAAATCAGTTACAGCAACATCAGGGGTAAAACCACAGGGAAGAAAGACAAAAGAAAAAGGCATAGCTTCACATGGTACCTTGAAAATAACAAAAACAATGGTAAACCTCTTATTTCCATAACTTGGAGTTCATTTCACTTAGCCTCATCTTATGTGTTCACATGTACGTAGCTATTGAGCTAGTGTGATCTTGTTCCTTCAAGCCTTCTTAGATGGTGGTTCTGTGCTGTGGGTCATCATGCAAAGCTTTCCATTTGAGCCTTAAGTGACAAACATGGCAGAGGCAAATGAAGGGCAGGGCAACTCTAGATTATAAGCCATTATTCTGTTCTCTTTTTTGACATGAGTACTGGCTTCCATGTTTCTTTTTTAATTATTGATGAAACAAGACAAGTGATGGGCATGTTGATGCTGAAAAGGTAGCCAGAACACCTGTGCTTATATAATCATGCCTGTCTCTGCCAGTCAACAGCTGTGAAAATCATTCAGCCATTTTTACCTGTTTCCCTATTTGTGAAACCTGATGTTCTTGGGAGCCAAACATTGGGTGCTTGTCTTTTTTTTTAATAGCTGCATTGTTTACTTTATTTATTTATTGTGCCAGTGCTGCGGCTTGCACTCAGGGCTTTGAGCTCCTCTTTGGCATTTCTGCTCAGGGATGATCCTCTACCACTTGAGCCATGCCTCTACTTCCAGTGTTTTCTTGTTAATTGGTGGTAAGACTTTCATAGACTTTTCTACCCAGGCTGGCTTCAAGCTTCAGTCCTCAGATCTCAGTTTCCTGAGAAGTTAGGAATACAGGTATGAACCATCAGTGCCTGTCTTTTCTTAAGGAAATCATAGCCAATTCTCCACTCCTACTTTCTATCTTACTGTAGCCTTGGAGTAAAGTTCTTAAATTTCCAGTCCTGAGTCTTTACATTGTATGGGCTAGTCTCTCTTCTTTGCCAGGCAAGTAGATTGGTTACAGCTTTCACTTGGCATGCAGTAATCTTTCAGGACAACCCATTTCCTCTCACAAACATGGCATCTCATGTGGCTGCCTAACTTTTATTTCCTCCTCCCAGAGAGATAAAAGGATGGAGGTGGCTTTTGCTATGGGAAATAGGAGATGGAATAGGAGAAAGTCTTTTTTTTGTGTGTGTGTGTGTGTGTGTGTGTGAGAGAGAGAGAGAGAGAGAGAGAGAGAGAGAAGAGGGTGTTGTTCATCTGTTAGACACAGGAAATAATGGGTGAGAAGGCCAGCTGTCTATGTTCCATCAGTGAAAATTCCAGCTGAGCTTTTCTGCATTTTAAGCTGGGATATTACCCACTGGATATATAGCCTTGCTTTCCTGGACCCTTGACAATTCTTTCAAAAGTAGGTAAATGAATTCTCTACAGGAAAGATCACATGGCTCCTAGTATTGCTTTCTGGGGGCCTGAAGGACACGATGAAGGCTGACATTTGACACAGCATGATTTATCCAAGATCTTTCCATTTTGAGAATCCCAAATGCCCATGAGACTGGTGGCATAAATGATTAGAGGCAGGTGGAAAATACTGTTCAATGAGTGGTGGTGACACACACACACGCTAACCTATGGCTCATTAGTCCAGGGCTGCTTTAGAACCCAGTGTAGGTATGGGAGGGTTCCTTTCTCTCCTCTGTGGGCACAGATTGCATCTTCTTGGTCCCAAACCAATGTCCTTCATTGAAATGTGTCTCAAACTTGTGGAATTATAAAATTACTTACCTGGGGCTGAAAAACTAGAAAGCCTGCAATGACTTCCTGTAAACCTCAGGCCCTCTGCTCATGTCAGCATTTTCAGTGGCAGGTATACCCTGAGCTATGGATCAGAATATATCTAGTGTTTATCTATAGATTACTTATTTTTAAAAAATAGTTTATTTAGCCATTTGTTAGATAGGACTGTCCTCTGATGGTTTATGGTCTCTATTACATGTGTGTGTATATGTATGTATATAATATTTAATGTCATATCGTGACAACTTTGTTGAGCTATGAATGCATCTACCACAAAATTTACCCTATTTAAAGTATAAATTTCACTGTTTTATGATGCATGTAGAGTTGTATAACCATCACTGCCATTTTAGAACATTTTATCCACAATAAATTGTACTGCACCTCATTAGTAGTCTATCTTCCTTCTACCCTCACCAAATCTCAGGGAATCACTAATCTGTCTCTATAGACTTTCCTCTTCGAACATTTCTTTTAAGTGGACTCACACTATATATGGTCATGTGACTGGCTTCTTTTAGTATGTGTTCGAGGTTTATTTATATTGTAGTATATATTGCCATTTCTCTTTATTTTATTTTTTTGCCATTTCTCTTTATTAAAGAATATTATTTCATTATATGGCTATATTACATTTTATTTTGTCTTATCTATCTGTCTAATTTCTTTTGTCTGGTCCTTGGGATCAAACTCAGAGCCTTATGCATATTCTACCCTGTGAAGATCCATTTGTTAGAACAAATTTAGTGGGGGCATATGTTCATATGTTGTGATTTCTCTTGCCACATTCCTAGGAGTGTATTTTCAAGGTCATATGGTAGCAATATTGAATATTTTGAGAAATGACCACACTGTTTTGCAAGGTGGCATCACCATTTCCCATTCTAGTGAGCAGTGTACCAAGTTCTAATTTCTTCATATCCCCAGAACCACTTGTGTTGTTTGTTGTTATCTCTCTGTGGTTTGGATGTTTGTTTACCTAGTGGCTAATGATGAGCAGAGAATCGTCTGTTGGTTTATTAGCCATTTATATTACTTCCTTAAAGAAATGTCTTCAAAACCAGCACTCCTATTTGACTTGGGCTATCTTCTTATTACTGAGTTTTCAGAATTGTTGGTATGTTATGAATACAAATCCCTTAGCAGATACACAATTTGTAAATATTTTCTCTCAGCTCAGTTTTCATTCTTTTCTTTTAAAAAACTTTATTCTTTAGTTTGTTATTTTTTTAGGCTTTTATTTTAAGGCAGGATTGCACTATGTTCTCTCAGGTTGGCTTTGAACTCATAATTCTTCATCCTCAGCATCTCTAGGTGTGAACCACCATACCAGGTTTATTCTCTTGACAGTGTCCTTCGAAACACATTTTTTTTAAAAAAAACCAAACTAATTTAATTTATTGCTCAGAGTCCAAAACTTCTCCCTGGCCTGAATAGAGACCAGGTTTCTTAAGCCTCAAACTCAAATTCAAAGTACTGTGGGTTGATGGGCATAACCATCTTCTCCAACCCTGCTGTAGCTCTTGCCATCAGGATGGAAAGCAACACTGTTGATGGGTTCAAAGTGGCCCTTAACTCTTCAAAACTCTTCTTCAAAAGCCAAATGGAAGAACCTAGCCTCAAACTTGCCAATCCTGGCGGAGGTTGTGGTTACATCTATGGCTTCCTGACCGCCTCCCAACATCACATAGTCATAGTTTGGAGAGGGGACAGCTGAGTGGACGGGACATTATGTGTGGAATGTCTTCTGATGTTCAAGGGTTGTAGAGTCAGCTTGGCTGTGTTGTCTTCAGATGCGGTGACAAACAGGGTCATGTCTCTGGATAACTGGATGTCATTGATCTGCTGGGTGTGCTCCTTTATGTTCACTAACACCTCTCCAGACTTGACACTATGCTGGTTGAGCTCTCCATGCTCATGGCCAGCGATGATGCACTCCCCAAAGGGTCCACACATAGCACTGACGATCTTGGAGTCATTGCAAGGGATCTTCATGTGAGGTTCATTGGTGTTGATCTGGCTCAGATCCCACAGGTCAAAGAAGCTCCCAAAGCACTGGTAGTCCCTCTGCTTATCTGTGGAGAACATGATGATATTTTCTCCAGAGTCAATCAAATCCACAGGTCCAAACGACTGAATTGGTCTTGAGAAGGGCCAACTGCTTTCCTGTTTCACAGTCCCAGAGACGACAGCTGTTGTTAGCTGAGCCAGTGAGGACATGTTTGGTGTCCCAGTCAGCATCCACATACCACACAACTCCAGTATGGCCCATGTAGGTGCTCAGCCAGCCATTCACAGAGTACTATACATTGACAGTGGGGTCCCTGGCCATGGTGAAGAGGAGCTCTCCTGTGTGTTTATACTTAATCTGTGTGATGGACCGCTCTAGGCCTTGCAGCAGGATTGGCTTCATCCTGGCGGTGACACAATGACAGAGGCCAAAACGCACAATTTTTAAATTTTTATGAAGTCTATAGGTTTTTCTTTTGATGTTTGTGCTTTTGGTGTCAGATGCAAGAAACACTGCCTGATTTTTACAACAGTTTGTTCCTGTTTCTTCCAAAGAGTTTTATGGTGTAGTTCTTATACTTAGGTCTGTAATCCATTTTGAATTAAACTTTGCATGTATTGTCGCGTACAAGTGCAATTTCCTATTTTCCCTTTATATTTTGCAGATGGTACGCAGTCATGCTAGTGTCTCTCTTGGTAAAAAGACTGTTCTCCCATTATTGAATTGTCTTGGCAGCCATATTGGAGAAAATCACTTTACCTGAATGTAATGATTTATTTCTGGACCTCCAATTCTGTTCCATTTGTCTGAATTGCATATACAATTTTATATATGCATGTATATTTGTGCACATGTGAATCTTAAAAGCAAATTCATTTAGGATGGCTTTTGTCTCCCTTTGGCTTTCATTTAGGTGGCTAGGGGAATAGGACAGGTTAGAATACAGCACATAGACAGGACGTGTGGCCAAGAGGTGTCTCCTGCTTCTATTGATCCCACTTGTCAGGAAACAAAGAATAAGTGTCAGGGTGGTTGTTTGCTGTTAGCATTCCTTTTTTCCCCCATCCTCTTGCCTAGAAGGCACTGGGGGTAACTCAGGGAATTAAGCATGATTTTTCCCCAAGTAAGGACTTAGCTTGGTGGTGAGTCCTGAATGTCTCTACCTAGAAGTAGCCAGTCCACAGTCGCGAAAAGCTTGGTATGATCCTCATACAGTTTCTTGGATTTTAATGATAGAATGTCCAACACAGGGGAAAGCCAAGTGAAGACTTGGCTGTGGTACCTTTTGCTTCCTCCTTGCAGATGTGGCTGACAAGAATGCCTGCTCTGCTCTGAGAGCCCCTTGCTATGGGAAAACAGCTGAAAGGTTTTGTGCAAATGTATTAATTTTATTCCTGGGTCTGTGGGAATTTAGAAATACAGTATAGGATTTTAATTGTTCGCAGCTGGCGCATGAATAGAGCAGTAATAATAATTAGGAATAAGATGGCTCACCTCTTAAACTGTTAGTTTTAATACACTAAATGTTTTTGTTCTGAAATCTGGCAGTTTCCATGTGGAGTTGTTTTGTGGAGGCCCATCTGGTTTTTGGTCCTGAAATGTGTGGCGTCTGTCTTGCCCTGCTGTGTGTGTGTGTGTGTGTGTGTGTGTGTGTGTGTGTGTGTGTGTGTGTGTGTGTGATGGGACTTGCAAGGCAGGCATTCAGTCACTTGAGCCACACCCCCTTTTTGAGATAGAATCTTGCTTTTAGTTGAGCATCATTCTCCTCTTACCCTTCCTGCTGTAGTTGGGATGACAAGTATGTATCAACATGCCGGGCTCTGACTCTTTCCACCAGTTTGGGATTTTGCAAATATTTTTGCCTGGGCTTGCCTAGAGTCCTGCTCTTCCCCATCCCAGTCTCCCTTGTAGTTGAGATTACAGATGTGTACACTGTGTCTAGCCACTGGTTGAAATGGAATCCTGTGAAGGTTTTACCTCAGCCAACCTAAACCATAATCCACCCAATCTCTGCCCTCCAGTTTAGCTGAGATTATAGGCATGAGCTGGTTCATTAGCTTCTTGCTAATTTGTTGCAATTATTTGAGTAGTTTGATTTTGTTTTCCTTCTTTTTTAACTTAAATAGATACAAACAGCCCCTACTCAACAGAGTCCATTCAAGCATTATTTCTACAGAGCTGGGGGCCTGAGCAACAAGTATCTTAAGTGTGTATTCAGCTTGTATGGGGAGAGGCAGCTTTGGTGTTCTGTTTACAGTGGGAGGAGCCTATTTAGAGAGAGGGTGGATTTATTCCAAGACAGATGCTGACCAGTGGCAACCAGAATGGTACTACTTCCTTAGGAGAAAAACAGCCCTTTTAATTCCCTAGGCAGGAGTCTTGAAAGCCATAAAGCAGATTTACAATGATTTATCTCCGTCACCATTTAAAAAAGTAAGTCCTCTAATTCCAAAGTACTAATATAAGCTATTAGTATTTACTTATTCTCTACCATCTATTTTCCTAACATGTTTCAAAATAATCAGTATTTATTAGTGAATAGGTCTTAATGAAGAATGATATTGAAGAGTGACTTAGATAAAGATTGTATTCCAGGAAACTTGGAAATACCCAAACAGATGTGTGATGAGAGCATGCAGTTATATCATATTATTATTAATGTATGATATCACATCATTAAGAGTTTCTTTTTTGACTTTAGCATTTTTCATTCCCAAATTATCTGAATTTATGCATCAGAGGAGAAATATTTTAAAAACCCAATGGTTAGAAATAACTATAAAAGTAACTATATGACTGGGTAGATAATAGCCTCTTCTAATTTATGCTAGCCATTAATTTGACTCACTTAGTAAATACTTGTTACGTAGAATTGAACAATAATCCTAACGCATCTTCACATTTCTCACCAGATTTCTTGCCACAAGAATTTTACTTTTTTTTTTTTTGCTAGCTATAGTTGATATAAGAATCCAGCCAAGGAAACTTTGTAATGACAACCTTTTTACTTTGAAAAGTACACATTGTAAAACACTCTCTTGAATCTATAAATGAAAGTCATTTCACTAAAGCTAAGCTGTGAGTCACATTATACAGTATTTCCAAGAAAACAAAACCTAATCATTTTTCACTTACAAGGACCATGGAATTACAGTAGTAGAAAGGGCTTGTAATTTCCCAAGAACAGCAGACCAAGTTTGAGAAATTAGTGTGAGCTCCATAAATTTAGTAATCTCGAAATGGATGATTTGAGCTGTTTCACTCACTTTTACTGTCTCATGAAATACTGTCTGTCAAGATGAACATGGGAGCAGTAACAATTCCATTAACAGCAAGTCTTATATCCTTGTCCCTTAAAGCGCCTTTTCCCAGCCCACACCCTTTATATAGTGTTCAGTGTGTGGACATTTCAGCATGCTTCTGTGTGAAGTACTTGCATCTGGAGAGACAGCTTGAAAAAAAAAATAAAGCAAAACAGAAAAATCCATTGGCATTTTGAGAGTTGAATTCACAGAAGATGTCGTTTGCAATGTGCTGAAAACATAAGGTCCCAACAGCCGGAACAGGCCCAGTGCCAGGCAATTTCACTTCTAGAGAAAGGAGGACTGAGCAGCCCTCCAAGGATTAGCTCCAACTCAGCAGCTGCTGTCTGAGTTTGATTAGGCACATCCTGCTCTAGGAGACCCACATTAACCCTCAGGCCCCCCAGGGAACTCCAGGGCTGTCTTTTAAACAAAGGATGCTTCCCCAGGACACCCAAGGGCAAAAGCCAAAACAATATGGAGGTTAAGCTCCCCCAAACTGGATTTGAGAGAACAATCTTGGAAGGAAGCTGATGCAGATTCAGAACTGCAAGTCCTTTTCAGATCCTGGAATTTTAACACACTCAGGAGGGGAGCAGAGGGGCTCTGAGAAGGGAGTGACTTGCAGAAGCACTGATATCCAGGTCTCTTCAGTTAGAACTGATGTACCACATTCCCGTAGTACCAACCAGACACTACAAATAATGGGTTGCATATTTTTGAAAATGGAGCAGAGAGAGAAGAAACTTTGAGGTAAACAAATCATGGTGGAATTGTATTACTTCCTATTTAGATTGTCAAGGCTTTATTGTATTTTTTCTTCTTTCACAAGATTTATACACACTTTATAAAAATCAATGTGTATTTAATAAGTAGCCAGTGAATGGATCATTCCAGGAAATTTAGTGCACGATTTTTTTTTTCAAGGCAGAGCAGGCATCCAGCGAGGGTATTGGGAGGAAAAAGTTGAACCCAAGTCCACTTGTCTGAGAATGAGAAGATGGGTAATGGAATGAGCTCTTTTGTTTCACTATGGCAGCATGAAGAGCAGGGCAACCCCTTTGGATGATTTATGGCCTCCTGTCTGTAGATGGTAGGTGGGCTTACATTATCTGGATTGAAGAATATGTGTGGGGTCTTTGGGCCTAAGGCTGTCCAGGTAACAAAAGGCTTTGTGGAAGAGAAAAGCTACCCTGAGTTCTCAGAAAGGGTAATATGTTGCTGTTTGTCTAACATCTGTGTTGAGTATTGAGAATTCACCCTGATTTGTGGTTGTAACAAGATCCTCTGCTTTCTTCCTTTTAAAAGTTGGGGAGTTAATTTCTTGTAGGAAACAACACATTAAATCCCAGGCTGTCACTAAAACGTGTGCTTTCTCTTTTTGCCCAATCAAAAGGATGGCGCCATTAGGGTTTTGTTTGATATAATGGGAATTATTAAACATTGTTGACTTAAAGAGGTTTGGCTAAGCAAGAGAAGAAAAATTGGATGGTCTTTTGCACTTTGATTTCCAAGTGGGGTTTTGGAATCTATTTTTACATATCTTAACCCATTGAATTTTGAAATTGGTCATTTTTCAAGGGTGAGAAAAGTGTGTGTTTTTCCCCCTATGATCTTGCCATAGCTTTTCTGCAGAACTCACAAAATGTTGGTTCAATTTAGAATGCTTCGCAGAGATACAGTGATCTTTTTCTTTTTCTGCAATTGTATTTTTCCCCCCTAAGGTTTGGGACCTGAAACCAGGAATGTCTACTGTGAGCACAACTTGCAGAATATTTTTGTTTAGGAGACACATCAGAATGTACCTGTGTCTATTGATTGATCAGTTGAGCTTTTGAAGTACCTGTTGTCTGAAAGTGATTTTTTTCAAGTGATTTACCTGATTTCCCCCCCCCCCCCCCATTTCTGGCTGGAGAGAAGTTAGGGCAGAAGGGAAAGCTTTGTATTATTTTTGTTGTCTGTTCTCTAGAGATACAGCTTTCGATTCTTTAGAGAGAGGAGATATCAAAAGGTCTTTAATCCTTTCTTTCTTTGTTCCTTTTAGTGTAGTGGTGTCTCTTAGCCCCATGGAAAAGTCCTTTCTTAATGCTATTATTACACTCTCAGTGATGGAGAGGAGGCAGCAAAAGTGATCTCTGTAGGTAATTATTCTAGTTCATACCGTGGGCTGCACAACTTTGGGGGAAAACCAGCTTAGAGATCTGTGATGCACAGGGAACCGTTTTAGGATGTAAAGTTGTCAGAAAAATCTTGCAGCACTGCTTCTGGATTGTTGCCTTAGCCCGCAGTCCCAGATTGTTGCCTTAGCCAGAAATCCTGTTGCTCAGGTGGAGGTTTTACCTAGGAAGAGCCATGTCTGTTTCTGCAGTAGCTTTCCACAAGTGAAACATGCTTTCTACTCCCTCTGTTCTTCCCTGGGATTGGTATTCTCCCTCTTCTCACTATTTTTTGCTTGGTAGCAATTGCTTCATTGTAAAAGAGTTTACACTGCAGTGATAAACCCAGAATGTGAAATCTCCTTGAAAATCTTTTTTTTTTTTTCCCTTCTACAAATATACAAGCCACATTATCAGGTCTGGGCAGCCAAAAATCCCACACTGAATGGCACTGTCATTCTTTGAGATCTTTTGTTGTTGTTGCTGCTGTCAGTTCTGGAGCTTGAACTCAGGGCTTGAGTGCTGTCCCTTCTTGTTTTACTGAAGCCTAGCACTCTACCACTTGATTCACAGTACCATTTCTGGCTTTTTGGTAGTTAGTTGGACATAAGAGACTTCCCTGCCTGGCCTGGCTTTGGACTGTAATCCTTACATCTAGCTAGGTGACAGCAGGAGCCACCAGTTTAGGCACCTTGTTTTTTAACCATCTAGTGGCGCTTGCTTTGCTGTTTTAAGCTAAACACTGTATTAACAGCAAGTTGAGATTTTTGAAGCATAGATGTAGTTCAGGAATGACGCCAGGAAAGAATCGTTTAGGTTTCCTTAAATATGAGAAGGCGAATGTTGTATATACATGAATATCTATCTGTACATTTGTTTTTATACCTGCTTGTCGTGTTTTTAGTACATGCATGTTGGAAAATATTTACGTATTCAAATTTTTTTCCTTTGGTGGCACTGAGATTTGAACTCACACTTGCTAAGCAGACCTCTATCACTTGATCCCTACCTCCAGATTTTTTTTTTTTTTTTTTTTGCTTTAGCTTTTAGCTGGGAGGACAGATGAGCACCAACTAGCATGCCCAGCTAATTGGTTGAGATAGAGTTACACTCACCTTTTGCCTGCTCTGCTCTGCTCACAGGGAATGTGTTCCCTACTGATCTTACTGGGACCTGAGTTTGCCCCACTGGACTGTGCTGTGCTTTTCCAGGGGAGTTCACTGTGCTTTTGGAGAGGAGCCTTTCATTCTAGACATTCTGGAGCAGATTGACAGTAAGCCGGATAAAAATATGTGGAAAGGTGATTAGTTTAATTGGCCCACTATTATAATTATTCAGTAGGAGGCGACTGTAGGATTGCTATTATAGCCCTGAGTGCCTGGTAAGAAGAGGAGGAGAAAGCCATTGAAAACAGCAGCAACATTATAAAACATTAACTTCAGTGTGCACGTAATAACAAATTACCCTGGCACTTTAAGGATAGAAAAATTCTTAACTATTTGGTACAAGTATCCATCTCAGGAAAAAAGCAAAAGAAAGAGAGAGACAGAGACAGGCTTTTTTCCCCCTTTGCCAAGGGTAAGTGTGGGAAATTCTGCTAATGGTTTTTTTTTCCGTGAAGATACTAGAAGAGAAGCAGGATTTCAGGAGAGGTAAACTCGCTCTTGGGTGTGTTTGTAACTTGAAGATATTCTCTTCTAAAGTCCTGTCCACATTCAGGGTGGCCACAATGATGGTGTTGTTTTGGTTTCTTTTTGGGAGGGGGAAGTAGGGGAAAGAAATCCAGTCCCTGGGTAACATTGTAAAGTGGAGTATTTTTCTTTTACATCAAAGAGCAGAGAATGTTGAACAGACAGTGAGCTAAGAAGTGAGGAGCAGGCATTTTGGTCCTTTCACTGGGAAACTATGCGTGGAATGTCCTCCTTCATGGACCAGAGACCCTGAAGTGAATTCAGGTGCCTGTGTGGTGCGAAGATTTCCTGCAGCGCAGTGACTACAGGAAGAAATTGCAACCAGATGAACTCCGAATCAAATTGATGGCTTTATTGGACCTTCTTTTCACGAGATTTAACTTTCTAATGTGCACATATATCACTCTGGAGATGTCATTATAAATGGCTGACCTTTTGTTTGGGTTTGGGGGGAGTGCTGCTTGCTGTCTGTGAGGCTCTGCTTGGTGTGGCTTTGATTTTCACCCACATCTGTTGAGCATGTGAGATCATATATATGTATATGTATGTTTTTCCCCCTTCATCTAAATCACACTAACAATTGGTTAAAAACATTTAATGAAAACCAGTCAGAACCAATTTCAGTTAGATATTCCAGTTTAGGATCACAGTATTTCTGGTTTAAGATGTGGAAATTATGACTTCCTTGAAAGTTTTAGTTGATGGCAGTATTAGGATGTCTCCCTTGCACAGGGCACTGGCTGGCTTTGTCTTGATTCCTTCTACTCCTGCCCAGGGTTAATGATTGCAGGATGACTGGGAATAATGAACAATCACTGCAAAGCTTGTTATCAACAAACTGGAGTCCTATTTAAAACCAGACCTCTTCCCTCTTTTGCCCTTCCAGTAGGAGTTGGCACACTGCTGGTTACACCATACAACATGGCAGGTTCCATTGGACTGTTGAATGGGACCCCATGTGCTATCACGTGTGCACTTCAGTGGTGCTTCTTCTTTGTGTGTGGATTTTCCTCAGTTTTAAAAAAGATGGGAGGTTTCAGGACTTTTTTCTAGCTATGGTCTTTAATGGAACCGGTATTGTAGTGAGATAAGATGTCCTCACTTTTTTTAGCAGGTAACATGGGGTTCCATAGAAGCTTTGAGGATATTGGAGGAAGCGGATGGAAACAATACAGCTTGTTTTCTGCACTTTAGGTCATTCCAAAGAAATAATTGGACTTCAGTTGACCCCTCCCTTCTGCATGCCAATAAAAATCATGATTATAGCCTCTGCCTAAATGTCCCAAATGTTCATGATGCCCATGATCCCTTCTCATTACTTACCTTTTGCCATCTTGGAGGCAAGAAGTTGTTGGGGCTTCCAGTCCGTGTGTGATATACTTAGGGCAAGAGGTGGCACTCTCTTGTTCCTGGTCGTCCTCGAGAGGTTGACCTCTGCGACATACCTGCTATGTGTCATCATTCTTCTCCATTTCTCTTCCAGTAACCAGCTTTCCATCTGTTTCTCTAGAACTGGAGACATAGGGTACATCCCAGAACACCTCTTTTTCTGAGCCCAGTTCCCCTCAGAGTGAATCTGTGACTAATCTTGTCCTTCTCATTCTTACTGGGCTGCCATTACTTGAGAGCTCCTTAGAGAACTGGAAGAAGGTTCTTTTTCTGGGTTGGAAGTCAGGCTCAGTTTCTCCAGCCTTTTTGTTCTCCTGTAAAGCATTCTGGTGGCCAAAACTCCTTCCAACTTGGTCCCATTTCAGGCAGGGTAACTGCACTGAGGCAGGTAAGGAAACTGTGATTGGGAAGGCTAACAGAACTCATCTAAGACCATCCCTCAAGGACAAACTAGATTCCTGGGTTCTATTGGGTTTCAAAGGGTTTTATCATGCTTTGTGAGATCATCCCTGAACCAAGAAGAAAACATTTATTTGACCTAGATTTTCTGCATGTAAAATCAGAATAAGACCACTAACTTCAGATTTTGAGGGGGAGAGTGTAATGAAGGAAACAAGATAAGAAGGGCCTCTGGAAGAAAGGGTGCAGGATGACAATTACAGAGCTCTTTCCATATACTGTCAGACTGGTCCTCACTAAAACTCTGTGGGTTAGTGTCATTGAGTTCATTATATGGATGAAGAAAGCCTGTCCCCAGACAAATTAAAGGGAAGCCTATAATGTAAGGATTGTGCCTGTAATCCTAGCTACTCAGGAGGCTGAGATGTGAAGATTGCAGCTCCAAGCCAGGCCAGGCAGGAAAGTCCATGATATTCTTACCTCCAATTCACCACCAGAAAACTGTAAAGTGGCATTGTGGCTCAAAGTGTGGTGGGGTGGTAGACTTGAACAGAAGAGCTCAGGGACAGCACTCAGGCCCTGAGTTCAAGCCCTACTACCGGAAAAAAAAAGTAAATGAAAGAAGAGATATCAAAATGTTGTCAAGAAATTATTTCTGGTTACTGGCTTATGAAAAATTATTATTATTGTTATGTTTAAAATTTCGTGTTAAGGGGGCTGGGGATATGGCCTAGTGGCAAGAGTGCTTGCCTTGTATACATGAGGCCCTGGGTTCGATTCCCCAGCACCACATATACAGAAAACGGCCAGAAGTGGTGCTTGGCTCAAGTGGCAGAGTGCTAGCCTTGAGCAAAAAGAAGCCAGGGACAGTGCTCAGGCCCTGAGTCCAAGCCCAGGACTGGCCAAAAAAAAAAAAAAAATTCATGTTAAGGATGGATGACATTTAAAAAAATACCTTATAAAAAAGCATAACCATTGTGGTTATCAGGGTTAAGACTCTAACAAAAATAGCAAATAAATACAAGTCATATCATGGAGCATTTCACCCCAGGGCTTTTTATTTGGCATTATTGTCCAGACAGGTATAAGTAGTAAGAAATCATCTTAAAGCCTTTTTACTAGAATGGCTTTATCTTCCCATTTTATTTCTTAAAGCTTTTTTTTTCTTTCTCTTTTCCCTAATATTGCTGAATAGTTCTTTTTCTTTGTTCTTCTCAGTCCATGTGTATATATACAGTTAGCGCTCCCTTGTGATGGAGCTTCTGTTTGTCGCTTGTGTCTCATGTGCCATCCTCTATAGTTCTTTAATCATAGTTTTCCCTCTTCTAATCCCCTCCCACTTGATATTTACATCTTTTGGGTAATGAGATATCTAGAACTTTCCAGTCTCTTTAGTTTAAACCACTATTTTTTTTTAATGGCAGACTTTTTTTTTTCCTGTCCTTGATTGGTTTTGCTTTACTTTGAGATAGATACTATATTCATTAAAGGTGTTGCCATTGCTATTTTCTCTGACTTGTGAAGAGCTATTTTCCATTGACTTCTAACATTTTAATTGTTTGAAAAGTGACTGTTTTGTTTAACTACTGAGGTTGATGATGTGTGTGGAATTAGGTGAAGTGCTGTTATATCTCAACAGGATTTGAAATGAAGCATAGCTAGGTTAGCATATTACATAGTAATTATGTATAACTGAGAATATACTATAGTTTTGTTAGTATTAAAACTGTTTTAACTATAGATTATTTTTAAAATTTCTATAATACTTTAGGATCTTGTAGTGGAATGGAACATTGTGAACCTAGATCAAGAAATTAAAATGTAGGCAACAAACAGTACAAGAAATGTATCCAATGCCTAACATGAAACTATAACCTCTCTGTACATCAGTTTGACAATAAAAATTTAAAAAAAAGAAATTAAAATGTTTGTAAGGAATAGAAAATTTCAATTGATAAAGTATTAGTAAACAACAATGAAACTATATACTTAAAAAATAATAACTGGTTTCCTATAGGATGTCATTGCATTTTGAGCCATTTCAATGACTTTTTGTGTATCTGCTACATATACAGTGCTATGTTCAACTTTGGGCCTCCACATAGTTGGCCCTGGTTCACATCTTTGTGAGACCTGAAATCCAGAGTGAGAAGTCAGAGCTAGCGTACCTAATGCCTCCCAGTTGTTGGCACATCATGTCACCCACTGATGAGTTGCACTGCACACTACGGAAGGCAAATGTCTGCTCCTAGCTGAAGATGATAGATCTGGGGCTTCCACCATGGGTTCTCTACATGGGCTCTGTACATTATCTGTGAGGGATGAGAAGCATCGGAATTTTGGCACAATGAGTTGGGACATTCTAGTTGGGAAACTAATCAAATCCAATGCTTGGATTGGAACACTTCAGAAATGATAGACTAATTCCACTTCTCTTTTACATAGGATGATGCCTCATGTTCTTCTAGCATAGTGAAGGCCATAAACCCCTTTTAATAGGCATATTTTCCCAAAAGATGTATCTCTTTGCAATAATTTATGGGGAGAACTATAGCAAGTAACAGCTGTATCTCTTAGACAACCAGAATACTAAAAAATTGTCTAAAAAATTCAGGTTATAATTCTGAAACTAAAAATACTCCAGTATGTGTAATACAGCCAAATCACTTAAAATATTTTGTTTATATAAACCAAGAAAGTGCTCAATGATTAAAACCTGTAAGTTTGCCATTGGCCTCACTTTAAAACAACTTAAGAGATTAGAAATAAGTCTTTCAAGAATACTAGAAAACATGGCTGCCTTGGCTTGGTATTAGAATTCCATTCTGCTCACCTTGAAACTTTCCAACCCCAAGAAGTGATTTCCTTGATTCTAATTCTTGGCTCATCTTTATGTATACTCATATATGTGATATCTAAGAGGTACACAGGACCCTGGCATTTCCATGTGAGATCCTGGTCAGAACCACTCACTTGTACAGATTCAGCAAAACTAGAGATGGACTTGATCCACCCCAGCCTTAAGGTGGTAGTTTGTCCTTGGAGACAGATTTTCCTTAATTTCTTCTTGCTTCCATTTTCTCACATGGAAACGGACGAGTAATCCCACCTACCTATTTTAGGCACAGAGTTTAAATAGAACTAGTACCATCATCATCGTTTTTAATAGCCACCATGGATTGTCACTGGGTAGATAGATGTTTCCAGGACTTAGGTTGGAAGTTTCTTAACGGTGGCCTATTTGGAACTATTTCATGTCAGTGGCCTTTTTACTTTGAATTGGTAGTTCCCAAGCTCCTCTACCTCTGCCCTCCTTCCCCCATGAATATTGTAGCCCCCATCTAAGGTCATTTGGACTCCTGTTTTGTCATGGAAGTCTTTCCTGCCCCTACCCCATCACACCCAAAGCCTCATTCTACCCCTTGTTCTTTCACTGGTGGCTTAACCCTCTTTTGTTTCCACAAATAATACTGCTAGGTGAAATATGGGATTCTAAGCTGCAGAGAAATTTCCAGATGGACACCAAGTTGTTGTTCATCTGTCTGTTTTGGGTAGTATTGGAATTTGAACTTAAAACTTTGTCCTGTCAGGTAAGCATTCTACTACTTGAGTTATACCTACATTAGCCAATTAAAATATATATGAAAGCATATCCCTTACATTGTTCATTACTTAAACTAAAAAATGTTTGTTGTTCTTTGATAATTCAGGTTTGCCTGACTATCTCATATTTTTAAATCTGGAAGCCTTACCAGTATCTGTGCCTGTTACATTATTTAGACGTTCACTCCCATAGCAGCATATTTGTGTTGTAAGGATGACAAGAAGAATAACAGAGTCTCCTAGATACTTCCTAAGGCCTCATTTCAACTAAGTTAAAAGAAAATGCCTGCAGGTTAATAGGAGATGCTGACTACTGAGAGAGATTCCTGTGAATTCAGGGCAGGAGGAATTTATTGAGTTGAGTAAGGAATGTCACCCCTGGAAACTGATGTAAGGGCCGTTCCACTTCTATTCAAAACTTAGAAAAAAATTGATCTTCTTTATATAATTCACCATCACAATCAGGCTTTAATTGACCTAAATAGAAAGTCTGCCTTGGAATGTGTAGTGAACCCATCTTCAGGCTGGAGACTTGAGAGACAATATAAAAGGCGTTCATACCATGACAGTCAAGTTTATGAGTTGTAGAGATGGCCTTTTCATATAGCTCAGAGGTGTGCTACTGAAGAGGAAAGAACCAAAGAGGAGTGATTTGTGTTTGTCAACCCACTAACATTTATAGAAATGGCCGTGGGGAGTACCAGAGTAATCAGATGATACGGACTTGCCCCCGAGAAGGATTTAATTTATGGGTGAGACATTTGAAAAGAGGCCGATTTATTCCAGCTTTTCCTTGTCTTCCTTTGGTTTCCTCTCCAATTCCCCTCACTCTCTCCTGCCCTCCCCACATTTAAAAGAACTAGATCTGCCACAGGTATGGGTACAAGCTGCGTGAATGACTCATTTGCATTTCTTGAGAATTTTCTAAGTGTGGTTATCATCCCATTTAAGTGTGTATGTGTGTGTGTGTGTGTGTGTATGTGTGTGAGCGCATGCGTGCATGCACACAGACCTGGCAGTATTTTAGGTTGTGGGAACAGAGTAGCTCAGGCAATAAGCATAGTTCTGGTTCTGTGGACCTTGTGCTCTATTATGTAGGTACCTGGAGAAATGATAAAGATAGATAGGGAGTTCTGGTCTCTGGGAACATCCTTAGGATTGATGACCCCTGTATTTCCCTCTGTAGTGGTTGGTGACATGGTCTTACTTTTGACCAGAATATTCAGTGCCTTCATTGCTAGAAAAACCCATCAGATCTCAGGTGCCTCATTGAAGTTTTTTTTAAGTCAGAATCTTTGGTTTATAGTCCATCTTTAGGGAAACAGCTACTCAAACTATTTGTTGGATGAGGTAATATAAGCCCACCCTGGGCACCTCGGCTTAGATGCAGTGTCTCTTTATACTGGTGCATTGACAAGATGTTATGAAAATAGTAGAACTTGACAGCTTGATCAAGGTAGGGGACAAAGAAGACAGTTTTGTCTGAGTAAGCTTTCCCCCCACTCTTAACTAAAATAATCTATAAATGTTACAGAAAAGAAAAAGAGGCTAAGGTTTCCCCCCCCCCCCCCCCCCAGTCCTGTGGCTTGAACTCAGGCCCGGTCTCTGTTCTTAAGCCTCTCTATGCTCAAGGCTAATGCTCTACCACTTGAGCCAGGGCACCATTCCTGGCTTTTTCTGAGTAGGGTGTTTATATATATATATATATATATATATATATATATACATATATATATATTTTATTATCAAACTGAATTACAGAGAGGTTACAGTTTCATACATTAGGCATTGGATACATTTCTTGTACTGTTTGTTACCTCGTCCCTCATTCCCCCCTCCCCTTGTTTGTTTGTTTTTTAAACTGGAGATAAGAGTCTCATGGATTTTCCTGCCTGGTCTGGCTTTGAACTATGACCCTCAGTTCTCAGCCTCTTGATTTCAGGCATGAGCTGCTGGCACCTGGCAGCTAAGGGTTTTGAAAGAACTTTTATTTAACAGAAAAAAAAAGAAGAATAAAAACAAGCAAGGATGATGGGGAAAATCACTCCAATTCTAGGATTTGAACTCTTGCCTGTTATACTCTAAGACTTGGAGATGCTTTGGATTCATAGCATGAAGTTCACAAGAGTCAGTGTTCTGGCATCTGAGAGCTGCCACATGTTCTAAGACAATTCTGGAATTAAGATACTAAGGGGTACAGTGAGAATCGTAGTGTTGGGGGTAGTGGGATTTGCTATTGAGGAAAATGGCAAACCCAGTAGTAGTGAGATGTTATTTCAAAAAGACTGCAGTGAAATCAATAGCTTTAGGTATTCAGAGAAGTTTAAAAAATTAATAACTTTTCCTCTGGAAGATACTTTTTTTCTTTGGGATATTTTGATTATTATTTTACTGGTTTCATATGTTACTTTAATGAACACTATATTTTGTAGTGGTGCCATTGATTTTAAGGGTAATGTAGAGGAAAAGATCATTTTTTTACTCCTTAGAGGCTAATGTACTTAGGAATATCTGTTCTTTTTGTCTTTAAAATCTTTCTACTTACAAGTGTCCCCAGACCTCATAACCTGATTGGTTCCTGAACCTTGAGTCTCGAGGCATTATAGGCCTTGTGTCACATAGATTGCTTATGTTTATATACTGAGCTTTCCTACCTGGAAGCCCATTTTATAATCCAATAACAAAATGCATATTGAAGTATTTCAAGTCTACAGATTCCAGCTTTTAAAAAATGCTTATTTAAATACTCTTGAACCCAAACCACTAAGGATAGAAAAGGTTTTGTTGTGTACAAGTCAGTATTTAGGAATGTTTTTTATTGCTTAGGCTGCATTGACTAAAACTTTGGAGAATCTTATATTAAGCCTCCCTAAAGCAAATAAAAGTATTTTTCCCATTGTTTGAATGATCTTCAGATTGCATTAAAAGAAAAAAGATTATCTGCCTTGAATTCTATGGTGTATGAAATGGTAGAAATGACTTTTCCTAATTGCTAGACGTTAAAGGAGGGGCGGTTCCCATGGCAACTTCTTCAGCCACCCATACTCTTACTTTTCAGACGGCTCTTCATGACTGAGCTGTGAATGTAATATTAAGAATTCAATCAAATTTTTGGAATGTGAAGAGCAATTGCTACAGAAATTCATTTGCTCTAAGCACAGTTAGTGCAAAGAGCTTGCTCGCTTGGTCTATTCTGTTCCTAACTAGGTCAAGTCCATCAGTTCACTGCCTGGGTCATTTCCTGTGATTATTGACCTTAGCAAATATGACCACTTTCTAGTTTAGTCACCCCTGTGAGGACCCTTTGGGAGCAGTCATAAGGTGAACTGTCTTTTGTTGAGTTTGATACCTTACTATGATTGGGATATGTTCTTTTAATCTATAGGTTTGGAAACAACTTGTTTATGTGTAAAAACTAAATTGATGCTATAAGCATTTTTTTTATTTTTCCCTTTAAACCTAAAGGAATAGAGTAGGAAATTATATTATCTCCCGCTAACCAAAGCTGAGCATACAATATATGTGTCTGTGCCTTAAGAACCATTAGTGAGCTTGCAAAAATGACAAGAACACCATGTTTTCAAAGATAAAACACATCTAAATATGGATGAGATGATATTAAAGTTTTCTTTAAATACTTTTGAGTGCTTAATTTTTCCTGCTGATCTCTATCTACTAGGTTTTGTGCTCCGAAGGCTTGCATACATGGTACAGTATTTAAGTGTTTGTAGGTTTTTGATAGTCTTTCTTTAATGTGCTTGCATTTGTACTTTAAAAATTATGCTAATGAAGCAAGAGCAATGTCAGTTTTGTCTTACTGGTTAATACTCAAGTAAATCAACCTGTATTACAGTCCATACTTTCCTAGCATGGTACTATGAAGAAATGGAATAAATGATCCTGACTCCCTTTAGGTTGTATGGCCTCATTTCCTGACCACTTACTTTAACAGTAATTGGAGGCCAGGCGGCACTGGTTGGTCATGCCTAAAATCGTAGCTCCTGAGGAGGCTGAGACTGAAGATTATGGTTTGATGCCAGCCAGGGCAGAAAAATCTGTGAGACTCTTACCTCTTATTAGCAATCAAAAAGCCCAAAGTGGAAGTGTAGCTTAAGTGGTAAAGCAGTATCTCTGAGAGAGAAAGCCAAGGATTCAATATTCAGTTCAATCTCTAGCAACACATGCGCGTACGTGCGTGTGCACATACACACACACGATATGACATGAATTTAGTTAGATATTCCCTGTAATGCTGCCTTTTCTTATTTATTTATATTCATTCTTGTTTTCTTGTTTGTTTGATAACATTTCTGGTATTTTTAGTCTTTGTGGGTCATTTCCTCTGCTCAGCTTTTCCAGTTTTCAAAAGTGTCATTTCTGAAAGAAGGTATAATTTAACCCACTCTACCCATAACATATGAGTAGAAGCAAACAGAGGCAGATATGACCAACTTACTTGGATGGAAAAATGGCAACCTATGAGAAATATGGTTCCAACAGGTCATTATACTTAAGTGTATGAAAATAACTAGATGAAATCTCCAAGAAGTTCCAGGGAGTAGGAAGAAAATTTGTGCATTCATTATGAAAATCATTTGTGGTTATGCCTCTCTGATCTCCTTTTGGAAACGGAAGGTGGGGAAAGAAGGGAAAAAGGAAGCCCACACAGATTCAGAACCTTTCAGGCCTTCCTGTGCTTACCTGTCCATCTTTGGAAGGTCACTCTTGTGTAGACAGCAGCTGCCCACAGCCACCTCTGCCCCTACACACACTTCCTTTTCAAACTTCTGTTGCTTATGGAAGACAAGTGTTAGAAGACTTTGCAATGTTTATTCTTGTAATTCCTTTCTCTTTCCAGATGAAGAGAGTATGCTCTTGGCTTTCATAAAGAAAGCCAATGTTACTTCAACATTGAAATGGTGGCATTGAAATGCAGGATGATGAAAGCAAAGCAGTTTATCAAGGAAGTCTCAGCTCATAAGCTAAATGGATTTTTTTTTGGTGGCTATTTGTTTTTCCAGTATTAGTATTTGAACTTAGGGCCTTATACACACTAGGCTACAGCCTTGCTTTCTATTGGTTATTTTGGAAATGGAGCCTGGTCTCAAAACATGATTCTCCCAGTTCCAAACTTCTGGGTAAGCTATAGGATTACAGGTATGAGCCATAGACACCAGCTCTAAATGGGTTACTGACTCCTACATCATCTTTGAGTGGCAGAAAGTAGCAATGAGTGTTGGGGTATTTTCTTACCTGAACTTTGTCCTGTAGTTATCAGTCTTTCCCTAATAATAATAATAATAATTCTCTAAGAAATTTCAGGGGCTCGGGATATGGCCTAGTGGCAAGAGTGCTTGCCTCATATACATGAGGCCGTGGGTTCGATTCCCCAGCACCACATATACAGAAAATGGCCAGAAGTGGCGCTGTGGCTCAAGTGGCAGAGTGCTAGCCTTGAGCAAGAAGAAGCCAGGGACAGTGCTCAGGCCCTGAGTCCAAGGCCCAGGACTGGCAAAAAAAAAAAAGGAATTTCAGATTTCCAGTCTAAGAAAGAGACTTAACACCGGATGCTGGTGGCTCATGCCTAGCTACTCAGGAGGCTGAGATCTGAGGATCACCGTTAGGAGCCAGCTCAGGAGGGGAAGTCCATGAGACTCTGATCTCCAATTAATCACAGAAAAAGCCACAAGTGGAGCAATGATTCAAGTGGTAGAGTGCTGGCCGTGAGCAAAAAGCCCTCAGGGACAGCACCCAGACTCAAGCTCCGGAACTGACAGAAAAAAAAAAAGAGAGAGAGAGACTTAAAATTCTCTTTCAGAAAAGAAGACAGCTGATGTGGTAGCACATATCTGTAATCCCAGGGTTTGGGAGGATGAGGCAGGAGAATTGTGAGTTCAAGACTGGGCAATCAACAAAAAATCTAAAAAAGCAAATTCTTTCCCCTGCTACCATACAGATAGAGCTTGAGGACATTAGGCCGAGTGAAAGAAGCCAGCCATGAAAGGACAGAACATGTATATACAATTTCATTTATGTAAGGGACGATGAGAGTTGGTATTCAGGGGTGCATAGTTTCAGTTTTACAAGATGAAAAGCATTGAGGAGGTAGTGATGATTGCACGATACTGTGAATGTATGTAATGCTACAGCTGTAGCCTTACAAATGGTTTACATGATCACTTTTATGTTACATGCATTTCACTTCAGTTCTTAAAGAAGATGGTTATTGAGCATCTGTTTTTCTTGACTTAGTTATGCCTAGTATTTGGCATAAACCCCCCAGACTTTTACCCAAGGGAGTTTGCTGCCTCCAATCAGTGCCCCAGCTTCACGTCTAAACCTTCTCCTTTCACTGGATTGCTCTTTCTTCATTTCTTGTCTGCTCTTCCTCATTGACTGGCAATTTTACATCTTGTATTTGACCCATGTGTATCTCTCATTTTACAGCCCATATCACCTTCCTTCCTGAACTCTCAATTCAGAGAGGATGTGGGCTTTTGCCCTTTGACCTCTGTAGCAGCCAGCACAGTAAACCATACTTAATGAATGTTTTATATAAGGACAGTGCTCTGAAGTTGGAAGTTGACATGGCTCATGTCTGTTTAATGGAAGGTTATTAATGCCTCCGTAGTGGTGATGGATGGTCTTCTGCTTATAGCAGAGAAACAGCTGAGCCCTTAACCTTTATTGAGTGGTCCTGAAGAGTTCTCAGTTAAGATGTTACTCCAAGCCGAGGTGCCTGTGGGCTCACACCTGAACTCCTAGCTGCTCAGAGGCCGAGAGGATCATGGTTGGAAGCCAGCCTGGGCAGAAAAGTCCATGAAATTCTTATTTCCAGTAAACCAATCAGAAAAAGCCCCATGTAGCACTGTGGCTCAAGTGGCAGAGCACTAGCCAAAGAAGCTGAGGAACGGCACACAGGCCCTGAGTTCAAGCCCCAGGATCAGAAAAAAAAGATGTCACTCCAATTACTCCTTGATCTGTCTTAGCATGCCAAAGGACATGATTGGATCAGTGGGGCAGCTTCCACTAGAGGATGCAGGGTTTTCTCCTGGGGGGGGTGGGTGGGTGGAATTTCAGGCTTTAGGCTTGTGTAGGTAAGATGACTTATTCAGTGTGAAATTTCTTTTCTTGCTTGGTGAATACTTATTTTTCTGCTCTAGACAAACAGTGAGAGGGTGACCATAATTCCAGTTGTTAATGCATTAACTTAGCTTAATTATTACCAGCTCCCTATTCCACTCTAAAAAGTGCCCTCAGTTTGAAGATAAATTTTATTGCTACCCCAGCTATAAGGGAAGACATGTGGAGAGTATATGACACATGGGGGTTGTGGAGACAGAAGGAAACTGAGGCTGGTTAGTAGATTTAAAAGGTGAGCAATTGGAAGACTAGCTCTGTAGTTTGGTATGTTAGATAATCTTTGGATAGAAAAATATTTGGCTTTTAATTATAAATAATGTAGTCTAATAAGTTAAAGAGTTTGGATTGCACAGGATCAAAGGAAGACTTATTTTAATTAGCTGTACAGGATCTTTTAGTGCAGGTTAACATGTTTAGATGTTGGCTGAGAGCTTCAAACAATTTTATGGCCAAAATTAAGAGCTCACTGGATGGTATAGGAATGTATATGTATCTTGCATTTGTTTCTTTAGAGGTGAAAAACTCTGCTTTATGCCTGTGTGTGTGTTTCACTGAGATATTTATTGTGTTCAGCATTGATTAAGCTTCAGTATTGGAAAACACAGCTGGTAATGAAGGAGAGTAATAGCTTCCTACCATTTGTGGAGGGCACACATGTAATGTGAACAAAATATAAATAGTTCCAAAAACCAGATTCTGGGGAGAGGGGCCTGGACACTGTCTCTGAGCTTTCTAACTCAAGGCTAGTACTCTACCACTTTGAGCCACAGGTCTACTTCTGATTTTTTGGTGATTAATTGGAGATAAGAGTCAGGAGTTTGCTGGGCTTTCCTGCCTGGGTTGGCTTTGAACTGCCACATCAGATCTCAGCCTCTCTTAGGAGCTAGGATTACAGGTAGGATTTTACCAGTGCCTTGTAAAATCTGGAAAGACTACCTTTCAGGGTTGATCCCACTTAGCAGCCCAGCAGACCCTCCCCCCCCCCCCCCACCCCGCACTGGCCTGTGTCCTGTGTCTGTCTGTCTCTTTCTCTGCTTTGACAGCCCAGGTATCTGCTTCCTTCTGCCTGTGTTTACTGCTCCCCAGGCTGTGGGGCATCACCATGCCACCATCATGACAGTGCATGCCTGTGTGTGTGAGTATAGATAACATATGTGTGTGGGGTATATATACTAGGAAGTAAATAAAAAAATAATTTTCCAAAGTAATCCAGCAATACTGCATTTATAGCTTGAAAGTGCGTTCCATTAAGGGGCCATCTGTCTTGTGGCATCTGCAAACTCTTTCCCAGGATGGTGAAATTATCATCTGTGTTTTCCATGGGGAAGTGTGAGTCACATCCTCGAGGAATGACTGCTGGCCAGGTGAACTTACACTCAAATCCCTATCTTCTGACTTAACCCCGTTGCTCTAGGTGTGGGATGGCTTCTTGAACATCTTGCTCAATATAGTTCAGAAAGAATCTCCCCCCCCCCCCCCCCCCAGTTTCTTTTCCACTTAGACTTCACGTGAGGATGAGCCATCTTGACTTTTGTTAGAAAAGAAAGAATCTAGATGTGTTTGCATTGATAAGTGTGGATCCTGAATCCTTCAGCCAATTCTGCCTTCCCCCATTACACTGCAAAGTGAGACATTCTTCCCTGTGTGATCTTTAGCTCTCTCACTTCCTTCTTGAGGATTGTCTTGTCTAGTCTCACCTCTGCTTGAAAGACATCTGCTTACCCTTCCAGAGCTGCTGGTATGCTGGCAGCTCTGGGACTTGTTTTTGCTATCCATTCTAGTAATTACTCTCTCTTTTCTGAGTTCCCCGAGCACCTAAGATTTCTCTTATGACTCTTCTCACTGCTTCGCACCATGGCTATTTGTCTTTATTATATTCCCCCCTACGAGGACTGTAGTGAGTGAGTGACCATTTCTCATTCACTTCCGTGTGTCTACAAGCCTTTAGCACAGATCTACATCTCTAGGAAGTTTTGTGATTCTTTTTTGTCTCTACCTAAGTGAGTAGCTTTCAAAATGGCTATGTCCACTCATAAGAGATGAGGCAATTGGAGATTTTTTAAGGCACGTGGCGATTACAGGGAACCTCATGTTAGTATAATTATCACCTGGTTTGTGCATAATTAGGAAACATAATTGTATATATATTTTTTTCCAGTAGGTAATCATGTACTGTTTTAAGGTTGCCCTACTTTTTTATGGGCCTACCATTTAGTGACATTACACAATCACTTTGGGGAATGTGCTTGGGACCAAGTAGATAGGAGCTTAGTGAGCTGACATTGTTGGTGTCCACTGTATATCCTGGTAGGGCCTGCCAATGATCTAAGCAAGGGCACAGGTGTTTTCACTTGGTTACCATTGCTCCTGTGGTTGTTGTATTGCATTAGCTGAGAGTACAGATTTTAAGACTTTTAGCTCTTCTGTGTCTAGCATGGGGCTCTACAAGTACTTGAGGATTTTTAGACAGTAGAAATTTAATAGACAAGACAGGTTTTTTTTGAGAGTGTTCTCTATTTTATACAAACTTTAAGTGTTGGCATATTTACATTTCACTCCATGGTCTCTCAATCTTGGAATATTGGCCAACGTGTTTAAGATGTAGGCAGGCAGAAAGGAGACTGTTTTCTTATAGAGATGTAGAAGTATGAAATAGAACAAAGGCCAGGATAAGAATAAGAATATAATACATACTAGAGGGTTGACAATGGAATCCTAAGCAGGTTTCAATGCTTTCATTGATGGGCTTAGAGCAGTATTCAACTGGGGGTGATTAAAAATGTCCAGTGACCTTGTTAACCATCCATGTTGCCATATTTCACCCTTCCTACCCTCTTTTCCTTTATTCAGTGGTACTGGGATTGAAACTCAGATCCTTGAGTGCTTGCTAGGCAGGTACCCTTTTGCTTTAATTATTTTCAAATAAAGTCTCTTGCTTTTGCCTAGGCTGGCCTCAAGCCACGAGCTTCCTCCTATCTTTGCCATCTGAGTATCTAGGATTACAGGCACATACCACTAGGCTCCATAACCCTTCATCACCTGCATTTCTAACAGCCATTCAAATGAAGCTGCAGTGATGGAGCCCAGTTTCATTCAGTAGATGAGGGCAGGCATATGCCCAGCTGGGACTACATTTTTTCAGTACTTATAGTTTTGGGTGAGGTTTTTGGATGTAAGTTGGGAGATCAGTTCCACTGCTGCTGAAAAGCCTTAGCTATGATCAGACCAATAGAGGCATATCAATCAGGAATGAATGGCATAACTTTTCCTCAGAAGAAGATATGGAAGCTGAAGAGGGCTTAGCAATCTATAAATGACTTAGAATCTTCCAAGAATATTCTATATTTATTCGATTGAAATGTTTTAGAAATGTAAGCTTTTAGCCCATCCAAAGGCCTGACAGTGGTCCATCATTGATACTCAAAATAGCCCAAGATCAGAGATTGTTCTAGTTGAGGGATTCACTTGGATTTCCTAAACAGTGAATGATGGATGTAAGAACCGGCGAACCAACTGTCTAAAGCTGTAGAATTTTGTGTGGGCATGTGTTTTATGGGAAGATAGCTCATAGTATTGACCACATCCTCAAAGATATACTTACTGGGATTTTAGGTAAATAGTATAGTAGTTGGCTGATGGCTGGCTTACTTTCTCTTTTTAAAAAAATCTACTTTTGGGGCTGGGGATATGGCCTAGTGGCAAGAGTGCTTGCCTCATATACATGAGGCCCTGGGTTCGATTCCCCAGCATCACATATACAGAAAACGGCCAGAAGTGGCGCTGTGGCTCAAGTGGCAGAGTGCTAGTCCTGAGCAAGAAGAAGCCAGGGACAGTGCTCAGGCCCTGAGTCCAAGCCCCAGGACTGGCCAAAAAAAAAAAAAAAATCTACTTTTTAAAAAGTAGCCAAAAGAACATTGAGGAACCACTGTCCCAAAGATGGAGTCATGGAGGATATGTGTTCTCTTCCTAGTGAAGACCCTCCACTTGCTTCTATGTGGGTGGGCCACCATCATTAGTGAACTGGAGGAAGGGGAAATGGAGGTGTGAGGTAGAATGTGTGGATTCATATTTCTGTTCCTCCTGCTCTCCCTGAAGTACAGGGAGGTTGTTATAACCACAAGGAGTTGAATTACTATCAAGTTTGGAGCTAAGGAAAATAAGCTGGTGTGTGAAACAAAGCCACTTGTGAATGGATTTCTCGTGTTTCATTACAGATTGACCAGAATGGTTAGCCTTCTAACCATGCTACCGACTCTGCTTCTGATTCCTTTGTGGAATTAAAACTGCTTTTAAAGAAGCGGAGCTAAACAAGCCTTTTGTTTAATTTCCATATATTGATTAATGGGCCCAGCAGAGCATCCTGCTGTGAATTCGTCCACTGAAGGTAACTATCACAATGAGCAAAGCTTTTCCGAACTGGCACTTTCCACGCAGCCTGTAGGCTGCTATATTGGGTGTGACAATTTTGAAAAAGCCACAGTGCTGGAATGAAAACAGGCCATTTCTAAATGGCCTATTGATTTGCAAAAGCTTTTTGTGTCAGATTGAATAGTCTCATATCTGAGTTGGGATAAAAGATGCAGGCTATTTTCAATTTATTATTGTGTCTTGAAGGTTTACATTGACAACATATCAGTAGTGATGCTTGCCTCCTGTTGAAAGGTTCGCTTGTGTCTCATGCCTTGCTGAAACATGTAAAAATCTGCCTCATTAGCTTACACTATACAAGACTCCTACAGCTCCTCTTAACTTGTGAGTCACAGTCCCTGCCTATGGATGTAGAAGGCCTAATTATGACTCAAGATTATCCATAAACTTGGGGACCACCTCCCCACCAACGCCTTCCACCGGGCTATTTACAGAGTAATCACCAGAATTGTTCGGTAGTTCCATGAGCTAGGCTGACAGAACTTCCCCAGAATTCAGTCCTGAAGCTCTTCTTAGGAGTTATACGGGGTATTATATACTGGATTTTGTTTGTTTGTTTTTTGGCCTGCTGATAAGGGTGTCAGGATGGCTCTTGTATAAAAAATATAGGGTTTGCATCTAATGATGCTTTGGGGATTGATTTAGTTTGATTTTTAAAATGTCACTTGAGGCAGCTTTTCTAATTATTTAGTACTTTTTAATAACAACAAGAGGAGGAGATGGGGGAGGAGGAAGAGGAGGAAAGAGGAGGAAGCAGGAGGAGGAAGAAGAGGAAGAGGAGGAGAAAGAAAGAGGAGGAGGAAGGAGGAGGAGGAGGATGAGGAGGAGGACGACGAGAAAGAGGAGGAGGAGGAGAAGGACAAGAAGAGGAAGAGGAAGAAGAAATAATAGCTAGTGTTTGTGAAAGGAGAAAAATAATAGCTACTGTTTGTGAAGTGCTGTCCAAACATGGAATGGCAAGAAGAAAGTAACTTTTTTTTTTTTGCCAGTCCTGGGCCTTGGACTCAGGGCCTGAGCACTGTCCCTGGCTTCCTTTTGCTCAAGGCTAGCACTCTGCCACCTGAGCCACAGCGCCCCTTCTGGCCGTTTTCCATATATTTGGTGCTGGGGAATCGAACCCAGAGCTTCATGTGTAGTAGGCAAGCGCTCTTGCCACTAGGCCATATTCCCAGCCCAAGAAGAAAGTAACTTTTAAGAAAATAGTTATGTTTTTTTTTTTTTTTTTTTTGCTTCAGAAACACAATGTTCTTTCCATCTTCAGACTGGAATGCGAGCAGGTGCTACATTAAAAATTTTTTTTCCCCCCGTTTGAAACAGGATCTCTTGTGTAGCCCAGGCTGGCCTCAAACTCTTGAGCCTCCTGTCTCTGCCTCTACAGTGCTGTGATTGTAGGTAGATTATCACCATACATGCAACTTTTTTTTAATTATTAGGAAATTTACTTTTCACCATTTATATAGAAGAGGAGGAGGAGAAGGAAGAGAAAAGGCAAAGGAGGCTCTCATACTACTTTTTGTGTGCTGGTACTAGGATTTGAACTCAGGACCTCCTGCTCTTGCTTAGTTTTTTCCATTCAAGGCTGGTGTTCTACCACTGGAGCCACACCTCCACTTTTTGGCTGTCTGTTGGTTAATTGGAGATAAGAGTTTCACAGACGTCTCTGTGTGGGCTGGCTTCAAGCCACAATCTTTAGATCTCAGCCACCTGAGTAGTTGGGGTTACAGGTATGATTCTAACTGGGCAGAGCCTGGCTGATGCTATGGGGCTTGAGCATTCTAGCACTGACAATCTGCTTTGCAGTTAACACGAAACAAGAAATTTGCAGAGTTGAGAATGTTGCACTTTATAGACTTGATGTCAACTTTGCTAAGTTAGGACTGATTCCAGCAATAAAAAAGAGTGCAATAATAACAAAAACACCTAAGTCTCATTTCTGCATATGAGACACAATCTCCCAGAATGTTGACTGGATGCTGTAGTCAGTGGGTGTGCTGTGCACCCTAATACTGTGGTGGTGGTGGTGGTGTGTATAATATTCCTTCCTACCAGTGTATTCAACAAGTGGAACTCATGTGCCCCAAGAACTTTTTATCTCCTGTGTAGCAAATTATATTTGTCAGGAACATTTCTTAGCTAGTCTGATTATAGGCATCTAAATACTAAGTGTTCGGCAGAATCTTTGTGCTGCAATTGAGACACCGTGTTTCTTAATGAAACATACCAGAATGTGTTATTTTAAAATAATTTTGAGAATTTCCAACTTTTACCCTGATTCTCCTCTTTCACTGCCCCACTCCCCCCAACCACCAACCTTGGCTTGGAGAAAAAAATCAAAATAAATCTTTCCCTTGCTTCCATCCCCAACCCTCAAGCAAGCCTGGTGGCTTTCGAGCTTTCATACAAAATTTGGGATAGGTGAGGGGTGAATGATAAAAACTTCACCAACAGATAACCCTGAAGATAGGGCTGGGGTCTTTATCTTTGGGAAATGTGCAGGGATTGCTGTGAATGGAGCAGCTGTTTTAGAAATGCATGGCCTCTGAGCTATTGAGGAAAGACAAAGTTGGTTCCTAACAGAAATGATGCCAAGAAGCACTAACACAGCTGGAAAATAGCCCTAGTTGTCCTTCATCTAATAGGTGAGTTGGAACCAGAAATTTAGGGGTATGTTTGTTAATTGGCCCTTTGTTTCTCTTTGTTTAGAGTAATTTCATTAGACTGTTTGCATGGTGCCTTCTATCAAGGAAAATCTGGTTTTAAAGACCTTCATATCAGTTTCTCTCCTTAAGGGAGGGGTAGTAACTAGTTCCTTTGCACTGACCACCCCCCCATGCCTTTATTCTGGGACTCAATGTGTATGATTGAATTGGACTTTTACATTAGTGAATGTTTAAACCAAATAAAGACTATTTCTTATTGGGGATGTATCTCAGTCATAGAGCACTTGCTTTGCCTGCTCAAGGTCTTGAGTTTGATTCCTAGCACTGCCAAGAAAAAGAATAATAAAACAACAACAACAAGAATAAAATGTATTTTCTTAGTTTGATCTAGAGCTTAGAAATTGTTATAATGCAGTGGCACATGTATTTCTCTCTCAGATAATAGAATAGTTCCAATACTGACTTGTTCTTTCTCTCTCTCTCTTTTTTTCCTTTTTTGCCAGTCCTGGGTCTTGAACTCAGGCCCTGAGCACTGTTCCTGGCCTCTTTTTGCTCAAGGAGAGCACTCTACCACTCTAGGTATAGCATCACTTCTGGCCTTTTCTGTATATGTGGTGCTGAGGAATTGAACCCAGGGCTTCATGTATGCGAGGCAAGCACTATACCACTAGGCCTTATTTCCAGCCCTACTGTTCTTTCTCTTCTAGGCTTGAACTTCTAAATGTGGACTTGTAAGGCCTCCCTCATTGTATAGTGTATGTTTAAATACACATAGGCAGTGCAGATAGACTGGGAATGTCTTGACTTATCTGAAGATGGAAGCTTTAAAAAGTTTTTCAAAAGACTTCCTTTTTATAAGGTTAATGTGAAAAATAAAAACTTAAAGTGAAAAGTAGGTGTTAGTCCCAATCTCTCACTAGGATTTTGGAAAGAATAAAGTTGTGAGGGGTGTATTTGGTAAAGAACACTGACAGTCATTCTCAGAGGTAGACAGATGCTACCAGGAAGTTGAATGGCTAGTGGACAGCCCTTTTTTGTTATTGTTAATTCAACCCTTGTCAAAGCTGCTTGTGAAGCAGAGGCTTTGATACTGTCCAACAGGAATGTCCTGTGTCCATTCTCTTGGTCTGGTGTTTTCTCTTTTTTCAGAAGCCCAGGAAAATAGCAAGACCCCCCACCCCCCAAATATGACCTAGTCTCTTAAGTTCTCATCCACTGTATTAGGGGAGGAAAAGATCTTATTCGAAGCATACTACAGTGATTCTTAGAAAGGCATACAGGTTACAGAGTCCCTGTCCTACTTTCCTTGTTTCTCATCAGTGCCCAGGAGTCTCCTGCCGTGCTCTCACACCTGAGGTGCCAGGAGTCAAATTGCTTCCTGCTGATGGGTATCCTGATCTTTTCCCTAGGTTTCAGATTATTCATTGACCACTTATTCATGCAGGTCCCAGGTTCCTTGGGTCTTTGCTGCAGTGTCTCCAATGGTCTGTTTGGCCAGGTCTGCAGGTGTACATGACTTGATCACCAGAGACTTTTGGGGAGGACTTGGGACTCATATTTTTGTTCTGCCAGTGATGAGTCCATTCACGAAAGTCCCTGTGGGTGCTGGCAGTGAGCAGGCCTTCGAGAATCATCTGTAGCTCTCCCTAGGAACTCTGCTGGCTTCCAGTACTGTAACTCCTGGGAGGATTTCTCTGGCCCACCTTGTCTCCTAATCAGTTATCTTAGATGCAAAGATTCCTGTCATACTTGTACCAGGAGTTCTATCACGTTACTCCTGCAAGCTCCACTAAATGGAAGTCAGAGACAGTCTGCCATCATTCTGAGTTTTCAGCTCAAAATCTTTCTCTTCAGTAGGACAACATAAAACACACCCATGTTAACACTAGGCGCTGGGTGTTTACTGTGTGCAAACTACCTCTTGTTATCATTCTGGGGACATTAAGTCACTGGATCCTCATGGTCATCTCATGAGAAAGGTATACTATCATTAGCCACAGTTTACAGGTGCTGAAATCGGAGACATGTAGCAACTCAATAACTTGCCCAGGTCATAGAGGTGGTGGAACCAGAGATAATTCATCTAGTTGCAAGGCCCTGCTCTTAGCCAACCACACTCTCATCCCGAGTGCAGGGCATTTTTTAGGGGTGGTTAGTGAGGATCCTGATGGGCTTTTGAGGTGATTGAGTTCCACCCTTCGGAAAGCAGGCAGGTTACTGTAGAGGAAAAAGATCAGAGTTGCTGAGGGCTGCCTCAGTATTCTTCCATGCCTCTGTTCCCTCTGTTTTTAACCCCTCTGAACTTGGGTGTCGAGTTCTCTTGTGCTCATTGCCTTTTTCTTGGAATAGATTTTCTCGGGTATCCTTATCTTCCAATCTTTTCTTCCTCCTTCCTTTTTCTTAAATGAGAACAGCCTGTGTTTTGTTTTTGTTTTTGTTTTCTGGAACAAGTTATATGTCCCTGTCAATCAGGGATTTGATTGATGGGTTGGTGTCAATCAATTCATGCTGCTCCTGGATGGGCCTGAATGTCTGTGCCTTGGACAGAGCAAAATGGATGTTGTTCTGCAATGGAAAAGGCCATACGCAAGGATGTGTATTTGGCACACCATTTTGATTCTGCTCTTTTCTCACTTGGCTTGGCCAGAACCGCAGCTTTACTCAAATCTTGTTCCAATTGTTGTCAGCCTCTAGGTGAGATGAGGAATGGAATAAAGAATGTAGTAGCTAATATAAAAGCAGGAATTGTTTTTATTCTGAGCTCCATCTTGGGGCTGCATTCCATCTGGAGGCCCCGAGGACCTTCTTCTCCCCCTTGTTTTGATATATTAAACCTTGTGAGTTATACCTCATGCTATTGATCTTGGCAAATGAGGCTTCCTAGATTGAGACAGAAGTAAATGATACTGCCTGGTCATGATTGTGCATTGGGCTGACTTCTGTAGCTCTCTGAGAAAGGAATCCTAACAGGCTGCAGTCTTTTAAACATAAAATCAGTTCACACTTTGCCTTAAAAATATTGATCAGTTCAATACTTTAGATGCGTGCCAGAGGTAACCATTTATTCTGATTCAGTATCATGATGAAGTCTTCTATTATATTTCAGCAACAAATGTTGATAGCCCCACTTACCAGGCCTGAAGGCAGGCCTGCCTGCCTTCAAAACTAAAGGGGACAAAGGAGTTTGTTGTTGTTTGTCCCCTGTTTGTAGTAGGTAATTAATGTAGTTTTATACTATTTTGAAGATGTTTCCTGGTTATGCTGTTTTTCAGAAGGGATGTGCGTGCTCACAATGTATTTATTAGTTAACTTTCCATACAGAATAGTAGCCCTTCTACGCCTTCTCAGGTTCAGACATTCTGAATGATAACATTCCTTTGGTGTCTTGAAGCGTCTTGTTCAGGGAATAATGTTTCTTCAATTCATTAAGCTCCTTAAGAGTTTTCTGGTATTCAATAAAAAGAATTGTAGGTATTTCAGGAATTCCTGAATAGCTATTTTGTAATCAGACCTATGAAAAGATAGTCCATTTTAGGCATGGATTTAATATGTAATGCAAGTGCCACATTTTAAAAGTGATGCAGAAATCTGACCCTCTGAGTTTCCAATCCAGGGAGTCACAGAGGAGAGGCATAAGCTGTTTTGTTTAAAGTATACTTGAATGAGAAATGTGTTTGTGAGACATGTTTTAAAATATCCTTGAGTCCTAGCAACAGATATTTGTATTGTTACTAATTTGAGAAATTTTAAATTATGGATATTCAATTTTTATGGTGTCTCTGTAACTATCTCCTATCCCTGCAGCTGTGTATAGGAATATATTTTTGTAGGATTTGAATTGTTTTGTCTTTATTTCTAAAGGAATTTTTGGGGAATCTCCAGGAATAGATATCTGTTAATTCTTTTTTTTTTCTCAAATTTTTATTATCAAACTGATGTACAGAGAGGTTACAGTAGATATCTGTTAATTCTTGTACTAATAAGTGACCTATAGGTTGTGATTTAAAAAAAATTAAAAATTGAAATGTATTAAATGAGTTTAAGTAGGTTTGTGTTAGAATCTTCTTCTTAGGGAGAGATAGAAGTAGTACAGAAAGGTGTAGAGATGGGCTACATTTACACTGATCAGTTCTGGGGTACCTTGCTCTGTCTTTGTCTTTCCTGTTACTTTTTGGCAGCAAGAACTTGTGGAAAAACTGAGAGAGAACAAGGGAAAGGGTGACATTTTTTCAAAAAGAAATGTACTTGATACATGACTTATGTAACTGTAACCTCTACGTATATCACCTTTAAAATAACAATAAAAATATAAAAAAAGAACTTGCACCCCATTAGCATAGAAGACAATACAAATATTTATTTCTAAAAGCCACAAATATTACTGTTTGCTTTATCCTTTCTCATACAACTTCAGAATAGTATCTCCGACTAGGACAGCCACTTACATACACTTCAACTTACTTCTATTTAATTTTATACAAAGATTCTTGATCTTGTATGGCTTGGCTCTAAGCTTTTCAACTCTGGAGTTTTGTTTGAGAATTTTTTCTATAGTAGTTTACGTGATAATTACTTAGAACAGAAGATTCTGACAAACCATTGAAAAAGCAATACTTACAAAACCAATTGGTGTAAACTAACTGTACAACTCATGGCGGGGAGGACCTGGGGAGGAGGGAGATGGGGGAAAAATGAGGGAGGAGATAACAAGTTGGGTAAGTAATGTACTTGCCTTACATATGAAACTGTACTCTGTACTTCACTTTGACAGTAAAGAAAAATAAAGATTCTGCTGTACTGAAATACGTAAATATATATTATATATGCCATATAATACCTACTAATTTAATATATAATATAGTATAACATAAATACAATAAAGTATATATGATATATATGCATTATATATACTTTATATACATAAACTTCAGGCCAACCTCTAAATTTTAATTGTCTTAGTTTTGAGAATTTCATTTGCTCACTGAAGCTCAAGTACTGATGTACACTTTTAAAGTGATTATATCTAATGTTTTTTCATTTGTCTTTGATTTACAAAAATGTAAATTTTAAGCCTATCATATTTTCCATTCCAGAGCTTAGTTTAAATAAGCTCTATAATCTTACCAATGCCATTCACCTGGGGATTATTTCATCTTTACAAAGCAGTTTCATAGCCTTTATCTAGCTCACATCTGCATACTGAGATATGAGTTATTATCTCATGTTGATGTATCGATGAAGCAGAGATTGGACCCACTGATGCCTTGGCACCCTTGGGTGTCTGAGCTGACACCTGCGATCCGGCAGACTTCCTGTGACCCAAAGCTTTTGGGGGGGTTGTTTTTCTAATATCATTTTTCGTTAAGATGGAGAAAATTTCTTAACCAGAGCTTCTGGTCTGGTTGCTGCCCAGTTTTCTGCTGTCTCCCCCACCCTCTTGCTCTCTGACCTCATGCCACCAGTAGCAGGGCCGTTTCTTCTGTTACCAAACTCCCTACTTCCAGGGACTGTTGCAGAAACTACTGTTTCTACAAATATTCCTCCCCCTCCCCCTCCTCCTCCTCCTCCCTTTCCTCTCTTCTTCCCATCCTTCAAGTCTCTGAACTGTCTTGTCTCTCCCCTTTTCCTGAAAGCTCTTTTTCCTACATTTTCATCTTTGTGTCACTTATTTGTCTGTTCATTAAACCCAGGTCTGGCTTGACAAGATCCTTGTCTGTTTTTTTCACTCACTGCTCAGCCCCTACCATGGTTCCTGGCGTTTATGAGATGCTCATAGTCTTGGCTGCATGGATGGATGGATGGGTAATACAAAGGAGCATCAGTTACATGGATCTTCGAGTGATGGGGAGGCTGATATGTGTGGGAAGTAGCTGATATAGTACTTGGCTAGGTTTGGAATCTTTTATAGTCTTTATTTGTCTCCAATCAGTTAAACCAGTATTTGTGGGGTGTGAAGAGTTAGAGCTCTGATGTTGTCTTTATTTCTGTGTCTTAGCATTTGATCATATTTACAGAGCACTGACAATGATTCTAAGAGTTGCAAGAAGCCACAAAGTGGGAGCGCACAGATAATAAATGCCAGAGAAAGGTAATACTGGGGCAAGTAAATGCAAACTGTGTGTCTTCAGGAGAAGAATGAAGTAGGCTCAATTTAGAGCTTCTTCGCTGATGTGTAACAATTCATAGTTTTGAAAGTTTTCAGACAATGGGACCAGTTCTCATTTGCTTCAGATGAATTTGCAACTTACTCTTCAAATCTTCTAACATTTCTGTTTCCTTTTCTTTCCATCGTTCATTGTCAAATTCCCTTTATTGATCTTGATCTTGCAAGTTGAGGCTCACAAATAAATCTACCTATTTAAAAAACTTGGCATGATGTAGGGAAGATTTGAGGTAATCTAAAATTTTTTCCTAACCATGAGCAATAGGCTCTTTCCACCCTAAACAATAAAATGGTTTGGTTTACGGAAAGCTACACCTTTCTTTCTACCTTAAATGCCATACTAGAATACAGTTGAGAGTGACTTTTCAGAGTATTGTGGCTTCTATTATTAGCTTTGTGATATCATTGAATATTTCCAGCATTTATATTCCCCTCTAGGAATGACAATTTAAATTATCTACATATTAGCTTTAGGAAGGGATTTTATTGTGTTAAAAGAAAAAGAGCTTAGCATGGTGGTATCCATATGTAATCTCAGCACTCTAGAGGCTGAGGCAGGAAGATCGTGAGTTCCAGATAAGTCTGGGCTGTAGAGTGAGCCCGTCTCCCAAAAAGGAAAAAGAAAAACAAAAGGGTAACATGGAAATTGTTCCTTCTTTTTGGCTTCTTTGCCCCCCCCCCCCACCATTTATCCCCTAACCACATACCTTTTAGAAAATAGTAGTAGGATTTTATCAATTAAGTATTTCTCGTGTGTCTGGCCAGTTAGTATCTTTATATAAGAAAGATTTCTTTCTGAATAGTATTTTTGTCTCTTCCATGGCTTGTCTAATACCAAGATTATACCAATTCTGCTGTGTAGTAGGAGTGTCTAGAATGCCAAACTGAAGAAGATTCAAAGGAGCTCATGTTCTTGGAGTTCTTCCTGAGGACAGATGTTAGGGTGTGTCAAACCATGTTTCCATTCAGTGCCCTTGTAAAGAAAGCCTATAATTGGTGTATGTGAGTAGTTAGAGTAGTTCTAATTGCATGAACTTGCTTGAGACAGGTCCATTCTGTTCTTAGTGGTTGACAAGATTATAAGTGTGGAGGAGAGCTGTATGTCATTTAGGAAGGTTTGCTAGGGTTCAATGAGATGTGCATCTTTTCTGGTGGGTGGAGGTGAGTTGAGTTGAAAGGAACTGTGTTTGCCCTGGTTCTTAAGAAAGAAGTGCGTTTGTTTTTTGTTGTGTGTATGTGTGTGCATGCTTGCCTACTTGTATGTCCCATTGTTCTGGCCTTGTTAGTTGAAAATATTGTTTTCCCCTACCCTCTCCCCCACTTCATTGTATTGCTTTCGCCTTCTTTGTCAAACACCACTTTTGACCATGTTTATGCTGCACATCCTTTAGTGGTTCAGAGGTGGAAAGACAGGTGCCTTTCTTTGAGGCTGCTCTTTCTACTTACTCCCAGCAGAGTTTCTGAATGCCTTGGCCAGCCTGGGAGTCAGGATGGCAAAGAGCTGGCATGAGGGCACCCTGAGGGTCTATGGTGTGTCAGAGCACAGACAAGAGGCTCTACATTAGTGGAATAATCGAGTCCTTCCCCCAGGGTGCCCTCATTTCTGATGTATACCTTCTCAACAGTTGAATGATTAGAGAAGATTTTTGTCATGAAATTTAGAATGAATAATTCCTCAGAACAGGTAGGTAATCCTCATTTTCAGGTTTTTCATTCCAGTGACACCCAAGAGAAAACTAGGAGTTTCTATCAGAGCTTTTGTGCTTAGACATCACCCTTGTTCTCCTATATCTACAGTAGCTTCAGTTCCTTGGCCTGACTTGGGAATGTGGATGCCTCTCCTGAGGAAGACCAAACTTAGTTGAGTGACAAGTTAGTGGCTATGTGGCAGGAACCATGTTTGCAATGGAATTCTGTTCCTTTCTTGGATTTTCACCCTGGCATGATCACTTATTTCTTGGGTTTGGATTATTTTCAAATATAACACCTTCAGTTTGTTGTTCTGGATCTGCCTTCTTTTATCATCTGCGACATCCATGTTCCAATCACTTGAAATAACATTGTCCCTTGACACCAACAGAAAACTCTTTGTCAGTCTGCCTCCGAAATTACCTTCCCACTGATGATTTCTGTAAACCATGTCTCTGCTATCTCTGTGGCTGAGGCTTGTTGAAGGTTACAGTTCTAAAACTTACAAATCTCTCCTTTGTACATATTTAATGAAATGTGCACAGTGTCTCTGGGAGCCTTCTGTCTGGTTTTTCTGTCTCTTCTTAACTGATCCTTGTAGTTACTCATCTCACCAAAAATTTCCAAGAATTTGCAATGTCCAGTTAGGTAGAAGTTGGGCCTACTGGCTTGACACCAAGTATACAGAATGTCCCTAAATTGGCCCAGTTCTCATCTTTATTTCTTGTACATCCTTTCAAGCCCTTGGCTGATTTAGTTGTATTCTCTCCTTGTATCTTACTCATTCCCACTTCTATTTCTTCACTCTAAGACTTCTAATGCTGTGGTTCTCAAATCTGAGTGTGCATCATACTTACTGGAGGGCTTTCTAGAACACACATACTCATCCCCAGGCCCCAAGAGTTTGATCATGCTAATGCTTCTGACTTGGGAACCCTACCTTGCGAACCACTCTTCTAAGCAAGATTCATAGGTGCTATGGGAATACCGTGGTCCATATATTTTGGTTAAAAATCCACATAAGTCATCCAAGAAGTTGCTGTAGAATGTCTCCCAAAGGCCTGTGTGATAAAGGAATGGCCTCCAGCTTGGCAGCATTGAGAAGCTGTGGAACCTTTAAACAATGACGTCTGATGGAATAAGTTACATCATAGGGCGCAGGGCCTTGAAAGGGATGTTGGAGCCACAGCTTCTTCTCCTTCTGGCTTCCCAATGCTATGAGGTGAGCACTTTGCTCTACCACATGCTCCCCAGCATCATATCCTGCCTCACCACAGTCCCAGAACAATCGTACCAACTGACCATGGACTGAAACCTCCAACCCCCTCTCTCTCTTTTACTTTTTTCAAGTAGACGTATTTCACTTATTTGCTAGAGTAGTAGGACTCTGACTAAACATAAGCTATTGGTAATTCAGATATGTTCATTGGGTTTTATGTACAACAATGCTAAAATTGTGTTGTGAATGTACGAGTGTACGTACATGTCGATTTCTGCTCTGTGTCAGCAGATGGGCTCTTTGCCCATAAAGGCACTGTTGAATTGAAGGTTATACTTCTGTGTCTCTGGATGTGTTGGGTGAGGACATTTGCTGTATTTAGCCAGGAGCCATTTGATGGCTTCCCTCTGTCATTAGAGACCAATGGGCCCAACAGTGAGTTTAACTACCAATTACCCAGCTACAGACCTGTATTCTGACACAATTTTGCCAGGCTATGCCAGTTTCCTGGTTGTTCCTTCTGTGCCCAGGCATAGGCATACATTTGTAGATTGGTGGCTTGATAGTTGCACACTTTGAAATACACAAGTGTTTCCAACTGTATTATGGAAAGATTTTACACTTTAGTCTTATCATTAAATGGTAGTGATCATTTCCCTGTCTCAAGCAAAATGGATGTATCAGACACCTGCGTCATTAGTGCTGGCCTAGGCAAGGGGACAGTGAGGAAGGTGTTGTGGCCACAGGCACATGGGCTACCTGACTGGATGAAAGGTATTGGAGGCGTTTTGGATAAACAGTGCTTTCCATCTGTACATTCTAATATACATATATATGATCTTACATGAGGGGCAGTATCATAGAAGGAACTGAATTGAAAGCCTGGGACTCTAATAGCAGATGATGCGGTAGTGATGGGCATCTCTGATTTCCCTAGCACCTGCCCGTGTGTCTCATACATTGAGGACTACTACATCTCCTCTGCAAACTTGAAACAATGTCTCATTAAGAAAGCTGTGGAAGATAACTGCCATGGAGAGATGGAATGTGATTTGCACAAAGTGGGGTTTGTCCCTAAGATGGAAAGTGAAGGCTCAGTGGTGGGCAGAGGAGTGGTCAGTGACCAGGAGGTTGTGAGGGAGAATTCTCCAATCAGCTATCTTGCTACCCTCCCCCCCGCCCCGTCCCCCCCCCCCCCCGAAGATTCTTGATGCTAGTGAGAAATGCAGTGGTTGTGTCACCCAGAAGAAAGGCTCCGAGTTGAGTCGTGCCTTTTTATATGCTACTTATTAGCTGTATGAACTTGGGTAAGATCCGATATTTGCAGCATATTCTTTTTTTTTTCCTATTTATAAAATGATAGTGGTGACTACTGCTTGGTATACCTCATCTGGACACAGAAAATATTAACTGGGATGATGGGAAAGCATTCAGGTAAAGCAGCAAACTGGAATATCTGTCTGGCGGTCTGTCTTGATTATGAATACTTGTCGATTGACTTTTATCCTGGGATTTTCAGATGCTTCTCTTTAAGCCAATGGGAAATGTGTGACTTACAAGTGCATGTCATGGAAGACTGATAAATTTATAAACTTAATCTCCCTCCCGGCCTTTGAATGTTTCTTGATGATTTCTTCATCCTAATTTTATGCAGTTATAAAACCATTAATGGCATTTGGCTTTGGAAGCAAATACTATGTTTAGTTTGGTAGAATGATAAAGAGTATTATGCAAGGGATTCATACCATCCTATTAACATTCCTGAGAAAGTAATGCAATGAGAGCCTTAAAAGATTTTAATTAGCCAGATCTTAAATATCTCCAGAAGTTTGTATAACTCTTCTACTTACCAATTTTATGTGACAATGTAACCAGAACACATAACAAAAATCACTCTTGTCAAAATTGGTTTAACATTTTTTCAATTTATTATTTTTTAAATTTCTTTTAAAAAATGCAATCATTCCTACCTTTGAATTTGAGACGCACAGGCCTTCCCACAGTTTCAGTTCCAAACTAAGATATTTTTATTAGTATGTATCAATTGTACAACGAGGTTTCACTGTAGTGTGTTCATATACATACATATAATGTTCTTGGATCAAACTCACTCCCACTATTATTCTTTCTTATCTTTGTTCTCCTCTTCCCATTTTAAAATAAATTTGATTGAGTTTCATTATTCTGTTTTCTTATATGTATAGAAAGTACTTCAATGATATAAATCCCCTCACCACCCTCTCCTTTTGCCCTCCTATTGGGTCCCAAACAGTAATCTTTTGCATTGCTTTTTAGGTCTAAATTCTGCATATGAGAGAAAACGTGATATTTGTCTTTCTGAGTCTAGCTTATTTCACTTAACATGGTAATCTCCTGTTTCAACCACTTTCTAGAAAATGACTTAACTTATACTTCTGTATGGGTCAGTAGTGTTCCAGTGTGTGTGTGTGTGTGTGTGTGTGTGTGTGTTACATGTTATATGTCCATTCACTGATTGGTAGGTACCTAGATTGAGTCCCTGGCTTGATGATTGTGACTAGTGCTTGTAAACAAGAGTATGAAGCTATCTCTGTTATATCTTGACTTACATTCTTTCAGATATATGCCCAGAAATAGTATAACAGGATCATACGGCAGCTGTATTTTTTGATGAAGAATTTCCATGCTAACTTTCATAGATGTTGCCCGGATTCACATTTCCATAGCTGTAACACTTTCTATTCAACTCTAACCAAAACCAAACTTGGAAGAACTGTGGTAGCAAAAAGGTAAGGAAAAATGCTCGCTGCCAGCTGCATTGCAAAAAGCCAGATATAACACATCTAAAATGTAAATATATTATAATACATGTGAAATATTAGTATGTTCCTTTAACCTTTATCTGATTAAGAAGTTAGAAGATAAATGAGTTGTCACAGATGGGTATTTTTTTCCCTTTAGCTTATTTAACAATTTAAAGCCTCCTTAACCATTTTCTGAGGAATGGAATGGAATGGAAGTGTTATCAATGGAGCCCTGCTACCTGCTAGGTCTTGTTTAGCACCTTACATGTAGGTGGTTTACAAACTATCGTAAAAGACAGTGCTACTCTCCTCACTTTGTAGAAGAGAAAATTCTTCCAAAGTGTGGGTTGTTATTTGAACTGAGGTCAGTTGTACACAAGAAGGTTCATATATTTCCCCATGGCTTCTCTTTAGAGGCTTAATTACTTGGTTAAGTTGTCTGTGATGAGAAAGCCTATTGTGTTTTTGCATCAATAATCTTAAGGAAGAATTGCCTCGATCTTAGTTGCATTGTTAGGAAGTTATATGAGATCTGAGACAGGGAAGCCCTGTGTCTACTGCAAAGCTTTTAGATCTTGCTCTCTCAGCTCAGTTCTTAATTACCTTTGGCACATCTAGCTGGTGGTGAAAGAATATGTCTTGTGGGGGTGGAATATGAAATATACACTATAATAAGAAAGTTGTTGGCTAACCCAAAGAATTGGTTTAAACAAAAGGGAGGAACAGCTTGAATGAGTTTGTTTTTCATAATCTTTAAGACATAACTTGTAAGACATACTGAACAACTGTCTAGTTGCTAAGATGGTAGAGTTGGCACTTGGTGGTAGTGCCCCAAAGCCCTGTCTGTACTAGCTAGACAGGCAAAGTATTTGGAGGGGCACTGGGAGTCCAGGAAGCATAGTTGCCTGCTCTAGGGAAAACCTGGTGGTGGAACTGGCCTGGAGTGCATGGTTTGCAAGTAGAAATTAATAACATAGAGACAGAGTCTGGGCCATCCTTTCTTGTGTCTGCAGGTTTGTAGAATAGGAACTCACTAAGTGTAGAAAGTGGAGTGTGGGTCTGTATGAAGCTAGGAACTGGTTTGTTAGGATGGTCACTTCTGGGACCTTATGCTCAGGCCACCATTTTGGAAATGTGGGTCTTTACTCTTTTTTTTTTTTGAATAATTACTATTTATTGTCAAAATGATGTATAGAGGGGTTACAGTTTCATATGTAAGGCAGTGGGTAAATTTCTTGTACAATTTGTTACCTCCTCCCTCATTTTCCCCCTCCCCCCTCCACCTTTCCTTCTCCCCCCATGAGTTGCTCAGTTGGTTTATACCGAACGGTTTTGTAAGTATTGCTTTTGGAGTCTTTTGTCTTTTTATCCTTTGTCTCTCGATTTTGATATTCCCTTTCCCTTCCCTAGTTCTAATACTAGTATCCAGGGTAAGTAAAAGAAAGGCATGTACTGCTTCATGGTTAAGAATTTGGTAAATGGAGACCTCTTCATCTGAAGTAGCAGATATAAGTCAGAGTATCATGCAAGGAAGAGGTCATGAAGAGTAATAGGTCATTGGGTGTAAGGATGGTGAAGAGTTTCATATATTGGTGCTTGGGGAAGAATGGTAGAATGTCCTTTCATGCTCTTCCCCCTTCTTCCTTCTTTTTTGAACTCTCAAGTCTAGATATCCTTTCCTCCATGAAATGCCTTGCCTGACACCCTCCCCCCCCCCCCCCCAACTGGGAAAGGTTCTCTTTATCAAGGGCATCTTGCATGCAGCAGAACAGCTTCCTCCAGATTACAATTGGGTTATCTGTCTCTCTGACCTGATTGTAAGATCTTGGAAGAGCAAGAACCAAATGCACATAGAGCCTTCTACATGGTCACCACTTAAAGAGCTGCTAATTGAGTGCAAATGAAGCTGCAAAACAGTGTTATTAGCAGAAATATTGTATTATTTTGTATTTATTTTGTGATTCTGTAACGTTTTATATATATGAGTAATAAAGAGTACTGGAATAAAAAGCAAATAAAAAACTCAAAAAAAAGTTGGAATTCAGTTGTTGAGGCATGTGTAATAATACTAGAGGAAATCTATTGAGTGTTACTATGTGTTAAAGACCACAAAAAGTGTTTGGCAGGTATCAACTTACTTAATTTTTCAGTGGTCTGCATCGTTTGCACACATAGTTACGGTTCTGTTTTATAGATATGGATTTGAGGCATAACAGTTGTCTGCTCAAAGGCCTCTCACTTTGCTTTTTGCGTGCAAATCACCAGGAGGGGAAGTTTCTTTGGCTTCTGGACACCATGGGGGCAGGGAGTTGTGTGAATGAGTGTGTTTGTGTACACAAGTGTCTTCTGGGGAAGGAACTCTTAACACTGTTGTGCAGGTAGATTGCACCATGAGGAGAGTCACCTGGAACAGTACAAAGTCACCCCGGAAGGGCAAGGATTAAACATAGTAGTGTGGTTTATTAGCCCAGCAAACACACCTTACTGAGCACCAGACACTGTCCAAAATGCTCCACACGTATTCATTGATTTGATGCTTTGTGCAGCTCCACCAGGAGGGTGCCCCTGCTTTCACTTCCACCTCTTAGATGCAGACTCTGAGGTTCAAGGCGGTCCCTCAACTAGTAGTTTGCAAAGCCAGCTTTCAACTGCTGTCCCAAGCTGTTTGTCTTGTCTTGTGGTGTGAAGGCAGCAATCGCCAATTTCTCCAGTGATGTTTCTATTCAGGTAGGACAGAAATAAGCTAGTATTTGGGGAGTAGAGCCTTCCATTTCCAAAAGTATTTGCTTTAAAATACGTGTCTAGAAGCATTTCTATATGCTTGGCTAGAGCAGGAACGAAAGAACCAGGCCTTGTCCTTGAGAACTTATGTTTTACTAAGGCAATAGAAAATCAGATAAACTTACAAAGAATAATAATAATAATGTCAGTTGTTAAGAAACAAATGAAATCTGGCATTTGTATCTCACAGCTGTAATCCTAGTTCCTTAGAGGGCTGAGATCTGAGGATCACATTTTGAAGCCAACCTGGGCCGAAAAGTCTGTGAGACTCTTACCTCCAGTTAACCATCAAAAAGCTGGAAGTGAAGGTATGACTCGAATGCGCTAGCCTTGAGTGAAAATGCCAAACAAGTGAAAGGCCCTGTGTTTAAGCCTTTTTCAAAAGGCCCTGAGTCTTTCCATTTTAGTATTCCTTTTCCCTTTACTAGTTCTAATACACGTGTATAAAATATCCAGGGCACTAAAATTCAGTTACAAAGGATAAAAAGACAAAACAATGCCAACAGCAATACTTACAAAACTATATGGCGTAAACCAATTGTACAACTCATGGGGAGGGAGGGAAATGGGGAGGGGGGAGGCAGGGGAAAAATGAGGGAGGAGGTAAAAAGTTGGATAAGAAATGTACTCACTGCCTTACATATGAAACTGTAACCCTTCTGTACATCACTTTAACAATAAAGAAATGAAAAAAAAAAGTTACAAAAAAAAAGCTCATGTGGAAGCTAGGCCTTTACTCACCAATATCAGGATTAGCAGGCTTTGATAGTTTTCATAAGTGAGTAAGTTAATGGGTAGTATTCTTTTTAAGTTTCATTTTTTCTCCCATAAATCATAATTTGAATATTTGATTTGTCATCAATTTCTCTTTTTCTCATCAATTTCTTAATATCATTAAATAACTAACTACATAATAAAAAAACAAACAAAGAAACTGCCCTGAGTTTAAGCACAAAAAGGGTGGAGGAAGCTAATGAAGAAGATAAAGGTCAGCTGTGGAACAAACTTGTGCTGTCTTCTATGATAGCCACATCTATTGAGCCATTGACTGCTGCAAGGCCACATTACAGAATGTTCTATATGTAAAATGCATATTAAATTTAAAAACAATATTAGAAAAATTATATAAAATATCTCAGTTTTTGCAATGGCAATAGTATAAAATAAAATTGGCTACTGGATTAAAATGTTATATATTCTACATTGAACATTCCTATTATAAAATTGTGAAGTGTTCCAAAATATGAAAGTAATTTGGGACTGTTACACTGTAAGTGGAAAATTCTACACTATGAAACTTTTGTTCCATGTACAAAATTATTAAAAATACTGCATAAAAATGACTCCCAGCCTAAGTGTATAAGATGTATACATGACATAAATGCATTTTGTCTTTGGATTTGGGTTGTGTCCCTAAAACAGTCTCATTATGTATATGTAAATATTTCAAAAAATGACTGAAATCCAAAACACTGTTGATTGTGAATATTGTTGCTAATGGATGCTGAAATCTCTTAAAATGAACCATAAGATAAGCAAGACCAGAAAGGACAAACCCTGTATTGTTGCTCTGACTTGAGGTAGCTGTGATGATCAGATAGATGCACAGAGACAGTGAAGCAGAGGTTGTGGGAGCTGGACAGAAGGACATCAGGAGCCGTTGATAGTTACATACACTCAGTCTAAGGTGAAAAAAAAGACTGAGGAGATAATGGTGTGGATGGGTACACAGTAATGTGAATGTACGTAATGCCATGGAGCTGCACACAAAATTTACAGTTTCAACCTTGGAACTGGGTGGCAGCTACAGAGTGGTTGAAATAATACATTTTGTTTGTTTTGTTTTTTTGCCAGTCCTGGGGCTTGGAACTCAGGGCCTGAGCACTGTCTCTGGCTTCTTTTTGCTCAAGGCTAATACTCTACCTCTTGAGCCACACTGCCACTTCTAGCCTTTTCTGTTTATGTGGTGCTGAGGAATCAAACCCAGCACTTCATGCATGCAGGGCAAGCACTCTACCGCTAAGCCACATTCTCAGCCCTGAAATAGTATATTTTGTTATGTATGTTTTCCCACAAATGTGAAAAGGCCCCCTCCCAAAACAATACTTCAAAAGTACATGACTATTACAAAAATTTAAATGATGTGTGCAGTAAAGTAGCATTCCTGGTGGAGGATTTTGCTGGCAGAGAGGCCAGAAGAGGGGCAGGGGAGACAGACCCCAGTCCCGTGTGTGTGTGTGTGTGTGTGTGTGTGTGTGTGTGTGTGTGTGTGTTCCAGTACTGGGACTTGAACTCAGGGCATCTCTGGGTACTCTCATGTGGCTTTTTAAGTCAATGCTGGTGCTCTACCGCTTGAACCATGACTTCAACTCCTACTTTTTCTGGTTAGTTGGATATAAATCTCAAGATTTGTCTGCCAGAGCTTTCTTTGAACCTCAACTCTCAGGTCTCAGACTTCAAAGTAGCTATTATTACAGGTATGAGGTATTGGGGCCCATCTGAAGAGGCCCTTTTTAAGGTGCTCATATTTGTGTTCTGTGCCACTAGAAGAAACTAACCATCAAAGACACTTGAGGCAAAGCTTGAACTGGAGCTTGGGGAAAATCCTCAGTGGACTCAAATTTTGACCTTTGGAGAAGAGAACATAAAATGTGGATTGGAGGCCCATGGTGAGGTTTGTTTACGATTCCTCTTCATTAAACTTGACCATGGAAACAAAGCAATTAAAACTGCAAATTCCTGTAGACACTAAACCATACAGCATTGCTGACCTTCAAACCTGTAGATAATGTATAAAATGGCAATTTCATAAGATTCCTGACTTAATTGCTATATTTTGTAGTTGGAAATTTAATGGATTGTTTCCCTAAGGGTAAGCCTGGTCTACTTGCAAAGAATGCACTCTCTTTGTTTCCTAATTATTTGTTCATGAGTGGACAGCTGAGAGGACAGCTCCTTCCTGCTGGCTTGCAAAGCACAATGCCTGACCACAAATCTGTGTGGAAATGCTGAAAACCTCCACCAGCTCAAGCTAAAACTACCCAATAGCAAATCCTGAAGGCAATACCTCAAAATGCTTCCAATTTCCCCAAAGCTTTGTCTTTGTCACCTTGGTAGCCGTTGGAACCCAGAGGGAGAGATAATAGTATCATTAGCACCTTTAGATCTTGGCTCGGTTAAGTCACTGGGGTGGTTGTTATTATTGCGCAGGTGGACTTTTCCTTCTGGAAAGGTCTTGGCTCAGGACAAGTAAATTGAAGGGTTGGCTTTCTCGGTAGGGGAGTGTTGTTAGAAAGGTAAACGGGGGTTTATTTATCCCTGTATTAAAGGCCATTTTTACTGGCTCACACAGTTTCCTGGCAGCAGCTACTACCCGGTTCTATTTGAAGCCATCTTGGTAGCTTCATATGTTATTGCTTTTCCTGAACAATGAGAGGTGACCCCTGTGGAAGGTGCTGCCAAAAGAAGTCTTTTTCTTAATTTGTTTCTTTAAAGTTGAAAGTCCCTGGTGGAAAATGTTGGCTCTTAAGGGGAAGATGGCTAATACCTTAATGTCTTTCATTTCATGAAGACAATTTCTGGGCTGTCAAACATGTCTGGCCACATGCTGGGGACACTTGAGTCTAGCCAGTGGGAGCTCTTTCTGCCTTATGCTCTGGTCTTTTGTGGAGGTGTTTTGTGTCATACATGGACCCCACAATCCCATGGTTTGGGAGGCACATGAGGTTCTGGAAAGAGCGATGATGACCTAGGGTGTGCTGGCCTGGGTTGAGTTCTTAGGTTGTCTGGGTACTTTCATGTGGCCTGTGATGAGTGGGTATTTCCCCAGGGCCTTGGTGCTGTCTAAGTGGATCTGCTTTAAAATAGCAAAACCGCAAAGGTTTTGTTCTTGTTTATGTAATTATTGATAGCTGAGCCACAATCTGGAAGTTGATACTTAGAGATTATTGTACAATTTCTAGAACATTCTCACCTTGGCCCATAGAAGTCCATTTTCGGTAGGATCTGTCTTGGCATCTGTCACTGCCCAATGGCCAGCTCACCCAGGCCATCCATGGCTGTTCATCACACACCTTCTCACTTCCAGGAACTTCGTATCTCTGTGTTTCTTTGGAAGTGGGGTTCTATGTAGGCTTAGCTGCAGAACCTTTCTCCATTTCCCTTCTGTGTTGAGTAGCTTCATTTGTGCTGATGTTGTTTGTTTGTTCACCCCTGAATTCACCAGGGTGGTGTCTTTGAACCAGATTTATCTAAGAAAGAAAATTCAGTCATACCAATAGAATTATTTGCATTAGGTGGGGTTTTTTTTTGCAGTCTATATTAACTGTTGTACACATTTCACCTCTTCTACATTTTGAATGAAATCTAGGAGATCGGTATTACCATTTTCTCACTTAACAGATAGAATTAAATGATAGAGTTTTAATCCAGGCATGTGGACTTAAGGTAGGATTCTCTTCTCCACACTGCTTAACTAACTTCCCACATTGCCTAACCTTTGACAAGTAGTCAAAAGGACTATAAGAACCCAGTTAATCGACTTAAGTGGAGAACATGGTCCTTTATCAAGCGCCATTTCCAGTTCTTAATGTTAGTAACTCCTAGCAGGTCTTGATTCCTCATTGTTCCACCTTGCACATAGTAGGTGTTCAACAAATAAACAAGTTGACAACTTACCCAGTTGCTCAGTTGCTTAGGTCTGTAGTCTCTGGGACAGGGATAGCCAGAACAGATATAGCCTGAACTTCAGGGGGAAGAGCTTGGGTTCATAGCAGAACTACAAGGGAACCTGAGAATAGAAATGAGAGCTGTGTCCACAAATCCCTTGTTTTATCAGCAGCAAGAACACCTCCCTGTGGGTTTCTGTACTGGATTATATACAGTAGGCACTGGTCCAAAGGCATTTAATCAGCCATTGAACTATTCAGAATTTAAATCATGACTGCCTCCACAAAATACCCTATAAAAGCAGCTGGCTCACCCAGGCAGCAAGCAGGAATGAGTGACCAAGTGCCAAACCCTCACTAGTCCAAAGTAACTATCCAGGCCTGCTGTGTGTCCAGTCTGTGCTTATTCTACCAGGTGGGAGCCATTCCTGTCCATGCCCATTGACAGCTTTCTACTAAGAGTTCTAGTTCAATCTGCTTTTTATTATCTCCCTCCTTACTTTGTGCTTTGCTTCTTGGGAAACCCAAGAACTGTGGAAAATATATTTTGGAAATGTCTTGGGATATTGGGGTGTCACATAGGAATAAGAGACTTATTAATTCAATAGGAGTCGGCCAGGCAAAGTTTACTTCTGTAGAAGGGCATGCTCCAGACAGAAAGCCAAGCAAGCAAGCACACCCAGGCAGGCGGTTCAGTTCCCATTACTGCCTTTTGTTCTGATTGGTCAGAACTTAGGTTCACAGTCATGGAGCGTTTGGCTAGTTTGAAAGGGGTTAAAAGTTTATTCAAGCAAAACAAAA